>NC_081553.1:4894267-5532436 GCF_963082655.1 Stomoxys calcitrans
TGCCCATAAATACTTTATTTTTCGACCGATTTTGCTGAAATTTGAAACAGTGAGTGGTTTAATGCTTCCCAACATCTGACCTAAATATGGATAATATCGGTCCATATTTAGATATAGCTGCCGTTTAGACCGATCTCCCGATAAAGGGTCTGAAGGTCATAAAAGCTTTATTTATTACCCGATTTCGCTAAAGTTTGAAACAGTGGGCTATTTAAAGCCTCCCAACATCCGACTCAAATATGGTACAGATCGGACTATATTAAGATATAGCTGTCAAATTGACCGATCTGCCGATAAAGGGTCTGAAGCCCATAAAAGCTTTATTGTTTTTAACCGATTTCACTAACATTTGAAAAGGTGAGTTTTTCTGAGCCTCACGATATCTGACTTTAACATGGTTCCGATCGGTTTATAATTAGATATATCTGCCAAAAAGACCAATATTTTGTTCTACAAAATTGAATTGCGATATATATATTAGACCACTCAATATCCGTGCCGATTTGGGTGCTTAAGTTATCCAATTTTCAACGGATTGTGACGAAATGGTGTTTACATATAATGCCTTTTTACTTGTTTTTCATACCCTCCACCATAGGATGGGGGTAGACTAATTTCGTCATTCTGTTTGTAACTCCTCGAAATATGCGTCTAAGACCCCATAAAGTATATATATTCTTGATCGTCATGACATTTTAAGTCGATCTAGCCGTGTTCGACCGTCTGTCTGTCAGTCCGTCCATCCGTCCGTCTGTCTGTCTGTCGAAAGCACGCTAACTTCCGAAGGAGTAAAGCTAGCCGTTTGAAATTTTGTACAAATACTTATTTTTAGTGTAGGTCTGTTGAGATTGTAAATGGGCTATATCGGTCCATGTTTTAATATAGCCGATCTTGAATTTTGACATCTTGAGCCACCAGAGGGCGCAATTATTATCCAATTTGAATGACATTTTGCACAAAATATTTTTTTATGATGTCCAACAACTGTGTCAAGTATGGTTTAAATCGGTTCATAACCTGATATAGCTGCCATATAAACCGATCTTGGGTCTTGACTTCTTGAGCTTCTAGAGAACGCAATTCCTATCCGATTTGGCTGAAATTTTGCATGACATAATTTATTATGACTTTCAACAACTGTGCCAAATAGGGCTCAAATCGGTTCATAACCTGACGTAGCCGCCATTTAAACCGATCCGGGATCTTGGTTTCTTGAGCCTCTGGAGGTCGCAATTATTATACGATTTCATCATCATCTTATGACCATCAACATACGTGTTTATTATAGTCTGAATCGGTCTGTAGGCTGATAAAGCTCCCATAAAATCAATCTCTCCATTTTATTTATTGAGCCCCCAAAGGGCTCAATTCTTATTCGAATTGACTGACATTTTACACAGGTCTCCAACATATAATTTAATTGTGGTCCGAACCGGACCATATCGTGATATCGCTCTATTAGCAGAGCAAATCTTTTCTTTTATCATTTTTTTGTCTTAGAAGGGATGCCGGGAAAAGAACTCGACAAATGCGATCCATGGTGGAGGGTATATAATTTTTGGCCCGGCCGAACTTAGCATGCTCTTACTTGTTTCTTCTAACATCTCCTTCATAACTAAGCAACAGAAATTTTCAGCAAACAACTGACTTTTCAGCAGGCTTATTGTTTCCCTGAATTTTATTATCATAATGAGAATTATCATAAGAGAGTTCATAGCGCGCCTCTCCCATTAAGCAACGAAGCTCATTTTTTGTTAAATGTAGATAAATAAGCAGAATTGTCGATTATGGAGTGAATATCAGACAGAAGCATTGCAAGAGCAACCAATGCATCCAGAAAAAGTCACCATTTGTTGCGTTTTATGGGCTGGTGGCATCATTGGACCGTACCTCTTCAAAGATGATGCGAATCGTAACGTAACTGTGAATGGTGAGAGCTACCCCGAGATGATATCCAACTTTTTTTGGCCAAAATGCAAGAGCTAGACTTGCATGGCATGTGGTTTCAACAAGACGGCGCCATATCCCACACAGCACGCGTAACAATGGACTTATTGAGAGGCGAATTCATGTGCGGGACCGGCCAATTGGCCTCACAGATCGTGCGATTTAACGCCTTTAGGCTTTTTTTTGTGGGACTATGTTAAAGCTCATTTCGATACAGACAAGCCCACTTCAGTTGACTCATTGGAAGGCAACATTGAAGCATTTATTTGTAAGATACCGGCCGAAATGTTGGAAAATGGGGATGGACCTTTGGAGGCGCAGTCATGAAATAATCTTCAAACATTAAATTATATGCACCGTACTATCTGTTCAAATAAAGATTTCATGTATTTTTCTGAGTTTTATGTGCTTTTTTTGAAAAACTTTCCTATAGCTCTTAGAAAATCACCCTTTATATACTACAGGGTCGGAAATAGATATTTCGTTGTGTTGCAAACGGAATGACAAAATGAATATACCCCCATCCTTCGGTGGTGGGTATAAAAAAAAAATTAATAAATGTAAAACGGAAATTGTTATCCATTGACTCAACACTCAACCATACTAACTTTGCCAACCTCGTTAAGTAGCAGGGTATTCGCTTAACAAACCTTCCTAAAAATACAATCGGAAATCTAATTATCTGAAGTAAAAACAAACAGTTTGTGGTCAGTTAAAGCGGAGATGAAAACGAAAAGGTTAGAAAAGAGCAACACACCTTGATGGCTTGCAAAAACACACACAAACACAACTACCTACCTGCACAGCAAACAAGGACAAACAAAAAAAAATCCAGAAAATTAGATTGCGTTAATAAAAACGGAAACAGAGGAAATTTAGAATTGGCAAAAACCATAATTGGTATTAAGCATTTCTCCTTTCGGCTTTCATTTGATTCTCTTCCATTTCCCTGGCTCTTTTCACACTCTTTCCCTTCCCGCCACGACAATTGGATCAGTTGAACTACCGGATGTCAAGCTTACCATTGGCGAACGATGGGACAGATTGCTAAAGGAAACCCATGAGAAAATAGAAACCCGTCGCCTAGAAACGGAAAATTTCAAAGAGAAACTGCCACCTCATCAAGAGGCTTTATTTAATCAATTAAAGGATTTTGAACAGGAAGTGGAGTGGACCCTCAACCATATTGAATGGGCATTCAATTTACCCACATCATACGCAGCCCCCGGCCAAGAGGAGGTCCATTTCGAGGAGTCCAAAGTACGCATACCCATCGATCCCAAAAAGATTAATCTGATTCCCACCTACACACAAGAGCAACTCGAGGATGTAGTCGCTGGCTGGATGCGTTACATTGAAAAACTGATAAAGACCCTAAAAGAAAAGGTGACAATGCCATTACCATCAAAGTGAAAAGATTTTTAATTCGAGACTTTGCCCCTTTTGTGTTCCATCTTTTTGGTGTTTTCTTGTTTTTTTTTTTGCAACATTGTAGCCTCTGGACGAATTCACTCCCATGGCCGAGTATCGTTTGTGGCATTTTCGCGAGATAGAATTGAATGGCATTTTGGAGCAGCTGAAGTCGGAATTTGTTGTGGCCGTTTTGGGTAAGTACAACCACCATCGCCACCATCGCCACCATTCCTCCTTCCCCCGCAGGCTAGTTATTATTCGTTATCTTTTAAATTTTTTTTCTTTTTTATTTTGGGTCTGCCCAATAGACACCCTAAGAGCCAATGATTCCGAGATTCTCAGCCGTTGGACAGAGACTGTCAACAAAGTGGAGGAGAAATTCCGTCTGGCCAAAGAAAATGCTGACTACATTGGCACCATCACCGATTACTTGGAGGTAATTTAAAACACGCTCACCCACTCAAACGTCCACTTGAGTGTGATGTACGAGCACTCATCTCTATTTGATGTTGATTTTATGTTTCATCCTTAGAAAATACGTTCCTACGATTGCTTTAAAATGACAACCCTCCTCATACCCAATGTGATGGTTGGTCTTCGTCACATTTGGACCATGTCGAGTTATTACTGCCATGACGATAAAATGCAGACACTCCTGTGCCAAATATCCAATGTCTTTACTGAAAAAGTCAAAAATATTGTGTGTTTTGAGAAAATATTTCGGTGAGTTTTAATTTGGGCGTATTATTTTTCTGGAATTCCATAAAATAGAGTATGTTGATTCCAAAATTGGTTTAAATATCTTATGCTTGTTAGTTAACATCAGGTTTTGTTTCAAACCCTTCTTCAACAAAGTAAAACCAGTAAGGAAAGGCACAAGTGGGGCGGTGACGACTATATAATACCCTACACCACCAAGAATATGTAGAACTTATATCGAAATCTAGTCAGACTCTAATTGGGATACCAATTGAAAAAGCAATTTAGAACCTTGTAAGATTTTCCTACCTCAGGACAAAAGATTTGGATTTCAACATCGTTAAAGGCCATATCGGATAAAAGATTATATGGGAGTTTTATCGAAACCTGTGCCAATTTTAATGACACATACTGGGACATGAAATAGAACATCTCACGCCCTATATTGTAGAGATGTGACCAAAATTGTGGATTTTACTGTCTTAAAAGACCATATCGGATGAAATATACACATTGGAGCTATATCTAAATTAGGACTGATTTTAATGAATTTTTGCGCACGTCAATTTTAACGTCTCATGCTAAATCGGTCGAAAATTGTGGATTGTACAGCCTTAAAAGGCTGTAGAAGAACAAAAGAACGAAATATATGGGAGCTATATCTGAATCTGAACCGATTTTTATGAAGACGTCAAATAAAGCACTTCATGTAAAATTTTGTAACGATCGGACCAAAATTGTGGATTCTACATGCTTAAAAGGCCATATCGGAAGAACGATATATATGGGAGCTATATCTGAATCTGAACCGATTTTTATGAAAATTTCCACACACATTGAGACTTCACAAAACCGACTCCACGCCAAACTTGGTGAAGATCGGACCATACTTGTGGCTTCTACAGCCTTAATAGTTCAAATCGGATGAAAGATATATATGGGAGCTATATCTAAATTTTAACCGATTTTGATTAAATTTTCTAAATATATTAAGATCGGTAACAAAACAGTCCATGCCAAATTTTTTGCACATCGGTGGAAAGTTGTAGCTTCTCCGGCCATTTAAGTGCAAATCGGGCGTTACATATATATGGGACCTATATCTAAATCTGAACCTATATATATGAAATTTTGCACATATATGAAGACGTCAAATAAAACACTCCATGCCAAATTTTGTAAAGATCGGTAAAAAGTTGTATCTTCTACAGTCTTAAACGGCCATATCGGACTAAAACTGTGGCTTCTACAGCTTTAAAAGTCCATATCGGATGAAAAATATATATAGAAACTAAACCGATTTTTACGAATTTTTTCACACATATGTAGACCTCAAATAAAACACCCAGTGCCAAATTTTGTGAAGATCGGACGAAAATTGTGGCTTCTACACCCTTAAAAAGCCATATCAGATGAAAGATATATATGGGAGCTATATCTAAATCTGAACCGATTTTTTTCAAAATCAATAGCGTTTGTCCTTGGACCAAAGAAGTGACATTTGCAAAATTTCGTGATGATTGGACAACAAATGCGACCTACACTTTGATTACAAGAATACATGGACTTACAGACGGACATGGCTAAATCGAATCTGAAAATGATTCTGAGTCGATCGGTATACTTATCAATGGGTCAAGCTCTTCTCCTTCTTCGCGTTGCAAACAAATTCACAAATCTATAAAACTGTACCACAGTGGTGGTGCAGGTATAAAAATACCAGTCATAGATAAACACCACCTCCAAAATTTTTTTGGCAAATCGAGTAATAATTGCACCCTCCAGAGGCTAAAAAAGTCTAACAGGGAGATCGGTTTATATGGCACCTATATCAGGTTATATACCGATTAAGACCATGCTTGGAACAGTTGTTGGAAGTCATACCAAAATTGCGCTCTCTAAAAGCCCAAGAAGTATAATCGGAGATCGGTTTATATGGCGGCTATATCAGGATATGAACTTATTAACACCATACTTGTCACTGTTGTTGGAAGTCAAGACAAAACAGTTCACGCAAAATTTCGACCAAATCGGATAAGACTTGCGTCCTCCAAAAGCTTATGATGTCAAAACACAGATCGGTTTACATGGCAGCTATATCAGGTTATGATTCGATTTAAACCATACTTAGCAAACTTGTTGGAAGTCATAACGAAACTTGTCGTGCAAAATTTCAGTTAAATCGGATAGGAATTACTTCCTCTAGAGGCGCAAGAAATCTAATCGGGAGATCGGCTAATATGGTGGCTATATCTTGTTATGGATAGATTTAGACTATACTTAACACAGCTGTTGGGAATCACACCAAAACACCTCAGGCAACATTTCAGCCAAATCGGATAAGAATTGCGTCATCTGAGGCCGAAGAAGTCAAGACCCAAGATCGGTTTGTGTGGCAGCTATATAAGGTTTTGAACCGATTTAAACCATACTTAGCACAGTTATGGTTCTTGTAGAAGCTCAAGAAGTCAAGACCCAAGATTGGCTTATATGGCAGCTATATCAAAACATGAATCGATTTGGCTCATTTACAATCGATTTGAACTATACTTAGCACAGTTATGGTTCCTCTAGAAGCTCAAGAAGTTAAGACCCAAGATCGGTTTATATGGCAGCTATATCAAAACATGGATCGATTTGGCTCATTTACAATCCCAACTGACCTCCACTAATAGGAAATGCTTTCGACAGACGGACGGCCATGGTTAAATCGACTTAGAATGGAATGTCAGGATGATCAAGAACACATCAATTTTATAAAACATCAATATATGGATGTGTTACAAATGGAATGACGAAAGTAGTATACTCCCATCCTATGGTGGATGGTATCCGATAAGACTTCTTAAGTTTCTAGAGGGCGCAATTCTTATCTATTTTGGTTAAAATTTGCACTGGTATGACTTCAAACAACTATGCTTAGTATTGTCTAAATCGGTTGATAACCTGATATAACTCCCATATAAACCGATCTCTCAATTTGACACTCTTAGTCACTGGAGAGCGCAATTTTTACTCGATTGTCTGAAATTTTAAAGGTCGTATGTTTTAATAGCCAAGCCAAGTACGGTCCATATCGGTCAATAACTTGATGTTGCTCGTATATATATTGAAAAAGTCATTCAAAGAACTTGACAAATCCGATTCATGGTGGAGGGTATAAAGTTTATTGTTCCAAGACCATCGACATTAATGTTTGTGGCAGCGGACTCATTTGAAGGAGTAACTTCTTAATCTAAGTGTTTATGGTTGAGACTGGATAAATAAATCTTTTGTAGATAACATTTTTGAAATAATTGGTTTTACATAAAATTCTTAAAATAATATGTTTCGATTCTTTGAACTCTTTTTTAGACATACATCCAGATACACCTATGAAACCGCCACCAACTGTGCCAATCTATTGCGATGTTGGAAAACGGCTTACCTTATGAGCCGAAAGTACATCGAAGATTCTGGGGCCGGTTCCAGATGGAGTTTGATCGCAATGCCTTGTTTAATGAAGTGGACCATATTAATCGAATAAGTCGAGATATAGCCTCCATTGGACGAGTATTTCTTCAATATGAGAATCTCTTTGGCAATCGTTTGAAAGGTCTCATCACTGATCCGACGATTATCGATAACCTAATGCGTAAAGTCTATCGCTTGCTAGATGAAATGCTGACAAGTGTGGACTATGATATATTTCGTCCCGGTAATTGGGAAAATTGGGAGCACACATTGAGTACCTTCAACAAACGTTTGGATGCCGTAGAGTCAGAAGCGAAACAAGTAATTGAAAAAAGCATTACAATGTTGAGATCATCCGATTTGGGTTTAGAGCTTATACGTGATGTCAAAAACTTGGATACAAGGCAAGCACTCACAGAGTTCATATCGACGAAGCATGAATATTTATTGAGATTTTTTGTGACTGAAATAAATACAGTGGAGTGTGAATACATGGTGAGTATTAAAATGAGAAATCTCTACACAAGTCAATCATGTTAAGTTGTACACAATTCTAATCCACACATTTCTAAAAAAAAATATTTAAATTAAACTAAAACTTAGTTTATTGATCCTTTGAATTGAACATTGAACATATTGAAAAGACACACACCTCGCGCCCCGTTACTTTTCTGTCTTATTTACAGCTCATGGTTAAATTAAAACTGCCAAAAATAAATTAATGCTGCATAAGATTTAAGATTTACATATATTTTGCCATATATCCACAAAAACACAAAAAAAAAATAAACATTGTACAGTATCGAGTTTATTACATTTAAGAGCAATATTTCATATTGTAATATAGCAATTGCCAGGCACACGCACACACACACACACATCCATTTCCATACAAAAGGTCTTTTATTGTAGTGGGTGCGCGTGTGTGTTCGTTTGTTTGTTGGTGTATATGAATATATGAATAACTGCATAACCTTGATTTGTTTAACATCGTCCATTGTTTCTGTTTTTCCCTCTCATTCTCATAGTCTTTCTTTTTTTTTTTGCTTTTAGAATCATAAAAAAGCTCCGCCAATTGGTAAACATCAGCCAGCGAAAATCGGCGCCATACAATGGACGCGATTATTGAGCGCCAAACTGAAAATATCCGTGCTAGCATTTAAACGGGTAAGTACATATGTGCATCATGCATCACTTCAAAAGGGCACCCCTTCGTTGGTACGTCTGTCCATCGACGATTCGTTGGTGGTAGGCATATACCGTACGCCGCTCTCCATTCCGAATCGCACATGAATGATTTCATTGTTTGGTTTGATTCTCGCGGTGCCATGGAAAATTTTGAATGGTCAAATGGCGCGGCCAACAATGAATGCTGACTGACTATCAGCCGGCCCAGTCACCGGAGTGAGAGGCCAACAATGACAACAACAATATTTACTGAGCCTTTGGTGGCATCCTCAATTTTATGCATTTATTACAAATTTTCGCTTTTTTTTTCAATAAACAAACAATTCCACGTTTTGATGCAATTTGCGTTTTATGGTGAATATACAGTTCGTGTAAAGGATAGCAATGGAGAACGCTACATTGGCACTGTGGGAGAATTGTATATTTTATACCCCGCTTCATGAGATGTTTGTATATGTATATTATTCGGGAGATTTGTGTGATACCGAAACATTGTCATCGTACATTATGGTGTACAAAATTGAATACCGATCACAACTGCAAATGATACTCAAAAAAACATAAATGGGCTATTGGGATATTCAACTGGCTTTTCTATACCCACCACCATAGGATGGGGGTGTACTAATTTCGTCATTCTGTTTGTAACTCCTCGAAATATTCGTCTAAGACCCCATAAAGTATATATATTCTTGATCGTCGTGACATTTTAAGTCGAACTAGCCATGTCCGTCCTTCCGCCCGCCCATCCGTCTGTCTGTCGAAAGCACGCTAACTTTCGAAGGAGTAAAGCTAGGCGCTTGAAATTTTCCATAAATACTTGCTATTAGTATAGGTCGATTTGGATTGTAAATGGGCTATATAGGTCCACGTATTGATATAGCTGCCATATAAACCGATCTGGAATCTTGAATTCTTGAGCCGATAGAGGGCACAATTCATATACGATTTGGCTGAAATTTTGCATGAGGTGTTTTATTATGACTTCCAATAACTGAGCTGAGTATGGTTCAAATTGGTCCATAACCTGATATATCTGCCATATAAACCGATCTGAGGTCTTGACTTCTTGCACCTCTACAAGGAGCAATTCCTATCCGATTTGGCTGAAATATTGTATGACGTGTTTTTTATGACCTCCAACAACTGTATTAAGAATGGTTCAAATCGGTCCATAAACTGATATAGCTGCCGTATAAACCGATCTGGGGTCTTGACTTCTTGCGCCTCTACAATGAGCAATTCCTATCCGATTTGGCTGAAATTTTGAACTACGTGTTTTTTTATGACCTCCAACAACTGTATTAAGAATGGTTCAAATCGGTCCATACCCTAATATAGCTGCCATCTAAACTGATCTGGGGTCTTGACTTCTTGAGCCACTAGAGGCCGAAATTATCATCCGATTTAGTTGAAATTTTATACAATGGCTTCTCTCATGACCTTTAACATACGTATCGAAAATGGCATGAATCCGTTTATAGCCTAATGCAGCTCCCCTGTAAACCGGTCTCCCTATTTTACTTCTTCAGCCACTAAAGTGCGCAATTCTTACTAGATTTGGCTGAAATTTTACACAACGACGTCTACTATGGTCTACAATATTCAGTTCAGTTATGGTTCGAAATGAACCATAACTTGATATTGTTCCAATAACATAGCAATTATTTTCTTTTATGCTTTGTTTGCCTAAAAAGAGATACCGTGGCAATAGCTCGACAAATACAATCTATGGTGGAGGGTTTATAAGATTTGGCCCAGCCGAACTTAGCACGCTTTCACTTGTTAATATTTTCATTAATAGCAAGTAAGAGCGTGCTAAGTTTGGCCGAGCCGAATCTTATATTAAACATATTGGGTTGCCTAAAAAGTAATTGCGGATTTTTCATATAGTCGGCGTTGACAAATTTTTTCAACGGCATGTGACTCTGTAATTGCATTCTTTCTTCTGTCAGTTATCAACTGTTACTTTTAGCTTGCTTTAGAAAAAAAGTGCGCGAAATTTTGTTTACATTTATTTGTTTGGTGTCAATTTTAATATGGAGCCCACAAAGGAGCATTTTCGTCATATTTACTTTATTATTTCCGTAAAGGAAAAACCGCGGAGCAGGTTGCTAAAAAGTTACGAGATGTGTATGGTGATAAAGCCTTAAAAGGAAGACAGTGTCAAAATTGGTTTCGCAAATTCCGTTCTGGAAATTTTTCACTTAAAGATGAGCCACGTTCAGGTCGGCCAAATGAAGTTGATGATGACCAAATCAAAGCATTAATCCAATTGGATCGTCATCTAAATGAGCGTAAGATAGGAGAGAAGTTAAATATATCAAAATCAACCGTTAATTATCACATAAAAAGTCTTGGACTGGTAAAAAAGCTTGATATTTGGGTACCACATGTATTGAAAGAAATTCATATAACAAACCGAATCAATGCTTGTGATATGCACCTTAAACGCAATGAATTCGATCCGTTTTTAAAACGAATCATAACTGGAGATGAAAAATGGATTGTTTACAACAACGTTAGTCGAAAACGATCATGGTCCAAGCATGGTGAACCAGCTCAAACCACTTCAAAGGCTGATATCCACCAAAAGAAGGTTATGCTGTCTGTTTGGTGGGATTGGAAGGGTGTGGTATATTTTGAGCTGCTTCCAAGGAACCAAACGATTAATTCGGATGTTTACTGTCAACAATTGGACAAATTGAATACAGCCATCAAGGAGAAGCGACCAGAATTGGTCAATCGTAAAGGTGGCATATTCCACCAGGAAAACGCTAGACCGCACACATCTTTGGTCACTCGCCAAAAACTGAGTGAGCTTGGCTGGGAACTTTTGATGCATCCACCATATAGCCCTGACCTTGCACCATCAGACTACCATTTATTTCGATCTTTGCAGAACTCCTTAAATGGTAAATCTTTCGGCAATGATGAGGCTATAAAATCGCACTTGGTTCAGTTTTTTTGCAGATAAAGACCAGAAATTCTATGAGCGTGGAATACTAAATTTGCCAGGAAGATGGCAAAAGGTTATCGAACAAAATGGCAATTATATATTTGATTAAAGTTCATTCTAAGTTTTATTAAAAATGCATTTACTTTCTTTTAAAAAATCCGCAATTACTTTTTAGGCAACCCAATAGAATAATGCATAAGAACTGTTATGCTATTGGAGCTATATCAAGTTTTAGTCCTACTCGGATCATAAATGAATTGAATTCTAAACATAGGAGAAGTCATTGGGTAATATTTCAGTCCATTCGGATAAGAATTGCGCCTTGTAGGGCCTCAAGAAGTAAAATCGGGAGATCGGCTTATAGGGGAGCTCTAGCAAGCTATAGATAGACTCAGACCGTATTGGGCAAGTATGATGAAGGTCTTAGGAGAAGTCCTTGTACAAAATTTCTGATAAATCTGATGAGAATTGCGCCCTCTAAAAGTTCAAGTAGCAAAATCGGGAGATAGGTTTATATGGTTTTCAGGTTATGTACCGATTTGCGCAATAGTTGTTAAAAGTCATAACAAAACTCAAGCAAAATTTCAGCCAAATTGGATGAGAATTGCGCCCTCTAGTGACTCAAAAAGTTCAGATCCAAGATCGGTTTATATGACAGCTATAATAGGTTGTGATGCGATTTTAACCATACTTAACGCAGTTGTTGGAAACCACAACAAAATATCACGTGCAAAATTTCAGTCAAATCGGACGAGAATTGCGCCCCCTATAGGCTTAAGAAGTCAAGGCCCAATATCGGTTTATATGGTAGCTTTCAAAACATGGACCGATTTTGCGACACACAAATCTGTTTTATTTCTGATGTACTCTTTATACCCACCACCGAAGGATGGGGGTATATTCATTTTGTCCTTCCGCTTGCAACACAACGCAATATCCACTTCCGACTCTATACATATTCTTGATCAGCGTAAAAATGCAAGACGTTCTAGCCATGTGCGTCCGTCTCACTTTTGAAATTACGGTACATGCTTCCAAAATATAGATATTGAGCTGAAACTTTGCACAGACTCTTTTTTTGTCCATAAGCAGGTTAAGTTCGAAGATGGGATATATTATATTATATTATCCAATTTTGCTGAAATTTTGGACAGTGAGTTGTGTTACGCCCTTCAACATCCTTCTTCAATTTTGTCCAGATCGGTCCAGATTTGGATATAGCTGCCATATAGACCGATCAGCCGTTTTAGGGTCTTAGGCCCATAAAAGCCTCATTTATTATCCGATTTTGCCGAAATTTGGGACAGTGAGTTGTATTAGGTCGTTCGATATTCTTCTTCAATTTGGCCCAGATGGGTCCAGATTTGAATATAGCTGTCATACAGACCGATCTCTCGATTTGAAGTTTTGGGTTCATAAAAGATGCATTTATTATCCGATGTCGCTGAAATTTGGCACAGTGGGTTGTGTTAGGCCCTTCGACAAACTTCGTCAATTTGGTTCAGATCGGTCCAACTGCTATATAGATCGATCTCTCGATTTAAGATTTTGGGGCTATAAAAGGCGCATTTATTGTCCGATTTCGCCGAAATTCAGAACAGTAATTTGTGTTAGCCCACTCGAAATTTTTCTGCAACTTGGCCCGAATCGATCCAGATTTAGATATAGCTCCCATATAGACCGATTTCTCGATTTAAAGTCTTGGTCCCGTAAAATGCTCATTTTTAATCCTATTTCACTGAAATTTGACACAGTGACTTATAATAGGCTTTACGACATTCGTGTCGTATATGGTTTAGATCGGTGTGTTTTTGATATAGCTACTAAAAAGACCAATATTTTGTTATATACAATTGAACAATGACTTTTACTTATTAGTATTTGGTCCAAATTGATATAGCAGCTGTATAAGGTATGAATTTAGCATCGAATTTGGCGAAATGTTGTTTACACATATATCCGAGGTGGTGGGTATCCAAAGTTCGGCCCGGCCGAACTTAACGCCTTTTTACTTGTTTTCTAGTTGTTTTTCTATACTGATTTCGATAAAATTATGAACACATATTGGATAAAAGATATGCACGGGAGCTATAACTAAACCTGAAGCGATTATTATAAAATTTTGTGCACGTATTAAGATGTAAAACATATCATGCTAAATTTTGTAAAGATCGGAGCAAAGATTTGGCTTTTGCAAACCTAAAAATGCATATCAGCTGAAAGATATGTATGGGAGCTATATTTTAATCTGATCCGATTTTAGCGAAATTTTGCACAGGTATTGAGATGTCAAATAAAACTTATCACGCTTAATTTTTTAAGGATCGGATCAAAACTGTGACTACTACACGTATACGTCGTGCCAAATCTTGTCAGGGTCAGACCAAAATTGTGGCTACTACAGCCTTAAAATGTCATATCGGACGAATGATATATATGAGAGACATATCTGAATTTGAACAGATTTTATGAAAATTTGCACAGGTATTGGAACGCTAAATAAAACATCTCATACAAAATTTTGTAAAGATCGGACCAAAACTGTGGCTTATACAGCCATTAATGGCCATATAGGCCGTAAAATATATATGAGAGCTATACCTAAATCTGAACCAGTTTTTATGAAATTTTGCACACGTATTGGGAAGTCAAATGAAACATAGAATGCTTAATTTTGTAAGGATCGGACCAAAACTGTGGCTACTACAGCCTTAAAAGTCCATATGTGTTGAAAGACAAATATGGGAGCTATATCTAAATCTGAACCAATTTTTTTCAAAATCGATGTCGTTTGTCCTTGGACCAAACAAGAGACAAGTGCAAAATGCCATAGCAATCGGGCAACAAATTGATGCAGCGTGATATACAAGACATTTTTTTTTTATAATTTAGTTTACTTATATAATAAAACTCCCCACTGTTCGTATGCATGTTTATAGTATGCTGAAAACAACACAGTTTTATTCTATCCTTACTTTGAACCCTGCCAACATTGTAACTATTACTGCAGAAGGGGGGGGCAAAGTAATTTCATTTCTTTGTTGTCTCCTTGCCATACTTTGAATGAATTGCGTATATTGCCAGCTCAGAATCAAATGAATTCATTCACTTTAAGCCAAATAAAAATCATACTGTAATTGAAATTACAATTCTAGTGTCATTCAACACAAAGCGGATTGAAGTATATCATGTGCTACATCTCTATTGGATATTTTGTGTGACAATATATTCAGATTTTTCAATTGAATTGTGTATAGGCTATACTATACGAATTTAATTAAAAATTTGCAACCCTTTTTTAATACGTGTCTATAGAAGGGCAAAAATGAAATGCATTAAACAAGATCAAACAAGTAAAAATTTATTAAGTTTGGCTGGGCTGAACTTTGGATCCCACCACTTCGGGTGTATATATTTACCACATTAATCGGTAAGCAAATGCTTCTTTTATGGCCCCAAGACCATAAATCGAGAGAACGGTATATACGGTAGCTATATTAAAATATAGACCTATCTGGATCAAATTGACCACTGATGTCGAAGGACTTAGCGAAGCTCTCTATACCAAATATCAGCGAAGTTGGGTAATACATGTACTTTATATGGGCACAATAACTTAAATCGGGAGATCGGTGTATATGGCAGTTATATCCAAGTATAGTCTGATCTAGGCCATTGTTGGTACGAATGTTGAGTGCTAGTTGTGTCAAAATGCTCAAAATCGGATAATAAATGCGCCTTTGATGGCCTCAAAATTTTTAATGGGCACATCAGTTAATGTAAGGTTCTACAGTTATTTATATTTTAGATATTATACCCACCACCGAAGGAAGGGGGCATATTCATATTGTCATCACGTTTGCAACACATCGAACATCCGTTTCCGACCATATAAAGTAAATATATTCTTGATCAGCGTAAAAATCTAAGACCATCTGGACATGTCCGTCCGTCTGTCCGTCTTTCTGTTGAAATCACGCTACAGTCTTTAAAAATAGAGATATTGAGCCGAAACTATGCACAGATTCTTATTTTGTCCATAAGCAGGTGAAATTCGAAGATGGGCTATATCGGACTATATCTTGATAAAGCCCCCATAGGCTATATCAATAGTCCTCATAGGCTATATCAATAACCCCCATAGGCTATATCAATAAAATACACATTTATTATCCGATTTTGCTGAAATTTGTGACAGTGAGTCGTATTAGGCCCTCCGACATCCTTCGCCAATTTGGCTCAGATCGGTTCTGATTTGGATACAACTATCATATAGACCGATCCTCCGATTTAGGGTCTTAGACCCATTTAAGCCACATTTATTATCCGATTTTGCTGAAATTTGGGACAGTGAGTTGTCTTAGGCCCTTTGGCATCTTTCTTTAATTTGGCCCTGATCGGTCAAGATTTGGATATAGCTGCCATATAGACCGATCTCTCGATTTAGGGTTTTGGGCCCATAAAAGGGGCATTTATTGTCCGATGTCGCCGAAATTTGGAACAGTATGTTAAGTAAAGCCTCTTGACATACATCTGCAATATGGTACAGGTTGGTCCATATTTGGATATAGCTGTCATATAGACCGATCTCTCGATTTGAGGTTTTGGACCCATAAAAGGCGCATTTGTTGTCCGATGTCACCGAAATTTGGGACAGTGAGTTGTGTAAGGCCCTTCGACATCCTTCGTCAATTTGGCTCAGATCGGTTCAGATTTGGATACAACTATCGTATAGACCGATCCTCCGATTTAGGGTCTTAGACCCATTTAAGCCACATTTATTATCCGATTTTGCTTAAATTTGGGACAGTGAGTTGTCTTAGGCCCTTTGATACGTTTCTTCAGTTTGGCCCTAATCGGTCCAAATTTGGATATAGCTGACGTATAGACCGATCTCCAGATTTATGGTTTTGGGCCCATAAAAGGCGCATTTATTGTCCGATGTGGCCCAAATTTGGGACAGTAAGTTAGGTTAAGCCTCTTGACATACTTCTGCAATATGGCACAGGCCGGTCCAGATTTGGATATAGCTGTCATATGGACCGATCACTCGGTTTTAGGTTTTGGTGCCATGAAAGGCGCATTAATTGCCCGCTGTCGCTGAAATTTGAGACAGTGAGTTGTGTTAGGCCCTTCGACGTCCTTCTTCAACTTGTCCCAAATCAGTCCAGATTTGAATGCACCTGCCATAAAGACCGAGCTTTCGATTTAATGTATTTGTGCCATAAAATGTTGCCGAAATTTAGGACACTGCTTTGTGTTAAGCTTTTCGAAATTTTTCTGCAACTTGGCCTAAATCGGTCCAGATTTGGATATACCTGCCATTTAGACCGATATCTCGATTTAAGGTTTGGGCCAATAGAAGGGGCATTTATTGTCCGATGTCGCCCAAATTTGGGACAGTGAGTTAAGTTAAGCCCCTCGACATATTCCTGCAATTTCGCCTAGATCGGTCTAGATTTGCATATAGATGCCATATAGACCGATCTCTCGGTTTAGGGTTTTGGGCGCATTTATTATTCGATTTCACTGCAATTTGACACATTGACTTATGTTAGGCTTTTCGACATCCTTGTCGTATATGGTTCAGATCGGTTTATTTTTAGATATAGCTACTAAAAAGACCAATATTTTGCTAAAAACTGGTCTATATGGTAGTTGTATCCAAATCTGAACCGATCTGAGCCAAATTGACAAAGTATGTCGGAGGGCCTAATACGACTCACTGTCACAAATTTCAGCAAAATCGGATAATAAATGTGTATTTTATTGGTATAGCCAATGGGGGTATTGATATAGCCTATGAGGACTATTGATATAGCCTGTGGGGGCTATATCAAGATATAGTCTGATATAGCCCCTCTTCGAATTTAACATGCTTATGGACAAAAAAGCTCAATATCTCTATTTTTGAAGACTGTAGCGTGATTTCAACAGACAAACAGACAGACGGACATGTCTAGATCGTCTTAGATTTTTACGCTGATCAAGAATATATATACTTAATAGGGTCGGAATGGATATTTCGATGTGTTGCAAACGCAATGACAAAGTGAATATACCCCCATCCTTCGGTGGTGGGTATAACAATTGAACAATGACTTGTACATATTAGTATTTGATACAAATCGGAACATGTTGCGATACTGCTGCTATGGGCCATAAGGTATGCATTTTCCACCGGATTTCGACGAAAGGTGATTAACATATATACCCGAGGTGGTGGGTACCCAAAGTTCGGCCCGGTCGAACTTAACGCCTTTTTACTTGCTTTTCACCATTCCACCATTTTTTCCATATTACAGATGGAAAATGAACCCAACCTTTCAAACAGCTACCTTAAGCGCAGCGCATTTAAGTCTTACTTCGAACTGGTGAACAAAATGCACATTTATGAGAATAACCTTTTTGAAAAATATTGTTCCCAAGCAACATACATGGTCAACGGTTTGATGAGAAAGAATATACTCAAAATACAAATATGCAAGGGCGAGACATGTAAGTAAGGCGCGTCGAAAAAGCCAAATTGCGTGCTTAAAAACCTTCAGAACTTCAAAAACAACTTTTCAATTTTTTCCAGTTACCTACATATCAAATGCCTTGGAAACCATCAAACTGAAAAAGGAAAAATCAATTGATGAATCCACACCTTCTGGTTCAGGTGGCACGGACTCCTACAATCAGACTGTGGCCACCGGCTTCATTCGCAAAATAACCAAATTCACTGTAATTGCTACAATGCTACAGTGGTTGATGGGAAGAAAACCAGCTGCGGATGCCCAACTGATTAAAGCAATGGAGTTCCTCAAACTGATGAAGTCGGGCAAAGTCAAGCCAACGGAGAGAGATAAATTTTGCATTAAACAGTGTGAACGTAAGTAGTGCTCCAGCATAAAACATTGCACAAGGAAAAATAGACAAACTTTCAAAAAATTATTGTTTCTGTAGCCATGTTAAAATAGCATTACCATGTTCTGCATATAAATAGTCGCTCAGTTTAAAAACTGAATCAAAAATAATCTTTAAGATCTATATAGAGTATTGCCAATCAATAATTTTGCTGATTAAACTCATACCACCCAACAAACACCCCCTTTCAACTATTATCCAATGGTATCGCAACCGAAGTCCGGAAGGCAATCATACTTAAACGAAATATGCATTTTCCCTCATTCCCCTTATCTATTGGGAACTCAAACGCCCAGCAATATGGTCTTATGAACCCAATTGCTTTAAGTTGATATTTGTTAAGTATCTTTGCCATACATTCAGAGAAATGATGACGGCTTCCTTTTCGCTTTTTAAGAAAAAGACACTTTGTTTTTATGACCGGAACTGAAGAAGACCGCCGAGTAGTTAAATTGAAGAAAATAATAGAACAGATGATGGAAATGAAAGGCAACTCTAGCCGTGATTGAGCGTTAGAAAAAATGGATTTTAATGGAATTTATTGGTTTTCATTGAAGCATATCCACTAATAGGGATGACCAACAACCGTCCAAACAAAGCTCATCAAACCAAACGATGAGTAGAAAAAAAGCTATCAAATCTAAATACTGCTAATGTTCGACAAACACATGCAAAGTGGGTAGGAGTTTTTCGAGTGGATTTTCTAAGGAAAATAGAAATTCAAATAAGTAAAAATGCATTAAGTTCGCCAGGCCGAACTTTGCATACCCGCCACCTCGGGTATATATGTAAACTTCCTTTCGTCACAATCCGATGAAAAGTGGATAACTTATGTACCCAAATTCGGCACGGACATTGAGTGGTCTTATTAATATAAGTCACTGTTGAATTTTGTATTTCAAATTTCAACAAAAAAAGGTAATAAATTAAATTTTTTGAGCTTCAGACCCTTAACCCGCATATCGGTCTATATGACACCTATATCTCATTACTGTCCTATTTTTACCTTATTTGGGTCGGATGGGGGATGATCTTAAACTACTTACTGTTTCAATTTTCAGCGAAATCGGGTAATTAATAAAGCTTTTATGGGCTTCAGACCCTTTATCGGGAGATCGGTCTATAAGGTAGCTATATCTAAATATAGTCCGATCTGAACCACACTCAGGTCAAATGTCGATAGGCTTAAAATAACCCACTGTTGCGAATTTCAGCGAAATCGGGTAATAAATAAAGCTTTTATGGTCTTCAGACCCTTTATCGGCTCTAAATATAGTCCGATCTGAACCATATTTGGATCAGTTGTCGGGAAGCCTTAAACTACTCACTGTTTAAAATTTCAGCAAAATTGATCAGTTGTCAGGAAGCCTTAAACTACTCACTGTTTGAAATTTCAGCAAAATCGAATGAAAAGCAATGTTGTTAAGCGCATTAGACCCTTTAAGGAAAATCGGTCTATATAGCAGCTATATCCAAATATAGTCCGATTTGGTCCAGCGTACATCAAAAAGACGTATCTGTGCCAAATTTCAGCTTAATGTCTCGATTTTTGAAGGCTATAGAGCGATTACAAATGACAGACGGACAGACACACGGACATCGTTAAATCGTCTATGAATTTTACGACGATCCGAAATATATATACTTTGTAGGGGCGGAAACTGATATTTCGATGTGTTGCAAACGGAATGACTAAATTAATTGCCCCCTATCCTACGGTGGTGAGTATTACAAGTAAGAGCGTGCTAAGTTCGGCCGGGCCGAATCTTAGTCGAGTTCTATGTGCGGTGTCTCTTATTAGGTAAACAAAGAATATTGAATAAGAACTGTTATGCTATTGGAGCTATATCAAGTTATAGTCCGATTCGGACCATAATAGAATGCTGAACATTGTAGAAGTAATTGTGATTCAGTTCATTCGGATAAGAATTGCGCCTTGTAGGGGCTCAAGAAGCAAAATCGGGAGAGAGGTTTATATGGGAGCTGCATCCAGCTATTGATCGATTCAGACTTCTTCCAAATCGGATGAGAATGGCAACCTCTAAAGGGTCAAGAAGACGAGATCCCAGTTCGATTTATATGGCAGCTATATTAGGTTATGTACCGATTTGCGCCATACTTCGCACAGTTGTTGGAAGTCATAACAAAACATCTCAAACGAAATTTAAGCTAAATCGGATGATAATTGCGCGCTCTATTGGCTCAAGAAATCAAGATCCAAAATCGGTTTATATGACAGCTATACCAGATTATTAACCGATTTGAATCATGCTTAACACAGTTATTACAAGTGATACCAAAACACTACGTGCAAAACTTCAGTCAAATCGGACGACAATTACGCCCTCTAGAGGATCAATAAGTCAAGACCCAACATCGGTTTATATGCCAGCTATATCAAAACATGGACCGATTTGAACCATACTTAACTTAGTTGTTGAAAGTGTTCCAAAACACCGCGTGCAAACTTTCAGTCAAATCGGAAGAAACTTGATCTCAGACGCATATTTCGAGGTGTTACAAATAGAATGACGAAATACGTATTCCCCCATCCTATGGTATAGGGTATAGAAATGTGTGTGTTCGTCGTTGATGCCCACCAACAGACATCCGCACCTTATTTTGTATGCCCGCGGCAAATGAAAGACGAGCAACTTCGTGTAGCTTCGTTTGGACAGCGCACATTAAATGTTAGTTGTATCACCACCAATATCTGTATATCTGTTTGGAGAAAATATAGGAAAACAGATATGTTATTCTCTTTTCATACCCTCCACCAAAGGATGGAGGTATACTAATATCGTTATTCCATTTGTAATACATTGAAATTTGGATTGAATGTCGTCGTGACGTTCTATGTCGATTTTGCCCCGTTCTAAGTCGATTTAGCCATTGAAATATTGAGTGAGCATCGTCTTGACAATCAAAGCCAATTTAGCCATGTCCGTCCGTCTCTCGAAAGCACTCTAACTTTCGTGGAAGTAAGCTAGATGCTTCAAATATTGCACAAATACTTCTTATTAGCCAATGGGCCAAATCGGCCCATGTTTTGGCATAGGTCCCATATAAACCAATCTCGGATCTTGACTTATTGTGTCTCTAGAGGGCGCAACTCTTATCCGATTTGAATGCACGTAGCGTTTTGTTATTCCAACAACTTTTTGTTATTTCAACAACTGTGCTAGGTATGGTCGACATTGGTTTATAACCTGATATAGTTCCCATATAAATTGTTTTCCCGATTTTATTTCTTGAGCTTCTGGTGGACGCAATTCTTATTAGCTGGGCTACAGAGTTTGTACAGAGACGTTTTTTAAGACATGCATAGACATGTATGTACCAAGTATGGTCCGAATCTGTCCAAAAACTGATATAGCTCCCATATAATCGGATGTCCCGATTATACTTCTTAAGCCTCTAGAGCAAAAACATCTTCAGAATTTATGGTATAATAAAAGCTTGCCTCTTTCTCTCTTTTTCTCTTTTCTCACCTTTTTTCACTCTCTCTCTCTCTCTCTCTTCCTACACATTTGAAATGGCATTTTTATTGCAACAGTTTTAGTTAAATCATCTGTCCAAGAAGGCCTACCCACATGGAAAGCTTTGGTGGGCGATAAGATTTTGATTGAATACGAAATGCAGTTCACTGTTAATTTGACCAGAGGTAAGAATCAAAAATCAGCTTCATGAGGTATTTAAGTTGTATTCATTTTCACCCTTTTCAGATATTTTCGAAATAATGTTCGAAGGCCAACAATTTGAGCATTTTGGCTTTAAGCTGCCGTCTGTGTTGAGAACGGCTATTATGAAAAAGGAAATGCTGTTTAAAGACTTTGAGGCTATAACCACAGTCATTGATAACTACAATGCTTTATTAGATAAATTATCGCTATCGGAGGTGAGTAAAATACGATGTCATCGGAGAATATAAAAAAAAAAGATAAATCAAAATCCTTTGAATACTAGGCAAATTCTTTCGCCATTTTTATACCCTCCACCATATTATGGGGGTATACTTACTTAGTCATTCCGTTTATAACAAGAAATATTGATCTGCGTTTATAACTCGAAATATTGATCTGCGACCCCATAAAGTATATATATTCTGGATCGTCTCGAAATTTTGCACAGGTACTTAGTGTTGATGTAGGTCGTTGGTGATTGCAAATGGGCGATATCGGTTCAGATTTAGATATAAACTATATAAACCAATCTTGGCTGAAACTTTGCATGTAGTGTTCTGTTATGCTTTCCAACAACTGTGCTAAGTACGGTCCAGATCGGTCATAACCAGATATATCTCCCATATAAACCGATCTCCCAACAACTATGCCGGTACGGTTTAAATCGGTATATAACCTCATATATCTCCCATATAAACCGATCTACCAATTTGATTTCTTGAGGCCACTTTTTTACGATTTTGTCTAAATTTTGCATGCGCTGTTTTGTTATGACTTTCAACAACTGTGTCAAGTACGGTCCAAATCAGTCTATAACCTGATAGAGCTCCCATGTAAATCGGTATCTGGATCATCCTCGGTTCCTAGAACCTTTAATCTTTGCTGGTTTGACAGAAGTTTGGTATGTAGAATAAAACAATGCCCTTCAACTAAATTTGTAAATTTTGTATAAATTTTTAACAGAACCCATGTGGTGGGTTCCCAAGATTCGGCCCGACCGAACTTACCTCACTTTTACTTGTTTTCGGTAAATTGGCATGCTACGACCACTCTGTCTGTTTTCTTTGGAAACGGTTGCCACTAGCAGGTACTGATTGATTGATTGACATCAAATCACAAGGGTTGTAAAGGGTGATTTTTTTGAGGTTAGGATTTTCATGCATTAGTATTTGACAGATCACGTGGGATTTCAGACATGGTGTCAAAGAGAAAGATGCTCAGTATGCTTTGACATTTCATCATGAATAGACTTACTAACGAGCAACGCTTGCAAATCATTGAATTTTATTACCAAAATCAGTGTTCGGTTCGAAATGTGTTCAAATTTTGACAAATTTTGTTCAGCGATGAGGCTCATTTCTGGTTGAATGGCTACGTAAATAAGCAAAATTGCCGCATTTGGAGTGAAGAGCAACCAGAAGCCGTTCAAGAACTGCCCATGCATCCCGAAAAATGCACTGTTTGGTGTGGTTTGTACGCTGGTGGAATCATTGGACCGTATTTTTTCAAAGATGCTGTTGGACGCAACGTTACGGTGAATGAACACATTTCGAACCGAACACTGATTTTGGTAATAAAATTCAATGATTTGCAAGCGTTGCTCGTTAGTAAGTCTATTCATGATGAAATGTCAAAGCATACTGAGCATCTTTCTCTTTGACACCATGTCTGAAATCCCACGTGATCTGTCAAATACTAATGCATGAAAATCCTAACCTCAAAAAAATCACCCTTTATAACATTTTTTCTTCAATCTTTCTTTGCTGAAAATGTCATTATTGTAGCGCTTTCCGTTCATGCTTGGCAAACATTAACTTTGTACCATTTAATACTTTTTAGTACCTTAACGTAAGAATATCATCAAACCTCTTCTTATCTTGCGTCTATGAACCAAAGTCACCATTCGCCTCTAGTTTCATGATTCTAGATTAACCCATTTGGGCCGATCAGTCGGTTAGCCAATCAAGCAACGATTTTATGTATAGGGATATGGATTAGAAGTAAATATTTACATCAATTTGGGTTCCCCATTGCGTGTCCAAAGTTAGACCCGACAGAAATGGGCGGTCAAAGTCATCAAAGCTAATAAGAAATTATGTGAAAAAATGTTGAAATCCATTTTGTTATTCACAGGTGAATTTTTTACGCGATCATCTCTATGAAACAGAAGTAGCCATACAAGTAGGAGTTGGACGATACACTTGGCAGTCTTTCAATATCAAGAAGTATTGTGATGTTGTTTCTGCTCTGATGCGCAAATTACAGTCAATAGTATCACAAATAAATTATATTCGCATCGATATACGCAATCGCATAAATCAACTTAAAAATTTCAATATATTTACCATCGATGAGAGCAGAGAAGCAGACGCAGCCTTACAATTTGACATGGAATCAACTCAGCAAAATTTAACCGAGTCCAATGAAGATCAAGACTCGGAGTCTATGGGACAACATGACAAAGTAGAAATTATTCGCATAAAAGAGTCCTCTAAGTCCCTGTCGCCAAATGAAAAGGAATGCGGTTTGGATATCTACCATTGCCAAACGTACATGGAGAGACTGGAAAAGTCACGAACTGAAAAATGTTCGCAAATGAAGAAAATCTATGACTCTCTGGGACCAGTACTGATCAAGTTGGAGAGCCTTGTGTTGGGTACATTTACGGGTCGATCCGAAAAGATGAAAGAGTATTATGTTTTCTGGGAAGAGGAGACGTACAAATGTATACTAGAGTAAGTACTTGGTTTGCAATATGTATTCTCATTATAGCCACTTTTCCTTTCGATATTAACTTCTAGTTTCACTTATAAAAACCTTGAATGTTATTTGGATCGCTTGCTTGGCAATCAACCCATGTTTGAAATCAACGCCGTCATAGTTTTGTCCGAGATTATGCTGGAGCCCTCTGCAAATGAGGTTAAAAATATGATTGTTCAGTCTTCCAAAGATTTTTTGGACCGGTAAGATTATGTTGGTATTGCAATTCGATCGTATTAAAGACAATGTTTATCGGCAGACTAAAAATGTTTACACGCTGGATGAAAGGCACATGTATACCCTGTTCCCCTATTGAGCATGAAGGTGATGTCAAATACTCTTTTACATTTTATGAGGATGTTGTTAAAGTAAGATCATCACTTTTGTATAACAAACTATTTCAGCTGTATGTATTTTAGATAAAAACCATTGGCGGATTGGTGGTAAAAATTCAAGAGCTGGCCAATCGTGTAGTTGAGGGTGCAAAAAATTGTGTCAAAAAGTAAGTTTGAAGAGTATACTATTTTATTATAACGCCACCTTAGGATAAAACTAAATATCGATTTCCGACACTACAAAGTCAAACCAGATAAAATTGACTTCTAGGAACCGAACAAGGATGATCGAAAGATCGGTTTACATGGGATCTATATCAGGTTATCGACCGATTTAGATCGTATTTGGCACAGTTGTTGGAAGTCGTAACAGAACACTACATGCACAATTTTAGCCAAATCGGAGAAAAATTGCAGCTGTAAGGACTCAAGAAGCCAAATGGGGAGATCGGTTTATATGGAAGCGATTCGGACCGTCCTTGGCACAGTTGTTGAAAGTCATAACGGAACACCACATGAAGCAAAATCTGACATAAATTGGGGCTTCCATGGGCACAAGAAGTCAAATTGGGAGATTGGTTTATATGGGAGCTATATCAGGTTATAGACCGATTTGGACCATACTGGACACAGTCGTTGGAAGTCATTAAAAAACACCACATGCAAAATTTCAGCCTAATCGCTCAAAAATAACGGCTTATAAGGGCTCAAGAAATCAAATCGGGAGATCGGTTTATATGGGAGCTGTATCAGGTTATACACCGATTCGGATCGTACTTGGCACAATTGTTGAAAGTCGTAACGGAACACCATATGCAAAATTTCAACCTAATCGGATAAAAATTGCGGCTTGTAAGGGCTCAAGAAATCAAATCGGGAGATCGGTTTATATGGTAGCTATTACATGTTATGGATTTGAGCCGTACTTGGCACAATAACGAATCACCACATGCAAAAGTTCAGCTAAATCGGAAGAAAATTGCGGCTCCCTGGGTTCGAATCCTGGCGAGACCATCAGAAAAAATTTTCAGCGGTGGTTTTCCCCTCCTAATACTGGCAACATTTGTGAGGTACTATGCCATGTAAAACTTCTCTCCATTGAGGTGTCGCGCTGCGGCACGCCGTTCGGACTTGGCTATAAAAAGTAGGCCCCTTATCATTGAGCTAAAACTTGAATCGAACTGCACTCATTGATATGTGAGGAGTTTGCCCCTGTTCCTTAATGGAATGGTCATGGGCAAATTTTGGTTTGTTATCTGATTCATTTAGACGTTTTCCTTCATTGTGATACCACAGAAATAGAAGAAGGAAGATGCCTTCTATTTCCTACCGTTGAACCAGCCAGATTGCATTAAAAATCTGAAAAGTTGCGAATGTTAACATCCACTAATTCAGACAAGTTCTCAAAAAAATGAAAACCTAAAGTGGAACTCCTACTGACTGTCAGTGCCGGACACACACACACAACTGATGTTCGCTAGTTCCGCGACATCCTCACAGCCTCTACAAAAGTCTTTACTGAACCTTCAGTCTGTCAGCAAGTTTTCCGATTAGACTGTGGCCTGTCATGACGGACACAATGACTGAGACGTCAGTTTTAGCCCGCGACAGCAAAGCGGTAAACCTTATCAAGTTTAGACTGCGGCACTCAATTTTGAAGAGTTCACAACCCACACTTTGTGACCACCTGTTGCCAATCGGTCCTGATCCTGAAGGTTATTCCTTGCAAGCCCGTCTGCTCTATAATTACCTCGGATAAATCTGTGACTGAAACAAGTTAATCGGTACGGTCGCTTTTTCCCCTTTGGTTTGTCTCTAGGACATGCTGACATAAGTGTGTCGGTTGACCATAACGTCTATGTCCTCCGCTTCATTTTCAGGACTTTCAAGTTGAGTAGCACCCGTCTGTTAAATCCGCAGGATATAACTCCTTAGTTTAGTAAGAATAATGCATGGCTCCGATTAGCATAATTCTTATTCAATTTACCAATCTTCTTGTCGGTAGTTGAAAGATTGGGATTATAGTCCCTAAGTCTCCCAAACACATACATGCGACACATGCCAATTGAACGTTGATTACCGAAAACTGTTTCTAGCGGCCCCGATACCAGCCTTCTTACTAGAGAAGGCCCAGGCAATTCAAAAATAACATCGGTGTATACAGATGACAGTCCATTAACTATCCCACTTTAATTGTTCTTAGGTATGCAGCCCTATTTCTCTCCCCTGTAGCCAACAACCATCACCAAGTTGTCCTTAGCGACATAAACAAAGATTCTTGGACCCATATTACTATTGTTCGCTTAAGTTGTTTTGGGGATGGAATGCCCTCCAGTTGATTGCAGCCTTCTTCTCCATTTATTATGTAAATGCTCCCTCCCAGCAGGACTTGAGCGTCTACCTCAAAATCTTGAGCTAAGCTGCATCAGTTGAATTTTCAGTGAAGACTTTGCCCCGATGATTTTTACCCGCGCATCCACAGGAAACTTTTTGTTTATGTTATCTCAAAATAATTAGCTTATACCTAATTGAACATAAAGTACTCTTAACTCATTTTGCTAATCACAGTTTACTTACAACTATGCTGTCAATAATAACATTGAAAACAAGTAAAAAGGCGTTAAGTTCGGCCGGGCCGAACCTTGGATACCCACCACAACTCACTGTCTAAAATTTCAGCGACATCAGACAATAAATGAGCATTTTATGGCCCCAAAACCTAAAACCGAGAGATCGGTCTTTATGGCAGCTATATCCAAATCTTTACCGATCTGTGCCATATTCCAGAAATATGTCAAGGGGCTTGACATAACTGACTGTCGCAAATTTCGGCGATATCGGACAATAAATGAGCCTTTTATGGGCCCAAAACCTTAAATCGAGAAATCGGTCTATATGGCAGCTATATCCAAATCTGGACCGATCTGGGCCAAATTGACAAAGGATGTTGAAAGGCCTAACACAACTCACTGTCCAAAATTTCAGCAAAATCGGATAATAAATGGGGCTTTTATGGGCCAAAGACCTTAATCGGAGGAACGGTCTATATGGCAGCTATGTCCAAATCTGGACTGATCTGAGCTAAATTGACGAAAGATGTCGAAGGGCCTAACACAACTTACTGTCCCAAATTCCAGCAAAATCAGATGATAAATTTGACTTTTATGGGCCTTAGACCCTAAATCGGAGGATCAGTCTATACGGCAGCTATATCCAAATCTGCACCGATCTGAGCCAAATTGGAGAAGGGTATGGAAGGGTCTAACACAACTCACTGTCCCAAATTTCAGCGAAATTGGATAATAAATGTGGCTTTTATGGGCTTAAGACCTTAATCGGAGGAACGGTCTATATGGCAGCTATGTCCAAATCTGGACTGATCTGAGCTAAATTGACGAAAGATGTCGAAGGGCCTAACACAACTTACTGTCCCAAATTCCAGCGAAATCAGATGATAAATTTGACTTTTATGGGCCTTAGACCCTAAATCGGAGGATCAGTCTATATGGCACCTATATCCAAATCTGCACCGATCTGAGCCAAATTGGAGAAGGGTATGGAAGGGTCTAACACAACTCACTGTCCCAAATTTCAGCGAAATCGGATAATAAATGTGGCTTTTATGGGCCTAAGACCCTAAATTGGCCGATCGGTCTATATGGTGGCTATATCCAGATATAGTCCGATATAGCCCATCTTCGAACTGAACCTGCTTATGGACCAAAAAAGTATCTGTGCAAAGTTTCAGCTCAATATCTCTATTTTTAAAGACTGTAGCGTTATTTCAACAGACAGACGGACGTACATGTCTAGATCCTATTAAATTTTTACGCTGATCAAAGATTACGGAATGACTAAATGAATATACCCCCTATCCTACGGTGGTGGGTACCACAAGTTGTGAACTTGTACTCATTTATAGTCAATACTTAAAAATTTAAAAATTATGCGGCATAACATAAAGTCATTAAATAATTGCAATATACTTAGTGTCATTTCCTAGTCAGTCGATTTAGTTGTGTGCATTTGAATTATTTCAAATCCGTCGGCCTTGCAATGCCACACCAAAGGCATTGGATTTGAACATGACTCATGCAGAAGAGTTTTTCCATATTTTCTATTATTAAATGCAATGGTGATTTGTATTCAAAAGGTTTTGTGGTACTTCCTACCCCTCGAATACTCCATCTCCTCACCTTGTGGCACTGTAACTGCCATGGAATGTATGCAAGGAGCTTTGTCGTATTTTCAACTGACTGCACCTAAATGGTGTTTACCATATGATAAAACCAAGGCATTGCAACATAACCATGCAACAACAGGACAGACAGCGCATCACGTACATGATGTGGTGGCAAACGGAAGGCGACATCGGGAGAGGGACCAAGTTGAGGCCAACCGTTGTACAACGTTGTTAAATTCCTATAACATGCCAAAACATAGACGTACTCGTTCTCAGAGCTCACATACATATGACAGCATCGTCTTTGCAAACAGTCACACAAATTGAGATGCAACTGCAGCCAAAAAATAACAGTAAGAAATATCTAAGTCGGGCGGAGACGACTATATAATACCCTACACCTATCCTACAATTATAAATAAATAGATATATGTATATGAAATCTATCCGGCTATATATATATGGGAGTTCCACCTAAATCTGAAACGATTTTGATGAAATCTTGCATGAAAATTATAGTTATTACGGCCATATAAGTGAAAATCGGGCAAAAAGTATATATGGACATAAATATATCCAAATCTGAACCGATTTACATGAAATCTTGTAAATATGTAAAGATCAGCAACGAAACAAAACAATCCGTGCCAACTTTTGTGCAAATCGGTTGAAAATTGTAATAACTACGGCCATTTCAGTCCAAATCGGGTGATACATTTATACGGGAGCTATATCGAAATCTGGACCTATTTTTACCACAGTGGTGGTGTAGGGTATAAAAACGAAAAAATGCTTATATTCGGTAAGGTCGAATTGTTGAAACTCATATGAATTTATTTCTACACCCATATAATTATGAATCACCAACTATTAAGTAAATCGTCTTCGTAGAACAATCTATAAAGGAACAAGTTATAGTCCGATTCGGACCATAAATGAATGCTGAACATTGTAGAAGTCATTGTGTAATATTTCAGTCCATTCGGATAAGAATTGCACCTTGTAAGGGCTCAAGAAGCAAAATCGGGAGATCGGTTTATATGGGAGCTGTATCAATCTATAGATCGATTCAGACCATATAAGACATGTATGTTGAAGGTCATGAAAGAAGCCGTTGCACAAAATTTCTGCATAATCGGATGATAATTGAGCCCTCCGAAGGCTCAAGAAGTCGAGATCCCAGATTGGTTTATATGGCAGCTATATCAGGTTATGTTCCGATTTGCGCCATACTTAGCACATTTATTGGAAATCATAACACGTCATGCAAAATTGCAGTCAAATCGGACGAAAAGATCGGTTTATATGACAGCTATACCAGATAATGAGGCGATTTGAATCATACTTAACACAATTGTTGGAAGAGATACCAAAACACTACGTCCAATCGGACGAGAATTGTGCCTTCTGGAGGCTGAAGAAGTCATGACCCAAGATAGGTTTAATTAGCAGCTATATGAAAACGTAGACCGATTTGAACCATTCTTAGCGCAGTTGTTGGAAATGATACCAAAACATCGCGAACAAAATTTCAGTCAAATCGGACGAGAATTGTGCCCTCTAGAGGCTCAAGAAGTCAAGACCCAAGATCGGTTTATATGGCAGCTATATCAAAACATGGACCGATTTGGCCCATTTACTATCCCAACCGATCTACACTGATAAAAAGTATTTGTGCAAGCGGCTAACTTTATTCCTTCAAAAGTTAGCGTGCTTTCGACAGGCAGACGGACTGACGGATGGACCGACGAACAGACCGACGGACATGGCTAGATCGACTTAAAATGTCACGACGAACAAGAATATATATACTTTATGGGGTCTTTGTTGAACATTTCGAGGAGTTACAAACAGAATAACGAAATTAGTATTCCCCCATCCTATGGTGGAGGGTATAAAATAAAAAAAAGATCTTACTCTAAAGATGTGATATGGCTAGATCATTTTAGAACTGAACCTGGTTTCATAACCTCATAACCCCTATAGCCACCCAAACGAAGTGTTGCAAACGGAAAGAAAAAATGTAAATACTCCCTTCTTATGGTGTTATGTATAAGAACACAAGACGAAAGCAGTAGGGAAGGGCAAAAGTCGGGCGGTGCCGACTGTATAATACCCTACACCTACCCAATAAGTACAATGTGGGGGCTATATCTAACTCTAAACCAATTTTGATGGACCTCGGCGTATGTTTTCAGATGAGTTATTAAACAATCCGTATCACATTTCGAGCATATGTTCAAACTTCAATAACTACGGTTGACAAATGACAACATTATTGCATATAAGCCCTATAGCTATATCTAAATCCGAACCGATTTTGAGCAAACTTCTCAGATATCGTGGTAGCCGTTGAAGAAAGCGTTGTGTAAAATGTTGGTAAGATTGGTCAAACAATGCGCTTGCAGTGGCTCTCGGAGTGAAAATCGGGCGATTTACATATGAGAAAGCTATATCCAAATCTTAGCCGATTTCTATGAAATTTAACCATAATGTCGAGAGTCAAAAAAATTCCTTTCTGCCTAATTTCGGACGAACATATATATGGGAACTATATGTTACAGATACCGTGGCAGTCGTCGGAAAGCGTTTTGGAAAATTTTGGCAAGATGGGTCAATAAGTGCGCATGCTGTGACTACAGAAGTTAAAATCGGGCAATATATATATATATATATATATATATATATATATATATATATATATATATATATATATATATATATATATATATATATATATATATATATATATATATATATATATATATGATAGCTATATATAAATCTTAACCGATATCCATGAAATTCAGCAGTAATGTCGAGAGTCAAGAGAAAATCCTTCCTGCCAGCTATAACTAAATCTAAAATGATTTCGAGCAATCTTCTCACATAGTGTGACAGTCATCATGGAAAGCTTTGTAAGAAGTTTTGGGAAGATTGGTCAATAAATGCGCTTGCAGTAAAAATCGAGCGATATATATATATATATATATATATATATATATATATATATATATATATATATATATATATATATATATATATATATATATATATATATATATATATATATATATATATATATATATATATATATATATATATATGTATATATATATATATATATATATATATATAATAATGCTCTAAAATGGTCATTTGCCAATCGATTCTCTCGAAATTTGGAAGAAATAATTTCTTTATGACTATATATATATATATATATATATATATATATATATATATATATATATATATATATATATATATATATATATATATATATATATATATATATACACATGCAAAGCATTTTGAAGGCTTTGCATGTGTTTTCCTTGTGCATTGCAATTTTTTCTTCAGTCTCCCAATTTCTAACACTCCAACAAACAAACGCACATAGACTCCCGTGACGATGGTGCTACACATATAAACATTTTCCTTATACTTTTTTGTACCCTACACCACGGTGGTACAGGATTTTATAACTTTGTGAATTTGTTTGTAACACCCAAAAGGAAGAGAGATAGACCCATTGATAAGTATATCGATCGCCATAGAATCACTTTCTGATTCGATTTAGCTATGTCCGTCTGTCCATGTCAATTGTGTGTACAGGTCGCAGTTGTCATCCGGTCGCCTTAAAATTTGATACAGGCATGTTTTTCGGCCTAGAGACGAAGCCTATTGAAATTGGAAAAAATCGGTTCAGATTTGGATATAGCTCACACATATATGTTCGCCCGATTTTCAGTAATAATGCTCTAAAATGGTCATTTGCCAATCGATTCTCTCGAAATTTGGAAGAAAGAATTTCTTTATGACTATATATATAAATATATATATATATATATATATATATATATATATATATATATATATATATATATATATATATATATATATATATATATATATATATATATATATATATATATATATATATATATATATATATATATTTATATATATAGTCATAAAGAAATTCTTTCTTCCAAATTTCGAGAGAATCGATTGGCAAATGACCATTTTAGAGCATTATTACTGAAAATCGGGCGAACATATATGTGTGAGCTATATCCAAATCTGAACCGATTTTTTCCAATTTCAATAGGCTTCGTCTCTAGGCCGAAAAACATGCCTGTATCAAATTTTAAGGCGATCGGATGACAACTGCGACCTGTACACACAATTGACATGGACAGACGGACAGACAGACAGACGGACATAGCTAAATCGAATCAGAAAGTGATTCTATGGCGATCGATATACTTATCAATGGGTCTATCTCTCTTCCTTTTGGGTGTTACAAACAAATTCACAAAGTTATAAAATCCTGTACCACCGTGGTGTAGGGTACAAAAAAGTATAAGGAAAATGTTTATATGTGTAGCACCATCGTCACGGGAGTCTATGTGCGTTTGTTTGTTGGAGTGTTAGAAATTGGGAGACTGAAGAAAAAATTGCAATGCACAAGGAAAACACATGCAAAGCCTTCAAAATGCTTCGTAACGAATGACAGGGCTTTGGAGGCAAATATGCATGTGAATGTGAGGCAATGCGACTTTTCAGCAAATAATGTAAACATTTCATATTTGGTTTATGTGCTGCCCTGGTATCCCTACACATCGACTGCTGTCCACTGCTCTTTTAACGTTTATCTTTCTAACCATTGGTAAATGTGCCCTACAATGGGTATGACACACATACAGAATAACAACATTATAGAATGTTTAGCATTTTGCATTTTGTATGCAACTCATGCATTGATAGAAGAAATAGTTACAATTCCGACCCCCACAAAATAATACAAATTAATAATATGCGATGAGAATTAAAATAGCTAGTACAAAATCTTTCATTTGAGAAGGGGTGAAGATAACTCTTTGAAATTTTAAATGGTTGGAGTTGAAGTATCTACATCTACATCAAAGTTCTCAAAATGGCTCGGGCTGCCGAATCTTCTTGATTCCTGATCGTCTCGACGTTCTGAGTTGAGCTAGCCATGTCCGTCCATCTGTCGAAATCACGATAGCGGTCGAGCGCATAAACCTAGATGCCTGAAATTTTGCACAGATATTTAATATTGATGTAGGTCGTTGGGGATTGGTTTGATTTGATTGAAATTTTACATGCGCTGTTCTGCTACGACTTCCAACAACTGTGCCAAATACGGTCCAAGCCAGTCTATAACCTGATATACCCCCATATAAACCGATCTCCCGATTTGGCTGAAATTGAGTACGTGGTGTTTTGTTACGACACTGTACCAAGTACTTTAAACCGACCTCCCCATTTGACTTCGTGAGTCTTACAAGCCGCAATATTTTTCCGACTTGGTTAAAATTTTGCAGATTTTCTGACAAACAAACAAACTTTATTTTCACTTTAACTACTCCAGCGATTGCGTCTTGTTGTCAACGATAAAAAAATAGTCCACTCTTATAAACATAGTGGCCACTTCAAATATAAAATCGGGGTTACTACCAAAATCACAGAGCAAACCGCGGCACATCACTTGCACGCTACAGTCTTTAAAAATTAAGATATTGAGCTGACATTTGGCAAAGATACGTATTTCTTCCATACGCAGGTTAAGTTCTTGAATAAGCTAAATCAGACCATATATGGATATAACTACCACGTTGACCGATCTGCCAACTAAGGATCAAATACCGGTTCGAAATTTAAAGCAGTGATTTGGGTTGTGGCCATTGAAATCCGAACCCAACATTTTAATAATCGGACCATATTTTGATATAGCGTCCATATAGACCTTTCTACCGATTTGGGGTCTTAAGCCCATAACAGGCGCGTTTATTATCCGATTTCGGTGAATTTTAGAAGAGTAAGTTGGAGTAGGCATCTAGTTTTCGAGTCGAATATGATCTTTATTGGACCATATAGCTGTCATCTAGACCTATCTTGAGGTCTAGGTCTTTGGGGTCTTAAGCCCATAACAGGCACATTTATTAAGCGATTTCTCTGAAATTTAGAAGAGTAAGTTGGAGTAGGCATATTGTATTCCGAGTCGAATATCATTTTTATAGGACCATATTTTGATATACCTGCCATTTAGACCGATCTTGAGTTCTTAAGCTCATGAAAGCGTCATTTATTACTGGATTTTGCTGAACTTTACAACAGGAAGATTGACCATAGGCCTCCAGTTGTCCGAACCGAAGTTGTTCGGGATCGAACCATTTCTCCATATATCTGCAATATAGACGGACCTGCCCATAAAAGGCGCATTTATAATCCTATCTATCGAAAATTTAGAACAGTGAGTTGTACTCTGCCATATAGACCGATCATCCTATTAACAGCCTTTAGCCCATACTTAAAGGATTTATTGCCCAAATTCGCTGACATATGAAACTGCGGAATGTATAAGGGCCCTATATACCCTAAATAAGTATGATACAGATCGGGCGATATTTGGATATAACATAGAATATGGGAAATAGTAATAGTTGAATGCATTTTATATAGATATTAAATATATGCAAGGTGGTGGGCATCCAAGGCACCGCCGAACTTAATGTGCCTTTACTTGTTTAGGTTAAAATCTCAACCTAACTAAATACGTTACTGTCAGTGCACGTAACTGATATTTATGAATAGGTATATAGACATGTTTGTGCCACTATATATTCATGATTTTTTCGACAATCCTTCAGCTATTTGTAATATATAGCTCCTATATAAACCTATCTGCCGATTTTGCTTCTTGAGCCTGTACTTTGTTATGACTTCTAACGATGAGGCTATGTTCGATTCAGATCGCTCTATAACTAGATATAGCTCCCATATAAAACTATCTCTAGATTTAAAATCTTTGGCTGAAACTTTGCATGTGGTGCCCTTGGTTGAGTCCTGCTCTAGAAAATACTCCAGACCAAATTCACCATGGATGTTGTGGGTGTAGTAAACTCACTGCTCAAAACTTCAACTACATTGGATAAAAAATATGCAGTTTAAAAACTCCAGATATTAAATGGGGACATCGGTCCATACCAAATATCACCCAATCTAGACCACATTCGGCGCACTTGTCGAGTGGTGTAATAAAACATCGACGCCCATGTCTATGGGGAAAACCTAATAACTAAGTGATTTTATCATCACAAAGAGTGTTTCTATGTCGCCTTCATTCACAGGCAGCCATGCCATTTTCGTTCTTGTCCATCCGTGTTATTTAAAAGTAAACATTACAGCATTGCCATATTATCATGCAGCTACAAGGCGGACGACATGAACAAAGTCCTTTTTCGTATTTTGTAATTTTTGCTGTACCCCCCATTACCAATTCATATTTCTTCTACTCCTTTTACTTGTCGAGATGCTGTGTTAGAATTTTTTTCGCTCTCTCTCTCTCTCTCGTTTAATTTTCTTTTCTTTCCATATTTTCCTTCTTCCCTTTCCTTTCTTCATAGATTTCGCAAATACTACAATCTGTGGGCATTTGATAAGGAAACAATTTGTGAAAAATATGTGGATCGTGGTGTGCCACTTGTGCAGCTTGACGAGAAATTTACATTTTATGCAAATATCATGAACGAATTGCAGCAGTTGCCAACGTACTACGATGTCCAATGTATACGCATAAATTTGAGACCGCTGCTGGACACCATTTGCCATCACGCCCAACAATGGTGCACGAAATTGGGTGAAAAGTTGGCACAGCGCACAGTTGCCAATATGGATAAAATGCGATTGGAAATTAAAGTAAGTATTAGAGGGAGGGTAAAAACCACTTCTGCCCCCTTACCCCATAGAGGGGGCGAAATATTGTCCTTTGGGGTCTTTGGCGGCGGCAGCATTCCGGCCAAAGAGCATAGTGCCACAAATGGCTTATGTGATAGTTCAAGTCTTCTTCTGCTTCCAAGAATCAGCAGCATGTTTCAAGCTCTCCTTGTCCCTCGGGATTCAATCCGAACAAATTGCAATGTTGTCGCATGGACCAACAGCCAGCAACCAAGGACCAAGAAACTAAATAACTATGCAAAGGATTCGATTGTATTTTGCATTTAGCTTCTTAAGCGTGGCAAAGCGTTGCATCTGCATCTGCACTGGAGCAGATAGCATCGATGTGTGAGTTGTTGTTCAGGTCATTACATATGTAATACCAGAATTATGAACTCAATCCTTTACAAAGTATTTAGGAAATGTAAAGCAGAAGCACTTTAAGTGAATTAGTAAGAAACAGAGCTCATAGAATGGGAGACATTTTTAAATTATTTTTTGACTAAGTTGGCAAAAAAACAATACCACATTCAGATGCCGTCTTTTGAATTTTCCATTAAAATATTAACGGCATCTACCATTTGAGAGATAAATAGCTGTAGAGTGATCGGTTTCGCTACTTAAAGTGGTTGGGCTGAATCGTTTGAACCAATTTTCTTGAAATTTTCACTGCATAATGATCCCGTGGTGAAAATAGGGTACTACATCTTTGGATATCTGAAGCGCAATTTTGTGTGCTCTCTTAATTTGGTAATCAAATTTCGGATGGTGTACCTAGGGGGGGCGCCCCACCCTAAAACCTACCAAATATATATATACACCAATAACGACAATATGGGACTCAAATTAAAGGTATTTAAAATTAGAAAACGTATCTGATATCCAATGTGGGACCAAGTATTTGGGGGATCGCCCATCCCCGAGAACATACCCCAAATTTACGACCATAGCAATATGGGACTCAAATGAATGGTCTTTGGAAGTAAACCACGAATCTGATATCAATGTTCGGGAAAAGTGTCTATTGCGCCACTCCACCCCCATAACGCCACCCAAACAGGAAGCATTTTCTTACCATTTCAATACGAGGATCAAATAAGAGGTATTTTAGAGAAGAACACGAATCTGATATATGTTTTCAAAGGCAAGTCACTGAGATGCCGCCCCATCCCCCAAAACACCCCCAAATCGGTCATGTTTGCCGACTATAGAAAAACGGAGCTCAAATGAAGGGTATTTGGGAGTGGACCATGAATATGGCATCAACATTCGGAACCAACTGTCTAGGGGACGTCCCACTACCATAACAACCCCCAAGTAGGACGTATGCTCACCAGGACAATTTGGATCTTCAAGACAGTGGAGCTCGATATTCATAGTTTTTAGGGCCGAACATTTTTCAATAAAGGGTTTAAGAATTTGGTATTTGAGATTAGAAAACAAATTTGATATATAATATAATATGGGGTTCAAATATATGAGAATAAAGCACAAACAGCTCAAATAAAGGTATTTGGGAGTAGAATACGAATTTTATATCTCAATGTAGGACCATGTATTTTAGGTATCACCCCTTCCCCAAAACACCTCCCAGAGGGTAAACATTTTTCGACCATGCCAATATGTAGCTCAAATGAAATGTATTTGAGATTAGATAACGAATTTGATAACCAATCTTGCGGCCATGTGTTTGGGGGACGCCTCTTCGTGTAAACTCCCCTAACCCAATGGCAATATGGGGTTAAAATAAATGGGGTTTGAAAGAAGAGCAAGATGCTGATATTTTTTCAAGGCCAAGTTTCTGGGGGACCTCCTCACCCCCAAATCAGATATCATGAGAATATCGGGCTGAAATGAAGTATTTTAAGAATGGACTACACCTCACATCCATACTTAAATTCGTAGACCAATAAAGATCATATGGGATTCAGATAAAGGCATTTATATTATTAAACTGTTTGTCAAGCGATATACTATTGGGTTACCCAAAATGTAATTGCAGATTTTTTATATAGTCGGCGTTGACAAATTTTTTCACAGCTTGTGACTCTGTAATTGCATTCTTTCTTCTGTCAGTTATCAGCTGTTACTTTTAGCTTGCTTTAGAAAAAAAGTGTAAAAAAAGTATATTTGATTAAAGTTCATTCTCAGTTTTAATAAAAATGCATTTACTTTCTTTTAAAAAATCCGCAATTACTTTTTGGGCAACCCAATATTTTAGTAGCATGGTATATCACTAAAAGCTCTTTAATTGTGGAAAATATATATTCAAAGGAAAATTTTGTTCCATATAAAGTAAAAGGAGGCGCAGCGGAGTCCAATCCATCTCACGATTCGCATCATCTTTGAAGAAGTGCGGTCCAATAATGCCACCAGGCCATAAAACGCACCAAACTGTGATTAATGTGGCTGTGCTTTTGGATGAACTTCACTTCAAAATCGACAATTCTGCTTCTTTACTTATCTATTGAGCCGAAAATGAGCCCTTAAACCGCACCCAACTATGACTTTTTCTGGATGCATTGGTAGCTTTGCAATGCTTCTGGCTGATCTTCACTCTAAAATTGACAATTCTGCTTTTTTACGTATCTATTGAGCCGAAAATAAGATTCGTCGTAAAATGGAAGAAGAGCGCCATGAACCTTCTTAACAGAGCACGCATTTTGATCATAAAACTCAATAATTTGCAACCGTTGTTCATTTCAAAGACGGTTCAATTAACACAAACATAACACGAAACGTGCGTGAGCTGTTTCATTCAGTGTAGGCAAAAAGATAATGGCTAACAAATCACCCTTTATTGTGTCTGTCTGTCTGTCCGTCTGTCCATGTTAACTTGTGTACAAACTACGGGTAGCAATTCTCATCTGATCGTCTTCAAATCTGGTATGGGCTTGTTTTTCGGCCTAGAGACGAAGCCTATTGAAATTGGAAAAAATCGGTTCAGATTTGGATATAGCTCCCATATATACAATATGTTCGTCCGATTTGCAGTAATACAGCAATAAAATGGTCATTTGTTAACCGATTCTCTCGAAATTTGGCAATAAGGGTTTTCTCTTGACTCTCGCCATTACTCGTGAATTGTATAGAAATCGGTTCAGATTTGGATATAGCTGTCATATAAATGTTAGTCCGATTTGCAGTAATACAGCAATAAAATGGTTATTTGTTAACCGATTCTCTCGGAATTTGGCAGGAAGGATTTCCTTATGACTCCCAATGTTACAGGTAAATTTCATAGTTCAGATTTTTTAAGTTCAGATTTGGATATAGCTTCCATATACATGTTCGTCCGATTTGCAGTAATACAGCAATAAATTGGTCGTTTGTTTACCGATTTTCTCGAAAATTGACGGGAAGGGTAGGCAGGGTAAGGTAGGGTAGGTGTAGGGTATTATAAAATCGGCACCACCCGACTTTTGCCTTTCTTTACTGTTTTTTTTTTTCTTTCAATTTAAGTGTGAAATTCTTGTCATAAAATCACTTTCAGTTCCATTAGCAATCGTATGAGATCACTGGTGACAGATGTGTGGCTTTTTGTTGTTGCCTACTTGCAATTAACATTGCGAATACCATCAATTCTAAAACTCGCAGCAAAACAACATTTTCCCTATAATTAAACATTTTAGCACCTATTTACGATAAGCACAATTGAGAAATCTCATAAAGGAATTAATGGTGTGCATTTTAGAAATTCCTGGCGGGAAAAAAACTCAGCTTTTTGCGAAATTGCCAATTCAGCACATTTGAGAAAGTTAAGCAATTTGGGAAATTTCTTAGAAATTCCGCTTGCCGCCTAAAAAATTTCAAACGTTCATTTTATCATTTACTTACCTTAACACAATTTGTTTAAATAGGTAATAATGGAAATTTCATTAGGGAACTTTTTGTGCCGCAACGAAATTGTGCTGGGTAAATATATACATATATACAACACAATCAGTTTGACAAAACTTTGTTGTGCACCACCAAGCTAACAACGAGCCAGCAACAGGAGTAGGAGCAGCGGCAAATGCCACTTGCAAATTGTATTTAGATTGCCTTGGAAGTCCTTTAACTCGACAGTTACCTGGCATGCCAAGGCTCCGCACTCAATCTGCATCGCCATGGAGGCTAGAATCAAGCTCGTTATGTTGTGATTTTTGCCTGCGCCACCTCGCTACTGCCGTTTACCTTGTTACGAATTTGAAAATCAACAAAACTGAAAGTAACTCCTTTAAGGAACTGTCGAAACTCTGTCTTTTGTGCAAAATGTAACGACATTCATTCTCTAATTCGTTCTTTTCAATTCTTGCCACCCTCTTTGCAGACACTCAGCGAAAATTTGAACAGGGCCACCAAGGAACTCGGCGACTTCAAATTGGTTATGCAAACTATTGCAACAATTCAATCGACAACGCTGACGCACGAAATCATAATCCGTGAAATGCAGGAAACCTACACGGTGCTCAGTGAGCACAACATCAACGTAAGTACATACAAATTCAATGGAGGATAATATAACAACCCTTACATAAAAGAACAAATCCAAGGACACCATATTTTGAGTACCAAAACATTATATGCTGTGTTTTAAACTTTCAAACTCAGAAATGTAAAACAAGTGTAAACGTGCTAAGATCGGCCACGCCGATTTCAACAATACTTACGATGGATTCAGCCTAATCGGTTAACAATTGGGGATTATAGGTGCTCAAGACGTCAAATGTTGTAATAGAACACTATATGGGCTTCTGGGGGCTCAAGAAGTCAAAATCTGAACCGTTATGGCTCTTTTGCTATTTCCTACGACATACATCAAAAAGAAGTTTCTGTGCCAAATTTCGAGCGGCTACCCAAATGTGTTCCACAGACGGACGCGTCCATTCAAATAAAGATTTCCATGGCAAAATCGGTTTTTAAATGTCAAGACGATCAAGAGTATATTTTTTTATGGGGTCGCAGATCAATATTTCGAGGTGATACAAACGGGATGACCAGATAAGAATATCCCTATCCTATGATATAGATCCCATATAAACTGTTCTTCAGATTGTCTTAAGCCCCTTAAGGCACTATTTTAACCGATTTTGTTCACACACATATTGTTTTGCTGTGACTTCCAACATCCATGATAAGTATCTTTCAAAACGGTCTATTGTTTGGTTCATATAAACCACTCCCTCGTTTAGCCTTATATCGGGTTTTCCAAAAAGGACTTTTTTACACAATCGGAAATTATCCGGCTGCAGACCATAGAGTAATCTGTTTGTATTACAAATAGAACACAAAACAAGTAAAAAGGCGTTCAGTTCGGCCGGGCCGAACTTTGGATACCCACCCCCTCGGGTATATATGTAAATCACCTTTCATCAAAATCCGGTGAAAATTGCATAACTCATGTCCCATAGCAGTTATATCGAAATATGTTCCGATTTGGAACAAATACTAATAAGTACAAGCCATTGTTCAATTGTGTATAACAAAATATTGGTCTTTTTAGTAGCTATATCTAAAAATAAACCGATATGAACCATATACGATACGGATGTCGAAAAGCCTAACATAAGTCACTGTGACAAATTTCAGTGAAATCGGATTATAAATGCGCCTTTTATGGGGTCAAGACATTAATTAGAGATATCGGTCTACATGAAAGCTATATCCAAATCTGGACCGATTTGGGCCAAATTGACGAATGATGTCGAAGGGCCTAACACAACTCACTGTTCAAATTTTGGCAAAATTGGTCAATAAATGCGTCTTTTATGGCCCCAACAACTAAGACCGAGAGATCGGTCTATATGACAGCTATATCCAAATCTGGAACGATCTGTGCCATATTACAGAACTTTGTCAAGGGGCTTAACCTAACTCAGTGTCCTAAATTTTGGGGACATCGGACAATAACTGCGCCTTTTATAGGCTCAAAACCTTAAATCGAGAGATCAGTCTATATGGCAGCTATATTCAAATCTAAACCGATCTGAAAGGATTAAAGGAGGATGTCGAAGGGCCTAACACAACTCCCTGTCCCAAATTTCAGAAAAATCGGATAATAAATGTGGCTTTTATGGGCCTAAGACCCTAAATCGGAGGATCGGTCTATATGGCAGCTATAACCAAATCTGGACCGATCCCAGCGAAATTAGCGAGGGATGTCGAATGGCCTAATATGGCCTACTGTCCCAAATTGCAGCAAAATCGGATTTTAACTGTGGCTTTTATGGGCCTAAGGCCCTAAATCGAGAGATTGGTCTATATGGCAGCTATATCCAAATCTGGACCGATCTGGGCCAAATTGACGAAGGCCTAACACAACTAACTGTCCCAAATTTCAGAAAAATCGGATAATAAATGTGGCTTTTATTGGCCTAAGACCCTAAATCGGCTGATTGTTCTATATGGGGACTATATCAAGATATAGTCCGATATAGCACATAGTTTATAGGGTCGGAAATGGATATTTGATTCGATGTGTTGCAAACGGAATGACAAAATGATTTTACCCCCATTATTCGTTGATGGGTATACAAATATTTCCATACAAAAAATGTGGTCGTTTGAATTGGGTATATTTCGTGTCAGCCCGGTTGTAGTTCTTTTTCTGACTGCATTATACCCTACACCACTACTATTGTTCCGGGATTATAACTTATCGCATTTGTTTGTAACACTCAGAAGGAAGACAGATGGACCCATTTATATGTATACCAATCCACTCAAATGCAATTCCCCTTCGATTTAGCTAGCTCCGTTCGTCTATTAGCCAGTGTCAATTTGTGTACCAAATACAGGTCGCAATTTTTATCCGATCATCTTCAGACATTTTTGTTTGGTCTAGAGACAAAGCCTATAGATATTGAAAAGAAAACCGGTTCAGCGGATATGGCTCCCATATATATATATTCGATTCCCATATATATGTTCGATTCGGAGTAATATTGCAATAATTTGGTCATTTGCCAATTCATATATATATCGCCCGATTTTCACTTTTAAGGCCTCTGCAAGCGCATTTAATGTCCAATCTGCCCAAAATTTTGCATTACGCTTTCCTCTACGACTGCCACAATATCCGCTGAGTTTGATCGGAATCGGTTCTGATATATATGTTCGTCCGATTTTGTGTTATATTGCAATAATGTGGTAATTCTAATAACCCATCTGAAAACCTCCATCGAAAACTATCAAATTCGGTTCAGAATCATATACAGCTCACAATTTCCTGTTTTGCCTTTCCCCACCTATTTATAATTCTGAAATAGTCAAACACTACTTGACTCTACAAAGGTTTTCAGAAATCTCACTGCTGAAAATTTCCAGATTAATTTTCGTTTGAATTTTTCAGCTTTGCCACATTTTCATCAAAATATGTTTTCATTATTCAACTACTTACCAGAAAAACCCGTGTTTGGATACTTTTTATCTAACTCGGGGCAGCATTTTAGAACTCAGCTCCATATTTTGATATTTTTCCACTCGTACATGCCCCGTATGTATAAGTTTTCGATTTGGCCTTTTAGTTATTGGTCATCTGTACTTTTGAATTTTTTATTAAGCTTAGCTAACATTCGACATTATTTAGAGTTGAGGGAGCTCTGCTTATCCCATACATGTGACTTGTATTAAACTCCCACAATTTTTGCCTTGCAATGAATATAAATGAGTGGGGAATTGAGTGCTTGTCTATCTCCGCACAGGAGTGTTTACAAAGGGAACCGTTCCACTTTCGGTGTAAGGACAGACAGACGCATTCGTAGAGCTTCCCAGAATGAATCCCATGTAGAAAGTTTACTATGGTCACTTAAAATCAGAAGCTACATTACTCCTTGTTATTAGGAATATTTGCCTTTTTTTCCTCTATGCACATTCAAATGAGGATTTTTAGAAAATCTCTGCAAAGTCCATTTTGTGGCTGTATTTACAAGCGTTGTCGAAAAATGGCATCCAGAGCAACAAACCCTACAACCAAATGCGGATATGGGAGTGTATGAACGAGTGGACATGTATTGCATATTTGTACAAAGCGAATAGAGATGGAATTAGTGAAATATGTTGAGGCAAATTATTGGCATAGGTAACTGTAAAGCGCCCTAAGATGTTTGATGATATGCAAAAGAGAGTTTTTAAAAATTTCAGAGATCTAGATAATTGCAGGCGATTTTTTCAAATGTAAAGGACATAGAAAGTAGATAAATGACAGCACTGAAATAATTGTTCTTCTTCTTAGTTTTAAAGATTTGAGCTATCTTTGGCTAACATAGTTTAAAAATGATCAATTTTCCAATTTTTCATTGTAATGATGCAAGGTATAAACTATGTTTTCTAAATGACGATAGAAATGCTACTGCTGAAATGATTGAAAAGATAATTTTAATGGAATGAGAACACTTATTCCAGTTAAGAACATAACGGCTAAATCAGAGGACAAAAGTTGGTTTAACCAGACATGCAAAGATGCTGTCATATCGAAAGAGTAGGCATTCAAGAACTGGCGCTTGGATAAAAATGCCAATACTGAACTGCTGCGCAAGCAGGCAAAATCTTCGTGTACCAATGTACTTAGGCGCGAAAATTTTCTTTACGAACAGCGTCTGCGAGCTAAAGTTCTTGCTTCTACACGAGGAAGTATGAGCTTTTGGTAGTTCGTGAAAGTAGTAAAGAGTTGTTAAGGATGATCAAACGTTCACTGACCCGGTTGATAAGGCCAACCTGTTGGCTGATATATTTGCAGGGAACTCTTCCCTGCCAGATAGCAATCAACCACTCCCCTTAACCGAAAATGTATCTGGCGTCATGCCTCCAAATATTTTTTCGCACTCGTGGAGTTAAAAGGGTTCTTGAGAATCTAAACGTAAATAAATACTCGGGCCTGGATAGAATATCAACACTAGTCTTATGCAAGTGTTCTTCGACGCTCGCTCGTCCATTACGCAACCTTTTCAACCTTGCCTACCGGGCGGGAGTCTTCCCGGCCCATTGGAAGGTTGCGAACGTTCAGCCACTACCCAAGAAAGGTGAGGCAAACAACTCTGCGAATTATCGGCCAATTGCGATATGCTCCGCTCTCTCCAAGGTCATGGAGAGCATGGTTAGTCACCATCTTGTGAGGTATTTAGAGTCTAATGGCCTTTTTATCGACCAACAGTATGGGTTCCGCAGAAATCGCTCTACGGGCGACCTCATGGCACTTCTGTCGGAACCTTGGAGTTGCTCAATCCACCAGTTTCATGAGAGCTTCGTTCGATTTATTTCGAGCTTTCTCAGAGATCGCACTTTTCGAGTCGTTATAGATGGGTTCTCATCCAATGAGCACAATTTTACCGCAGGTGTACCCCAGGGCTCGGTTCTTTCTCCTTCTCGAGTAGATTTTAATGCACGGAAGACTCAAAGCTGCTTGTTGTCATAAAAACGATTCGCTGACCCATTACGATCATCTTTGTCTATCAACGGTGTAGATGTTGAGCAATCAGAAGCTCTTGATGTTCTGGGCATGAAAATACGAAGTGATGTCAGTTGGGCTAAACACGTATTTGAAGTGTCGAAAGAAGCATTCAAGTGTTTAGTAAGAATTACTTCACTCCGTCTGATCTTCTTAACATAAGACCGAAAATGTACTCACATGTATGGGATGGAGCTTCAAAATCATCCCTGGAGATACTGGACCGTGTACAGAGGAGAGTGATGGCGTTGATTGGGGATAGTGGGGTATCCAAGTCTATTGCCTACCTTCATCATCATCGCAATGTGGCTTTTTATACCCATCACCCATGGATGGGGGTATATTCATTTTGTCATTCCGTTTGCAACAAATCGAAATATCCATTTCCGACCCTGTAAAGTATATAAAGGGTGATTTTTTTGAGATTAGGATTTTCATGCATTAGTATTTGACAGATCACGTGGGATTTCAGACATGGTGTCAAAGAGAAAGATGCTCAGTATGCTTTGACATTTCATCATGAATAGACTTACTAACGAGCAACGCTTGCAAATCATTGAATTTTATTACCAAAATCAGTGTTCGGTTCGAAATGTGTTCAAATTTTGACAAATTTTGTTCAGCGATGAGGCTCATTTCTGGTTGAATGGCTACGTAAATAAGCAAAATTGCCGCATTTGGAGTGAAGAGCAACCAGAAGCCGTTCAAGAACTGCCCATGCATCCCGAAAAATGCACTGTTTGGTGTGGTTTGTACGCTGGTGGAATCATTGGACCGTATTTTTTCAAAGATGCTGTTGGACGCAACGTTACGGTGAATGAACACATTTCGAACCGAACACTGATTTTGGTAATAAAATTCAATGATTTGCAAGCGTTGCTCGTTAGTAAGTCTATTCATGATGAAATGTCAAAGCATACTGAGCATCTTTCTCTTTGACACCATGTCTGAAATCCCACGTGATCTGTCAAATACTAATGCATGAAAATCCTAACCTCAAAAAAATCACCCTTTACATTCTTGATCAGCGTAAAAATCTAAGACGATCTAGCTATGTCTGTCCGTCTGTCTGTTGAAATCACGCTACAGTCTTTAAAAATAGAGATATTGAGCTGAAATTTTGCACAGATTCATTTGTTGTCCATAAGCAGGTTAAGTTCGAGATGGGCTATATCGGACTATATCTTGATATAGCCCCCATTTAGACCGATCCGCCGATTTAGGGTCTTAAGCTCATAAACGCCACATTCATCAATCATCCGATTTTGCTGAAATTTGGGACAGTGAGTTGAGTTGGGCTCTTCAACATTCCTCATCGTTCCAGAATTGAATATAGGTGCCATATAGACCGATCTCTTGATTTAAGGTTTTGGGCTCATAAAAGGCGCATTTATTGTGTGATGTCGCCGAAATTTGGGACAGTGAGTTGTGTTGGGTCCTTCGACATCCTTCTTCAATTTGATCTAAATCGGTCCAGATTTGAATATAGCTGCCATATAGACCGATCTCTGGATTTAAGGTTTTGGCCCCATAAAAGGCGCATTTATTGTCCGCTGTCGCTGAAATTTGGGACTGTGATTTAAGTTCAGCCCCTCGACATACTTCTGCAAATGTTCGTCAGATTTTGGGTAATTTGCCAAAATGTTATCATTTGTCAACCGTAGTTATTAGAGTTTGAACATATTTGCTCGCCGAGGTCCATCAAAATTAGTTATGAATTGGATATAGCTCCCACATTGTACTTATAGGGTAGGTGTAGGGTATTATACAGTTGGCACCGCCCCACTTTTGCCCTTCCTTACTGGTTTAGAAAGGGTTATTATAGACATGTTGATCTATCCATCAACAAAAAAAAAAATCGCTAAAGCATTCGCGCTGTTCCAAATATGCTGTCCAATCGAATAGGGTACACCAATATCCAAGCTCTGTTTTATTCCCAAACATTCATAAAAAGAAATCCCTTTAGTATGTTTTCCCTCCTCCAACGTTCCTCGATAGTCCTTTCGGTTTATTCTCCTCTCGGGCATGCATGTTTGGCCAGTGACGTTCTTCATGTGTGAATGCTGATCCTGGACAGAGGAATATGCTCAACAATAACATTTCATTTGAATTTAAAGTCTCTATTGGCAAAACAAAAAAACCAGCTTAAATGGAATATAGAATAGGACAAAAACAGTTATGGCCCCGGTGACTGACCACACATCCATCCATTAATTGATGCGCATTTGAATAAAGGCTTTTACAATTTAAAATTTAAAGTATTAAATTATCAAAATGTCGATTGCCGGGAGTGTTTTACTCATTTTTGGCTTTTATCAGCACGAAGTGGAATTAAAAGGATTTGTCTGTACTTTCAGTTGCGTTTCATGGGCGATTGAAGTATTGCCAAACACACACACACACATTTGTGGACAAGGACTGATAGAGGTGTGTATCGATTGGTAGTGGCAAATTTACAGAAATAAAAGTAATTATTAGATTTGTTATGTGGGAAAGAGAAATGCCAACAACAACTTCACTTAAGGATTAGCAAAGGCAACACATTATTATACCTTGATTGTAGTTGGGGCTTTTAAGCTCACCATCCTTCGGTGCATCGCTTTGCTCAACTGGGGCATATTCTTTTTGTCACTCCTTTGCAGCACTTTGACTTATCCATTTCTGATCCCATTACTAACATACACTGAAAAAAATTAAAATTGGTTTCAATCACGAAATTAATTGATCAAATTAATATTTTTGAATTGCTGCTTCAATATAAAAAATGATAATATCAATCAACGGGTTTGAAAAATAATTGACAATTTTTATACCCTCCACCATAGGATGGGGGGTATACTAATTTCGTCATTCAGTTTGTAACTACTCGAAATATTCGTCTGAGACCCCATAAAGTATATATATTCTTGATCGTCGCGACATTTTATGTCGATCTAGCCATGTCCGTCCGTCTGTCCGTCCGTCCGTCTGTCTGTCTCCGAAGGAGTAAAGCTAGCCGCTTGAAATTTTGCACAAATACTTTTTATTAGTGTAGGTCGGTTGGTATTGTAAATGGGCCATATCGGTCCATGTTTTGATATAGCTGGCATATAAACCGATCTTGGGTCTTGACTTCTTGAGTCTCTAGAGGGCGCAATTCTCATCCGATTTGACTGACATTTTGCACATAGTGTTTTAGTATCACTTCTAGCATTGTGCTAAGTATGGTTCAAATCGTTCCATAAGCTGGAATAGCTGTCATATAAACCGATCTTGGGTCTTGACTGCTTGAGCCTCTAGAGGGCACAATTCTTACCCGATTGGAATGAAATTTTGCACGACATATTTTGTTATGATATCCAACAACTGTGCTAAGTATGATTCAATTCGCTTCATAACGTGATATAGCTGCCATATAAATCGATCTGGGATCTTGACTTCTTGAGCCTCTAGAGGTCGAAATTATTATCCGTTGTGTCTGAAATTTTGTACGACGGATCCTCTCATGACCATCAACATACGTGTTTATTATGGTCTGGATCGGTATATAGCCCGATACAGCTCCCATATAAATCGATCTCTCTATTTTACTTCTTGAGCCCCCAAAGGGCGCTATTCTTATTCGAATTGGCTGACATTTTACACAGGTCTCCAACATATAATTTAATTGTGGTCTAAACCGGATCATATCTTGATATCGCTCTAATAGCAGAGCAAATCTTTTCTTATATCATTTTTGCCTAAGAAGAGATGTCGGGAAAAGAACTCGACAAATGCGCTCCATGGTGGAGGATTCGGCCCGGCCGAACTTAGCACGCTTTTACTTGTTTCTATTAAAAAAATTCTATGTTCAATCAAAAAAAAAAAAAAAATTGAGATTTTCAATTAATTTTTTATTGATCCAATAAAAAGAATTTGAAATTTTCAATTAATTTTTAATTGATCCATTAAAAAAATGATTGAAATTTTTTTAAATTTCTAATATATAATGTTTACCTAGTGAAACTTGAACTTGAGGTGCGTTGTTCGGGCAAAGGTCCGTGGGCACCCGTAAAAAAATTCCTCTATAGACATGTTGTTGTTGTCGTAGCAGTGTGTTGTGCACTGAGGCGGCTGCCCTTGGCCAATGACTCCAAGGGCATGTTGAACCGGTTTCCATGGTATTGGGTTTTTGAAATCTCTCTTTATATTGTAGGGGACAAAATAGCCTTTAGTTGAATTTACTTAAGCACCAAATTTGAAAATTTTTTAACATTCGATTAATAAATGAATGAATCAATTAATTTTTTAATTGAAAGTTTTAATTGAATTTACTTAAGCATCAAATTTTAAAATTTTTTAACATTCGACTAAGAAATTAATAAATCAGTTAATTTGTTAATTGAGAATTACAAAATTTTCAATTACAACTGTGGTTGAAAACATTTTCAGATTCAATTAAAAAATCAATCGAGTCAGTTAAATTTTTAATTAGAAATTACAAAAATTTCAATCACGTCTTCAATTAAAAAAAAAAATCAAGTAATAAGGCATTTAGTACGGCCGTGCCGAACTTTGGATACCCACCACCTCGGGTGTATATGTAAACACCCTTTCGCCACAATCTGGTGAAAATTGGATAAATTATTCACCCAAATTTGGCGCGGACATTGAGTGATATAATAAATATAAGTCACTGTTGAATTTTGTTTTCAAATTTCAACAAAATCGGGTAATAAATAAAGCTTTTATGAGCTTCAGCCCCTTAACCGGTATATCGGTCTCTATGACAGCTATATCTAAATACAGTTCGATCTTTACCATATTTGGGTCGGATGGTGGGTGGCCCTAAAACTACTCACTGTTTAAATTTCATCGAAATCGGTAAAAAATAAAGCTTTTATGGGCTTCAGACCCTTTATCGGCAGATCGCTCTGTATGGAAGCTATACCTAAAAGTTGTCCGATAAAAACCATATTTGGGACGGACATCGGGAGACCTAAAACTACCCACTGTTTCAAATTTCAACGAAATCGGGTAATAAATAGAGCTTTTATGGGTTTCAGACACTTTATCGGCAGATCGGTCAATATGGCAGCTATATCTAAATATAGTCCGATCTGAACCATATTTGGGTCCTATGTTGAGTGGCCTAATGCAACTCATTGTTTCAAACTTCAGCGAAATAGGATAAAAAATAAAGCTTTTATGGGTTTCAGACACTTTATCGGCAGATCGGTCAATATGGCAGCTATATCTAAATATAGTCCGATCTGAACCATATTTGGGTCCTATGTTGAGTGGCCTAATGCAACTCATTGTTTCAAATTTCAGCGAAATAGGATAAAAAATAAAGCTTTTATAGGCTTCAGACTCTTTATCGGCAGATCGGTATATATGTGAGCTATATCTAAATATAGTCCGATCTGAACCATATTTGGGTCGGGAGGCTTAAAATAACTCACTGTTGCAAATTTCAGCGAAATCGGGTAATAAATAAAGTTTTTATTGGCTTCAGACTCTTTATCGGGAGATCGGTATCTATATATAGTCCGATCTGATCCATACTTAGGTCAGTTATCGCGAAACCTCACTATTTCAAACTTCAGCAAAATGGGATGAAAAATAAAGTTTTTATGGGCATTAGACCCTTTATCGATAAATGGGTCTATATAACAGATATATCCAAGTATGGTCCGATTTAGTCCGTTCAAGAATTAACCAGCGTGCATCAAAAAGACGTATCTTTGCCAAATTTCAGTTCAATATCTCAATTTTTGAAGGCTCTAGAGTGATTACAACAGACGAACGGACAGACACTCAGACTTCATTAAATCTTCTTAGAATTTTTCGACGATCCGAAATATATTGGGTTGGCAAAAAAGTAATTGCGGATTTTTTAAAAGAAAGTAAATGCATTTTTATACCCACCACCGAAGGATGGGGATATATTCAATTTGTCATTCCGTTTGCAACACATCGAAATATCCATTTCCGACCCTATAAAGTATAGATATTCTTGATCAGCGTAAAAATCTAAGACGATCTAGCCATGTCCGTCCGTCTGTCCGTCTGTCTGTTGAAATCACGCTACAGTCTTTAAAAATAGAGATATTGAGCTGAAATTTTGCACAGATTCTTTTTTTGTCCTTAAGCAGGTTAAGTTCGAAGATGGGCTATATCGGACTATATCTTGATATAGCCCCCATATAGACCGATCCGCCGATTTAGGGTCTTAGGCCCATAAAAGCCACATTTATTATCCGATTTTGTTGAAATTTGGGACAGTGAGTTGTGTTAGGCCCTTCGACATCCTTTGTCAATTTGGCTCAGATCGGTCCAGATTTGGATATAGCTGCCATATAGACCGATCCTCCGAATTAGGGTCTAGGCCCATAAAAGCCACATTTATGGTCCGATTTCGCTGAAATTTGAGACAGTGAGTTGTCTTAGGCCCTTGAACATGTTTCTTTAATTTGGTCCAGATCGGTTCAGATTTGGATATAGCTGCCATATAGACCGATATCTAGGTTTTAGGTTTTGGGGCCATAAAAGACGCATTTATTGTCCGATGTCGCTGAAATTTGAGACAGTGAGTTTGGTTAGGCTCTTAGACGTCCTTCTTCAATTTTGCCCAGATCGGTCCAGATTTGAATATAGCTGCCATATAGACCGATCTCTGGATTTAAGGTTTAGGGTCCATAAAAGAGGTATTTATTGTCCGATTTCGCCGAAATTTGGGACAGTGCTTAGTGTTCGGCTCTTCGACATGTTTATGCAACTTGGCCCAAATCGGTCCAGATTTGGATATAGCTGCCATGTAGACCGATATCTCGATTTAAAGTCTTGGCCCCATAAAGGCGCATTTATAATCCGATTTCACTGAAATTTGACACAGTGACTTATGTTCGGCTTTTCGACATCCGTGTCGTATATAGTTCAGATCGGTATGAGGTATATGAGTATAAGGTATGAAATTTTCACCGAATTTTGATGAAAGGTGGTTCATATATATACCCGAGGTGGTGGGTATCCAAAGTTCGGCCCGGCCGAACTTAACGCCTTTTTACTTGTTAATAAAACAAAATTTCCTATAAAAATTCCATTAAGGAACACGGAATACTTCTCTCATTAATGACTGCAGTCCGATTTAGCCTCCAATGATTAGAGCCTCCTTTTTTATGCCGAGTCCGAATGGCGTGCCATATAGCGACACCAGTTGGTAGAGAAGTTTTAACATGGCAGGATACCTTACAAATGTAGTCAGCACTAGTAGGGGGATAACCAGCGCTAAAAATTTTGTTGATGTTCACGCTGCACCACGGCGGTCACCAAAAAAAGCATATTCAATCAAAAAATTATTGAATCAATTAAATTTTTAAATGAAAACAAATGTACTTTCAATTAAATTTCTGTGTATATACAATGTAGATTATACATATGTAGTTGGTAGTTCTTCTGTATGTCCCTTTGTCCGTCTGTCTGTTGTAAGACCGTATTGTCTTTGAAAATAGAATATTGAGCTTAAACTTTACACCGATTCCTTTTTTGCCTAAAAACAAGTTAGGTTCGAAGCCCCCATATAGACCGTTTGAAAGTATTATTACCAGATTTTGCTAAAATTTGGTTGAGTTATATATTGGGTTGCCCAAAAAGTAATTACGAATTTTTCATATAGTCGGCGTTAAAAATTTTTTCACAACTTGTCACTCTGTAATTGCATTCTTTCTTCTATCAGTTATCAGCTGTTACTTGTAGCTTGCTTTAGGAAAAAAGTGTAAAAAAGTATATTTGATTAAAGTTCATTCTAAGTTTTATTAAAAATGCATTTACTTTCTTTTAAAAAATCCGCAATTACTTTTTGGGCAACCCAATATATTAGGCCCCTTCACTTCCTTCTCTTATATGGTTCAAATCTAACCAATTTTGGATGTAGCCCCCATATTAACTGATCTTATGATTTCGTGATGTCGTGAGCCCCATTTATTACCCGATCTTTGTAAAATTAAATACAGTAAGTTGTGTTAGACCCTTCGAAGTCAATGTCGAGTTTTGTCCAGCTCTGCAACACATTTGGATATAAGCAGCTGCTATGCGTTCATAAATAGTGCATTTTGCACGGGTTTTTAATGAAATGTAGTATTTGTAGACACGAGGTGGTGGCTATCCAATGTTCGGCCTGCTCAAACTTAATGCATTTTTGCTTGTTATTTGAATAACATTTTTTAACCATATGTCATTCAAATTGATTTATTTGAATAATTTGACAGTGCAAATATATCCTTTGAAAATCTTTATTTTAGTAACCTTTTAATTGAAAATTTCCCCAAAGATCAAGTTCCAAAAATTTCATCAAACTATGTTCTGGGATAATTAATTTTCGTTTCTGTGGCATATTTAAGAGGGTATTATTTTGAGCATTGGTCATTTAGGAATGAAACGCCTTTTGGCGAATGAAATTAAATTAAATCCTTATTCTGACAAAGACAACCACATTTGTTTTACATTCTTACATCCTTTTGCAGTTCAATTTTGAAGACATGCTAATGGCCCATCATTTGGGGAAACGATGGCAACGCCTCTATCGCTCCTCACTGTATCGCCTGGACAAAGTGCAGCCGATTAAACAGAAATTCGCCGATATGACTGCCGTTGAGATCTCGGGCTTTTGGAAGGAGGTAAGTAATCGTTGGCCAAACAAATTGCTTTCACACAATTCATTGTTAACTCAGATGAAAATTAAGAAATTCCCAACATTCCTTTTGTTGTGCAACAAATGAGCATTTTTGAGACGGTTAACCCCATTAAAGCGAATCCACCGAACGAGGGAACCAGCGAACAATGCTCCAATGCTTTGGACAATCGCACATTTGGATTTGAAGAGGGAGGGGGGGCTACTGGTGGTGTTGAAGTTTAATTAGAATCGGTTGATTTGGATGTAGGTTGGTTGAGGGTTCACTGGTTTTGCCATATTTAACATTTGCTTAACGAGTTTCAACTTTTCCCTTTTGCCTTTTTGCTTTTCCAGCCTTTCCCATTGTGTGCTGACAATGGTTGCGTTTTTCATGTTCTTCTTTCGTTTCAGTAGTCATTTTAAATTTAGTTGCTTACGTTTTTAATTCGTTTCGCCTTTGTTTCCGGCACTACTTTCCGCTCTCTTACTTTACACACAATTTTGTATTTTTTCTGCCTTTTCATTACAATTCAATGGGAATTTAATTGGATTTTACTTTCCGTAGTCAGTTAGTAAGTCGGACGGTTAGCAGGAAAAATCAAATTCAAGAAAATTTCAGTTTTGCCTTTGAGAATATTTGTTTCAATCTAAGAATTAAAGAATATGAAGGGCTTGGAAGGACTTCTTACTTCTTACAACTCCTTCTTCTTACTTCTTATTAGTGTAGGTCGGTTGGGATTGTAAATGGACAATGTTTTGATATAGCTGTCATATAAACCTACATGGACCGATATATCCCATTTACAATCCCAACCGACCTACACTAATAGGAAGTATTTGTGTAAAATTTCAAAGGGCTAGCTTTATTCCTTCGAACCTTATCGTGCTTTCGACAGATAGACGGACGGACAACGGACGGACAGACGGACGGACGGACGGACGGACGGACGTGGCTAGATCGACTTAAAATGTCGTAAAATGACGATCAACAATATATGTACTTTATCGTGTCTTAGACGAATATTTCGAGGAGTTACAGACAGAATGAAGATATTAGCATACCCTCATCCAATGGAGGAGGGTATAACAAGACAGAATAAAGAAGAACCGAACAAATCCAACTGTTGTTTTATTTGAAGCGAGTAACTAATTTTCTTGACGGTATATTAGGTGTTGCTTGTTTTTTTTTTTGCTTATTATTGCCGCAATTTCACTAGAGTGGGGCAAGGGCTTCAAAAAAGGTATGAAAAACAATTAAATATTTTACAATTTGCTCATAATCTGCACTTTTGTACGTACTACAGAAGTCTAATATGCTCTAAGGATTTTTTCCAATTTCCATTAAAAGCAATTCCAAACTCCTACTTTCCGCCCTCGTTTCTTGTATACCAACATCTTTGTACGCTCTTTTACATCCTTCTTCTTGGCCACTTGTTGTGCTGTCAATTAAAGGGAGGCAGTCAAACCTTGAGGGTTCCTCCATTTGACTTTCGTTTGCTTCCTAAGTTGTTTACCACATCTTCCCCTCGCAATGCGCTTCTGCTCGTTACTGTTTAGAATATGGCCATTGTATCGGTGTTCATTCCAGTGCACATTCCTGATTTCTGTTTCCTTCTTCAACTTGATGTGCTCCACATCCTTATCCGTTTTGAAGTTCCACTTAAATAGAAAACATAACGGCGGCTGTCTCTGTCTCTCTGTCTCTACAGCACAATTTCGAGTGAATGCGGCAGAAACGTTTCTGCGATTTTTTCTGGTATTTGCTTTTCTGGTTACACCCCCTTGGAATAACACCTAAAGAGTTGAACTGATACCAGAGGGAAATTAATTAAAGAAAAGTATTTATCATACGCAATACTTCTAATACACCCAGAGAAATTAGAAAGGAATAGGCTTTGTAATTTATTGATAACGAAAGGGGGCTGACCCCCGCCGTTACCTCAAAAACACCACCCCAAATCAAAAGTCGATCGATAAGGACAATATGAGTATCAAACGAAAAGTATGCGGGAGTAGATAATGAATCTGGCATACAAATTCATGTCGAAGTAGAAGGGTCACCCCACCCCCACAAAAACGCCCAAACATTACCCACGGATATATGGGACTCGGTTTGTTTGTTCCGTAAAGACTGACAGACGGCAGAACCGATTTTCTCGAATTTTTCGCATATTGTGTAGGTTGGTTTGGAAGGAAAAGTAGGCTATATAATTTGTCGGTATCGGAAGGGGAACGGATCCTTCCCCTTATGCCAAAAACACAACCCAAAGTCAAAAGTGGACCGATCGGGACAATATATTTATATACCATAACGAATATGGTATTAAAATTTGAGTAAGTACCCATCAGGCCGCCATATACCCCAAAAATGCCCCAAACAGACTCAAATAAAAAGAATTAGGCAGTATATTACAAATATGGCATAAAACATTAGGTCCAACTAACGGGAGGTCGCCCATCCCCAAATACCCCCAAATAGCCCTATTAGCCGACTATGGTTACATGGGACTCAAATGAAAGATATTAGGGAGTAGATTACAAATATGACATTAAAATTTGCGTTCACGCGCTTTTCCTCCTAAAAATAAGTCAAGTGGGTCATTTAACCCATTACGACAATATGGAACTCAAATGAAAGGTATTTGAGTGTTTTGGGTACGCCCTAAAGCACCCCCTAAACTGAACTTCATTTCCGTTGGGAATAAAGAACGAATTTGATATCTATTTTTAGTGCAAGGTAGCGGTGGCTGCCCCAGCACCAAAACACCCTCCAAACGGTTCATATTTACAGGCCATGTCAATATGGGGCTCAAATTAAAGGGATTCGGAAGTGCAGCACAAATTTGAGTCGAAATGTCTGTAGTGTCATCCCTCCCCTAATAAGAACATTATCCTAAGGAAGAACACTACCACCAGGAATCGAGAAGGGGCAAATTCTCACACATCAATGAATGCTTTCGGATTTAAATTTAAACTCAATAATAAGGGACCTTTTTTTATAGCCAAGTCCGAACGGCGTCCCGCAGTGCGACACCTCTTTGCGGAAAATATTTTAAATGACCATGCATGGCATTGTACCTCGCAAATGTCGCCAACATTAAGAGGGGATAAAAATCCGCTTTGTCCGCTGTTCCCCCAGGATTCGAACGCATTCAGCGTCATAGGCTACAATGGCATGAATTCGATATTCGAATTCAGGGCGAAGTGTCCCCAGCCTAAAAAAATATTAGAGAGTTAAAGAAGGCGCAGTGGAGCGGGCCCGGTTCGGCTAGTATAATATAATAGCAATAATTATTAATTTTATATTCCCGAAGATAATTTTTTTAATGATGTGTTAATTTCCCTTTCGAGATGGAAAAATGAAAGCCACAGGATATACACCACAACAATCATGGTTGGACGCATTTTTACCCCTTGGTAAAGAGGGTGGTAATCATCAGAAATCTTAAGGTGTAGGGGCTTCAAAGGCCGTAAATTGTAGATCACTTTGCTTTTCATCACTTAATGGTTGCGTAAAATTGACAAAAAATTTTATTAATATACACTCATAGAAAAAAGCCTGCAGAGTACCAAACATTATCCACTGACTGTTAATAGTTAATGTTGCAGCTATTACAGCAGTAGCTACTGTATAGCTACAGTAGCTGCTGTCAGTTTCAGAACAGCAGTCTAATTGCCGAAAAGTCAATTGTGTTTTAAAATGACTGCTGCTTCATTTATTATGGTGTTGTTGGAAGGAGAGTCAACTAAACTAGAACAATATAAAAGAAAAGAAATTGGCTTAGCGCAGCTAAAAAAATACCTAAAATAATCAAAACATAGGCAAACATAAATAATAGCATTACAACAAAACTATATTCAATTGATACTATTGTTGTGTTTCAACAAAAAACAGCAATCGAAAAAGATTTTCAAATAACAAACAACAAATTTCAACAGCTGGGGATATAAAGCAAGGGACAAAATGTTATTGCATTGCACACAAGTTGTGTTATTCTGTTGTTGTTACTATCAAGAGACTGCAAGTGATAAATTATGCATTCATATGTTCATACATAGGTAGCCCAAAAATGGAGTAAATGTGGGCACAGACAAATTTAGGGAAGATTCGTTAATGGGATATTTGTCTGTTTTTAACTAAACGAAGGTTGCCTTTTATTTTTCGAGATTAGAGAACAATAACAAATATAAATCATCGAACATCGCTTTATTGTTGTTCAAAATATTCCCCATTAAGATCTAGTAACTTTTGCATTCGTTCGATTTAATTGTCGAAGCACTTTTGTCACTCTGATTGAGGTATCTCCAAAACATGCATTCCGAACGCATTAACCGCTTCATCAGGTGTCGAAAAACGCTGACCACTCATTTTATTTTTTACACGATGTGTGAGAGCTCTCATTGTAGTGGTAAAGAGTGATCCGTCTTCGGCGGCTGTTTTTCCCGATTTATTGGAAGATAACTGGCGGACAAATGGTTGCGATCACCCAGAATTGGCTGTCCTGCGTTGTTCTAGAGTTACGATTACGACATGTTCAGTTTTTCCGAAAAATGGGCCACCATTTGGTTGGAAGTGCTTGGTATACAAACGTTTGCCTATGCCATACTAAATGTCGTGTTTGAGAGTTTTATATTCCTTTTCCTATTCTGGGAAGCATATCCTATATATAACAAGTAAAAAGGCGTTAAATTCGGCCGGGCCGAACTTTGGATACCCACCACCTCGGATATATATGTGAACCACCTTTCCTCAAAATCCGGTGCAAAATTCATACCTTATGCCCCATAGCAGCTATATCAATATATGTTCCAATTTGGACCAGATATTAATAAGTAAAAGTTATTGTTCAATTGTATATAACAAAATATTGGTCTTTTTAGTAGTTATATCTAAAAATAAACCAATCTTAACTATATACGACACGGATGTCGAAAAGCATAACATAAGTCAGTGTGTCAAATTTCAGTGCAATCGGATTAAAAATGCGCCTTCTATGGAGCCAAGACTTTAAATCGAGAGATCGGTTTTTATGACAGCTATATGCAAATCTTGATCGATCTAGACCAAATTGCAGAAATATGTGGAGGGGCTTAACTTAACTCTTTGTCCCAAATTTCGTCAACATTGAACAATAAATGCGCTTTTTATGACCGCAAAACCTAAAACCGAGAGATCGGTCTATATGGCAGCTATATCCAAATTTGGACCGATCTGAGCCAAATTGACGGAGGATGTTGAAGGGCCTAATACAACTCACTGTCCCAAATTTTCGCAAAATCGGTTAATAAATGTGTCTTTTATGGGCCTAAGACCCTAAATTGGAGAATCGGTCTATATGGCAGCTATATCCAAATCTGAATCGATATGAGCCATATTGACGGAGGATGTTGAAGAACCTAACACAACTCACTGTCCCAAATTTCAGCAAAATCGGTTAATAAATGTGTCTTTTAGGGGCCTAAGACCCTAAATCGGCGGATCGGTCTATTTGGCAGCTATATCCAAATCTGAACCGATCTGAGCCAAATTAACGAAGGATGTCGAAGGACCTAACACAATTCACTGTTCCAAATTTCAGCAAAATCGGATAATAAATGAGTCTTTTATTGGCCTTAGACCCTAAATCGGCGGATCGGTCTATATGGGGGCTATATCAAGATATAGTTCGATATAGCCCATCTTCGAACTTAACCTGTTTATGGACAAAAAAAGAATCTGTGCAAAGTTTCAGCTCAACATCTCTATTTTTGAAGACTGTAGAGTGATTTCAACAGACAGACGGACAGACGGACGGACATGTCTAGATCGTCTTAGATTTTTACGCTGATCAAGAATATCTATACTTTATAGGGTCGGAAATGGATATTTCGATGTGTTGCAAACGGAATGACAAAATGAATATACCCCCATCCGTCGGTGGTGGGTATAAAAATCAATTTGTGTTTGTTTGTAGGTTTGTAGGTTTGTTTGTTTGTATGTTTGTGTGTTCCTTATAGACTCAGAACCGATTTTCTTGAAATTTTCACAGATGGTACATATTGACCCCGTGGTGAAAATAGGGTACTAAATTTTTTGATATCTTACCCTAATTTTCAGAAACGCCAGATCTCGGAGATGGGTGGTGCGATTTAAGCGAAATTTTGTGTGCTTTCATATAGTACGCTAAAAATAAAAATTTGGTATCCAAATTTCGGGTGGGGTACCTGGGGGGCTGTCCCACCTTAAAACCTACCAAACATATATTTACACAAATCACGACAAAGTGGGACTCAAATGAAAGGTATTTAGGATAAGAAACGTATCTGATATCCAATTGTCAGATCAAGTGCTAGGTGGACCACCCCAAGCCCCAAAACACCCCTAAATCGGACGTATTTACCGACCATAGCAATATGGGACTCAAACTCAACTAGAAAGTATTTGCTGACTATTGCAATATGAGGCTCAAATAAGAGGGTTTATAGAGTAGAACACGAATCCGATATAAATTTTCCAGGCCAACTCACTGAGGGGCCGCCCATCCCTCAAAACACCCCCAAGCCGGTCATGTTTGCCGACTATGGAAATATGGGGCTCAAATTAAAGGTATGTGGGAGTAGCCCACGTATCTGATATCAACATTAGGGGCCAACTGTCTAGCGGACGTCCCACCACCATAAACACCTCCAAATAGGACATTCTTGAGACAATTTGGGTCTTGGAGAGTGGAACTAAATATTCATAGTTTTTAGGGCCAATACCCCAAACCGGACATATTTGCTGACTTTTGCAATAAGGACAGATGAATGAGTTTAGAAAACGAATTTGATATCCAATTTTAAGGGCAATGGGAATATGGGGTTCAAATAAATGATATAAAGATATATGAGAATAGAACACGTTGCTGATATATTTTCAGGGCTTAGTTTTTTGGGGGACCTTTACCGACCATGACAATGTGGAGCATATTTACCGACCATGACAATGTGGGGCTTAAATGAAAGGTATTGGGGGTAGAGCAAGAAGTGATACCCACTTTCGAGACCAATATTCTGGGGGTCTACCCCTTTCCCAAAATACCCTACAATCAGCAATCTTTTACTGACCATCGCAATATGGGGCTCAAATAAAGGTATTTGGAAGTAGAATACGAATTTGATATCCAAATGTAGGACCATGTATTTAGGGCATCACCCCTTTCCCAAAACACCCCCAAAGGGAAAAATTTTTCGACCATGCCAATATGTTCAAATAAAAGGCATTTGAGATTAGAAAACGAATTAGATTGCCTATTTTGGGGCCATTTTTTTGGGGGACGCCTCATCCTGTAAACTTCTCTTCAGCCAATGGCAATATGGGGTTTAAATAAATGGTATTTGAGACAAGAGCACGATGCTGATATTTTTTCAGGGCCAAGTATATGGGGGACCACCTCTCCCCCGAAAACACCACTAAATCAGACATCACCTTACATCCAAACTTAAATTCGTAGACTAATAAAGATCATATGGGATTCACATAAAGGCACTTATATTGTCAAACTGTTAGTCAAGCGATATACTACAATATTTTCGTACCATGATATTTCACTAAAATATCTTTAATTGTCGAAAATAAACATTCCAAGGAAACTTTTGTTCCATATAAAGTAAAAGAAGGCGCAGCGGAGCGGGCCCGGGTCAGCTAGTTAAAAATAATTGTCTATATGATATTTTCTCCATCGTTATTACATTTATATAAACTTTTGCTTTAAATTTCCCACAGTTGGAAGAGTTCATCAAGGACTTTGAAGTGAATGGACCTGGATCTGTTGGAGGTGACTTAGATAAAGGTTTTAAATTGATGGATCCATACGGAGCTAAAATCAATGAATTTGAAAATAGAAGAATCGATCTGGGTAAGTCAAATAAAACAAGTAAAACGGCGTTAAGTTCGGCCGAGCCCAACTTTGAATATCCACCACCTCGGGTATATATGTTAACCACATTTGGTCAAAATCCGGTGAAATATGAATAGCCCATAGCAGCTATATCAAAAATGTTCCGATTTGGCCCAAATACTCATAAGTACAAGTCATTGTACAATTGTGTATAACAAAATATTGGTCTTTTTAGTAGCTATATCTAAACCGTAGCTATATCTATAACCCGATCTGAATCATACACGACACGGATGTCGAAAAGCCTAACATAAGTCAGTGTGCCAAATTTCAGTGAAATCGGATTATAAATACGCCTTTTATGCGGCTAAGACTTTAAATCGAGGTATTGTTCTATATGGCAGCTATATCCAAATGTGGACCGATCTGAGCTAAATTGAAGAAAAATGTCGAAGGGTCTAACACAACTTATTGTTCGAAATTTTTTCAACATCGGCCAATAAATGCGCTTTTTATGGGCCCCACACCTTAAATCGAGAGATCGGTCTATATGGCAGCTATATCCCAATATGGACCGATGTAAGCCCAATTGAAGTAGAATGTCGAAGGGCCTAACACAACCCACAGTCCTAAATTTCGGTCACATCGGACAATAAATGCGCCTTTTATGGGCCCCACACCTTCAATCGAGAGATCGGTCTATATGGCAGCTATATCCAAATCTGGACCGATCTGAGCATAATTGAAGAAGAATGTCGAGGGACTTAATTTAACTCACTGTCTCAAATTTCGACGACAACGGAAAATAAATGCGGTTAAAATCTGGACCGATCTGAGCCAAATTGACGAAGAATGTCGAAAGGCCTAACACAACTCACTTTCCCAAATTTCGGCGACATCACAATAAATGCGACTTTAATGGGCGCAAGACTTTAAATCAAGAGATCGGTCTATATGGAAGCTATATCCAAATCTGGACCGATCTGAGCCAAATTGACGAAGGATGTCGAAGGGACTAACACAACTCACTGTCTCAAATTTCAGCGAAATCGGATTATAAATGTGGCTTTTATGGGCCTAAGACCCTAAATCGCCCGATCGGTCTATATGGGTGCTATATCAACATAAAGTCCGATATTGCCCATCTTCGAACTTAACCTGCTCATGGACAAAAAAAGAATCTGTGCTAAGTTTCAGCTCAATATCTCTATATATATTAAGACTCGCGAGATTTCCACAGATAGACGGACAGACGGACGGACATAGCTACATCGTCTTAAACTTTTACGCTGATGAAGAATACATTTACGTTATAGGGTCGGAAATGGATATTTCGATGTATTGCAAACGGAATGATAAAATGAATATACGCCCATCCTTCGGTGATGGGTATAAAAACTTAAATAAATGGGATGTGCTCGCAGTTATTTACAATACAAATATTTACCAACATACCAAGACGCATAACTGCTGCCAAAGTATAAAAAAAGAAAAAAAAATAAATTAATTCTTTTCTTACTTTTAATTGTATTTACTCGTTAAATTTCCCCTGGTCAAACCAAATAATGGAAACGAATGAAACTGCCCTCTGCTTCTTGCAATCTTCGGCTGACAATCCATATCTACAACTGCAGCCAATGCGGAGAAACTTTTCGATATGCCCATGCAGGACTACAATGACTTTTCACGTCTCAAGGAGGACTACGAAGGAATGCAAATTGTAAGTTAACGATTTTCACTTCAACACTGCTTACTCTCCTCCGAACGAACACACACACACTCACAGCAAGCAAATCCTATGACCGGCTTAGGTGAAACGGATGTGTCCATTCATCCAAAGGAAGCCCGGCATAGAAAAAGTTTAAATTTTCAATTAAATCATTTGTGCTGCTAAGCAAACTTTCTATCAATGGAGAAGGAAAATTGCTCAGAAATGATGGAATATCACCTTTTCTGTTTCCTCCTTAATTTTTGTTGTTTTTATAATCTTTTCTAGGTTTTCAATTTGTACAGAAGCCAAAAGTCCGCTCGCGAAGGATGGTCAAAAACTTTATGGGCCGATTTGGATCCTGCCGTACTGACAGAGGGAGTAGAGAGTTACTTGAAAGAATTTCGTAAACTTCCTAAACAGGTAAAAGTTTTATGATTGGTTAACAAAGGGAGTGTTTTTTTTTTTTTTGTTACGTTAAGCTGCCAAGGAGAATGAAAAGTGTGTGTTTTGAAAAATTTTTGGGTATAGAATGTTTTAGAACTTTAATGACACCCAACGCTCTAAACGTTTTGAAATTGCTTAATATGCGTTTGTATGCCCACGAAAAGAGATTAAAAGGATTTACTATTTTTTCAATCCATTTAAACAATGAAATATTTATTTCATATCGTTTAAATGACCGAAGATGAACTACTAAGAGTCCACTGTTCATTACTCATATGAATTTTATTATTTTGTTTGAGTGCATCGGCACTGTTCTTAATTTCACATATTAATGATGGAAAACATAGCACGCGTTTAGCCAGTTTATTATACCCACCACCGAAGGATGGGAGTATATTCATTGTGTCATTCCGTTTACAACACATCGAAATATCCATTTCCGACCCTATAAAGTATATATATTCTTGATCAGCGTAAAAATCTAAGACGATCTAGACATGTCCGTCAGTCTGTCCGTCTGTCTGTTGAAATCACGCTATTGAGCTGAAACTTTGCACAGACTCTTTTTTGGTCCATAAGCAGGTAAAGTTCCAAGATGGGCTATATCGGACTATATCTTGATATAGCACCCATAATGACCGATCGGCCGATTTATGGTCTTAGGCCCATAAAAGCCACATTTATAATCCCACTTCGCTGAAATTTGGGACAGTGCCCTTCGACATCCTTCGCCAATTTGGCCCAGGTCGGTCCAGACTTGGATAATAGTCCCATTTATTATCCGTCCCATTTATTATCCGATTTTGCTGAAATTTGTGACAGTGAGTTGTGTTAGGCCATTCGACATCCTTCATTAATTTGGCTCATATCGGTTCAGACTTGGATATAGCTGCCATATAGACCGATCCGCCGATTTAGGATCTTAGGCCCATAAAAGCCACATTTATTATCCGATTTCACTGAAATTTGAAACAGTGACTTGTCTTAGGCCCTTTCACATCTTCCTTTAATTTGGCCTTGATCGGTTCAGATTTGGATATAGCTGCTATATAGACCGATATCTCGATTTAAGGTTTTGGGCCCATAAAAGGCGCATTTATTGTCCGATGTCGCCGAAATTTGGGACAGTGAGTTAGGTTAAGCCCCTTGACATACTTCTGCAATATAGCACAGATCGGTAAAGATTTGAATATAGCTGCGATATAGACCGATCTCTTGGTTTTTGATTTTGGGGCCATAAAAGGCGCATTTATTTTCCGATGTCGCTGAAATTTGAGACAGTGAGTTGTTAGGCTCTTCAACGTCCTTCTTCAATTTGGTCCAGTTCGGTCCAAATTTCAACATAGACCGATCTCTCGATTTATTACTATTTAGTCTAATTCGGAATATATTTTAATATAACTGCTAGGGGACATAAGCTATGCAATTTTCACCATATTTTGATGAAATGTGGTTTACATTTATATCCGAGGTGGTGGGTATCCAAAGTTCGGCCGAACTCAACGCCTTTTACTTGTTTTGATTTCATTTGGCGCTGTCGTCCAAAAATCACATTTTAGATTTTTCCTGAATTAGATTTGAGTAATAATATATATTTATTTCTGAAAAGGAGAAGTGTTGTTTAATAAATTAAAGGACAACAAATTTGGAGATTAAGCTAAAAGTGAGTATAGTGTAGTCTGAAATTGTAATGTCCTCTGTAGTGGACATTAGAGGCTAACGCTTGTAAAATCATTGATATAGCTTAACTTGGATAAAACACCACTATAAACCGATTTAGACCAAACTTGGCATGTATGTTGTAAACCATAACATGTCATCGTGCAAAAATTTTATCCAATTCTTATAAAATTGCACCTTCGTGTAGATCAAAAAACCAAATCTGTTGGTCGGTATAAAGAATTGAACCAAGCTTTACATTATAAGTTCAAAGTCATAACAGTAGTCAACATGCAAAATTTCAGCGAAATCAGATAATGCTTGAGCCCTCCAGGGGCTAAAGAAGTCATGTGAATTTATATGGGAGCCCAATATCCCAATATAAACTGATATGATCCCTTTTCTAATCCCCAACGTCCTGCACCAAAAAGAAGTATCTGTGCAAAATTTGGAGCCAATTATCTTTTTATCTTAAAATTCACCCATTGGTAATTTTTCGTTGGATTGACTCCTATTACTAGCATTGTCCTCTCAGGAGGACATTTTGCTACAGGCAAGCCAATTAACATATAATCTTAAAAAAACAATTTTGTGCTTCTAAAATGATCCGCCATGCCCGTCCGTCTGTCGGTCGAAATTACTTTCAAATTTCAGCAAAATCGAATGAAAAATAATGTTTTATGGGCATTAGAACCTTTATCGGAAAATCGGTCTATATAGCAGCTATATCCAAATATGGTCCGATTTGGCCCGTTCAAGAACTTGGCCAGCGTGCATCAAAAAGAAGTGTCTGTGCTAATTTTTTAAGGCTCTAGAGTGATTACAACAGACGGACGGACAGACACACGGACATCGTTAAATCGTCTTACAACGGGCTACGGGAGCCTTTGTTCTCTGACACACCATGTATAATTCACTTTTCCTCCAAAGAGGTGTCGCACTGCGACACGCCGTTCGGACTCGGCTATAAAAAGGAGGCCCCTTATCATTGAGCTTAAACTTGAATCGGACTGCACTCATTAATATGTGAGAAGTTTGCCCCTGTTCCTTAGTGGAATGTTCATGGGCTAAATTTGCAAATTTGCAAATTTGCAATTTAAAGTTTATGATCGAAGTTCGGCCCTTGCTTTTTTAAGTTTTAGATATGACAAGCTAATTTTAAAAGTAAAAAGGTTTTAAGATCGGCCGGGCCCAACTTTGGATACCCACCACCTCGGGTACATCTATAAACCACCTTTCGTCGGAATCCGGATATTTCGATGCGTTGCAAACGGAATGACAAAATGAATATACCCTCATCCTTCGGTGGTGGGTACAAAAAAAACTTTCGTTCTATACTCACAAATATGTTTGCAATGGATGTTATTATGATAAGTATTTCATTTTAAAATTTATTGCTCTAATTTATTACATTTTGGTTTGCCAAATTGAATGATATCGACTATATCACAGAAGCCCAATGAGCTTGACCAATTGATCACAAAATTAGCTTTACTTTGCTTTGCAATATGTTGAACGACATTCAATATACTGTAATGTATTCACAAATAACATTGGTTGGCATGTTGATGAAGAACCCAATTAGACATTAAATTATTAGTGGACATATCACACAAATATGAAAAATTACATATGAAAAAAAAAAATAATCACTTTAAAGAATATAGGCAAGTATATAACATTTATCTTGGACATCTACTTTGGTATTGGGAATTAGTTGAAGCTTTTTAGATTGAAGTACAACTATGCTTCTATGGTCTCAATAAGTCCTACCGGAGAAGGTGTTTTTATAGGCCCCAACTATTTGTGAGCCTATGGGGCTAGTTAAGAAATCAAGGGGCTTAAGAAATAAAATCCGGAGATCGATCTGTACACTCAGAAAAATGTTCTAGCAAAAAAGTTTGCTGTAACAGCAGAAAGTCTGCTAAAAATAGGGCAGCAGAATTTTTTTTCTGATGTTTTCAAATTTAAAATAGTTTACAAAATGACACAAATATTACAAAATTTATTATATTCTATCCTATCTAAATTATTAAAATTTTCTACAATTAGTTAATTTTTAATCCAATTTAAACAACAGCAGACAAAATAACTACTAATGTTATATATATGCTATTAAACAAAAAACAAGTAAAAAGGCGTTAAGTTCGGCCGGGCCGAACATTGGATACCCACCACCTAGGGTATATATGTAAACCACCTTTCATCAAAATCCGGTGAAAATTGCATACTTTATGTCCAATAGCAGTTATATTGAAATTTGTTCCGATTTGGACGATATACTAATTAGTACAAGTCTTTGTTCAATTGTATATAACAAAATATTGGTCTCTTTAGTATTTATATCTAAAAATAAACCGATCAGAACCATATACGACAAGGACGTCAAAAAGTCACTGTGTCATATTTCAGTGAAATCGGACAATAAATGCGCCTTTTATGGGCCTAACACCTCAAATCGAGAGATCGGTCTATATGGCAGCTGTATTCAAATCTGGACCGATCTGGGGCAAATTGAATTGAGGGATGTCGAAGGGCCTAACACAACTCAAATTGCAAATATTGCCCATTAACATTCCACTAAGGAACAGGGGTAAACTTCTCACATATCAATGAGTACAGTCCGATTCAAGTTTTAAGCTCAACTATAAGGGGCCTCCTTTTTATAGTCGAGCCCGAACGGCGGGCCGCAGTGCGACACCTCTTTCGAGAGAAGTTTTACATATACTATGCATACTACCTCACAAATGTTGCCAGCATTAGGAGGGGAAAGCCACCGTTGAAAATTTTTTTTGATGGTCTCGCCAGGATTCGAACCCAGGCTTTCAGCGCAATAGGCGGACATGCTAACCTCTGCGCTACGGTGGCCTCGCCTAACAGAAGTCACTGTCTCTCGGACAATAAATGCGCCTTTCATGGGCCCAAAACCTAAAACCGAGAGATCGGTCTATATGACAGCTATAACCAAATCTGGACCGATCTGTGCCGTAATGCAGAAGTATGTCAAGGGGCTTAACATAACTCACTGTCCCAAATTTCGGCGACATCGGACCATAAATGCGCCTTATATGGGCCCAAAATCTTTAATCGAGAGATCGGTCTATATGGCAGCTATATCCTAATCTGGACCGATCAAGGCCAAATTGAAGAAGGATATCGAAGGACCTAACCTAACTCACTGTCCGAAATTTCAGCGAAATCAGATAATAAATGTGGCTTTTATGGGCCTAAGACCCTAAATCGGTGGACCGGTCTATATACCAGCTCTAACCAAATCTGATCCGATCTGAGCCAAATTAACGTAGGATGTCGAAGGGCCTAATACAACTCACTGTCTCAAATTTCAGCAAAATCGGACATAAAATGTGGCTTTTATGGGCCTAAGACCCTAAATCGGCGGATCGGTCTATATGGGGGCTATATCAAGATATAGTCTGATATAGCTCGTCTTTGATCTTAACCTGCTTATGGACAATAAAAAAGATCTGTGCATAGTTTCAGGTCAATATCTCTATTTTCAAAGACTGTAGCGAGATTTCAACAGACAGATGGACAGACGGAAGGACATGGATAGATGGTCTTAGATTTGTACGCTGATCAAGAATATATGTATATATATATATATATATATATATATATATATATACTTTATAGGATCGGAAATGGATATTTCGATGTGTTGCACACGGAATGACAAAATGAATATACCCCATCCTTCGGTAGTTGGTATAAAAATTGTTTGGATAAATTTAAAAGTTTAAAATTTTGAATTTCATATCAGCAGACAGTGTTTGCTAATATATGCAGACTATTTTGTCTGGCTGTATGATACATACATACATATGTATGGTTTCGTCCTGTTAGAGGGCGGATCTAGTCATTATGTTTGTAACACTTTAATATATTGATCTGGGACCACATAAAATATTTATATTCTCGATCATCTCTACATTCTGAGTTGGTCTAGCCACATCCGTCCGTAAAATTTTGAACTTAGCGTTCAGTAACGATTTTTTTATACCCTCCACCATAGGATGGGGGTGTACTAATTTTGTCATTCTGTTTATAACTTTTCAAAATATTCGACTAAGACCCCATAAAGTATATATGTTCTTGATCGTCATGCCATTTTAAACTGATCGAGCCATGTCCGTCCGTCGTTCTGTCGAAAGCACGCTAACTTTCGAAGGAGTAAAGCTAGCCGTTTGAAATTTTGCACAAATACTTCATATTAGTGTAGATCGGTTGGGATTGTATGTGTGTTTCGTTATGACTTCCATCAACTGTGCTAAGTATTGGTCACATCGGTGCATAACCTGATATAGTTGCAAATCCAAATCCAAATCGTAGGAAAATCGTACATGGTTCTTTTTGATATTTCAATAGGTATCGAAATTAAAGTCAGAATAGATTTCGAGAAAAGTTCTACATATAAAAAGTACTGCGTACACTAGGTGGTGCAGGGTATTATATAGTCAGCTCCGCCTGACTTTTGCCTTTCCTTACTGCCTTCATTTTGTATAATTTTTTAGCAGAATCCATGGTGGTGGGGTCCCAAGATTCGACCCGGCCAAACTTACCACGTTTTTACTCGTTTATTCTATCAGTGTGTAAATAATGACCTAAAGTTTCAATCAAAGTTTTACGCAATGTCTCTTCACCTAAATTGAGCTCCATTACTATTTCAAAACAACAGTTGAAGATTTCCGTTGCTCATGTACTTTAACTCCTCCCTTCTCATTGTAACAGATACGGCAGTTACCAGTTGGACAAATGCTGGAATTACAGATGAAACAATTCAAAGGGACCGTACCGTTAATGGTGAGCCTAAAGCATGAGGCTTTGCGTGAACGTCACTGGCTGCAATTGATGGAGAAGACTGGGCAGTATTTTGACATGACCCCAGAACGCTTTACACTCGATAATATGTTTGCAATGCAACTCCATAAATACCAGGTAAGTGCTTGCCCATGGTGGTATTGGTGATGGTGATTGTGATGATGCCGAGACCTATGACTTGAGCTCAGACTGTACTGTGAAGTGATGGCTGTGTAATGGCTGCATTTTTGTGGGCTGCATTTTTGGCCCGAATGGCATAGTGTGATTGCGACTACACAAGATATGTACTTTGTGCAACATGGACGAGTAAAAACAATTGCCCAAAGTGCTGGAGCATTTATGTGAGCCCATGTCATACAAAAAATGCATTTCTTTCGCTATACCACCGCATTCTCGATGAGCAACAAGCTATTATAGTGCACAAGGTGATCAATTTCTTCCGTAACGCAAGCACAGTGTTCGCGGGCACTCAAAGTGATGCACATCTAGTTGGAATATGAATATTTCCCATTTAGGAATTTTCCAAGCCAAGTATTAACAAATTTGATTTTTGAGACAATTTAAAAAGGGGAGGGGGCTGTAAAGGTATGTGAATACTAGAGTGATCCTGAAAATACTTTGAGGATTTTTTCAGTCTCAAAAAGTCATATTTTCATCAGGTCAGGTTAGAAAAGACCATATTAGCACTCTTTTAAACAGACTCACTCAGTCAGTTATAGTCCATACTCCAAGCTGGCTGTCAAATAAGCTGCTGGATAGCTCAACAGCTAGAAATATGTTCAACCCATTGTGTCCGTCCCTCAGAATGACATCACAAACGTATCTAAGCATTATCTAGAAGCACCAAACTCGGATTGAATTTTACGTTATTGATAAGAACGTATAAATTAAAATTGCGACGCCTTTTCTGCTTACAGATGAAAAGAGTTATTTAATAATTTTTCATTATTCTCCAAAACTAATAAGAGGTAAGTTTCCCGTCACTGTGCCCTACATTCCCTTGAACATTTTATGGTCCCTTCAAGTTTACTCCTACAAATTTCTATGCTCAAAGTGCAACATTTTTTTGTCCACCTTCTTTTGGTCCAAACACGTACATAGTAAAGCATCCACACACTTACACCTCCGATGTAAACTACAGTCCTGGTCGTCCACTGCATGAGCCACAAGAAATGTTGCTGCACCATTGTTGTGCTTGACCGCCTTATCATTTCATTTCATTTCAATAGGAAATTGCCGAACAAATCCTAAATAATGCCATCAAAGAATTGGCCATTGAAAAGGGCGTTAAGGCTGTTGAGGATACTTGGGCCACCATGAATTTCAAAGTGCACAAACATTACAAAGGCAGTGAGGAGCGTGGATATACACTGGGAGCCGTGGATGAAATCGCCCAGGTGCTTGAAGATAATTCAATGAGTCTTCAATCAATGGGCGCCTCGCAGTAAGTACGATGAACAGCAAAACTGAGGAGGAAATAATGGGCCTCGGCAAAGTGTTTCCGTTAAACTCTTCCCTTTTTTGTGATATTCCAACCATCCATTTCTCTGCCGTTTGCTTTTTTCTTTTACTTTTTGCTTGTTTTTAGGTTCATTGGACCATTCCTTGAGACGGTCAATCGTTGGGAACGTAACTTAGCTCTCATATCGGAAATCATCGATGAATGGCTGGTGGTGCAACGTAAATGGCTGTATTTGGAGGGTATTTTCATTGGTGGCGACATTCGCTCCCAACTCCCAGAAGAGGCAAAAAAATTTGATGATATTGACAAGGCATATCGCAGAGTAAGTACGGGGGTCAAACAGCTTAATTTCATCTCTCCACCCTTCGCGCTCCCATGGAGATGCGCTAAATATTGTAGTTCGTTCACGTTGGCCAGCACAGTGGGCTGTGTGTTTGTTCATCTGAGCATGACATCTGCCAGATACCTCAGATATTTTAGCCGAAAAAGAGAAAGAAAAATCAAATTGTACTCAAGCGAGAAGAAAATTTGCCATTAAAATGTCAACGTGCCGCTAATGCTCCGAGTTTTAAAATAATTTCACAGGTAACACTGACACAATGCGATTTTCCATAGGCTGATTAAAAGGAAAAAACCTGCAAACATGGACACATATTTCACAAAAAATTGCTAAAAATATTCTAAAGCACAGTAACATTATGCAAGCGAATGAAGGGCAAATAAAAAGCCAAAAACGGCTGAACCGATTATCTTTTCATAGATTGTGTAGATTGGTCTGAAAGGAAACATAGGGTATATAATTTTTTTGTGATATTAGAAGGGGGAGGACCCTCCCCTTACCCCAAAAGTACTACCCAAAAATAAAAGTGTACCGATCAGGACAATATGGGATTCAAATGAAAGGTATTCAGGAGTAGAAAACGAATTTCATATTAAAAATTGGGTCTAAATAACAAGGGGGGCGCCCCAACTCCAAAACCCCCAAAAATTGGTTCATTGGATGAGCATGATAATATGGGAATCAAATGAAAGGTATTCGGGAATGGATTACGAATATGGTCAGGAAGAAGAAATGTGCTTTATAATTTGTTGATATCGGAAGGGGGCGGACCCTCCCCGTTACTCCAAAAATACCATCCAAAATCACAAATGGATCGATAAAGACAATATGGATATCAACGAAAGGTATTGAAGAGAAGAATACGAATATGGTATTAAAAATTGGGTCCAAGTACCCAGGAAGTCGCCCTAACCCCAAAATGTCTAAAAGCAGGCAAATAGGTCATCCATATCAATATGGGGCTTAAATGAAAGGTATTCGGGAGTATATTTCGCATCTGGCATACAAAATCAGATCGAAGTGTAGGGGGTCACCCTACCCCCCAAAGACGCCCCAAATGGGCATATGACCCATCATGACTCGGTTTGTTTGTTTGTTTGTTCCGTAGAATCAAAAAAAGGAAACATAGGTTATTTAATATCGGATGGTGGCTGACCTTTCCCCTTACACCAAAAACGCCACCCAAAGCCATCAGTCGCACAATATGGGTATCAAATGAAAGGTATTGGAGGCTAGAAAATGAATATTGTACTGAATTTTGGGTCCAAGTAACCAGCGGTCCGCTCCAACCCCAAAACTCCTCTAAACAGATATATTCGACGTTCCTATCAATATGGGACTCAGATGAAAAGTATCCGGCAGTAGATAACAAATATGGCATAAAAAATTGGTGGTGGTGCAACGTAAATGGCTGTATTTGGAGGGTATTTTCATTGGTGGCGACATTCGCTCCCAACTCCCAGAAGAGGCAAAAAAATTTGATGATATTGACAAGGCATATCGCAGAGTAAGTACGGGGGTCAAACAGCTTAATTTCATCTCTCCACCCTTCGCGCTCCCATGGAGATGCGCTAAATATTGTAGTTCGTTCACGTTGGCCAGCACAGTGGGCTGTGTGTTTGTTCATCTGAGCATGACATCTGCCAGATACCTCAGATATTTTAGCCGAAAAAGAGAAAGAAAAATCAAATTGTACTCAAGCGAGAAGAAAATTTGCCATTAAAATGTCAACGTGCCGCTAATGCTCCGAGTTTTAAAATAATTTCACAGGTAACACTGACACAATGCGATTTTCCATAGGCTGACTAAAAGGAAAAAACTTGCAAACGTGGACACATATTTCACAAAAAACTGTTAAAAATATTCATGGGGACAGTTACAATATGCAATCGAATGAATGGCAAATAAAAAGCCAAAAACGGCTGAACCGATTATCTTTTCATAGATTGTGTAGATTGGTCTGAAAGGAAACATAGGCTATATAATTTTTTTGTGATATTGGAAGGGGGGCGGGGGCCCCTTACCCCAAAAGTACTACCCAAAAATAAAAGTGTACCGATCAGGACAATATGGGATTCAAATGAAAGTTATTCAGGAATAGAAAACGAATTTCATATAAAAAATTGGGTCCAAATACAAATGGGCCGCCCCACCTCCAAAACCCCCAAAAATTGGTTCATTGGACGAGCATGATAATATGGGAATCAAATGAAAGGTATTCGGGAATAGATTACGAATATGGTCAGGAAGAAGAAATGTGCTTTATAATTTGTTGATATCGGAAGGGGACCCTCCCCGTTACTCCAAAAATACCATCCAAAATCACAAATGGATCGATAAAGACAATATGGATATCAACGAAAGGTATTGAAGAGAAGAATACGAATATGGTATTAAAAATTGGGTCTAAGTACCCAGGAAGTCACCCTAACCCCAAAATGTCTAAAAGCAGGCAAATAGGTCATCCATATCAATATGGGGCTTAAATGAAAGGTATTCGGGAGTATATTTCGCATCTGGCATACAAAATCAGATCGAAGTGTAGGGGGTCACCCTACCCCCCAAAGACGCCCCAAATGGGCATATGACCCATCATGACTCGGTTTGTTTGTTTGTTCCGTAGAATCAAAAAAAAGGAAACATAGGTTATTTAATATCGGATGGTGGCTGACCTTTCCCCTTACACCAAAAACGCCACCCAAAGCCATCATTCGCACAATATGGGTATCAAATGAAAGGTATTGGAGGCTAGAAAATTAATATTGTATTGAATTTTGGGTCCAAGTAACCAGCGGTCCGCTCCAACCCCAAAACTCCTCTAAACAGATATATTCGACGTTTCTATCAATATGGGACTCAGATGAAAAGTATCCGGCAGTAGATAACAAATATGGCATAAAAAATTAGGTCCAAGTAATGGGAGGACGACCATAGCTATTTAGAATTCAAATGAAAGATATTTGGGAGTAGATTAAAAATATGACATTAAAATTAGCAAGGTGGCTCTTTTCCTCCTAAAAATACGATAAACAGATTATTTGACCCATTATGGCAATATAGAACTCAAATAAAAGGTATTTGAGAGTAGAAAACGTATTTGATGTCCAATTTTGGGAGTTCGCCCTAAATCACCCCTTAAACTGAACTTTATTTCCGACTATAGCAATATGGAGTTCAAATCAACGGTATTTGGAAGTAAAGAACGAAATTTGATATCTATTTTCTGGGCAAAGTGCCGGTAGCCTCCCCAGCACCAAAACCCGCCATATGGATACATAGACCAATCACGACTATATAGAGCCATGTGTTTGGGGAGCAAAGATTCTGGGGTCCACCCCACCATGCCATTATGGGACTCATACGAAATATTTCTGAAAGTAGAGCACCAAACTTATATTTACTTTAATGGCCCAGTGACCACCCCCGAAATAACCCATAAACCCGAAATATTTACCAATACAGTAATATGGGACTCAAAAGAAAGGCATTTGGGAGTAGAGTATAAATTTGCCCAGGAACCGAACACATCAATGAGTGCTTTCCGATTCAAGTTGTGTTTATCAATAAGGAATTTTTTATAGCCGAGTCCAAACGGCGTGCCGCAGTGCAACATCTCTTTGGGGAGAATTTTTTACATGACCATGCATGGTATGGTACCTCGCAAATGTCGCCAGCATTAAGAGGGGATAACCACCGTTCAGGGAGAAGTTTCCCCACCCTAAAAATATATTAGAGAGTTAAAGAAGGCGCAACGGAGCGGGCCCTGTCCAGCTAGTAGTTTAATAAAATCCAATATTTCGTTCGTTCATTGAAGGACATCATCGGGGATTACTCGAAATTCCACAGCAAGCAAATCGAATCCTTCAGTAATTTATTTGCTATTTATATGTTGGAAAAACCTACCAGAATGCAAAAATGAAGAAGGGGCTAAAACAACCTAATGTTCCAAAATTCACCGTTAAATGCACCGTTAATGAGCTCAATACCCCAAATCGGCACATCGGTCCACATGATAGCTTGGACCGGATCTTGAGGGCTATTTAGAATCCATTGTCTCAATTTTAAGCGAATTTTGGGCTTAAATTGTAAGATTGGTATTTATAGAAACTCTATCCAAATATGATCCTACCAGGATGTGGCAGCTGTATCCAAATATGAACCAAAGTGGAATTTATAACAGCCAACAGTTTCATATTTCATCGGCATCGGGTAAATAATGAGCCTTTTATGGACTTAAAACCCTAACACTAAATATCATTTTATATGGATGTTATACCCAAATATGGTCCTACCTGGACCATTTAGTATGAGCATCGTGGGGCTTACTTAAAATAATGCTTCCAGTTTAAGCGAAATCGAGTAATAGATGTATTTTCTATTTATTTTCACCTGAGTTTGAGGAGCAAACTACAACTTTCCGCATAGGAAGATAGTAAAAGTTCGGTACTGATATCAAGGGGTTGATTGTTTGGAAATCGAGTAAAGAATGCGCATAATGCGCATTCCATACATCGGTTGATAGGTCCATAGGAACGCTATACCTATACATGGTCCGATTTAGCTCGTTCGATGGAAATTTCCTCTGAATATTTTTAATTTTTAAAGATTTTAGAGTAATTACAACAGACAAAAGAACGGACAGGCACATTGGCAACATATCAACCGATCAATAGTAAAAGCATAAACTTTTTAGAATTTCGTTATTTTGCAGCGTTAAGCCTTCTCTTTATATGGCATATGTATAAAGATCGACAATCTCAATATTCGAGTATCCCCATTGGAAACTCACTCCCATTTAAATTCGTTAGCATTCATCTAAGGGGTTTTCTTCAAAAGTTCTCGCCTTACATATTATTATTGTGCTTCAAAATTGGTAAAGAAAAAAAATTCACATTCGAAACTCAATGAATTTTCCTTTTTTTTATCCTTGCAAAAAGACCGTTATTAAGAATCTTTAGCGTATTTCGAGTTGCATCTTTTCCGTTTCGAATATACATTCCTCTGCAATTTGATACTCATACCCTTACCTGAATGAGTAGATATTGCAAGTGATGTATGAATACAGAATATTTTCTACAGAATGCCAGCAGAAAGGAAGTCATATGCACTTCATCTTACTTGCCGTGTATATGCTTTCCGTTCTTTTAGTAGTGCTCCTATTTTCATTTTCGCTTCCTCTCTAGTGCAGAGTACCCAAACCCACTCTCCCACTCCGTCTAACATCCTTTTGATGCCAACATCTGTGATGCTTATCCTCAAACGTGGGTCAGGAAAATGAAGACACATCATCTACGAGCTCACCTGCTGCTGATGTGTTTGTTGTCTGTCTATGAATGTCTGTCGGACGAGGAGCTAGCAGATGGAGTGGGTAGAGAAGGTTTAGGTTATGTGACATGACAGGGTCTGTTGCCAAGGTTAATTCATGTGAAATCTATGCTCCGAGCAGGCAACATCAACATGAAGACAGTTGCTTTATTTCCATCATAATCACAAAATAATTGAAAAATCTTCACAGAGAGTTGAGGTGAGAGCCTTTGTGTTCTGTATAGATAATCTTTTAACACAAGTGTTTGCTTAGGATGGAAAATTGAAAAGTTTCCAAAGATTATGTGAGCACAATGATGCTCATAACCTGGAAAACAGAAAGAGATTCAGTATCGCACAATTTAACAGCGACGAAATGATAGCAACTGGCTCAGCTTCAACATAAACGTGCAAAGATAACAGTTTTGAATCTTAACTTTATATTTTCAAATTTTTTTATACAAGAGAAAAAAGTGTTATCAATTTGTTTTAATACCTGCGAGTTTTGGTTATTATGAAGTTATTCTAAATCGTTAGCTAAATCTACAAATGCATAAAATTATTACATAGCGTAGCTGATATAAAGAGTTACCAAGTCCAACCATAACATTTTTTTGTTGGAAACAATTTCTTTATTGATTCTATTGACAAAAATGTGTGGAAGAAATCTTAAATTCAGGATATGATCCCCTTTTGCCTTTACTTTTGCTCTAAGTCTATAAGTCAATTATGAATATCTGAATATCGTATTCTCTGACGACAAAAATTTTCTAAATTCTCCCAAAATGATCGTACGTACGAGAATTTGATCCTACGAACGTAGTTGGGAACGCCGATGGCCCTCAAAGTAAATGTGACTTATTATCGGAAAAACATTTTGGAAGATACTTTGGAGCTGTATGGACTCAAACATTTTGATCGTAGACCATGAACATATTAACAATATTTGGCACCGTCATATAAACGTCCACACACTGCCTGTCCAATTTGCCAGCTACCAATCTGAGGTGCATTTTTATTAGTGACATTTTATAGAGCAAAGTTAGGACTAAACAAGTAAGAAGGCATTAAGTTCAGGCGGGCAGAACTTTGGATACCCACTCCCCCCTCAAATATATATATTAGCCACATTTCGTCAAATTATGATAAAAACAAGTAAAAGCGTGCTAAGTTCGGCCGGGCCGAATCTTATATACCCTCCACCATGGATCGCATTTGTCGAGTTCTTTTCCCGGCATCTCTTCTTAGGCAAAAAAGGATATAAGAAAAGAGTTGCTCTGCTATTAAAACGATATCAAGATATGGTCCGGTTCGGACCACAATTAAATTATATGTTGGAGACCTGTGAAAATTTCAGCCAATTCGTATAAGAATTGCGCCCATTGGGGCTCACGAAGTAAAATAGATAGAACGATTTATATGGGATCTGTATCGGGCTATAGACCTATTCAGACCATAATAAACAACGTTTGTTGATGGTCATGAGAGGATCCATCGTACAAAATTTCAGGCATATCGGATAATAATTGCGACCTCTAGGGGTCAAGAAGTCAAGATCCCAGATCGGTTTATATGGCAGCTATATCAGGTTATGAACCGATTTGAACCTTATTTGACACAGTTGTTGAAAGTAAAAATAAAATACGTCATGCAAAATTTCAGCCAAATCGGATAGGAATTGCGCCCTCTAGAAGCTCAAGAAATCAAATCCCCAGATCTGTTTATATGACAGCTATATCAGGATATGAACCGATTTGAACCATACTTGGCACAGTTGTTGGATATCATAACGAAATACTTCGTGCAAAAATTCATTCAAATCGGATAAGAATTGTGCCCTCTAGAGGCTCAAGAAGTCAAGACCCAAGATCGGTTTATATGACAGCTATATCAGGTTATGGACCGATTTAAACCATACTTGGCACAGTTGTTGGGTATCATAACAAAACACGTCGTGCGAAATTCCATTCCGATCGGATAAGAATTGCGCCCTCTAGAGGGTCAAGAAGTCAAGATCCAAGATCGGTTTATATGGCAGCTATATCAGGTTTTGGACCGATTTGAACCATACTTGGCACAGTTGTTGGATATAATAAGAAAACGCGTCATGCAAAATTTCATTTCAATCGGATAAGAATTGCGCTCTCTAGAGGCTCAAGAAGTCAAGACCCAAGATCGGTTTATATGGCAGCTATATCAGGTTATGGACCGATTTGAACCATACTTGGCACAGTTGTTGGATATCATAACAAAACACGTCGTGCAAAATTTCATTCTAATCGGATAAGAATTGCGCACTCTAGAGGATAAAGAAGTCAAGACCCAAGATCGGTTTATATGGCAGCTATATCAGGTTATAGACCGATTTGAACCATACTTGGCACAGTTGTTGGATATCATAGCAAGACACGTCATGCAAAATTTCATTCGAATCGGATAAGAATTGCGCACTCTACAGGCTCAAGAAGTCAAGACCCAAGATCGGTTTATATGGCAGCTATATCAAAACATGGACCGATATGACCCATTTACAATACCAACCGACCTACACTAATAAGAAGTATTTGTGCAAAATTTCAAGCGGCTAGCTTTACTCCTTCGGAAGTTAGCGTGCTTTCGACAGACAGACAGACGGACGGACGGACGGACGGACGGACGGACGGACGGACGGACAGACAGACGGACGGACATGGCTAGATCGACATAAAATGTCACGACGATCAACAATATATATACTTTATGGGGTCTCAGACGAATATTTCGGGTAGTTACAAACAGAATGACGAAATTAGTATACCCCCCATCTTATGGTGGAGGGTATAAAAATTCATCATTTATAAACCCATAACACACCCATAAACCCATAACACCTACTACATCTAAATATACTCCGATCTCCATCATATTAAAAAAGGGTATGTAAGGGTCTAACACAACTCTTCCTACCAAATTCGTCGGTTAAAAAATGAATTTTATATGTATGTGTATAAGTGCATGGCATATGATAAAAAGTACTGTACCACTATTTCTGATAGAACCGATTGGAACTACGATATCCCTGGTTACAGAAGTTACATAGACTTCTATACGGATGGTTCCAAATTAAACGACCAGGTGGGCTTTGGGGTATACTCTAAAGATCTGGTCATATCGAAAAGGTTATCCGACCACTGCAGTGTGTATCAAGCAGAGATCTTTGCAATTAAGGAAGTGGTGGAATGGCTAAGATATAATGTCATAACGACGATTGGCATAAATATCTCTCCAGACAGCCATAAAATCCCTGGATAACGTATTTCTGAACACAAAACCGCCCTCGACTATCGCAGATCTCACAACGAGATGTCTGAACAGTTCAAAATTCACCTGTTGTGGGTGCCGGGCCACAGAGATATCCCTGAGAATTGTAAAGCGGACGAGCTTGCGAGACTAGTAACTACGAATGATAGATGGTCGCGAAGAGGGGGCTGTAAGCATTCCAAAACTATGTGGCCTAATCTAGATTTGAAGAGGTCTACCACTTTGCCGTCATTGGCTAGAACAGACGTCTCAGTCATTGTGTCCATCATGACAGGTTACTGTCTAATCGTAAACCATGCTGACAGACTGGAGATTGCCATCAACGACTTATGCAGAAGCTATGAGGACATCGAAGAAGAAGAGACTACACAACAGCTTCTATGTGTGTGTCCCGCACTGGCAGTCAGAAGGAGTTCCGCATTAGGTTCTCATTTCCTTGAGAACCTGTCTGATGTAGCGGATGTGAATATTCGCAAGTTATTGGATGTGCGATCTGGATGGTTCAACAATAGGAACTAGAAGGCACATTCCTTCTTCTGCTGCTGTGGTATCACAATGGGCGAAAACGTTTATGTGAGTCTGATGGCAGACTGCCACTTAAACCTCACATAACCTATGTTTATGGTAGCCATATTCAATTATAGACCGGAAAATTAGGCAAGAATGCCGAAGAGCTAAAAAAGGGTCACTGTGCCAATTTTCAGCGAAATCGGACAATAAATGAACCTTTTATAGGTCCAAGGCCTAAAACTGGGACATCGAGCTTTATCGGAGCAAAATATATAAATCAGGCTGATCTAAGCCTCATTGAACACGAATGTCGAAGAATCTATTATATCCAGATGTGTAAAATTTCAACAAAATCTAGTAAAAAACGTTCTTTCATGGTCCCAAGAACTTTAATCGGGAGTTCGATATATATGCAACTACATACAAATCTAGAATGGCTTTACAAGGATATCTAGGGCCTTAACACGACTCACTGTCGCAAATTTCAACAATTTCGAATAATAAATGCATCTTTAATGGGCCATGACCTTAAATCGGCAGATCTGTTTATATGGAGGCTTTATCAAGATATAGTCCGATATAGTCCATCTTTGAACTTAACCAGCCTGTAGACAAAAAAAGAATATTTGCAAAGTTTAACTGGGTGTTACAAACAAATTCAATAAGTTATAATACCCTGTACCACAGTAACGGTTAGGTTAAAGATTGTGCATAGTGAAAAGAATACCAAGTTCAATTTAATGTTGTAACATAATTCAAACTCAATTTTTTTTTTTTTTTTTGATTTATTTCGATTTTATGATAAACAATTGAATGTAAAATCTTTCATTTTCGCACAACTCTATTAATGGTTTTGTATTACGATCTGTTGTATTTATTATGCTATAAATAAAACAAAAAATACTGATGGGAGTTGTTGTTTTCGCACATTTCAATACCTACTTTAGGATGCATATTTCTTTATCACGAAAATATTTCAAAGGGATGTATGTGCTTTAGAAATTCTTGTTGTGTTTTCTTGTATCTGGCACCCATTTGTCTGTCGCTCTAATGTTTTTGTCATTGAACATACCAGAATTTTTGTACCTCAGGCGAACCTTCGAGTTTACCATCCATACTCAAGCGAGCTGCTCAATACACTGACTGCTCTTCAATCAATCAAAATACAAAATCACACAATGATGTTATGTGAAAGCCCAAAGGCTTGCTTGGGATTATTTTCCTGTATACGTACACAGTAATGTAAAATAGTGTGAGTATTTTTGGCCCATCACTGGTATATACGCTCAAACACTCTTCCTTTTTCCCTATTAGGAGAGACACAAGATAATAATTATTGGTCCGTTAAACTAATATTCGTTTGCGTCTATCAAAACACGTTTGCCTCTAAATAGTCTTTGGTTGGAAAGGTCCTTTCAACAAAGGCGAAGTTGCTAAAGGATTTACAATAACAAAGTAAGCTACGTTTTAATGCTACGTTTATGGTTTACGTTTGATATGTTGAAGCAAAACGTTTTACAGTTACAATAAAAGAAAAACTTTATAATAAAAGTATTTTGTTTGTCGTAATAATGTCCAACAACTTTTTTTCGTGCAGAAGTTGTGTAGGTTATAAGGTAGGCCCCTATATCTGAACCGATTTTTTCGAAATTCAATAGGCTTCGTATCTAGGCTAAAACAAATGCTTGTACCAAATTTGAAGACGATCTGATGAAAATTGTGACCTCTATTATGTACACAAATTAACATTGACAGACATACATACTGACAGACAGTCAGACATACTAACATAGCTAAATCAGAAAGCGACTTTGAATCAATTCGTCTACATATCAGTGGATTTATCTCTCTTCTTTTCAGTGCACCACATTTATGTTATAGAGTATACAAATTTGTTGACAGACCAATTATTGAACACGTTCACCAAAAACTTCAAAATGCTAAGCTTTTCTTGCAACAATTTTCATTACTTTTACAAATATTGTTCTGTAATATTTTAGGAATTCCAGAGATGTACACCTACCCTAGAAGCTTTCCTTTTGTTCTCCCGTAACCTTCTTCCTTGACAAAGCTATTTGCATATACATATTCTTGAAACAAAACAAACACACTTTATCAAAACCAATAACCTAAGCATCTCTACTCTTTCTTCTCTTTTAACAGCAAACATTGGCAACTTGGCCCATTACCTCTTCACCGTATCAAATCGAGCAGCATATTGTTCGGGGAATAATGACTTTTTTGTGTGGGGTTCGTTACAGACGCTTGATTTCATTACATTTGTAGCATATGTAACAAATATACTTTGGTGCAGAATGTGTTGATTTATTGTTTCTTTATGTTTTGTATTCGAACCACTCTTCTTGGTTCATTTGTTGATGTTTTTTGCCCACTTTTTCTTCATCATTCCTTCTCTTGATTTGAAAAAACACAACAGTGTGATGTAAAAATGTTACATTTGGATCTAAATTGTATTGTTGTTGATAGACGAAAGGTTTTATTGGCAACATGGTCTTTACAAGTCGTCTTTGTCATAAAATTTAATTTATGTATACTAATTGCGCTTTTGAAATAAGAGCACGAGCATTCAGAAAACAATGTGAACAATCACCAATATGGAAACCTGTCCTCTATACCCCTATATAAGTATAAATCATGCATTTAGAAAAATTTAGAGGCAAAAGGATTCCTGAAGGAATACACATCTTCAGGTAAGATCTGTTGTTCATGAAAACTGCTAGTACTACATTTTAACGGGAAAGAACGTTAGCATTGGCCAGACCTACAAGGTTTGTTGTACTTTAACAAACATCATCTAACATAGAAGCACAACAGTAGGTCGGCAGATACATCCTTCTATATATAGTTAACTACCCGACCCGGGCCTGCTCCGCTGCGCCTTCTTTAACTGTCTTATATCTTTTTAGGGTGGGGACACTTCGCCTTAATGCGGATTTCGAATTCGTGCCGTTGTAGCCTATGACGCTGAATGCGTACGAATCCTGGCGAGAACATCGAACAAAGCGGTGTTTATCCCCTTTTAATGTTGGCGACATTAACGAGGTACAATGCCATGCAAGGTCATTTAAAAAAATTTCCCCAAAGAGGTGTCGCACGCCGTTCGGACTCGGCTATACAAAAAGGTCCCTTATCATTGAGTTTAAACTTGAATGGGAAAGCACTCATTGATGTGTGAGAAATTGCCCCTTCTCGAATCGTGGTGGTAATGTTTTTCCTTAGGGTAATATTCTCATTAGGGGAGGAATGGCACCTTAGACGTTTCGACTCAAATATGGATATCAAACTCGTGCAGCACTTCCAAATCCCTTAAATTTAAACCCCATATTGTCTTGGGCGGAAAATATGAACCGTTTGAAAGATTGTTTTGGGGCTGGTGCGTCCCCGGCACTTTGCATTAAAAATAGATATCAAATTCGTTCTTTATTCCCAACGGAAATGAAGTTCAGTTTAGGGGGTACTTTAGGGCGTAACCCAAAACACTTGGCTTCAAAATTGGATATGAAATACGTTTTCTACTCTTAAATACCTTTTATTTAATTCCCATATTGTCATAATGGGTCAAATAAATCATTTAACGTATCATTGAGAGGAAAAGCGCCACCTAGACTTGAACGCAAATTTTAATGTAATATTCGAAATCTACTCCCTAATACCTTTCATTTGAGTCCCCTATAGCCATGGTCGGCTAATATGCCCATTTGGGGGTATTTGGGGGTGGGCGACCTCCCATTATTTGGACCTAATGTTTTATGCCATATTTGTAATCTACTGCCTAATACTTTTCATTTGAGTACCATATTGACAAGAACTTCGAATTTATCTATTTAGAGAAGTTTTGGGTTTGGGGGGCCCGCTGGGTACTTGGACCCAAATTCTAATACCATATTCGTTTTCTGGTCTCCAATAACATTCATTTGATACCCTTATTGTGCCCATCGGACCACTTTCGGATATGGGTGGCGTTTTTGGGGTAAGGAGGAGGAGGAGGAGGTTATGTACCGAAAGTCATTACAAAACACTTCGTGCGAAATTTCAGCCGAATCGGGTAAGAATTGAGCCCTCTAGCGGCTCAAGGAGTCAAGATCCAATTATGTGGCAGCTATACCAGGTTGTAGACCTAGTTCGACAATACTTCGCACAGTTGGAAGTGATACCAAAACACCACATGCAAAATTTCTGTCAAATCGGATGATAATTGCGGCCTCTATAGGCTCAAGAAGTCAAGACCCAAGATCGGTTTATATGACAGCTATATCATGTAATGGACCGATTTGAACCATACTTTGCACAATTGTTGGAAGCGATACAAAAACACCACGGGCAAAATTACAGCCACGCCGGACAACAATTTCTCCCTCTAAAAGCTCAAGAAGTCAAGACCCAAGATCGGTTTATATGGCAGCTATATTAGGTTATGAACCGATTTGAACCATACCTACCACAGTTGTTGGTCAGTCATATCGGATGATAATTGCGCCCTCTAGAGGCTCAAGAAGTTAAGACCCAAGATCGGTTTATATAGCAGCTATATCAAAGCATGGACCGATATAGCCCATGTAGAATTCCAACCGACCTACACTAATAAGAAATGTTTGTGCAAAAAGTTAGCGTGCTTTCGACAAACAGACGGGCGGGCGGATGGATGGGCAGGCGGACGAACATGGCTAGTTCGACTTAGAATGTCATAGCGATCAAGAATATATATACTTTATGGGGTCTTAGACGCATATTTCGAGGTGTTACAAACAGAATAACGAAATTAGTTTACCCCTATGGTGGAGGGTATAAAAACATAGTCGGAATAATGCTCGAATTTAACAGCGCTCTCTGATATTTGGTCGATATTTGGTTTTGCTATGAAATCTATCTGCTGTCAATAAAAAAAAATGTTCATTTCTTTTCCAGATAATGATTGATTGTGCAAAAAATCCTTTGGTGGTACCATTTTGCACAATACCAGGTCGTTTAGCTGAAATACAAGGACTTAGCATGGGCTTGGAGAACTGTCAAAAATCCTTGAACGAATATTTGGAATCTAAACGAAGAATATTTCCCAGATTTTATTTCATATCCACTGATGAGCTATTATCCATATTGGGTAGTTCAGAGCCAACAGCTGTACAGAATCACATCATAAAGGTAAAGTGGTAGCACAGAAACAGAACGACTTCCAACCCCGTGGCCAATATAAGAAATGCTATGACATTCTTCGCACAGCCCATTCGTCACCCCATGAAAGTAGTTACATTTATGAATTCTGCCTAATGCCATGCGATGACAATCTGAAGGGCGAGGGATATTAAATATAAGTGACTGTAAGCCTGAAGGTTGCATTTGTTTTGGTGTTAATGTAGTAAAGCACAAATAACACATCATCAATGTGGTCATTATCCTTGGGAAAATCACTTGGTTTATAACCTCGTCATAAGTGGGCCATTATCATAAGTCCCAAGTAAGCAAGTCAGGACATCAATGCTAAGCATTTTGGTGTGAATTTAACTTAATAGCCTGCACATCAGAAATCAGCACGGGTGCTGTCATTTTTTTAAAACTCACAAAATGTTTTGTCACACATTTTATGAGGACCAAGAAGTCTTGCATTAATAAAAAGATTTTTTATTTCTACTTTCAATGAGATTTTTTCCAAAGCACTTTTAGGCGTGGAATACCTTTTTGTTCTCTTTATTGATGCTGTTGAGTAGGCATTTATCATAAATTGTGTTTTCGTCTTTACCCTTCATTTGTGTTAACTTGGCTTCCATTTGCTTTTAAACCTCTTTAAATTAAAATGTTTGACCATAGTGTATCTTATCCCTTGGCATTACTTACATGCAAATCTGTTTGCCTTTTGGTCCATTTAAATTGCACTTCCCTCGCCCTTACTTTTCTTTTTTGTTTGGTTTTTTCCTTTATTTAAAGTATTTAAGATTTTCTTATTTCTTATTTTTCATAATTGCCGCAATTGTTCGGGCGCGCGTATTGCTTTCATACGCACGCAGATGTACGATAATGTGAAATCACTGCGTATCATCAAGGAGAGCAGCACACTGAGCATCGTCAATGCCATGATATCCACTGAGGGTGAGATTTTGGATTTTCGTCAAAATGGTAAGTGAAATCGTTCTCATGTTTGTTTTATTTGTATTCTTTAATATTTTATTGGCACAAAGCATCATGTTTCCTTATGGGGTGACCAGACGCTTTCACTTGAATTGTATGTTCTTCTTTAGTGCAACAGAACTTACGATTAAATTTGTCATAAACATAGATATAGTTAACAAAAAAAAGGTCAGCAACTAGACATTGATCTTCCTTAAATAATATTTTTGTTACAAAATTTGGAAAATCATACTATCGGGCGGAGCCGACTATATTATACCCTACACCTACCCTACAATTATAAATTCGGGCAATATATATAAACATATTGTATATGTATATGAAAGCTATATCTAAATCTGAACCGACTTTCAAACCGATCTTTTGAAAATTGTTGTAACCACGGCCATATAAGCGCAATTCCGGCGATAAATATGTAAGGATGATACATTCAAATTTGAACCGATTTTGATGAAATCTCGCAAATATGTTAAGATCAAAAACAAAACAATTCGGACCAAATTTTGAATACATCGGTCACAAATTGTGTTTAGTACAGACTTATAAGTGTAAATCGGACGATACATATACATGGGAGCTATATTCAAATCTGAACCGATTTTGATGAAATCTTGCAAGTATTATGTTAAGATCAGTAACAAAACAATCGGTTACATATTTTGTGCAGATCGGTTGAAAATTATATTTATTGTGGCCTTATAGGTGTAAATCGGGCGAAATATATATACGAGCTATATAATCAAATCTTAGCCGATTATAATGAAATTTTGTATATATGTTTAGATGAGTAAAAAACAATGCGTGCCAAATTTCATAAAGATCGGTCGAAATTTGCTGTTACTACGGCCATATAAGTGCAAATCAGGCGATACATATACATATGGGTGCTATATCCGAATCTGAACCGATTGTGATGAAATTGTGTTAAGATCAGAAACAAAACAGTCCGTGCCAAATTTTATTCAGACAAAAAATTATTAAATTTCCTTTATATATAACTATGTTAATATTTTAACTATACAAGAATTTAATTGAAAATGCTCATCAAACAAACAAACATGGATTAAAATCGTCCAAAATGAATTAACATACTCAACACCATAGATATATATCTTGTTTCGGCGAATTTGGTAGAAAATTTAGTATTTTATCAACCTAAGACGTTTATTCGCCAGATTGGTCTACACAGCAGACATACTCAAATATGGTCCTATCTAAAATAGTTTGTGCAATGTTGTCGAGGAGTCTAATTAATTTCGCTGTTCCACATTTCATCGAAATCGTAGAATAAATGGGTATTTTAATCGATTTCGCTGAAATGTGTTACATTGACTTGTATTAGACCCTTACACATCCTTCCGGAAAATATGTTGAAGATCGAACTGTACTTAGATATAACAGCCTTGTAGGCCAATACTCCGTTGTACAGTCTTGAACAGTGAATTGTATTAGACCCCTCGACCATCGTGCCAAGTTTTCCCGAAATCGGACCATATTTTGATGTAAATGCTGATTATTAAAGGTGAATAATATATATGTACTAGCTGAGCCCGGCCCGCTCCGCTGTGCCCCCTTTAATGCTATGTTGGAGAATAGTACTCTAAATTTGGAAATTTCTGCCAATTTTCAGTTGAAAATGTATTCCAATTTTGTTGTGTACTTTTCTACTCTCAATACCTCTTATTTAAACCCCACGGTGCAATGTTCTGCTTGGGGGTGTGGTGGACACCCAGAAAGTTGGTCCTAAACGTGGAAGTCAATTTTGAGTTCTACTCCCAAAAACCTTTCATTTAGGATCCATATTGCCATAGTCGGTAAATATGTCCAACTTGAGGCGTTTCTTTGGGGGTGGGGTAACTCACGAAACACAAAGTCCCACAATAGGATATCAGATTCGTTTTTTACTCTCAAATACCTTTAATTTAATATCCATATTGTATTGATTGGTCCATAAATCCGATTGGCAGGTTTTGTGGATGAGCGGCCCTCCTAGGCACCTCACCCCAGATTTTGCTACCAACATTTTGTTGTTAGGTTACTGTAGGTTAAGCTAGTTTGAAAAGAGGGTGAAGATATTAATTCACCCCATGCCACTATGGACATTCACCTAAGCCAGTAATCGGCTTGTTGTGCGCTCTATTTGAGCCCCATATTACGACGGTCAGTAAATAATTGCTGTTTGTGGGGTGTTTTAAGGAAGCGGTAGACCCCCAGAGAATTTGTTTCGAAACTTGGTATCATTTGGTATAGGTTTTCCCTCTCCAATACCTTTCATTTGAGCCCCACATTGACATGGGAGGTAAATATGTCCGATTAAGGGGTGTTTTAGGGGGCTATCAGTGCATGGCTCTTAGCCCTAAAAAATATTGGCATCGTGCTCTACTCTCAATTATCATTTATTTGAACCCTATATTGCCAGTGGCCTCAAAATTGGTTATCAAATTCGTTTCCTAATCTCAAATACCTTTCATTTAAACCCCTTATTACAAAAGTCGGCAAATATGTATGTATAGGCCCTAAAAACGTTCAATATCGAGCCCCACTCTCTTTAAGACCAAAATTGTCATGGAGAGCAAATACGTCCAATATGGGGGTTGTTATGGGGTTGGGACGTCCCCTAGGCAGTTGGTGCCGAATGTTAATATCAGACTCCCAAATACCTTTCATGTGATCCCCATATTTCCATAGTCAGCAAACATGTTCGCTTTGGAGGGATGTTTTGGGGGATGGGGCCGCCACTCAGTGACTTCGCCACTTGACACTTGGTCCCACATTTGGATATCAGATTCGTATTCTACACCCAAATACCTTTTATTTGAGCCCCATATTGTCAATGGTCATAAATAAGCCCTGTTTGGGGGTACTTTAGAGAAGGGATGGACCTCCAGAAACTTGGTCCCAGATTTGGATATCAGATTCGTATTCTACTCGCAAATACCTTTTATTTGAGTCCCATATTGCCATGGTCGGTAAATATGTCCGATTTAGGGGTGTTTTGGGGTGGTCCCCCATACACTTAGTCCGACAATTGGATATCAAATACGTTTTCTAATCTTGAACATCTTTCATTTGAGTCCCATATTGTCGTGATTGGTCTAAATATAGATTTGGTAAGCTTAGGGGGTGGGGCAGCCCCCCTAGGTACCCCTTCCGAAATTTGGATACCAAATTTTTGTTTTTAGTGAGCACACAAAATTTGGCTTAAATCGCACCACCCATTTCGGAGATCTGGCGTTTCCGAAAATTATGGTAAGGGGGAGGGCCCTCCCCCTTCAAATATCAAAAAATCTAGTAACCTATTTTCACCACGAGCTCATTATGCACCATCAGTGAAAATTTCAAGAAAATCGGTTCAGCCGTTTCTGAGTCTATAACAAACAAACAAACACAAATTGATTTTTATATATAAGAAGATATATCCGAGGTGATGGGTATCCAAAGATCGGTCCCGACGAACTTGTATGCTTTTTTATTTGTTTTTCTTTTATATCCAAACGACCTACATTTCAGTTAGAAAGTTTTTGTGCAAAATGTGGAATGTATAAGGTTTTAGATTAATTCTTCGAGGTGACATATAATATTTTTAAAAGACAATTGCCGTTTAGCAATGAAGCAATAAAAGGTCTATCACTTTAGGGTTTCCCCTCCAGCTCTTTAGTCTTCGCAAATAAAATTTGAGTGCATTAGGTTGAATTTCTAGGAAAAAGTACAGTAATTGCTGGCCACTCATTTGAACTGCCACCGTGGGAGGGACGAAGGCCATGGGAAGAGCTGTGAGAAGATGAAAATCACTGTATCTCAATGAGGTTTCGCTTAATTGTGATTATTTTTATATTGCGTATTTTATTCATTTTCGTTGAATCTGCCTACAACCATTTATGCCATGACCGGCCATGGCAGGCTTATGCTCGTGGCCAGTTGCTGAGTAATAATCGCAATAAAAATAACAATAATCATCATCATCATTTGCATCTTTTACATCTCTTGGCTTTTACAGAACGTAAATATACCATGGACCCTTCGCTCTTGAATTTCATTGTCCATCCTTATGATCCATGGGGCAGATGATGGGCAGTGGCCAATGGCTTGGCGGTTATTTTGTTGGATAGCTGCCCGAGTGTGTGGGAGTGGTGGTCGCCAAGCACATGAGAGCCCTGACAAAGGCTCGATACATTGTACATCGTTGTTGTTGCTGGTAAATGCTTTGCTGTAACTTTATATGTATATTGCGGTGCAATTGGAGAAGAAAAGGCAGAACGATGGCCAGTGGTGTTGGTGTTGGTGAGGATAATGGTTACATGGTTTTGCCTTTGCCTACAAGCATCACTGATTGCAAAATTCAAAATGAATTTTTTTTCGCTCTCGCCCTTACTCCTTTCTTTGGCTTTCACTGATGTAGCGATTCGCCGCATCTTTTGTTGGTGGTGCGCTGTGATTTCCGCCGCCGCATTGTTGCGTTTGTAGATTTCTTATTTGCTTTAATTAATTGCATTTGCCGACTTGGAGTTGGTGGCGCTGCCATAGAGGACGAGATACAAGCTGGACCCACCATCAGCTATTATTTTACTGTTTATTAAGCAAAATTATGCCAATTTTGTTCATTAATTACAGCGATTCTTCATGCGGAGAGCAACAATTCAATTATTGTTGGAAAATAACGATTATACAGTTTTCGCTTTCTTCTCTCAACATATGAGGTGAAGCGCAAAGTCAAGTATCATTAAGAAACTGAATTTCCTTGAAAAATTCCATATATTTTAAGTATTTGTGAGGTATTTTTCACAGCAATGTTCAGTATATGAAACAGGTCTAGTCTATTTATGAATGGTATAGTTAACATTATGCACCACATTTTGATTCCCTACACCACATTGGGTATGCACGTAAAGTCGTCGAAACTAAAATTTGAAAGAAAGATTTTCAACCATAATCGGTATACATTGTGGTACATAGTTTCAAAATATAATTTAAATGAGTTTACATAGGTCCTTAAAGTTAAAATCGGTTGATACATAGGAGCTACATCTAAATCTAAATGGATTTTTAGGAAAATCACCAGTGATCAGAAGAGTCATAACAGAAGCCTTCTGAATTATTGCAGTATTAATTGAAATCGGACGAACATGCATATGGGAGCTATATATGAATCCCAAGCGAATACGACGAAAATCCATACATATTGTGGTAGCCGTGGAAGAAAGCGTTATGCGAAATTTTGGAATGAATGGTGCTAAATGCGATTTCAAATGCTTAAGAAGTGTAAATCGGGCGATAAATATTTAGCCAATTATGACATGTTTCTTTTGCGAAAAATTCATACAAGAATTTGTGCCAAGTATAAAGTTTTCCTATACTAGCAACACCTTTCGCTCAGTTACATGACGATCCAATTCGATTAATGCTTTGATTTGGTCATCATCAACTTCATTTGGCCGACCTGAACGTGGCTCATCTTTAAGTGAAAAATCTCCAGAACGGAATTTGCGAAACCAATTTTGACACTGTCTTCCTTTTAAGGCTTTATCACCATATACATCTCGTAACTTTTTAGCAACCTGCTCCGCGTTTTTTCCTTTACGGAAATAATAAAGTAAAATATGACGAAAATGCTCCTTTGTGGGCTCCATATTAAAATTGACGCCAAACAAACAAATATAAACAAAATTTCGCGCACTTTTTTTCTAAAGCAAGCTAAAAGTAACAGCTGATAACTGACAGAAGAAAGAATGCAATTACAGAGTTACAAGCCGTTGAAAAAATTTTTTAACGCCGACTATATGAAAAATCCGCAATTACTTTTTAGGCAACCCAATACTTTATAATGTGAGGAATGGATATTTCGATGTATTGAAAACGGAATGACAAAAAGAATATACGCCCCTCTTTCGGTACTTGAGCCCGAAACAAAACAACAATCGAACGTGAAAGTTGTTCGAGGAAGAAGCATATCGAAAAAAATGTTCATCAATTTCTTCGGCAAAACTGGTAATGTGACATGTGTGTCGCAATGTGTGACATCACAATAAGAATGAACGAAGTCTTGGGAAAAATTCGATAAACCAACAAGAAAAGATGAATCACTGTTCATCATAACAATGCAAGCCCTCACAGATCAGCTTAGACCAGCGCCTTTTTGAATGGCCAAAACATCGATCATGATGAAGGATTCTTTGAAGATCAATAAAATAATATTTGATGATAATAATTAGCATTTTCAGTATGAAGCCAAAAATTTTAGAAAGCAACCCTAGTATATGCTCATGTCCATTGTGAAAAATTTTAATGCAAATCAAGGACCTTGTTGTATATACCATAAAATAATATTCGAGTATCCTTGGTTTGAGCAAAAAAAAAACCTATTCTACAACAATATAAATGGCTAACCACTTTCCTAATTGACTGTTTATTGCTTGTCTTTCGTACCACCGAAATTGACATACACTAAACATGTTTCGTGCTTTGTAAAAATTTACAATTTTTCTCTTAATTGCTTGGTCAACAGAGAACGTTAATAAAGTTAAAATCATAACAAAAACATAAATTTGTAATTGGCATTTCCAATGGTACCTCAAGCATTAATAATTGCAAATAATTTACAATCAAAAGAGAACGCTCGACTTCATGCAACTCAACGCAAATATTGTTAACGGATCTAATTATTATTATGAAGCCATTAATATTGTCTCAAATACTCCTAACAAGGCTACACCATAAATTGGTGGAACGAATCCTCCCTGCAAAAAAAAAGAAAGCAATAAAATAGCCCAGCAAAGCCCCCCAATCCACCCGCACACACGGAAAATACCACAGAAGGCGAAAGAATTGCAAAAAAAAAAGGGAGAGAGGAAACGATGAAGCGTTCATTAAAATCAAACGTTTGACCAAATTCCAAATAGGAAATTTCTCAAACTTCCGTTTCCTCATTTCGGGAGCACTCTTTGGTTGTGTTTAACGACCCGACGAATGCTGTTTTAAGCAATTTTTCCGTTTTCGATGCGATCGAATGAAGAGATTCAAATCTTTTGACATGCGACAGCAGAAAAATACGAAGATTGAAACGGAAACAGGAAACAGTACAACAGTAATAATGGTTAACTTGACAAGAAAGCAGAAGAACAAAACAAAAAATGCCAGCAATCAAAGCGAAGCACAAAAAACAAGCCATGGACTCTTGCAACAATATCCTTTTTTCTTTTGTTCGTTAAAAGTGAGAACAAAATGTGGTGGCTGAATGTATGAAGAATACGCTGGCAGGAGATTTGGCCAACGAATAAAAAAAGACAAAGAAAATTAAATTATTCGTGACTGTTTTATTGGTCATTTCTAACGACGGGAAGTTATTTCAAATTTTTAGCACAAATTATTAAGCTAACTGCACGTTATGTGAAGCCTAAGAATTGTGTGCTCGATTCATTATTTACGCTATTCGATTCAAATGTCAAGCCTAAAACAATATCTTCAGCACAACGCCTATTTAAATTGGAGCAAATATTGTGAAAATGGTGCAAATTTCTTTCAGCATTTTCAAAGAGGACATGCCAGTATGCCATTAATGCCATACTTCGGTGGTGGGTATAAAAAGGCGGAGATATATTGATTTAAGGTATTGGATAACATTGGCATAGAAACAGTTGAAAACCCCTAGTACAACAGAAATAATCGCTTGACATATGCGATCCATGGTGAAAATGGTGCCCTCTAGAGGGCGCTATTCTTAACCAACTTGACTGAAATTTCGCATTAGGTGTTTTGTTTTGACTTCCAATAGCAGTGTCTGTAATGATTCAAATGATTTTTAACCTAATATAGCTTCCATATAAACCGATGGCCCGATTTGACTTCTTGAGCCTCTAGGGGGCGCAATTATTTGGCTTTGTCTGTAGATTAATGTCCCATATATTTGAAAAAGTCATTCAAGACACGTTTGGCACGTTCTTTGCGATCAATGGCGGAGGGTAAATAAGATTCGACCCTGCCGAGATTAACGCGTTTTTACTTCTTTATTTTTTACGAATGTCCCAGAACAGTTTATTGGTACTAAAATAATGATTCTTTTTGTTTTTCTTTCCTTTTTCGCTATCCATTTGCGGATTTTTATTTGTGCTTCACCTCTGACGACTAACTAACGAAACGATGACTGATGGTGTGGAATGTGATGGCAAATGTCAATGCAGTGCGTGCTCAAGGCCGTGTGGAAAATTGGATGAATGAGGTTTTGGATGAAATGCGTCGTTCGAATCGTTACTTGACCAAAAAAGCCATCTACGATTACGGCACTGACCTCGAAATATCAAGGTAAGGTAAAGTGTGAAAGAAAATAGCGTCGCATAACACCATGAAACTGCCAATAAAAAGTAAACACCAATCAATGTGGGTTCTATGGAAAGCGTTGGGATTATAGAATAGGAGTATTTAGCAAGAGAGATATAATTAAAGAGGTGGCGTTAAAGTGAATGTTCTTCCTTTAGCTTTTTCTGACAATCAATACACCATGCCATATTCGGTCTAAATATAGCAAGAATAGATATATAAACCGTTAACCAAGTTGACTTCCAGAGTACCTAAGTATGATGTATGTCTCATACAACTTCCAAAATCTAAATCAAATACTATCCCGGTGGAATATATTTTTAATACCCACCACCGAAGAATGGGGGGGATATTCATTTTGTCATTCCGTTTGCATCATATCGAAATATCCATTTTCAACCCGATAAAGTATATATATTTTTGATCAGCGTAAACATCTAAGACGACCTAGCCATGTCCGTCCCTCTGCCCGTCTGTCTGTCGAAATCACGCTACAGTCTTTGAAAAAAAGAGATATTGAGCTGAAAATTTGCACAGATTCTTTTTTTTTGTCCATAAGCAGGTTAAGTTTAAAGTTGGCTATATCGAACTATATCTTGATATAGCCCCCATATAGACCGATCCGCGATTTAGGGTCTTAGGACCATAAAAGTCACATTTATTATCCAATTTCGCTGAAATTTGGGACAGTGAGTTATGTTAAGCCATTCGATATCATTCTTCAAATTGGGCTTGATTGGTACAGATTTGCTTATAGCCATCATATAGACCGATCTCTCGATTTAAGGTATTGGGCTCATAAAAGGCGCATTTATTGTCCGATTTCGCCGAAATTCAAGGCAGTGAGTTCTTTGAGGCCCTTCGATATTTTTCTGATATCTGTCTGAAATTTGGCCCGGATCGGTTCAGATTTGGATATAGCTGCGATATAGACCAATCTCTCTATTAAAGGTTTTGGGCCCATAAAAGGCGTACTTAATGCCCGATGTCGCCGATGTGTTATGACCTTCGATATCCTTCTGTAATTTGGCCCAGTTCGGTTCAGATTTAGATATAGCTGCCATATGGACCGATCTCTTGATTTAAGGTTTTGGGCCCATAAAATCGTATTTCTTGTCCGATGTCGCCGAGTTCGGTTCAGATTTGGATATGGATCGATATCTCCATTTGGACGTGATTTGGACCGATATCTCGATTTAAAGTCTATGTTAGGCTTTTCGACATCCGTGTGGTATATGGTTCAGATCGGTCTATATTTGGATAAAGCTACCAAAAATCGAACCATCCATATTTCGATATAGCTGCATATGGGGGCATAAATTATTCATTTTTCACCGGATTATGACGAAAGGTGGTTGACATATATACCCGAGGTGATGGGTATCCAAAGTTCGGCACGGCCGATCTTAACGCCCTTTTACTTGTTGAATTATAAGCTCATTCCAAGGTTTCTCTTTGTGGAACAACGGGTATACTTCCCTACACTGAAAAAAAGTTGGCCGTTCGGACTCGGCTTTAAAAAGAAGGCTTCAACTTGAACCGGACTGCACTCATTGATATGTGGGAAGATTGCCCCTGGTTCCTTAGTGGAATTTGCATTTGCACCATGATTTCAACAGACAGACGGACAGACGGATGGACATGATCGTCTTAGATTTTTACGCTGATCAAGAATATAAAGGGTGATTTTTTTGAGGTTAGGATTTTCATGCATTAGTATTTGACAGATCACGTGGGATTTCAGACATGGTGTCAAAGAGAAAGATGCTCAGTATGCTTTGACATTTCATCATGAATAGACTTACTAACGAGCAACGCTTGCAAATCATTGAATTTTATTACCAAAATCAGTGTTCGGTTCGAAATGTGTTCATTCACCGTAACGTTGCGTCCAACAGCATCTTTTAAAAAATACGGTCCAATGATTCCACCAGCGTACAAACCACACCAAACAGTGCATTTTTCGGGATGCATGGGCAGTTCTTGAACGGCTTCTGGTTGCTCTTCACTCCAAATGCGGCAATTTTGCTTATTTACGTAGCCATTCAACCAGAAATGAGCCTCATCGCTGAACAAAATTTGTCAAAATTTGAACACATTTCGAACCGAACACTGATTTTGGTAATAAAATTCAATGATTTGCAAGCGTTGCTCGTTAGTAAGTCTATTCATGATGAAATGTCAAAGCATACTGAGCATCTTTCTCTTTGACACCATGTCTGAAATCCCACGTGATCTGTCAAATACTAATGCATGAAAATCCTAACCTCAAAAAAATCACCCTTTATATACTTTATAGGGTCGGAAATGGATATTGCCATGTGTTGCAAACGGAATGACAAAATGAATATATTGATGGTGGGTATAAAAATTAATTTTGTTGCGGTTTCATTGGGTCGTACTTCTTCCGTGATGATCAAGACCAGCACGTTACTGTGAATGGGAATCACTACCGTTCAATGATAAGAGAATATTTTGGGCCCCAATTGGATGATATGGACTTGGAGAATATGTGGTTCGAACAGAACGGGGCCACAAGCCACACAGCGAATGTCACAATCAATGTATTGGAAACCAAAAATGGAGAACATGTTATCTCACAAAATGTTCCGTTCGATTTCCCGCCTCGGTCGTGCACTGCGTTAAATCTCTTCCTGTGGGGCTACGTCAAGTCTATGGTCTATGCCAATAAGCCAGCGACTTCGTATAAATATGGAACACGAAATTGCAGCAGTATCAACCGATTAATGCTTGAAACCCGTCGTAAATTGAGGTCGGCGTCTGAGCTTCTGCAAGCGTCCCCGTGGTGGCCATGTAAAATAAATCGAGTTCCATACATGATGGCATCAAACGTGCTTTCACCAAAGGGAATGTTCCCTTAAATTAAGTTTGCCAATCTTTGGCTCAAGTCTTTAAAGTAGTACAAACATTTTCAGTGTATATTATCGATGAGCTCTTTCCGAGTCAAGAGTTGAGACAACACATAGTAGAGAAGTTTCACATAGATTTTCACCTCAGATATGTCCCCAATATCAGCAAGAGTATAACCACAGCTACCATTTTTCAAACCATATCTAAACATTTCAGTTTCATGAATATTCTATCATCGAGCAGCCATCATTATCCCCATTTAAGGACCATTGCTAAAATCTGGACAGTTCAGGTATGGTTGCCTCTTCTGTATGCTTGTGCACATGGGTCTCAGAAAAACCTACGAAGACATTTTTCCACAATATCTTTGGTGGTTTTTGGCGGCAGTGACACCAACATCATCATCATTATCATCATAAGAGACGTCGTCATCCCGAGCATTGTGAAGAATACTCCCCGTGATTGTACCTGCAATTTGGAAGCTGGAACCAGGCACCAAGTGAAGCTGTCTGGAGGATCCCATTTGTTGGGAGTTTAAGTGGGGCAGGCAGACAGGCGGTAGCATAACATTATGTTTTAAACATTAACAGAGATGGCAGCGGCTGTTGGTTGTTGCAACAACTTGTTTTTTTTTGTACGGTGGCACTTTTTTACGACCTACAATGAATAATTTTGTCGTTATAAGCGATTTATCTTTTTATTGCCATCGATTAACCGCAAGACCAATATAACACCGTCGTTTACCGATGATAATGATGATGCTGCTGCTGCCGCCCGCATCGATGCTGCCAATGAAGAAGGCAATGTTGATGGCGATGCGTTGCGAGTGAAGGGTCATTGGTTTTCACTTCATGCAGACATAAACCCTCGCCCGCGCGCTTACTCCCTGCTGACGGTGACCACATTGGTTTTTATTAACGTGCAAGTGTTGAGGGTGTGCGTACGTTTTTGTTTTATTTCGTATCGTAAAATTTAATGAAAACGCTTTCATGTCATAAAATTGATTCATTCGCATTTGGTCGTTAACCATGCTTTCATTATTTGTTGCACTGAATTTCCAATAAACAGACCAGATTGGCTAATGAATTACCAAAGTATGGTTGGCTTGGCAGCCAGCCAGGTATGGTGGACGTCGGAGGTGGAGGAGGCCTTCAATCAGGCACAGAACTTTGGCAATCTGAGGGCAATGAAGGATTTTCTGGATAAACAGAATTACCAAATGGACGAATTGGTATTAAAAGTTCGCTCGAATCTCAGCCCCAACGATCGTAAAAAGTTCAGGACCATTGCCACCATAGATGTGCATGCCCGCGACATAATCGAGGCTTTCGTCAGGGATAATGTCCTGGACGCTGGTGAATTTAGCTGGGAAAGCCAATTGCGATTCTATTGGATTAAAATGTATGACAACTTGTATGTCATCCAGTGCTCGGGACGATTCGATTATGGTTATGAGTATTTGGGCTTAAATTCACGGCTGGTAATAACGCCTCTGACAGATCGCATCTATCTGACCATTACCCAAGCATTGCTAATGAATCTGGGTGGAGCACCTGCTGGCCCAGCAGGCACGGGAAAAACAGAGACCACCAAGGATTTGGCCAAAGCCATGGCCTTACTCTGTGTTGTCACCAATTGTGGCGAAGGTATGGATTTTCGTGCCGTGGGCACTATCCTCTCGGGTCTGGCCCAGTGTGGTGCCTGGGGATGCTTTGACGAATTCAACCGTATAGACATTTCCGTATTGAGTGTGATTTCCACACAATTGCAGACGATACGAAATGCCTTGATAAGAAAACTGGATCGCTTTATGGTAAGTTAAGTTTAATGGGCCAAATAAATATTTGCTCTCATCTCTTGTTTTGCAGTTTGAAGGCAGTGAAATTAATATCGATCGTAAAGTGGGCATATTTGTGACCATGAATCCCGGCTATGCTGGCCGCACTGAATTACCCGAATCTGTTAAAGCCCTCTTCCGGCCGGTGACCTGCATTAAACCAGACCTGGAACTTATCTGCCTTATATCCTTATTCTCCGATGGTTTCCTCACTGCCAAAGTAAGTACACACAGTCACAAAGATGTTAATCGACATCGTTACAAATGCAAATAGCTTTTTGACTGCTGCAATTAATGTTAAAAGTTAATAGCAGCTACCCCCTTCCCCAGCGACAACAGAATACTCATATAAACACATGATGTTATTAGCTGAAGCATAGTATCCTTTGCGAGTGAAATAACTATTACCTTTCCCTTAATTAGAACGGTTTCCAAAGTCTTTGTCGGTGTCATCACTGACAGCTGCACTACACCACACCATGCAATTCCCTCAGTAGTGGCGAAACCCCGAAAAATTCACCGTTACATAGAGCACCAACGTCACAGCCATCACCATCAAAGTCATGCAACTATCCGACCAACACATAACAATTATCCTCCTCTGCACATTATTCGAGCATATGGAAATTAACCAACACACTTAATTGCAGACAGAGACTTATGAATAGTATGATCGGTGAGGGTAAATAGATTACTCTCCAAGGAAATAAGCTTATACGAGTATGTATGTATTTTTACCAAGGTTCAAGATTTTATAGGATCAGGAGAGAATCCACATGTACTTCACGAATCAACACTTCATACACAAAGTTCGGCCGGGCCGAACTTTGGATACCCACCACCTCGGGTACATACGTAAACCACCTTTCGTCAAAATCCGTTGAAAATTGCATACCTTGTGCCCCATACCACTTTTATCGGAATATGTTCCGATTTGGAGCAAAATCGGATTATAACTGCTCCTTTTATGGGACCAAGACCTTCAATCGAGAGATCGGTCTATATGGCAGCTATATCCAAATCTGGACCTATCTGAGCCATATTGATGAAGAATGTCGAAGGGCCCAACAAAGCCTACTGTCCCAAATTTCGCCGACATCGGACAATAAATGCGCATTTATGGGCTCAAAACCTTAAATCGAGAAATCGGTCTAAGTGGCAGCTATATCCAAATCTGGACCGATCTGTGCCATATTGCAGAAGTATGTTGAGAGTCTTAACTAACTTCACTGTTCGGGCAATAAATGCGCTTTTTACGGGCCCAAAGCCTTAAATCGAGAGATCAATCTATATGACAGCTATATCCAAATCTAGACCGATCTGTGCCATAACGCAGAAGTATGTTGAGAGGCTTATCTTAACGCACTGTTCCAAATTTCGGCCACATCGGACAATAAATGTTCCTTTTATGGGTCCAAAGCCTTAAATCGGGAGATCGGTCTATATGGCAGCTATATCCAAATCTAGACCGATCTGCGCCAAATTGAAAAAGAATGTCGACTAGCCTAACACAATATGTCTCCTAAATCGACGGATCAGTCTATATGACAGCTATATCCAAATCTGGACATTCATGCGCCAAATTGAAGAAAGATGTCAACTGGCCTAACACAATTCACTGTCCCAAATTTCAGCAAAATCTGATAATAAATGTGGCTTTTATTGGACTAAGACCCTAAATCGGCGGATCGGTCTATATGGCCGATATGCGCCATGAAGAAAGATGTCGACTGGCCTAACACAACTCACTGTCCCAAATTTCAGCAAAATCGGATAATAAATGTGGCTTTTATGGGCCTAAGACCCTAAATCGGCGGACCGGTCTATATGGGGCTTTATGAAGATATAGTCGGATATAACCCATCTTCGAACTTAACCTGCTTATGGACAAAGAAAAGAATCTGTGCAAGGTTTTAGCTCAATATCTCTATGTTTAAAAACTGTAGCATGATTTCAGCAGACAGATGGACGGACATGGCTAGATCGCATGACATGGCTAGTTCGCATGGCATGGTCGTCCATGCCCATGATACGCAATTTAGTCCAAAAATAATCAGTGACCATGGTATGGTAGCGTTATCCATTCGCGGCAACATGACGATTGGCATCGACGACGAAGAAGTACGGCCCAATGACGCCGCCGATATGCAAACTGCACCACACAGTTATTTTTATACCTACCATCGAAGAATGGGAGTATATTCGTTTTGTCATTCCGTTTGCAACACATCGAAATATCCATTTCCGACCCTATAAAGTATATATATTCTTGATCAGCGTAAAAATCTAAGACTATCTAGACATGTCCGTCCGTTTGTCCGTCTGTCTGTTGAAATCACGTTAGAGTCTTAAAAAATAGAGATATTGAGCTGAAACTTTGCATAGATTCTTTCTTGGGTTATAAGCAACGTTAAGTTCGAAGATGGGCTATATCGGACTATAACTTGATATAGCCCCCATATAGACCGATCCGCCGATTTTGGATCTTAGGCCCCTAAAAGCCACATTTATTATCCAATTTTGCTGTAGGTTGGGACAGTGAGTTGTGTTTGGCCCTTCGACATCATTCTTTAATTTGGCCTAGATCGGTTCAGATTTGGATATAGCTGCAATATAGACAGATCCTCCGATTTATGGTCTAAGGCCTGCCTATAAAAGCCACAAGGAAGCAAGAGTTTTTGCTCATTCGTAAAAAGAGTAAGGGGTAACCCATCGGCAACCCCAAATCTTGTTAAAGATGACCACTTTTTCACTGTCCCGGTTAATACAGCTAATTTACTGACTGCCGTTTAGCAATCAACTGCTCGCCGCGTTCTAAAGTGTATCTAGTTCGATGCCACAGATATTCTTTCGAACACGTGGAGTCAAAAGGCTGTCCTTGCGGATCTCGATGTTAATAAATCTCCACGCCCACTTGTCCTTTGTAAGTGTTCTTCGACGGTTGCTCGTCCACTACGAAACATTTTCAACCTTGCTTACCGTGCGGGAGTTTTGTCGGCGCGTTGGAAGTTTGCGAATCCTGCGAATTACCTGCCATCTGCGATATGCTCTGCGCTCTCCAAGGTTTTAGAGAGCATGGTTAAGCTACATCTTGTGGGATACCTAGATTTCAATGGCCTTCTTAGTGATAGACAGTATAGGTTTCGCAGAAATCGCTCCAAGAAGACCTAATGTCATTTGGCTCTAGTTATCTCCAAGGCATTTCATAGAGTCTGGCATGGTGCACTTTTATCAAAGCTAGTCGCTTTTGGAGTAGGTAATAACTTCGTTCGATTTATATCGAGCTTTCTCAGAGATCACACTATACAAGTGGTTGTAGTTGGGTTCTCATCCGACGAGTATACAATGAATGCAAGTGGGTCACAAGGCTCTGTTCTTTCCTCTTCCCTTTTTCTTATTTTCATTAATGATCTATTGGGTCAGACTTCGAATCCAGTCTACTCATTTGTAATAGTCTGTGTCATTCATATTCATTCGATCGTTGGCCAAGTCCTCAAGAAATTGGGGACAGGAGGCGGATTATGAATGAGACGCTCTCCCAGGATTTTTTGGCCATTTCCGAGTGAGGTAGAATAAACAGAGTGGACTTTAACACACAGAAGACTGTATTGTTTCTTGTCTCACAAGCGATACACAGACCCACTATAATCGTCAATATCTATCGGCCGTATAGACTCTGGGCAGTCAGATGCTCTTGATGTTCTAAGCATGAAGATACAGTGTGACATCCGTTGGTCAAAATATGTATTCGAAGTGTCTAAAGAAGCATTCAAGTGTTTGGGCTTTCTTAAGCGCTGCAAGAATTGTTTCACCTCTTCTGATCTTCTTAATATCAGTACTACCTACATCAGGGCGACGATGGAGTAAAACCCCCATATATGGGCAGAAGCTACACGGTCATTCTTGAAACGGCTTGACAGGGTTCAGCATAGAGCGATGGTATTGATTGGGGACAGTAGGGTATCCAACTCTATTGCTTCTCTTGAACGTTGTCGGAATGTGGGTAGCGTTGTACTGCTTTATCGTTACTTTCATGGCGTGTGTTCCAGGTATATCCGTCTTCTTATTCCTGACGTTAGGATGTTCACCAGGAATACAAGACTTGCCAGGAACTCACACCCATTTGTAATTGGTTGGACGATGCATTGCCGAGAAAATTAATTTTTCGCCGAACTATTCGTATGTGAAATCGACTTCCGGCTAATGTCTTTCCCACTAAAATTGACGTCCAGAAATTTAAATGGAATCGGTTTCTATCAAATCCACAAGTAGTATCGAAAGTCATTAGACAATCCCTTGTGAATAAATTTTACGGGAATCGGTTTACAAAATGCAGATATTATACCAATATTTGTTCAAATACGAAGAACATACATATGTATGGTAAATACCTCCACATCTGAAACGATTTCTTCAAATCAATTGTCTTCGTCTCTAGGTCAAAAAAACATGCCTTTGCCAATTTTGAACATGACCGGATGAAAGTTGAGACCTGTTCTTTGCACAAAATTCCACATGGGCAGACAGACAGACGGGCAAAGCTAAATGGAATCAGAAAGTCATTCTGAGTCGATTCATAGACTTATATATAGGTCCACCTCTCTTCCTTCTAAGTGTTACAAACAAATGCCATAATTTATAATACCCTGTACCATCGTAATGGTCAATTTGTAATAGATAAACGTTCTCATCTGTATTTATGTTCGTCGCACCTGTTCCCACACCATTCCGCCATTATCCAGCTATCCTCCTTCACATCAAAAACTAGAACTTTAAATAAAAATAAATGCTCAAAACTGTTATGACCCGTATGTTGCATTGTATGTGGTTTGGAATTTATTTGGTCTTTTTAAAGGTTTTGGCCAAAAAGATGACAGTTTTATATGCGTTGGCCCAGGAGCAGTTGTCGAAGCAATGTCACTATGACTGGGGACTACGCTCATTGAATTCGGTGCTCCGCATGGCGGGTGTCATGAAGCGGCAATCAGATGATTTGCCCGAAGCGCTGGTGCTAATGCGAGTGCTGCGTGATATGAACTTTCCCAAGTTTGTTTTTGAGGATGTGCCATTATTTTCGGGACTCATAAAGGTAAGTTTTTAATGCCACATAGTCTATGGGTATATGCATGGATGTAAATATTTATTGTAAATATTTACCCCTGACACTTTAAACTGTTATTGGTGTGTTCTTTTTAACTATGCTTGTTGTCCATTTACTTTTAGGATTTGTTTCCAGGCGTCGATTGTCCTCGTGTGGGCTATCCAGACTTCAATGCGGCTGTACGTCACTGCCTTGTGAATGACGGCTACATACTTCTGTCCGATCAGGTAAGTTTTGCAATTTGTTCCCCTTAGCTCTCGGCCATGAAAACTTTAACAAAAAGCAGCTCGAGGACAGAAATTCTAAGAAGAATTTAACTACAGCAACTTTTTTCCAACACCACAAGCAACATTGTAATTCGACAAAGTAATTTTTTTTTTTTAAGAATTCAAATATGAAAAAATTTTTTCTTTATACTACGCTGCTCTTCTTCGATTTCATTGTTCGTGTGACAACTAAATTCTCCATTAGTACTGAGACGATTGCAAGATAGTCTAAAAAGGATTCAATTTTCTGGCTTCCTGCATATTTGCAGTACCACTCCCTGCCGCTGTCCGTTACATGTCCTGTGGAAAATGGACAACACAATGGCTATGTATTCCATCAGCATCAGTATGAAACAAGTTTTTGTATGCTTTCGAACATATTTTTAAGCTTCCTTCCGGCACTGAAGATAGCATAAACATTGTGCGAACATGCCACATAACACTTGCTGTTCCTTCTAGTCAATATTTTATCGTCTTCACACAGGCACATAGCTAGGCACATTAGTGCGATATATACGAGTGTGGACTTTTGAGGAAAATATAGATTTGAGTTATTGACAACTCAGTCGTCTATTACTGTCATTACATCTGTGGCAATGCTTTTACTGCCAAGCTGCGAAGCAATTGTGATCAATACTCTTCTTTTATATCTGCATAACGAAACTCTTCCAGGATGGAAATAAAAATTATAGTTCAATATCAAGTGATTGAAAAATTATTCACCATCTGCCTAAATTAAATCTAAATCTAAATCGGTCTGTAACCTGATATAGATCCCATATAAACCGTTCTCCCGATTTGACTTCTTATCCCTTACAAGCCGCAATTTTTGTCCGATGTGGCTGAAATTGTGCATGCATTGTTGTAACTTCCAACAACTGTGCCAAGTACGGTCCAAATCAGTCTAGAACATGCTATAGCTCCCATATTAACCGATCTCCCGATTTAATAACCTATTCGGTTAATAGGTGCTTTAGTTTTTGCTGGTTTGACTGAAGTTTGGTATGTAGAACAAAATTATGCCCTTTAACTAAATTTATTTTGTATAAATTTTTTGCAGAGTCCATGGTGGTGGGATCCCAAGATTCGGTTCGGCCGAACATATCACGCTTTTACTTGTTATCTCTCAAGCACATTTCGTTTGAGCCTTATGTTGTCGTGATTGGTCTATATATCCAGTTGCCGGGTATTGGATGGCCACTGAGGCACCTGACCCCAACGACAGAAACCATGTTTTATTTAAGGTGACTGTAAGAGTGTAAACAAGTAAAAGCGTGCTAAGTTCGGCCGGGCCGAATCTTATATACCCTCCACTATGGATCGCATTTGTCGAGCTCTTTTCCCAGGATCTCTTCTTAGCCAAAAAAAGGAAAAAAGATAATATTTGCTCTATTGCTATTTGAGCGATATAAAGATAAAGTCCGGTTCGAACCACAATTAAATTATATGTTGGAGACCAGTGTAAAATGTCAGCCTATTGGAATAAGAATTGCGCCATTTGGGTGCTCAATAAGTAACATAGAGAGATAGATTTATAAGAGAGCTGTATTAGGCTATAGACCGATTCAGACCATAATAAACAGGTATGTTGGTGGTCATGAGAGGATCCGTCGTACAAAATTTCAGGCAAATCAAATAATAATTGCGACCTCTAGATCAAGTCAAGATCCTAGATCGGTTTATATGGCAGCTATATCAGGTTATGAACCTATATGAACCTTATGTGGCTTATTTGTTGTAAGTCGTAATAAAAAACGTCATGCAAAATTTCATCCAAATCGGATAAGATTTGCGCCGTCTAGTTGCTCAAGAAGTCAAGATTCAAGATCGGTTTATATGGCAGCTATACCAGGTTATGAAACGATTTGAACCATACTTACCACAGTTGGTGGAAGTCATAGCGAAACACGTCGTGCAAAATATCATTCCAATCGGATAAGAATTGCGCCCTCTAGAGGCTCAAGAAGTCAGACCCCAGATCGGTTTATGGTATGACAGCTATATCAAGATTATTGTCCGTTTGTCACAAAATTTTACACATGACATTTTTTTGGCTCACGGACGAACGCTATTGATTTTGAACAAAATCGGTTCAGATCGCCAGATCTCAGAGATGGGTGGTGCGATTTAAGCAAAATTTTTGTGTGCTCTCATATAGTACCCTAAAAATAAAAATTTGGTATCCAAATTTTGGATGGGGTACTTAGGGGGGCTGCCCCACCCTAAAACCTACCAAACATATATGTACACCAATCACGACAATATGGGACTCAAATGAAAGGTATTTAGGATAAGAAAATGTATCTGATATCCAATTGTCGGAACAAGTGCTAGGGGGACCACCCCAATCCCCAAAACACCCCTAAATCGGACATATTTACCGACCATGGAAATATGGGACTCAAATGAAAGGTATTTGCGAGTAGAATACGAATCTGATATCCAAATGTAGGACCACGTTTCTAGGGGTCCACCCCTTTCCCAAAACGCCCCCCAAACAGGACTTATTAACTGACCATGGGGATATGGGGCTTAAATAAAAGGTATTTGAATGTAGAATACGAATCTGATATCCAATTACGGGACCAAGTGTTTGGGGGCCGTCTCTAATCAAAAACATCCCCCAAAGCGGACAAATTTACGACCATAGCAATATGGGGCTCAAATAAAAGGTTTTTGGGAGTAAAGCACGAATTTGTCAAGTCAAGACCAAAGATCGATTTATATGGCAGCTATATCAGGTTGTGGACCGATTTGAACCATACTTGGCACAGTTGTTGGATATCATTACAAAACAAGTCGTGCAAAATTTCATTCCAATCGGATAAGAATTGCGCTTTCTAAAGGCTCAAGAAGTCACGACCCCAGATCGGTTTATATGACAGCTATATCAAGTTTATTGTCCGTTTGTCACAAAATTTTACACATGACATTTTTTGGCTCACGGACGAACGCTATTGATTTTGAACAAAATCGGTTCAGATTTAGATATAGCCCCCATATATATCTTTTATCAATCAGATATGGTCTATAAGACTGTAAAAGCCACAGTTTTGATCCGATCTTTACAACATTTTGTATGAGATATTTTATTTGACGTCCTATTACATGTGCAAAATTTCAAATCGGACCAGATTTTAATATAGCTTTCAATGTAGAAGCCACAATTTTTGTCCGATCTTTACAAAAGTTGGTTTACGTAACGTCCAATAAGTGTGCAAAATTTCACTTAAATTGGTTCAAATTTTGATTTAGCACCCATATGGCTGTGGTTCTATTCAATATTTCAATATTTGAGTTCCATATTCGTATTCTACGCTCCAATACCTATATTTGATACCTATATTGTCCCGATCGGTCCACTTTTGATTTTGGGTTGTGTTTTTGGCACAAGGAGAAGGGGTCCGTCCCCTTCCGATACCGAAAAATTATATAGCCTATGTTTCCTTCCAGACCAACCTACACAATATGCTAAAATTTCGAGAAAATCGGTTCTGCCGTTTTTCATTCTATACGGAACAAACAAACCGAGTCCCACATATCCGTGATTGGCTAATGTTCCCATTTTGGGCGTTTTTGTGGGAGTGGGGTGACCCCTTTACTTCGACATGAATTTGTATGCCAGATTCGTTATCTACTCCCGCATACCTTTCATTTTATATCCATATTGTGCCTATCGGTCAACTTTTGATTTTGGATGGTGTTCTAAGGGTATAGGAAGGGTTCGCCCCCATCCGATATCAAAAAAATTATATGGCTTATGTTTCCTTCCAGACAAAATGTGTAAAATTAATAAAAATCTGTTTAGCCGTTTTTGAGTTTACGAAACAAACAAACAAACCGAGTCCCATATAGTCATAATTGGTTAATAAGCCCATATGGTGCGTTTTCGGGGGCTGGTGAGACCCCCTATTCTTCAATCTGATTTCGTTTGCCAGATTCGTAATCTACTCCCGAATACCTTTTATTCGAGTCCCATATTGATGTGAAGGTTCAATTTGTAATAGAAGAATTAGAAAACAATAAACGTCAGAAGATGCTACTGAAGCGTTCAGTAGCCAAGTTTTGGAGGTGTCTCAATCGGAGCGTAAAAAGTGCATTATTTGATTGGGCTCCTAGAGGGCATAATTCTTATCCAATTTCGCTCAAATTTTGCTCATGTCGTTTTGGTACGACCTCCAACAACTGTGCCAGGTATGGTATACATCCGTCTATAACCAAAGATAGCTCCCATATAAACCGATCTATCGATTAGTCTTCAACGACACTTAGAAGCTTCAATTTATGCTTGATTTGGCAGCAATTTAGTGTGTACAATTCACATATGTTTTCAACTATTGGGTTGCCCAAAAAGAATTGCGGATTTTTTAAAAGTAAAATATATAATATAAAATATACTTTTTTACACTTTTTTCTAAAGCAAGCTAAAAGTAACAGCTGATAACTGACAGAAGAAAGAATGCAATTACAGAGTCACAAGCTGTGAAAAAAATTGTCAACGCCGACTATATGAAAAATCCGCAATTACTTTTTGGGCAACCCAATATATTGATTCGTGATTGCTCCCTCTAAACAGTGACACTAATGAGACTCAAGCGTCAGCGATTGGTCACAATTTTTTTGAAGATTGTCACAAATGTGTACCTAAATAGGCCACAAATACACATTCATATCATATGTTATGAACTGTAGCCATCATATAGAATATGTTGAGTATGCTTAACATCGATTGAAACAAGGAAACTTAACCATAAAAAGACTTGCAAAATAAAACCTCAATTACTCAAGGCTTTTAACATTTGCTTTTGCTATTCGCAGCGAAAGGATGATACCGGCATCTAAATACTTCTTGAGCTGTACATATATAAGTCATTATGGCGTACTTCTAAGTACCACACTTAAACACCTACAAAGATAGACCTACTCACCCTCCATGCCCTTCCTGCCACCCTTGGTAAATGCTGAAACATTTTTGAAACCTAGTCGGTATTTGATCTTTCGACATCATAACCCTTACACTTCCCCGCTGCTTGCAATGGGTCAGAAGTTGTTAGCTTTGTTGTCATTCACTAAGCTGAAGGTTTCTTTGTTGTCCCTGTCGTGTGGCCTTTTGTGTTAATTGCTTTTATAACTAACACTTGTAATTATCTACGGAGGTACTTCCCACGCCCAGTGTTGAAGAAGACTTGGATTTGTACGAGGGTAGAGCGGGAAATTTATGGATTGAAAAGCACTTTATACAAATCCCCTTAAGACGGTGTCAACTTGGCAGTTTGAGTCCCTGTAATCCTTTAAATACTTCCAAACCAATCCGTTCTCTCTTATTTTAATGCGGATTCCCCACACTTGCCAACATCTTCTGTTTTTTCTTTTATCTTATCATTGTTTTCTTAAATCTATTTTAACATTTTCTTCCTTTGTTTGTTTTGTCATTTTGTTTTTGCACCTCCAACCCCATACCATCATCACCAACCCAATGGCCGGCCGGCAGGAAGACAAAGTGGTTCAAATGTACGAAACTATGATGACCCGACACTCGACCATGATTGTCGGTCCAACAGGTGGCGGCAAAACGGTTGTCATAAATACACTAATTAAGGCCCAGACCTATATGGGTCTGCCAACAAAATGCATTACGCTCAACCCGAAGGTAAGTAACAAGCCTCTGCCAGCGCAAGAGATATCATCCTGGTCTGCTTTTTGTCTTTATTCTGGCTTCTTTTTTTTTTTGTATATAATGTGCTCTTCTTTTTTGCTTCTTGGCAAAATGAGTTTGTGAAAATGGAAACAAAAACTTGCAAATGTTAGAGTGGATGAAGCGATTTTTTTCTCTCTCACTCTCTTCTCTATACCATGTGGGTTAAATGTGTTGGCCCCAGGACATACAGAGTTGGTCAAGTTTTGTAATTGTTCTACTCATGTCAGGAGGAAATCATAGGAAGGACTTATCTCCGGTTGCTATCTAGCAAAACACTTCTAAGGAATTGAAGGTGTATTGCCAACTACGCACACTGAGTTGAGCTGGGTGTTGCAGTGCGATTGGGTCAACGTTGTTTTACTTTGCAGACTGGAATGTTAACGACAACAGCTAATTACCTTAATTAGCAAAATTTTAAATTCTGTCATTTTGTTGTTGCTTATCTCCCAAACGGCAGAGTTTCAATCTTTCAAACTTCCACTGGCAAAAAATAATAGCTTGCTTGCGATAACAGGTTTGGGTAATTAGCACCATTAATGGCAAAGTGTCAATACCATTAATCAAAAAGTCTCACAGAAACTTGGCAAGCAGTACAAAGAGCCAAGGAGGAATTGTCGAGAAATGTCTTGGTAAAGCTATGTGAGTGGAGATTGCGAATTAAAGTATGACAGATGTTTGACATTTGTTATGCATTATGCTTGTCGACAAACTCTAAAACGTCTCCTGAGGTCGCTGTCACAGTAGATAGGCCACGCAGTTCACAATTTTCCAAAGATGATGCATGCAAAATCTTCAATATGTATAAGGTATAAGCTGGCAGATAACAGATCCCAAAGCATAAAATAGCGCAAATAAAAATTTCGCATATATGCGGATATCACGGAAGTGGTCGAACGAATAAAGATAGCTACTTGAATTTTTCTACAGTTACTTCCTATTAATGAAGGTCGTTGGGGATTGCAAATGGGTCATATCAAATACAAATGCAAATTTTGCCCATGAACATTCCACTAAGGAACAGGGGCAAACTTCTCACATATCAATGAGTGCAGTCCGATTCAGGGTAAGCTCAATAACAAGGGGCCTCCCTTTTATAGCCGAGTCCGAACGGCGTGACGCAGTGCGACACCGACAGAAAAGTTTTAGATGGCATAGTACCTCACAAATGTTGCCAGCATTAGGAGGGGAAAACCACCGCTGAAATCTTTTTCCGATGGTCTCGTCAGGATTCGAACCCAGGCTTTCAGCGTCATAGGCGGACATGCTAACCTCTGCGCTACGGTGGCCTCCAATGGGTCATACCTTCCATATAAAATAATCTTTCAACTTGACGTCCTGAGCAAGCAGATGTCGCAATTTTTATTTGATTGGACTGAGATTTAATTCACCTACCGAAGTTTGTTCTGATATGACTTTCAACAACCATGCAAAGTACGGTCCAAATCGGTATAAAACCTGATAAAGCCCCCACAGAAAACTATCTCCCGATTTAACATATTTAACCCATGGAAGTCGTAATTGTAATTGGGTTTGGTTGAAATTTTGCTATGACTTCCAACATCATTGGCGTAGCTTAGGCGGTGTAGGGGTGCTAGGCGAATCTCTAGCAACTACTACAACAACAACTGCATCGAGTGTCGGGAGATTTACAACAACTCAATATTTCAAATTTCAGCGAAATCGTGTAATATATAAAGTTTTTATGGTTTTCAGACCCTAAATCGGCAGATCGATCGGCGCAAATAACTCATATCATATTAAGAATCGTAGGCACTTAATATTAAGGCAACAGTCTATGCCGCCCGGCCTCCCACTGACACTCTCCACTCGATATCTCTGATTGTACGCGACTGCAATTGCAGCTACTCCATATACCCGAGGTGTTAGGTATCCAAAGTTCGGCCCGGTCGAACTTAATGTCTTTCTACTTGTTTTAAATTTTTGTTGTTGTTTTGTTTTTGTTTGGGCTTTAGCAACCCCCATACCTGGCATCAGTTTATCTGCCTTTCGACTCTCCGACACCGCCACCTACGTCGAAGCTACAAGGGCTGGTGAGTGAAAGTGGCGAAAGCAAAACAGACAGGAAACGAGGTACTAATTGGATGCGATGCGAACTTTCACCACATTTCGAGGGGTAGTACCAACACCAATAACCAAACCCTGGCAGAGTTCTTGTATAATAACGTAATAATAATCTAATAACGCTTAATATTGGTAACACCGCTAACTTTGTTAATAGGATTAGGGAGGAGGTATTATATGTGACGATATGTTCGGAAAATCTAATCGATGAGGTTCAGGATTGGAGGGTCTTCATGGAACACTCTTTCTCTGACCATCGTACGGCCAGCGCCAAATCCGATAAGCTTCCGAAAAAGTTGAAAACCAACTGGACAAAATAGGAAGGCTACCCAGAAGAAGACTTGGGCAAGATAATTTAGATTGTCCAAGCATAGAAGAGATTGACGAAAATGTCAACAGGATTACGACTGCACTGGTGGGGTCCTTCGAAGATAGTTGTCCTCTTCGGGAAAGGAAATCAGCGCAAGAAAAACCCTGGATGACCGGGGAGATTCGCAATACTGGGAAAGAGTTCAGCAGACTTTTTAACAGCGCAGGTCGTAAAAAAGTGGAAGTTTATTGGGAAGTCTATTACACACGAACTTGCATATACCCCGAAAGCCTGGCAGGAGGCAAGGGTGATGTTAATACCAAAGCCCAGAGAGGCAAGTTATGCGACACAAAAGCCCTACAGACCTTTAAGCCTTACATTCTTTCTACTCAAAACCATGGAACGTAAAGTGGACACCATGATGCTGATTAGGATATCCTGCGAACTGCTCAAATACAACCAGCATGCCTATGTCAAAGGAAGGTCGGCGGAGACTGCCCTGCACGAGGTTGTGCATAAAAAAGAAGAATCCTTCGTATGCATTGACAGCGAGGGGGCTTTTAACAATGTGCGGACCGACACATTGATCCAATCCTTGGACCAGAACCCGGGTGGACCCGGTCTTTAGAGACTGGATAAATCATATGCTAAGGAACAGGTGGATAAATTGTGTGTTCCATGGCATAAATATAAGGGAGAAAGTGGCAAAAAGCACGCCACAGGGGACATTTTATCGCCACTCCTATGGGCGACCACCATAAATGACCTATAGCGGATGCTGACTTAGGAGGGATTTAAACCCGTCTGCTACGCCAACGATGTTATAATAACTCTTAAGGGTAAGGATTCGAACGAGCTATGCAGAAGGGCCGAAAGTGTCTTGTATATGACATCTGACTGGGTTAGACCCAGAGGTCTCAATGTTAACCCAGAGTAGACTAAAATATGCCTGTTCACGAGGAAGACGAAGGTGGGTCTATTTAACGCACCACGTTTCCTTAATAAGACGATTTCGATATCTGACAAGGTCAAATTTTTTAGTGTGATCTTGGACAGGAAACTGAATTTGAAGTGCACATTCAGGACCGTACTGAGAAGACTTACAGATGTAGACGCGCCGTTGACTCGAAATGGGGCCTGAATCCGAGGATAGTCCACTGGCTCTACAAGAAGCCTGATTAGATCAATGCTTTCTTACGCCTCAGTAGTTTGGTGGACTGCTATAGAGAAAAAGTGCAACATAAGGACCATACAACAGGTTCAGAGAACATGTTGTCTTGGCGTAAGCGGAGCGATGAGGACCACGCCCACTAAGGCATCGAAGACTACTCTAGATGTCCGACTCATTGACTTACAGATTAAGAAGGCAGCCACTGCGGCTATGAGACTTAAGGCAATGGAATGAGGATGGGAGCAGCTCATACCATCGCGGTATAATGGAGGCGACGATAGGAAACCTTAAAGGAAGTGAAGAGGTTTGCGATCGGATACCTAAGATGAGCCTTGAAGTCGAGTGCAAGGCACTGCTGCCATCGGCACAGTCTTGAATTGACACGGATGGATCAAAGCTTGAGGACAGAGTGAGCCTAGGGGTATACATTGAGAACCCAGAGACTAAGATCTGTTTCAGACTGCCTGAGCATAATACGGTCCTGCAGGCGGAGATCCGGGCAATCAAGGAATGCAGAACTGGTGTGGTGCTAACGCGATGTCGTCGAGTGTGAACATCTTCACCAACAGTAAAATTGCAGTCTTGCAGTGTAAGAAGGAGATTAACGCCTTCTCTGAGGATGGGAAAATCCGCATCGTTTGGGTGCGGGGCCACAACGGAGTAAGGGGAAATGAAAGGGCAGACGATTTGGCGGTGAAGGCAAGAGGACTGCAGTCAATAAACTTGGTTAACCCGAAGCCTTTCGGGTCGACGCAGTCCGAGTGAAGGGAGTGGGCGACGAATGCCTATGCAACATTGTGGAACAGCGAAACGATCGGTAGGACGGCAAAAATCCCACGGGAGTATCCAAATCTTGAGAAGACGAGGCTATTACTGAAAGGAAGCTAGAAGGAGGTCACTATAGCTATTGGTATCATAACGGGACACATAGGACTACGAGCTCATTTACGTAAAATCGGCGCGGCAAGTGATAGCATGTGTAGGGCATGCGGGTAAGATGATGAGACGTCCTTTGTCATTGCCCGGCTTTCACATACAATAGATACCGGTACTTAGGTGGAGACACAATATCAGACATGAACCAACTTAGGGGAGTGGCATTGAAAACAATTAAGGATTTTGTAAGTAACACAGAATTTCCAAATTAAAATGTTCTTTTGAGAGGTTACTTTGTAGTTTTTAGAGCGCAGAACAAGCCGATTACTGGCTTAGGTATATGTCCATAGTGGCATGGGGCGGGTTAATACCTGCACCCTCTTTTCAACTGAACCTAACCTGCCCCCAGGTCTCAGACGCATATTTCGAGCTGTTACAAAGAGAATGACGAAATTAGTATACTCCAATCTTATGATGGAGGGTATAAAAATGTGAACCCAGTAGGGTTTGGTAGTGACCCACATATCGACCTAGACAAACTTATTGTAAATTTTGAATTTGAAAATAAATGTTTACCCATAATGTTCTCTTAATAAAGCATTTTGATCTCTATTTTTTACATTCTTCCTATAGGCTTGTTCGGTGGTTGAATTATACGGCTATTTGGATACTGAAACACGTGATTGGTTGGATGGCCTTTTTTCCAACATATTCCGAGAAATTAACAAGCCCATTGAACGTGATGTAAGTATGATAAGAATATTTCTACTTGGAGAAAACATAGAAAAAATAAACACAAATTTTTCTGTCAGTTAATGATCATGACTAGTACGCCGGTTAATTGGTAGCGAGCTCGGCTTGCTAGTACAGAGATTGTAGATTAAATTTTCATCTTTCTCTCCTCCTTATGAGTTTATCGAGGAATAGCTCTAATCAATTCCGCTTGATGTTACAAAGTTGCTGTTTTCTTATACATACACTTGAACTAATTCAACCGCCTCTTCATTATTCACCCTTCGCTTGTGGACATTGTACTGAATATATCAGCATAAGAATTTAATGTCATTTTATTACCCAAAAGAAAGGAAGGTTCTTCGAACCTACTTTCTCGCTCTCGCCAGCTGTGTTAATAGAAAAAATCGTGTCAAGACAACATGAAACATCAACAAACTTCAACTTAGACGCCCAGAACAAGGACTTTGGCACGCCAGCAGTCGTGGCTGGAGTCGTGGTGGCAAGTGAAAGTTATATCACATTCTCATTAATATAGTCACCACTAATAAATCCCTAAACAACTTGACATGATAGGTGGCAGGAGAGGAAGGCGCTCTGCACTTCGAAGGCCACCATTGCCGCTATAGTCATCATCACTGCACTCCATTGCATGACGATGGGAATGAATTTAAGCCACGTCATGCCTATCATCATGCCTGGCAACACCAAAAACAAACGCAACAGCTTTGTTGTCTACCAGTCATGGCAACATCACTGCGTTGGCACGGCACGGTTCGGTTCCCCGGTGTTTTGCATATTATCTAATTTTTTAGCTTACATAAACTGTAAAACCTGCGATGCAACATGAACGCGGGGCAACTTGAGTTAATCCCTGCAGGCAGCCGCCAGTCAAAATGCCATATATGCATGTTTTGCTCCTTTGCAATTTTTTGGTAAGGTAGGAGGACGAAGGATTTTCATGTAACAGAAACGAACTCAGCCATCAAACAGTCATCATCAATGTTAAAATTTGCCATTTTGGGCTGCATTGTGGGCATGGATGAACTTGTTTCTCTATATGTCTGTGAGTTTGCACGTGTGCGCTCATGTATAGAGATAGTCTGTGCCACAATCTCCTTTTCCGATTAGTATCCTGATGAAGCTCACGGTTGCAATGCCAACACCAATTACAAAGTCACAAATGCATCTCGGTAATAATATTGATGCGAAATCATAAGTTCGTGAGTGCCTCCTGCCAAGCTAATGCATTTTCCCATTCTGCTTTGCTCCAGTATTAGATGGGAAGGATAGCCATTTGATCGTAGGCGTCAAATCATGTAACATTCTAAAACTATGTCTCTAACCAAAATACCATTTAACTGACGATTTGCCGAAATCAACATGTGTCGAAATGTGTCCGCTCACTTTCATTTGTTTATGCAAATGCTCGATCAATTTTTTGGAATTGCAAAAATTGAAGACGAACCAATTACATGGTCCCACATTTGGATATCAGATTCGTATTCTACTCCAAAATATTGGGTTGCCCAAAAAGTAATTGCGGATTTTTCATATAGTCGGCGTTGACATATTTTTTTACAACTTGTGACTCTGTAATTGCATTCTTCCTTCTGTTAGTTACCAGCTGTTACTTTTAGCTTGCTTTAGAAAAAAATTGTAAAAAAAGTATATTTGATTAATTCATTCTAAGTTTTATTAAAAATGCATTTACTTTCTTTTAAAAAATCCGCAATTACGCAATTACTTTTTGGGCAACCCAATACTTTTACTTGAGCCCCATATTACGATAGTCAATAAATAATTGCTGTTTGTGGGGTGTTTTTGGGAAGAGGTAGACCCCCAGAAAATTTGTCCCGAAAATGGGTATTATTGCAAAAATCAGCAAATATGTCCGTATTGTGGAGAGCAAATACGTCCTATTAGGGGGTTGTCATGGGGGTGGGATGTACCCTAGACAGTTGGTAGCAGATTCGAATGTTGATATCAGATTCGTGGTCTACTCCAAAATACCTTTCATTTGCGCCCCATATTTGCATAGTCAGCAAACATGTCCGGTTTGGAGGGTGTTTTGGGTCATGGGGCAGCCATTCGTGACTTTCCCTGAAAATATATATCAGTTTCGTATTCTACTCTAAAGTACCTCTTATTAGAGCCCCATATTGCAATGGTCAGCAAATACTTCCTATTTGGGTGGTGTAATGGAATATTGATAACATATTGGTGGGGTACTTCCAAAGACCTTTCATTTGAGTCCCATATTGCTATGCTTGTAAATTTGTGCTCTCTAGGGGGTATTTTTGGGGAGGAGCGGCCCCCACAACACTTGGTTCCACATTTGGATATCATACTCATATTGTACACTCAAATACCTTCTATTTGAGCCACATATTGCGATGGTCAGTAAATAAATCCTGTTTGGGGGTGTTTTTAGGGAGGGGCTTAACACTTAGTCGCACATTTTGATATCAGATTCGTATTCTAATCGTAAATATCTTTAATTTGAGTCTCATATTGCCAGGGTCGGTAAATATGTCAGATTTAGGGTGTTTTGGGGTTTAGGGTGGTCCCCGAAACACTTGGTCCTAAATTTTGGGTTTCAGATTCGTATCGCAATACCTTTCACTTGAGTCCCATATTGTCGCGATTGGTCTATAAATATATATTTGGTAGGTTTTGGGGTGTGGCGTCCCCCTGGGTATCCAATCCAAAATTTGGATACAAATTTTTGTTTTTGGGTTACTATAAGAGAGCACACAAAATTTAGCTTAAAGCGCGCCACCCATCTCCGAAACCTGGAGTTTCTGAAAATATAGGTAAGGGGTAGGGTCCGCGATTTATATAAAACTTTAAGCTCCTAGAATCTATTTCGAAAATATCTTCCATACTGTCTTTTAAATAGTAAAGATAGTAAAAAGTATCATTTGAGATTGGATAGAGATAACTCTTTGAAATTTTGAATGGTTAGAGCTGAGATCGAATTATCGAGATGAAGTGAAAGGTTTCAAAGCCGTAGATGGTCCGCGCGCAGCTCCAAAAGTTAGTCATTTCGAGAAATTGTTCGGTCTGCCAAATTTTCCTTTGTGCTCCGTTTTCCAAATTTCAGTTCTCAATAGCAATGTTTTTACTAATATTTTCGATTCTATTGCACTGTGTGTCACATGATTTATTGACAGCTTAATTTGCCATTTCATAATAAACAGACCTAATAGTAAAGAATAGAGTAAACATTTATGGCTGATTATCCGTCGTAAATGCTTAATTTATTTGAAGCCAGGTGGGACGAACATGTTCGAAATCGTTTATGAATCATAAAGACAAACCCTTACCTCAATAACAAAGAAACATTTCTGACTATAACATAAAATTATCAGCTTTATGTCTTAAAAACATCACCCGCTAGGTTGCTCGTCAGAATACTTTCAATTCAAAAATTCCTTTCGTAAATGCACAAATTTTAATTAATTTCGTAGTATTTGAAAAAAAAAAAGTGAAGCTATTCCAAGTTTAATCCTCCTTTGCATTTAACAGTACTATTCCTGCTTATCAATTTTGTTCCAAAAGTCCCTCAAAAATTAGATCCTTGTCTTTCAGAAATTCAACACGAAATTTTGAGAGCATTTCCCCATGCATAATCAGCATTACCATATCAGGTCTTATATAAGTCTGATTAAAGTCGCACACATTGACATTTACACACAGATATATACTCGTGCCCATCATCTATGTAGCCCTTACACACACACAAACACATACGTATAGTACTAATGCCATCAGACCTCAGATGTAATATAGGACGATGGTGCTGTAGGTGGAGGTGAAACTGGCACGAATCAGGGAGCACTTCATCGTGTGGCTTTGAAACAACAAAGCTTGAAAATGATTCCATATAGGTAGCAACGACAAAGGGACAAGAAAATCTCTGAGCCCTAGTAAGGGTAAAGGAAGAGCAGAACATGCAGTCGAGGAGCAAAAAACGAAAAAAAGGACTGTAACTAATACAATCAGTTTAATGCATATTCCCACAGGAACGTCGTTATGTCTGTTTTGACGGAGACGTTGATGCGCTATGGATTGAAAACATGAACTCGGTTATGGATGATAATAAGCTGCTGACATTAGCAAATGGCGAACGTATTAGATTGGAAAACTACTGCGCTTTATTATTCGAGGTGAGTAAGTACGAAAGAGAATGTCAAACAAAACCAAAGGTAATGCATTCGTGCTCACAAACACCCAACCATCAGCATGCAGGTGAGTAAATAAAAACAATGCCTTTCACATTTGCCGCCGAGAAGCAGAGTGCTTCGGTATGTGTACATTTATAATATGTCTGAATAAAAGGTATGCACTAATACTTATACATATGTATGAACTCGTACCTATATATTTTCCTGAAGCGTTCAAGTGCCTGCATTAGTTTCAAGTACAATAAACGTTAGAACGAACATCAGTGAAGAGCAAAAAATATCGAAGTGACATTTTTAGACAAAGTAAATAACCTGAAGTGCAACTACTCACGCTGTTCCCAATGCAATCCATGCTGAGAGAGAGAGAATGTAAAGAACAAAGAGAATTGTTTCAGTGAATTATTACTTGTAAATAGAAGTGTGTGCAGCTTCATAGAAAGGTATTGATTGCAAAGCGATATTGATGCACAGTATGGCATGATAAAGTGGGGGAACTTTAAAACTTTTGAAGATTAAAAAAAAGTTGTCAATCTACGCTGTGATGTGATTGAAATATTGGGAGCATTGTTTATTTACATACACTGATAGAAAAAGGACGGTTTATTGCCAATAAAATTGTTCACACTTCCCAGATGCAAATAAGTCGCATACACAGAAAAAAAAATAAAAATTGGTTTCAATCACGAAATTAATTGATTTAATTAATTTTTTAATTGTTACTGCATTAATCACCGTTTTGATTGAAATGATTGAAAATTTTCAATTAAATTTTTGATTGATTGAAGTAAGAGCGTGCTAAGTCGAATCTTATATACCCTCTACCATGTATCGCATCTGTCGAGTTCTTTGCGCAGTATCTCTTTTTAGGCAAACAAAGAATAATGAATAATACGGACGAGGAGGAGCTATATCAAGTTATAGTCCGATTCATGGCTTAAGATGTCAAATCGGGAGATCGGTTTATATGGGAGCTGTATCAAGCTATAGGTCGATTCTGACCATATTGCACACGTATGCTAAAGGCCAAGCCGTTGTACAAAATTTGTGCCAAATCAGAAGAGAATTGCGCTTTCTAGAGGCTCAAGAAGTCAGCTATATTAACACATGGACCGATTTGTCCCATTTACATTCCCAACCGACCTACACAAAAAAAGGAATCGTGCCAAATTTCAAGCGGCTAGCTTTGCCCCTTCAAAAGTTAGTGTGCTTTCGACATACAGATGGACGGACATGGCTAGTTCGACTTAAAATCTCACGATGATCAAGAATATATATACTTTGTAGGGTCTTAGACGCATATTTTGAGGTGTTACAAACAGAATGACGAAATTTGTATGCCCCCATCCTATGGTGGAAGGTATAAAAAGATTGAAATATTTTGACATCTTTAACATATTTTTGAATTGATCCAATTAAAATAAGTAAAAAGGCGTTAAGTTCGGTTGGGTTGAACTTTGGATACCCACCACCTCGGGTATACATGTAAACCACCTTTCGTCAAAATACGGTGAAAATTGCATACCCTATGTCATATAGCAGTTATATCTAAATATGTTCCGATTTGGACCAAATACTAATTAGTACAAGTCATTGGTCTTTTTAGTAGCTATATCTAAAAATAAACCGATATGAACCATATACGACAAGGATGTCGAAAAGCTTAACACAAGTCGCTGTGTCAAATTTCAGTGAAATCGGATTATAAATGCGCCTTTTATGGGACCAAGACTTTAAATCAAGATATCGATCTACTTGGCAGTTGTATTCAAATCTGGATCGATAGGGGCCAAATTGAAGAAGGACGTTGAAGGACCTAACTCAACTCACTGTCTAAGATTTCAGCGACATCGGACAGTAAATGCGCCTTTTATGGGGCCAAACCCGTAAATCGAGAGATCGGTCTATATGGCAGCTATTTCCACATCTGGACTGATCAGGGCCAAATTGAAGAAATGTGTCAAAGAGCCTATGACAACTCACTGTCCCAAATTTCAGCAAAATCGGATAATAAGTGTGGCTTTTATGGGCCTAAGACCCTTAATCGGAGAATCGGTCTATATGGCAGCTATATCCAAATCTGGACCGATCTGGGCCAAATTGAGGAAGGGTGTCGAAGGGATGTCCCAAATTTCAGCAAAATCGGACAATAAGTGTGGCTTTTATGGGCCTAAGACCCTAAATCGGGAGATCGGTCTATATGGCAGCTATATCCACATCAGGACCGATCAGGGCCAAATTGAAGAAATGTGTCAAAGAGCCTATGACAACTCACTGTACCAAATTTCAGCAAAATCGGATAATAAGTGTGGCTTTTATGGGCCTAAGAGCCTAAAACGGAGAATCGGTCTATATGGCAGTTATATCCAAATCTGGACCGATCTGGGCCAAATTGAGGAAGGATGTCGAAGGGATGTCCCAAATTTCAGCAAAATCGGACAATAAATGTGGTTTTATGGGCCTAAGACCCTAAATCGGGAGATCGGTCTATATGGCAGCTATATCCACATCTGGACCGATCAGGGCCAAATTGAAGAAATGTGTCAAAGTGCCTATGACAACTCACTGTCCCAAATTTCAGCAAAATCGGATAATAAAAGTGGCTTTTATGGGACTAAGACCCCAAATCGGCGGATCAGTCTATATGGGGCAATATGAAGATATAGTCCGATATAGCCCATCTTCGAACTTAACCTGCTTATGGACAAAAAAAGAATCCTTGCAAAATTTCAGCTCAATATCATTATTTTTAAAGAATGTAGCTTGATTTCAACAAACAGACGGACGGACATGGCTAGATCGTCTTGGATTTTTACGCTGATCAAGAATATATTTACTTTACAGGGAAATCCAAATCTTTTGTCCTATGGTAGGAAAATCTTACAAGGTTCCAAATTGCCATTTCAATTGGTATCCAAATAAAAGTCAGACAAGACTCGAGATGAGTTCTACATATAAAAAGTTCTACATGCACTAGGTGGTGTAGGGTATTATATAGTCTGCACCGCTCGACTTTTGCCTTTCCTTACTGGTTTTTACTTATACTCGCTCTTATGTGCGTATAACTACCAAACCAATGGTTGCTCAACTGATTTATTACTTTGTAACCATGGGTGATTTTATTTGGTTTTAAATCAAAATGTTTTCCTCCACTTTTCATTATTTTTAATATATTAAACAAATTTTCGCTTTCCCTCAAACTGCATTATAGGTTGGCAATTTAAATTATGCCTCACCCGCTACTGTATCACGTGCTGGTATGGTCTATGTGGATCCCAAAAATTTACGCTATAGTCCCTATTGGCAACGATGGGTCTTAACGCGGCCCGAAGCTCAAAGGGAACTACTTAATGTAAGTTACAAGAGTTACCACGAAAAAAAAAACTAACCACATACCCCTAAAAGGCTTCAATTGAATCGAACTAATGCTTCAACTCCATTCTCCAGGATATGTTTGAAAAAATCATAATACCAGCCATTGCCTTTATACACGAAGGCCTGGATGGCACATCACAAGGCAATCCTTTGAAAACAGTAATCATGCAAACGGAATTGAATATGGTTGTCCAATTCTGCAACATGTACGATGCCCTGCTGCCACCCTTCGAGATGCAGGATGATTTGGCTTTGGGAGCACCCGCCCCTGTGGCCTATGATACGGATGCGCTGGAGTGTGGATTTATACAATGCATTTACGCATCGTTGGGGGCCTGTTTAATTGAACACGATCAACCAGTGTTCGATGAGTTTTTAAAGCGCAGCTCCGGCTTTCCATGTGTCCAGGATTCGAAGGAGAAGCCGGCGTCGGGCGGCCAGTTGCCTACTTGCAAGGCCACCTTATACGAATATTTCTATTGCCGTGAACAAAGCTGTTGGCTGGCCTGGGAATGGGTTGTGCCCGATTACAGGCATCACCCGCAAATGAAATTCAGTGAAATTCTGGTGCCAACAGTCGACAGCACGCGGACAGTCAACGTGTTATCTTTGAACAGTGATGTAAGTGGATTTGAATGTTCAATGGAAAATTGCATTGCATAGCCAGGGCAGAAAAGGATTGTAATCCAAATCAGCACATGTTTTGATGAGGTTTTCCAATAACAACTATCATCACCACATGGAAACATTGATTGACTGCCTGAAGTGTAACTTTTTTCAATAACTGCCCATCACATTTGCTAATTAGGTCTTCTCTTTGCAGATCAAACGTCCTGTTTTATTGGTTGGCGAAGCTGGCACTTCCAAAACCGCAATGATTTCTCAATATCTTAGAAGCCTCAACAAGGATGTCAATGTGAGTATACCATTGTATTTGGGCCAATTAAAATTTATCCTAAATAAAATGAAACAATCCATTCGGAAAACATGGCTCAATTAACGCTCGCACCTTCTTCCTAGATTTGCGAGACTTTTTGGGGTATGCCAGTTGTCCGATGACGCTGTCGTTGAATCTGATCACCAACATTTTGTTTACTTTTTTCTCTCCTTTTTTCTTTCATTTCCACAGATTTTATTGAATATTAATTTTTCATCGAGAACTTCATCCATGGATGTGCAACGAACACTGGAGGCAGCTGTCGAGAAACGTACAAAGGACACATTTGGACCACCGATGGGAAAGAAGATTGCCTGTTTTATTGATGACATGAATATGCCGCAAGTTGATGAGTGAGTACATGCAAATGGCAAACTGCTGCATATCTTTGAGCAGCATAAAAACATGTTATTGATATGCGTATAGTGCTCAATCGGAATGGTTAAAAAGGCCTTTTACTTAAATGCTTAAGACAGAACGTTGTGATTATTTGTCAAACCATACAAAGCAAGCGTAAACAAATATGTGTGCAGTCACTGTTAAAAGTTTAAAAAAAGTAAATGTTTTGTTAGGGAAAATTTTGGAATGGAAATAACGCCATAGTCTGGTGTGGGACCCTGAATTTAAATTTATGACAAGCGGGCCCCCTACTCGCAAAATTTTTCTTAAACTGTCACGTTTTCTTCACAAATGGTAAGATGTACCTTGTGTAAGCTAAGCTCGAAGCGGTCTCCCAAAATTCTATCGGACCTCACCGTTGATGGGTTCTTCTAATGTATGGAGAATACATTTCGGATTCGCAGAGCAAACATCCTTTAAAACCATCATTGACTAATTAGGATGCGGGAATCCGCCACACACCAAAGTGGACAGGTGAGCTGTCCCGATCGCTCACCTGTCCACTTTGGTGTGGGGCGGACTCCGGAAGTAGCGAAATACATTTCATTCTTTATATATGGAACATATTATTAGGTGTTTCAACTAAATAGTTTTTCTTTACTAATAAATTAACTTAAAGTCATGCTTATGTGTATATACACATTTTTTTATACCCTCCCCCATTCGATACGAGCATACTAATTTCGTCATTCCGTTTGTAACACCTCGAAATATTCGTCTAATACCTCATAAAATATATATATTCTTGATCGGCATGACATTTTAAGTCGATCTAGCCATATCCATCTTCGAAGGAATAAAGCGAGTCGCTTGAAATTTTTGCACAAAAACTTATTATTCGTATAGGTCGGTTGGGATTGTAAATGGGCCAGGCAGCGTTATTCTTATCCGATGTTGGCTGAAATTTTGCATCAGGTGTTTTGGTATGACTTCCAACAACTGTGCCAAGTATGGTCCAAATCGGTTTATAACCTGATACAGCTTCCATAAAAACCGATCTCGGATCCTAACTTCTTGAGCCGCTAGAGTGTGGAATTATTATCCGATTTGGCTGAAATATTGGATGAAGTGGTTTGTTGTAACTTCCAACAATTGTGCCAGGCACGGTATAAATCGGTTATAAACCGATATAGCTCTCATATAAGCCGAGCTTTCGATTATACTTATTGAGCCAATAAAATGCGCGATTCTTATCCGATTTTGCTGAAGTGTTCCACAATGGCTTCCACTTTGGCCTCCAACAGCCAAACCAAGTATGGCCCCAATGGGCTTATAACTTGATATAGCTCCAATAGCAAACCAAATCCTTTGTCCTTTGTTTGACTATAATGAGATATCGGACAAAGAACTGATCCATGGGGGAGGGTTTATAAGATGCTGCCCGGCCGAACATAGTAGCTTTTATTCGTTAATTTTAAAATTGATTTTGCATATTGAAAAGGATGTCAAGTTCAATTAATTGTTCTAACATATTTCAAACTCAAATGTTTACCAATTGTAATCAGCAATTCAAACTCTTTCGGGGTTATTAGGACTTATTTTGCAGTCATAAATCCTTCGATTACTAATGGGAGTTGTTGTTTTTGAATATTTAAATACCTTCTTTGGGATGGATATTTTTTTATCGCGTATATATTACCAAACAAGTTATGTACCGTAGAAATTCTTGTTGTGTTTCCTTGTACCTGGCAACCATTTGCCTGTTGCTCTAATGAACTTTGTCATTGGACATACCAGCATTTTTGCACCTAAAGCGAAACTCTAAAAATTGTCACTTTCCGAGTTTACCATCAGCACTGCTAAACATGCTCTTTGCTCAGTCAAAATAAAGAAAAACACCTCCGCCATGAATCGCATTTGTCGAGTTCTTTTCCCGGTGTCTCTTTTTATGCAAACAAAGTAAAGGAAAGGATAAAAGAAAATAATTGCTATGCCATTGGAGCTATATCAAGTTATGGTCAGATACGGACCATAATGGAATGGATATTAGAGACCATAGGAGAAGTCATTGTGCAAAATGTCAGTAAAATTTAATAAGAATTGCGCCCTTTAGGGACTCAAAAAGTAAAATAGGGAGATCGTTTTATAGGGGAGCTGTATTAGGCTATAGACCGATTCAGACCATATTTGACGAGTATGTTGAAGGTAATGTTGTACAAATAAATGCGCCCTATAGAGGTTCAGGAAGTCAAGACCCAGATCTGCTTACATGGCAGCAATATCTGGTTATGAACCAATTTGAACCAAACTTTACACAGTTGTTGAAAGTCATAAAAAATTTCAATGAAATCGGATAGGACTTGCGCCCTCTAATGGCTTAAGAAGTCAAGATCCCAGATCAGTTTATAGTTGCTCAAGAAGTCAAGACTCGAGATCGGTTTATATAACAGCCATATCAGGTTATGAACGGATTTGAACCATGTAAAAATTCAGTAAAATCGGACTAAAATTGCGTCCTATAGAGGCTCAAGAATTCAAGAGCCATGATCGGTTTATATGGCACCTATATCAAAACATAGTCTGATATGGCCCATTTACAATTCCAACCGACCTACACCTATAAGAAGTATTTGTGCAAAATTTCAAGAGTCTAGCTTTATTCCTTCGTTAGCGTTCTTTCGACAGACAGACGAACGGACGGACAGACGGAAGGACGGACAGACAGACGGACATGGCTAGATCGACATAAAATGTCATGACGATCAAGAATATATTGTATATACTTTATGGGGTCTGAGACGAATATTTCGTGGAGTTACAACCCTAATGACGAAATTAGTATAACCTCATCCTATGGTGGATGGTATAAAAATTGTCTGTGAGAATGTGTCTGTACCAATGACGAGCACACACTCTTCACTCTATAGCCTCAAATGATGATTGGTCCGGTAAACGGATAATCGTTTGCGGCTATGATATTGCTTTTGCCATTAAAGAATTTTTGGTTTTACAAGAAAAGAAACTTCTTTTTACCGTAGGCGAAGCTGCTAAAGGTTTTACAATAAAAAAGTTAGTTGCATTTGATATGTTGAAGCAAAACGTTTAACAGTTACAGTAAAAGAAAAACTTTGTTATGAAAGTATTTTGTTTCCATAAAAATGTCCCAAACTATTAATTTTTTGCGTGCATATATATCGGATTTTCAGACTACAATTCATCAAAAGCGATCCAGATTCCTTATACGTTATTAACCAAAAGTCATTATTTAACTTTTTTTTATATTTTAGTTATTTCAGTAGACTACTTTGATATTTCTTAAAGTTTCATTACGTTTACTTCCTGCAATTCCATTTCAGATATGGTACCCAACAGCCAATTGCTTTGCTCAAACTATTCTTTGAACGCGGTGGCATGTATGACAGAGAGAAGGATCTCTCCTGGAAGAAATTCAAAGATATAACCTTCTACGCTGCCATGGGACGTGCTGGAGGTGGCCGCAATGATGTCGATCCCCGTTTTATTTCAATGTTCTCCGTCTACAACATTGTTTTCCCCAATGATGAGTCATTGCTTCAGATATACTCATCGATCTTTAAGGGACACTTGGAGTATGGCAGCTCATTCGACAGTAAATTGCTGCCAATGGCCGAAGTCATTGTTAAAATGACTCTAAGATTATTCAAGGTATTTGACAGTGTGAACTGTACCCAAATGCCACACGATATGACATTATTTGATTTCAATGTGAGACCAACATTCGAAGGGAACTAAAGCTATTGCGTAAATAATTTGTGACTGTGTTGTGCTTGAAAAATTTATGGCTAACGATTTACATATGCAAATCGCATCAATTTTTCATAATCTTTGCCAAATCGTTTATTTTACCATCGAAAATTATTCAAAAGTCAGTCGACAGAAAAACGCTTGTCCTTCCTTCGATGGAGTAGAAAAAACTCGTGAAAATAGAGAACGACAATAAATCTTTAAGGAGCGGGTAGTGGGAAAATGTGTGTGCAAGTAGTTTGTGACAGGGGTTTCATACGCCAAATACTGCCGGAGAAAAATAAGAAATGTGCATTACCTCCCCTTCACCCCCGACCACAAAAATCTCTCAAGTAAGTGTATCAAAGTACCGGCAGAAAAGAAATTTTCCCTTTATGTGCTTTTGTATATGCTGGCTGCAGTGCCACCACCACTACAGCGTACTCTGTGTAGTGGCAGTGCCATACTGGTATATATTTGTTAAGTCCTCTTCTTTAGGTGGATCCTTTGTAATTGTGGTCAAGAAGATTCGATTATATTGAACAGAGTTTGAAGGCAAGACCCAAATAACAGTTTCTCTTCTTACTTCCGTTTGCCTCGAGTGACATCTCAAGTTGAAAGGGGGTGTGTGTGTGGGGAAAGAGCTTTAATAAATTTACGCTTGAATGCGTATAACAAAAGCAAAGGAAATAAGCAGATGCATTTATTGAACATGACCACAAGTAAGAGCGCTTACTTGCTGCTCAGTCATCTTTGTGATGTAAACTTGTGCGTCTCCATAGATGTGGTCACCTTACAAAAGAAAATGGCTGACTTTTTACTAGGTAGCCATACAGCACTGCCGATGGTGAAACATTAGTTTATGGTCCTTCTAACTATTGTTGACACTAAAATATTATTGCATTTGTGGTATAATTTATGCTCAGAACAGCGTTTTTCCTTCTTTACTAAAATGAGAAAATGTTCCCTGTTCTAAGTTACTGTTACAAGGATAAAAAAATATATAAACTTCAACTGTCACTAACCAAAGCATCCAATTGGTTATGCGATATAATTCCAATGACAAACAAGTAAAAAGGCTTTGAGTTCGGCCGGGCCGAACTTTTGATACCCACCACCTCGGGTATATATGTAAACCACCTTTTGTCATAATCCGGTAAAAAATGCATAATTTATGCCCCCATAGCAGCTTTATCGAAATATGGTGCGATTTGGACTAAATTCGACACCGATATTGAGTGGTCTATTACAAGTACAAGTACAAGTTATTGTTCAATTTCGTAGGAACAAATATTTGTCTTTTTGGTAGCTATATCAAAATTTGAACCGATCTGGGCCAAATTGAAGAGGGCTGACGAAGGGCCTAACACAACTTACTGCCCCAAATTTCAATAAATGTGACTTTTATGGGCCCAAAACCTTGAATAGGAGATCGGTCTATATGACATATATATCCAAATCTAGACCGATCTTAGCCAAATTGCAGAATGTTGTCGAAGAACCAAACGAAACTCACTGTCCTAAATTTCGGCGAAATCGGACAATAAATGCGCCTTTTATGGGCCCAATATGGCAGCTATATCCAAATCTCGACCGATCTGAGCCAAATTGAAGAAGAATGTTGAAGGACTTAACACAACTCACTATCCCAAAATTTCGGCGAAATCAGATAATAAACGCGCCTTTTATGGGTCCAAGACCTTAAATGGAGGGATCGATCAATATGGCAGCTATATCCAAATCTGAACCGATCTAAGCGTAATTGCAGAAAGATGTCGAGGGGACTAACACAACTCACTGTCCCAAATTTCGGCGACATCGGACCATAAATGCGTCTTTTATGAGCCCAAAACCTTATATCTAGAGATCGGTCTATATGGCTGCTACATCCAAATCCGATCTGCCCTAAATTGAACAAAAATGTCGAAGGGCCTAACTCAACTCACTGCCCCAAAATCAACAAAATAAATGTGGCTTTTATGGCCTAAGACCCTAAATCGGCGGATCGGCCTCTATGGGGGCTATATCAAGATACAGTCCGATATAGCTCATCTTCGAACTTAAACTGCTTATGGATAAAAAAAAAGAATCTGTGCAAAGTTTCAGCTCAATATCCCTATTTTTATAGACTGTGGCGTGATTTCAACAGACAGACGGACGGACATGGCTAGATTGTCATAGATTTTTACGCTGATCAAGAACTTATATACTTTATAGGGTCGGAAATGGATATTTCGATGTGTTGCAAACGGAATGACAAAATGAATACACCCCTATCCTTCGGTGGTGGGTATAAAAATTAAAGCCGTCGGCGGCCTATCTTTTGATCCGGCGAGGCATTTGGTAGTAGGATACCTAACAGTTGCAGTATTCAGCCCATGATAACTCCATTGCCAGAGGAATTAGACCACAGTTTCAAGCCTTAAACCTTTCAGTGAGGTAAAACTTCAACGGTCATTTTCGAAGGGATAGAGATAACGCAACAAAACACGGCATTTTTATAGGGGCGTTGAAGAAACCAATGAACCAAAAACGGGAGACTTATGGAGATTTTGATTGTAGAAATCAATTTTATATTTATTTGGATCAACATTTAGCAAATATGGCAGTAATCCTTAAAAAGGTTTCCACTTTTCACATTTTCAACCGAAAATATTCATAGGCGGAACCTGAAAAGCAAACAAGTAAAATGGCATTAACTTCGGGCCGAATTTTGGATACCCACCACCTATGATGTACTTACTAACCACCTTTCGTCATAATACGGTGAAAAATTCCTTATTTAAGAACCCATAGCAGCAGGATGTAAGGATGTTCGTCAGAAAAACTAGACTTCTAGGAACAGAAATGTAAAACAAATGTCAATGCATACCACTCCCGCTTTCGTCCTTCCACTTGCCAACGCAATGCACTGCATATATGGAAGACATCCCCTGCATGTTGATTGGATTGAATAATAAGCCTACTTTTAATGTGACTTCAGATTTGTGAATACCGCTGTAATTTTTTTTTTTTTTTTTTTTTGCATATAAAACAGAGTACGCTGACATAAAATATATCCAAACATTTGCTTCAACTGGTTTGCACGTGAAGTTACGAAGAGTGTTAATGAATATGCATAATATTCTGTGAACGCCGCTATTTTGGAGTAGGTACCTATGAAATTTGAAGTGCTGCATTCTACACCTTAGGCTTGACGACACCATAACACACAAAAATTCCATCCGCTGGAACAACATATTTTTGAAAAAAAAAAAACTAAATATATTTTTTTTACCATTAAAATCATTATTAAGTTAATTTAATTCAATGTGATGCTGTTCCTTAAATTTCAGAACTAACTACATGTCTATTCAGGAAACAGACATCAAGGTCGTTGTCAATTAACTTATATACCCTCCTCAGCCTCAGAGCTGTTGAGGTTCTAACTCCACCTTAATATTGAATATTTTAGTTTCACTATATAGAATGTATTTTCATCGATATGGATTGTCATAAGACTATCTTCATCTTCAATTTCGCCATTAAAAGTTTTTTTTTCTACAAGTATGCAGATTAATGTCTTTACGTCAAATGTGGTCATTTAAATGATCTCAAAGTACCATCACTTTTACTAAAAACCAACAAAAACACAACATGACAACATTTTTCAACGAACTTCTGTGCAAATAGTTTTTATAGAGATTTGCCAGCAAACTTTTACTTCCGCACACATATCAAATTGAAATACCATTACAATGTGACATTTGACACATTGGCACTAAACAATTTTCCGCTACAACATTAAAGGTCATAGGTCACTGAATAGGTACTTAGAACTGTTCACCCCATGGCCGGGACACAAAACATTACTAATGGCATCCTTTTCTGAGAGGATTATTTCCCCTTCATTAGCAATTTCCATCAATATTTGCTGGCAAAACTTTTCCATTTGCCTTCGATTTGTCGGTTGGTTGTTTGCCATTGAAATTATTTCCGTTACGATACTTTTTTCTCCTTCCTTCTTTGCTACCCCATCCTTTTTTGCGTTGTGCTGTGATGTTCTTCCCTTCATTGGAATTGTTTCTTTGCAGATTGTTATTGCTGAATTGCCACCCACACCATCCAAGTTCCATTACATATTCAATTTGAAGGATCTCTCACGCATCTTTGCCGGTATGCTGTTGATACACTCGAATTACTTTAAAACGTTGCGAAATCTGGTACGTGTATGGCGTAATGAGTTTACGCGCATTATATGCGACCGTTTAATTTCTGAGGCGGTAAGTAGCTGCAGGATATGACTGAGTATACAAACGAATACAAGCACCTAATCATTTTTACTCATATTGATTGATGATATACTCGAAGTAAAATTTCAGTCAATAACTCATGAACAAAGAAATTGGAAAAATTTTTAAATTACTCTTATGAAGCCATTTAAAGTGTATCCGTCGGTTTGGTGAAAACATACAAAGATCGAAACGAATAAGAGGTCGTTGGGGATTGTTAATGACCCATATCGGTTCAGATTTAGATGTAGCTCCCAATAACATGATATAGCTCCCATATAAACCGATCTCGTGATTCGATATCTTGAGTCCCTGGAAGCCGGAATTTTAATCCAATTTGGCTGAAATTTTATACAGAATGTACTGTTATGACTTCCACTAACCGGTTCAAGCGCGGTAAAAATCGACATATAACCTGATATAGTTATATCTTCTTCTTATTATAGAAAAATTAAATTGTTGCGCTTTGTTTATTTGTTTGCTAGTTTGTTTGTCTGTTCCGTATAGACTCAAAAACGGCTGAACCCATTTTCATGAAATTTTCACAGATGGTAGAGTTCGAGCCCCCGGTGAAAATAAAGTACTACATGTTTTGATATCCGAAGGGGGAGCGGACCCTCCCCCTTACCCAAAATTTTCAAAAATTTTTGTATGTCACCTTATGGTTTCCAAAAAACACAAAATCGGTATAAAATTTTTGGGTCAAATAACCTGGGGGGACGCTTCATCCCAAAACCCACCCGGACGGACATGTTTACCGAATGGGACAATATGGGTACCAAATGTAAGGTATTTAAGAGTAGAGTACGAATTTGCCCCAAGGGCAAAAAAGTCCTAAGGGGGGCACTTTTACTGCTTTGGGCAATATGGGTATCAAATGAAAGGTATTTAAGAGTAGAGTACGAACTTGGCATTAAGGCAAAAAGCGGCTCAAATCTGTATCTGTTTCATAGCCAAGTGTTTCAGGGATGCCCCACCTCATAAACTCCCCCTAAACCACACATATATACCGACTAAATCAATATGTAGCTACAATGTGGTTTTTGGGAGTGGAGTATGAATCTGATATCCACTTACGAGGCAAAGTGTTTGGATACTTCAAACTACCAACTTTATTGGGCAGGACCCTCCTCTTAGCCTATTTTCAAACACAAGATTTTAGAGGTGGATGGGGTGATTTAAACAAAATTTAGTTTGCTTTTAATAACTTAAAAATAACAAATATTTATTTCCTTATTTGGGGTGGAATATCTAAGGGGTCGCCCCAACTCCAAAGCCAGCCAAATGGAATATAAACCAATAATGACAATATCGAACTCAAATTAAAGGTATTTGAGACCAGAGTACGAATCTGGTGTATGGGAATCCGGCACACCCCCTAAAACACCCCCATGCCGGACATATTTACCGTCCATAGCAATATAAGGCTCCAATGAAAGGTATTTGGGAGAATACCACCAACATAATATCCACATTGGCGTCGTCTCCTTAGAGCCAGACAATGGAGATATCCTCGAGTTCCGTCATTTTCTAACTGGCAAAAATATTCTATTTTTGGAAAGTAACACTCTGATGATTATCCGTTGTGGAGTTTCAATTGGTTTTGGTGCGACCATGCTTGGGTGCCAACTTAAATTATAAGCATTTCAACGGATATTTTTCTTTGAGTTTATTATTAAGCTAAGCGATCGGCATATGCCTTATTTTAAAATAATTTGAAAAGATTAAGTGGATACTAAATATTCACGTACAATATCCTCAAGGATATGCCAAGGTATCCTTGGGTAAACTTATGTGAATGTAGTCATACATATGCATCCAAAGAAACTCACACAGCCACACACATAATCATATTCGACAACATGGCATTTGAAAACGCTGGAGGTGTTCGTGGTGGTGGCAGTTGTTACGGTATTGCAAAAAACTGAAACACATGTAAATTATTTGTTTTGATTGATTCCATTCAAAATTGTTCCATTTCCTTGCCGCCAGCATGAATGGAGGGAGATTGGGAGAACGAATGAATGAATGGTTGCTAAAATGAAGAGGCTTTAATCGAAATTGACTTCAATTTATTTGCATTGAATTTGATTACTTTCTTTTAATTTAAAACTGTTTAACAAACAAAGGCGACACACCTCCTTCTCGCACCGTGCGTCCCAGCACCTGGTGGCAAAGCATCTTCGATTTGTATGCCAACGATGGTGGCGGTGGTGGCACATTAATGATGACAGACTGATTTGTGCAGCACCACACCGACTGATAGCATGACTAAAGACGACGCGGACGACGACGATGACTCCAACAGCTGAAGTGATTGGCAGCAATTGCTGCCAAGATTACAATCAATTACATTTACAACTTAATATGTGGGGATGTGCAGCCAGTATGGCTGCTGGCTCAACTTAGAAGTCGAAGAAGAAATGCCAAAAGAAAAGCGATTTTTCTTTACTTGCTTGTGTCGGTCGGGTCGAGTTGAGTCCTTTATTCACCCATTGAAAGCATTTTCCCTGCATCGATTTCGAAGTTTGGTGAGTCGTAGCGAAAACCACAGAATACATTAAGTTGATGCTTACCTTTGGTGTTCTTTGCTTTGCTTAACTTCTCTGGCGCTCTTAAATATTCCGACTTTGCTTTGTAATAATCATTGAGGAGGTTTAGGGGGCCACCATTGCCAACCACATACACTGCCAGCCAACAGACGAGCATACTTTCGCATAAAAGCCCATTTCAACGCAGGCACTCCCCTCACTTGCCAACACACTCACCTACTAACTAACCCACTTGATATATGTTATTGCTCTTATCTTTGATATTAGGATCTGAAATTGATGAAACGTCATGTGGAGGATGAGGTTAATGAAACATTCACTCCTGACTTTGAAGCTGAAAATGGTTTTGCCGACCCAGATGCTGCCGCCCAAGGTAAGAAATTAAGTCATATTACGCCAATCATGTCCTGAAGTAACACTAACCCCCAGTATAGCAGTATTATTTTATGCAGATTTACTTATACAGTTTTATGGTTGCACGCCTTCATTTTATATGCTACATAATTTAGCTAAAAAATCCCCAAGATGTAACTGCAAATACCTTTGATTTAGTGAGCAACTGCTAATTTCAGACAGACTTTTAAATGTGTCTAAGGTATTGAATCTATCCCAAAGTTCTCAAGTTTCTGATTAGAGAATAAAATTTTGTTTTCGCCATTATGAAAACGGCGGAATTTTCATATAACTTGTATTTTGGGAGAGAAGCAAAAGCATTCCATTTCAATTTATTAAACTATTATAAACTAAAAATCTTAAACTGTTAAAAAAGGGAAAAGTTTGAAGATTTTTTCTAAAGCTTTTTCCAAAATTTCGCACGTCTATTTTACGTCATAAAATACTCGTAATAAAAATAAATTGACATCTTTGGAGTCATTCTGTTATTTGCCAAAAAAAAAAAAGTGTTTTTAATCAACACTTTGTGCGATACCAACGTGGTGTCTGTTTCTTCATGGTATTTTATGACATACCGTGTGTTTTGCGGAATAAATCGATAAAACGTTAAAGACGGCAACGCAATGGGTTTCAAAAGATCTCTTCAATAGATTAGGTTAGGTTTGGTAGGAGCGGCAGTCCTGTAAAGATACCACAGTAGCGACGGTTCAAGGCTTCTGGCGGGAAAAGAACCCACGACCCCTGCACTGTTAATTCCAACACCCTACCAACTCGGCTACCGGAGCGCCCCTTCAATAGACTAACATGAATCATTTTCAGGCCTTTAGTGGGTATGTTAACTTAGACTTTTAATTTTAAAAATGCCTGCGTTGACACTCTGATCAGCATTTTCCGTCATGGTACCTGCCTTTGGAGCTCACAACAAGTCGATTACTGGCTTAGGTGCATGTCCATAGTGGCTTGGGGTGGAGTAATATCAGCACCCTCTTTTCAATCCAAATTGAAAAGAGCCTAGCTTGGGTTAGACCCAAGCTAGGCTAGTGGCAGTCTGTCACCAGACTCACTTAGACGTTTTTGTCCATTGTAATACCACAGGAGCAGAAGAAGGAAGATGCTCTCTAATTGCTACCGTTGAACCATCCAGATCGCTTTAAAAAGCCAAACAACTTACGAACGTTCACATCCCCTAAATCAGACAGGTTCTAAAAGAAATGAGAAGCTAAAGTGAAACTCCTTCTGACTGCCAGAGCGGCACACACACAGAAGTTGTTCTATAGTCTCTTCTTCTTCGATGTCCTCACAGTTTACTGGCAAGTCTTTACTGGCAACCTTCAGCCCGTCAGCATATTTTCCGATTAGACAGTGATCTGTCAGGACGGACACAATGGCTGAGACGTCTGTTCTAGTCAATGACAGCAAAGTGGTAACCCTCTTCAAGTCTAGATTGGGCCACATAGTTTTGGAATGCTCACAGCCTCCTCTTTGGGACCATCTATCATTCGTTGCTCTTCGGGCCTGATCCTGAAAACGTAGCTTACATGTCGCTAGAGGAATACCCACAGACTCCAGTTTCCTAGTTCCTAATCTCCCAAGCTCTTCCGCTTTACAAATCCCATGGATATCTCTGTGGCCCGTCAACCAGACCAGGTAAATTTTGAACTGTTCAGGCATCTCGTTGAGAGATCTGCGACAGTCGAGGGCGGTATTTGTGTGCAGAAATACGTTCTCCAGGGATTTAATGGCTGTCTGGGAAGATATTTATGCCAATCGTCGTTATGACATATCTTAGCCATTCCACCACTTCCTTAATTGCAAGGATCTCCGCTTGATGCGCACTGCAGTGGTCGGGTAACATTTTCGATATGACCAGTTCTAGATCTTTAGAGTACACCCCAAAGCCCACCTGGTCGTCTAGTTTGGAACCATCCGTAAAGAAGTCTATGTAACTACTATTACCAGGGTTATCGTAGTTCCAATCGGTCCACCAGGAATAGTCGTACAACACTTTTTGACAGCGGCTCAGGTACTGCCTGGAACATCGAAAATTATATCAAGGATAACACAGTATCCGTAGCCGCCACATGACCAAAGGGAATCTCCCTTAACCTCACGGCAGTGGATTTGTCTAGCCACAATGTCCAGCGGTATAAGATGTAGCATCAAATTCAGAGCATCAGATGGTGTCGTCCTCAGTGCGGCAGTGATGCACAAACAAGCCAGGCTTTGGATCCGGTTTACTATTAACCAGTAGGTGGACTTTTGAAGCGCCATCCACCAGACCACAACACCATATAGCATTATAGGTCCGCCAACTGCAGCATATAACCAGTGCATGACTCGCGGTTTAAACCCCCAACTTTTGCTAATGGATCTCTTGCAGGTGTATAGAGCAAGAGTCGCCTTTCTTGCCCTTTTCGAAATGATGGATTTGAAGTTAAATTTCCTGTCCAACAAAACACCCAGGTATTTTGCGCTTTCTGTAAATGGAACATTCTCTTCCCAAGAAGAGAGGTGCCACTGTTGGCAACTTGAAAGTCCTGCTGAAAAGAACTACTTCTGTCTTGCACGGATTTACACCAAGACCACATTCGGTAGCACACTTCGCTATTGCACGTAGAGCTTCCTAAAGTATATCTCTTAGAGTGCTGGGAAACTTTCCCCTAACCGCAATTGCCACGTCATCAGCATACGCGACCACTTTTACGCCTTTTTGTTAATGGCTATATTCCAAAGTAAAGGCGAAAGTACACCTCCTTGAGGTGTTCCTCTGCTGACGGATCTTTTAGATTCGCAGAACCCAAGCCTGCGTAATGCAACTTTTGTTAAGTATGTTATTAATAAAGGTTTTTACTATAGGGTCTATGCCTAAAAACTCCAACCATCGCTGTCAAGAAATGATACCATTGTATTTTCCTTGACAGCGAGAACCCTATATGTAGCCGACAAGGTCGTGAAGGGCTATTTGTGGACTTGCCTTTCCTATATGTAACTGCTGCCGAGACAGACGATCTCCAGGGATCTTTGCCCTAAGATAAATTTCTATTAACCTCTCAAGAGTCTTCAACATAAAAGATGACAGACTAATAGGATAAAAATCTTTCGCCTTCGTGTGGTAAGGTTTTCCTGCTTTCGAAATAAAAATTACCTTTGTGTTTCTCCATCCCACAGGCATATATGAAATGCTGATACAAGCAGAGTATATATCCCTGAACAAAGGAACCAGTCTATCAGACACAGCTTGTAATTCAACCGGTGATACATCACTTCTAGTCGCCCAAAGGATTTTCGGTTCAGACACAATTTCCCCAATAACCTTCGACGAAGGCATACCAATGACAACCTCTTCAGGCGCCTCGTTGTCCGTTGGATAATTTCCCGGGAAATGTGTATAGATGAGTAGTTCTAGTGTTTCCTCACTAGACATGGTCCATGCATTCTCTGACTTCTGAATTTGAGAAAACATATCGTCTGACAGCACCGTGTTCCCAACAGTGCATCCATGTTCCGTTGCGAATATCTACCTGATAAAGTTTTGTCTTTTCTTACTTTTCTGCTGAATTCATGAAAATATCCATACAAGACAAAGTTTCACTCCCGATATTGCAAGCTTGTCATCCTCATCCATCAGGTTTCTAGCACAAGGTCAGGTAATGCTACCCTTGTGGGTAATTTACACAGCCTCACATCTTATACTTTTGAAAAACCCTCTATGCTGCTTGACTTTTTATACCCACCACCAAAGGATGGGGGTATATTAACTTTGTCATTCATTAGGGTCGAAATATCCATTTCCGACCCTATAAAGTATATATATTCTTGATCAGCGTAAAAATCTAAGACGATCTAGACATGTCCGTCTGCCCGTCTGTACGTCTATCCGTCTGTCTGTTGAAATCTCGCTACAGTCTTTAAAAATAGAGATATTGAGCTAAAACTTTGCACAGATTCTTTTTTTTTTCGTCCATAAGCATTAAGTTCGAAGATTGGCTATATCGGACTATATCTTGATATAGAACCCGATTGGCCGATTTAGGGACTTAGGCTCATAAAAGCCACATTTGTTATCCGATTTTGCTGAAATTTGGGACAGTGCGTTATGTTAGGCCACTCGACAACTTTCTTCAATTTATATTTCGATTTATTTATTGTCCGATTTTGCCGAAATTCGGGAAGGTGAGTTGCGTTAGGCCCTTCGAAATCCTCCTTCAATTTGACCGATCTCTCGATTTAAGGCTTTGGGCCCATAAAAGGCGCTTTTATTGTCAGATGTCGCCGAAAATTGGGACAGTGAGTTGTGTTAGGCCCTTCGACAATCGTTTTCAATTTGGCTCAGATCGGTCCAGATTTCGATATACCTGCCATAAAAGTCGCATTTGTAATCCGATTTCGCCGAAATTTGGGACAGTGAGTTGTGTTGTGCTCTTCGACATTTTTCTGCAACTTGGCTCAAATCAGTTCAGATTTGGATATAGCTGCCGATTTAAAGTCTTGGCCCCATAAAAGTCGCATTTATAATCCGATTTCGCGGAAATTTGACACAGTGACTTATGTTAGGCTTATCGACATCCGTGTCGTATGTGATTCAGATCAAAATTTTGTTAGACACAATGACTCGATATTGCTGCCATGGGGCATAAGGTGTGCATTTTTCACCGGATTTTGACGAAAGGTGGTTTACATATATGTCCGAGGTGGTGGGTATCCAAAGTTTGGCCGGACGAACTTAGCACCTTTTTACTTTTTGTTATATAGATTGATTGATTGGTTAATTGATTGAATGATATAGATTAGCAGCCGCAGTTTTCGATATAAATAATGCTTTCTCATGCTAGTAATTTGAAAATTCAGAGGTATAAGTTTTTTATTTGTTTTCCCATAACAGAGTCCCTAAGCTGATCCTTTAAATATTTTTCAGTTTTGCCCCGTCCCAGTTCTATGCAAGTGGGCGACGATGAAGACGAAGATGATGATGATAGTCCTGTTTCGTTGGCCAAATTTGTCATGAGGGACCCAATGCTTTTTGGTGATTTTCGCAATGCCGTCAGTGAATCGGAGCCCAGATTCTATGAAGATCTTTTGGACTACGAAGCAGTCTATGCGCTTTTTGATGAGGTGCGACAATTACCCAAGGGATAGGCTGCAATGTAGCTTTTTTATCATTTTAGATCTTGGACGAATATCAAGAACGCAAGGAGAAAATGCCTCTGGTTTTGTTTGAGGATTGTCTGGAACATTTGACACGTGTACATCGCACATTGAGAATGCATCGAGGCCATGTTCTGCTGGTGGGTGTGGGAGGCTGTGGCAAGAAATGTGTTAGTCGCTTGGCAGCATTCGCAGCCGAGTGTGAGGTATTTGAGATTACAGTGGCCCGAGGCTATGGAGAGCAAGCGTTTCGAGAGGATTTAAAGATTTTGTACACCATGGCAGGTGTGCAAAAGAAGAAGATGGTGTTTATTTTCACAGCTGCTCAGGTACGTTGAAAGCAATAATCCAAGATATATGTTACCCATCAGCATTTGTATTTTCGGTATAGGTGGTGGAAGAAGGCTTCTTGGAACTTATCAACAACATCTTGACTGTGGGCTTAGTTCCTGCTTTATTTACAGACGAAGAAAGGGAAACGATTGTTAATTCCTGCCGGCCTGCTGCCGAAGCAGAAGGCTACTCGGCCTCAAAGTATTTATAATTTTTTTTTTTTTTCATATAAGAGAACTTTTGTCTTAACGCTTATTCGCTTGCAGAGATTCTGTGTGGTCTTACTTCTTGGACAAGTGCTCAGAGAATTTGCATGTGGTTTTGAGTATGTCTCCCTCAGGCGATGCTTTGCGCAATCGTTGTCGCAACTTTCCTGGCTTGATAGGCAGCACCTATATCGATTGGGTTTTCCCATGGCCCAAGCAAGCTTTGGCTGCTGTAGCCGAACTCTTCCTTAGCGAACATGAGTTGGTAAGTAGGCAAAATACAGATGAAGAACACATTAACACTATATTATCGATATTCCAGATACCTGGAACACATAGAGATCGCATTATGCATCACGTAGTCCATGTGCATAGCAGCATGCACCACTATTGCCGAGAATATTTACAAAAATTAAGGCGTAACAACTATGTGACACCCAAGCACTATTTGGATTACATCAACACCTATTTGAGACTTTTGGGTAAGTGCAGGGCTTACCTTTAATGACTGAATTCGCTTTAAGAATCTTCCGTTCACAGAGGAGAAACATGGTTTCATTACCGTTCAGAGCAATCGCCTTAAGGAGGGCGTAAAAAAAATTGATGAGGCCTCAAAACAAATCGACGAACTTCGCATTATTGTCACCGAACAGAAGCGAAAAGTGGGCATTGCCTCGGAAGAATGTCAGCGTATGTTGGAGGAAATCGATACTGCCACCACAAAAGCCAATACCAAGAAGACGGAGGCATCAGAAAAGTCGGTGGAAGTAGAAATAAAAGGCAAACAAATTGCCATTGAAAAGGAAGATGCCGAAAAAGCCTTGGCCGAAGCTATGCCTGCTTTGGAGGAGGCCCGTCGAGCGCTATCGGAATTGGATAAGGCACAAATAACCGAAATCCGTTCGTTTGCCACCCCTCCTCCCCAGGTACAGGTGGTGTGCGAATGTGTAGCCATACTGAAGGGCCACAAGGAAATTAGTTGGAAAACAGCCAAAGGCATGATGTCAGATGTGAATTTCCTTAAAAGTCTCATGGAAATGGATTGCGAGGCCTTGACGGGCAAACAAATCAACACATGCCGCAATCACATGAAAACCCAAACTTTGGATGACATGGAAAAAATCTCCATAGCCGGTGCAGGTTTGTTAAAATTCGTAAAGGCTGTCATCGGTTTCTACGAAGTATACAAAGATGTAAAACCTAAGAAGGAAAGGGTGGACTATTTGGTGGCCGAACAGGAACAGCAGATTAAGCTGTTGAATTACTTGAATGCCGAAATCGAAAAATTAGAGGCTCAACTGGATGCTTTGAATAATCGATATGCTGAATCTATGAAGCAAATGAAGGCTTTAACCGAAATGATGCAACAAGCCGAGAGGAGATTGGTAAGTTAAATTAACTAAACAAGGAAAAGTTAATCATCAATTTACACGACCACATTCTTTTGTCTGCAAAACAGTTGTTTATTTATTCAAATGTCGAAAATGTATGGTAGTAATCTGGAGAGCCTGAGGCCATCGTAGCGCAGGTTAGCATGACCGCCTGGCGAGAACATCAAAAACAAGTAAAAGGCATTTAGTTTGGCCGGGCCGAACTTTGGATACTTACCACCTCGGACATATATACTAACCACCTTTCGCCATAAAACGGTGAAAATGTATCACTCATGAACCCATAGCAGATATAACTAAATAAAGTTCGTTCTCCAAGGGACTAACACAACTCATTGTACCACATTAATCGTTTAAAAATATCGATGTCGTCGGCATATGTGTTCTCTTATGATTAGTGTCATATCTATTCACATCTGCATCTCGTATAATATTCTCAAGCAGGATATTAAAGAGATCACACGAAAGGCTGTCTCCTTTTCTGAATCCTCGTTTGGTATTAAATAGTTCGGAGAGATTCTTTCCTATACCCACTGAGGTACGCGTATCAGCAAGTGTCATCCTGCAGAGTCTTATTAATTTTGCAGGGATACCAAAACTCAGACATGCCTTGAAATACCTTTGAACGTAAAGGAGTATCGAAGGCGGCCTCGTAGTCACCAAAGCCATCGGTTTGATGTTTAATTCTTTGGTAGAATTTCCGGACTTCATTCTGACTCCTGTACATCTCAATTCGCTTACACTCATGTCTTTCCATTTCCTTTTTCTTTCTGCTGAATAGACGTTTCTCCTCTCTCCTTTTCTCCCGATACCTCTCCTTCATCTGGCGCGTTGCTACTGATTGCAGGGTTGCTCTATGTGCCGCATTCTAGGCTTCAGTGGCATCTCGACACTCTTGGTCGTACCATGGGTTTCTTGGAAGATGCTTCCGGTACCCAAGTACGGATTTCGCAGCATTTTCTATGGAGTGGGCAATAGTTTGCCACTGCGCCATTATATCATCGGAACAAGGAGTGCTTTCAGCAAACAGTTGGGTCAGCCGAGTGGAGTACGCCACTGCCATCTGTTGTGTTTGCAGCTTTTCAATGTCTAGCTTCCGTGCAGTGTCAGATAGTACTTTCCTCGACATGTTCAAACGGGTGCGAACCTTTGCTGCAACGAGGTAATGATCCAAATCTATATTCGCTCCACGGATCGATCGTACATCTAACACGCTGGATGAATGCACTCCATCTATCACAACATGATCAATTTGGTTCTAGTGTTTTGATCGGGTGACAACCATGTGGCTTTGTGGATATTTTTATGTTGAACTCTGGTGCTACTTACTAGCATTTTTTTTTTTTTTTTGCCGCGACGAAATCTGTCAGCCTCAACCCATTACTGGACGTTATCTCGTGGAGGGTAAACTTTCCGACTGTTGGACCAAAAATGTCTTCCTTTGCTATCTTCGCATTAAAATCTTCCAGAACGATTTTAATATCATGGGGGGGGGGGGCAGCGGGCATATTCTCTCTCTAGACGCTCGTTGAAAATACCCTTGGTCTGCTCGTCTTTGTCTTCCGTCGCAGAATGGTAACAAATAAGGCTGATGTTGAAGAATTTGGTTTTATGCAGATTGTGGGTAGCCTCTCATCCACCGGAGTAAAGCTGGAGACAAGGTGTTTCAGTCTCCGACTAACCACAAATCCACAGCCAAATTCATGCTGCGTGTTATGGCAGCTACAGTATAGTTTGTCACCGTTTGGTGTTGTAGTGACGCCATTCCCAGTCCATCGCACTTCCTGTAAGACGGTAATATCTGCCTTGTGCTTCTCTAATACATCCGCCAGCGCGTATACTGCTCCTTCTCTGTAAAGAGTGCGGACATTTTAGGTGCATATCCGCAGATCATGGTCCTTCTTTCGTTGGCGTGGGTCGTCAACGTTGGGGTTGGTCCGTTTTTACTATTCCTTTGTTTTTCATAGTAGTTCTCAGTTTTCCGGGGGCGGGTTACTGACCCAGCGCCCTAACCGCATGGGTTTTGTTGGATTGCACATGTATCCCTCGTTGTGGCGAGCAGCTTGCTCCAAGATCCGACGGTCGCCTCCAGCCGCCTCTTACCTGGGAACAGACGCTGGTGTTGGCTATTGGATATTTGAAGGCGCTAATAACTCGCATTGTCATCTCGAGTATCATTGGCACTCAGTGTTTAATTAAGAGCCAGTGCCACCTGACTCCTCACTGAGACTCTCCTCTCCAGCCTGTGTGGTGCTCATTGTTATCTCGTATTGACCGGGATACTGGCGACATATGTGAGGTAAAAATGTCTCCCTGAAGAAGTGCGGAAGGCCGTTCGAACGCGGCTCTAAAAAGGAGGTCCCTTATCATTGAACTTAAAACTTGAATCATGAAAAGGAATACGGAGGAAACTTACGATGTGCCCCCTACACCTACAGAAGACTGTTTGGCAGAAGCCCATGAATAACCTACAGAATTTAGACAACTATGATAAAACGTTTGCAGACATATTGGGCAATGCTATGATGGCATCCTGTATATTGAAAGACTTTTCTGACGGAAGATGGGATACCTGAGGTCTACCACAGCCTAGATTGCAAACTAGTCTTAATATACAAATTGTCGTAGTCTTCAATTCAATTTGGCGACCAAATCATGATAAGATCTATAGGATACACATTCCAAACAAGATGGATTGGGACGCATGTACAGTGTTTGTCGACGATCAGATCTTGGTCCTATCAAATGGCTCCATGATGGAAACTGGAATTGGGGACCTACTCCGCAACCTGTGATGAGGTCACACAACATTCTTGATTACGAATATAATGAAATGCAACAGTGTGTATGTTTTTGCCCATCTCTGCGCTGAACTTATTGTTCTTTCACTGATATCAGATGGAAAAGGCGCAAATACCTACTTACCATTGGTTACTTAAAGGCTCCAAAAACTCGCCTTGTCATATCGAACATCACAGGTACTCAGCATTTATGCAAGAGCCGGTGCCGCCAGTCCTCTCACTGCGACTCTTCGCTGATTACCTGCAGCTGTCCGTATGGGGCATTCCACTATCCCCAACCTTTGGACGCTCCCGGTAGCTGACAGCTAAGCTCCACGTGACATCAATGAGCGCCATACAGATCGGACCTCAAAGTTTCAGCCTGTGTGGTACTCATCTTAAAATGCTAAGACGAATTAACGGTCGGTATGTCTGTCCGTCCATTAAAAATTGAGATATTGAGCTAAAATATGGGACAGACCCATATTTCTTCCATACACAGGCTAAATTCTTGAACGAGCGATATATGGGACCATATTTAGATAAAGCTGCCATATAGACTGATATAATGTCTTGACGCTTATTTTATCGGTTTACACTGCATTTATGGTCTGAAGGTGCATTGATTGGCCGATTTGCATTAAGGCCACCGTATCCCATAGGTAAGCGATTTAGTGACTTAACCCAACAAAAGACTCATTTATTACCCGATTTCGTTGAAATTTGAAATAGTGAGTTGCATTAGGCCTCTCAATATCCAAAACAAGTATTGTTCACATACGACCACATTAAGATGTAGCTTGCATATAGATCGATCTCCCATCTAAGAGTTATAGGCCCACAAAAGGCGCATTTATTTCCAGATTTCGCTGAAATTTCAAACAGTGACGTCTATAAAGCTTTAGACATTTAAGCCAAAATAAGATATAAATCAGCCCATAGTTACAAATAATTATGGATATACTATTTATAGAGGTGGGTATCCAAAGTTCGGTACCTTTGAATTTAAAGTGTCTCTATATGTTTTTTAATACATCACAATCAGGACAGACTTGTTCTGATAGGGGACACATCGTATATGGACGCACGGAGTTCTTGGCAAGCACATGTTTCACAATCCTTTTGTCGACTATTGATCTGATTTGGTCCCAACGGCACTATCTGCTTCTGTGTGGCATAATCTTCCAATATTAGTTAGTGAGGCCTTAAGGATGTAGGCCTCTACCAGATTTAGCTACAATTTAATACAAATACCAAACAAACAAAAATTACATACACCATCCACAACGAAACTCCTAAAAGACTAATATATAATAATGTTGATAAAGACCTTTAGCTAATAATTTCTACAAATCTCCCTTTCAGATTGCCTCAGACAAACTAATAAGCGGCTTGAGTTCAGAGCGTACACGTTGGAGCCATGATTTGGAAAGATATGCCCAACAACTTGTGGTGATGATAGGACAATGCTTGTTGTGCGCCTCCTTTCTTGCCTACACCGGAGCTTTCTCATGGGAGTTTCGCAAAACCATGATCTTTGAGGACTGGCTTGCCGATATTGAGGAAAAAGAAATTCCCGTTATTATGCCATTTCGAATTGGTGAAAGTCTTACCAACGACGTGGAGATATCCACCTGGACCTCCGAGGGCCTGCCTCCTGATGAGTTGTCCGTTCAAAATGGTATTCTCACAGTAAGAGCTTCCCGCTTTCCCCTCTGCATAGATCCTCAGCTGCAAGCATGGACTTGGATAAAGAAAAAGGAACAACAGAATAATTTGAAAATTCTCTCCTTCAATGACTCGGACTTTCTCAAGCAATTGGAACTGGCCATTATGTATGGCACCCCAGTGCTTTTCGAAGATGTCGATGATTACATTGATCCGGTGATTGATAATGTTTTGCAAAAGAAAATCCAAGTAGTGAGCGGACGTAAATTTGTCATTTTGGGCGACAAGGAAGTGGATTACGATCCAAATTTTCGAATGTATTTGACGACGAAATTTGCAAATCCCAAATTTGATCCTGCTGTATATGCCAAAGCCATGGTCATCAACTATACGGTGACACAGACGGGTCTGGAGGACCAACTTCTGTGTGTGGTAATGAGGGCCGAAAGACCTGATCTGGAGTCGCAAAGAGAGTCACTGATCGTGGAGACGAGCGAGAATAAACAACTTTTGCAACAACTGGAGGATTCGTTACTCATTGAATTGGCCACTTCGACTGGCAATATGTTGGACAATGTGGAGCTGGTTGAAACTCTGGAGAATACCAAATCCAAGGCAACATTGGTCATGGATCAACTTGCACTTTCCGCCGAAACCCAAAAGAGCATTGAAGCGTTAAGAGATGGATACAGGCCCGCAGCAACACGAGGAGCTGTGCTGTTCTTTGCCCTCTCAGACATGTCCACGGTGAATACCATGTATCAGTATGCTCTGGCCGCCTATCTCCATGTTTTCTCCAGATCTCTTAGACAATCTTTTATGGACTTTGATCTCTCCAAACGACTGAAAAATATCATAAAAACCCTGACAGAAAATGTATACTCCTACGGCTGCACTGGCATCTTTGAGAGACACAAGCTGCTCTTCTCTTTTCAAATTGCCACCAAATTAGCACAGAGGGATGGCCACTTGAGCCAGGCCGAATTGGATTTCTTTATTAAAGGCTCGGTGGCATTGACCAAAAGTGAAAGGCCTTGTCCTGCCAAATGGCTAACCGACAAAAGTTGGGAGGACATTATGAAACTGTCAACAGAGTTTCCAGAAAAATTTGAATCGTTGCCCGATCACATTGGTAAAAACACTGACGAATGGAAAGAGGTGAGAAGTTCAATTTAATTTGTATAACTTGACCGAAGCAAAACTCACAAATCCCCAAAGCCGATTACGTTGTTATCCCACATTTAACCTAATTCATGGCCACAAATACACCGGTGTGGTTTTCCTTGCTGTCAGCTATGCTGATGGAAAATAAATTTTCATTTTCAATTATCCATTTTTTCTATTTGCAAGTGCCCTACGGTAATGACATTGTCATTGTGGGTTAAGCAAATGGAAGGTCACAGGGGTGTACAAATAAAAATTTGGAGACACCTAAAAGAGCACCAACAAAAAAAGTGCAATTAACTATTTAAACTAGTCCCTACTGTATTATCCTTGGCTTTCTTAATCCCATGTTTAATATGCCCTTGTTGAGTGTTTATTATTCGACTTGAGTTCTCCCATTTTATATGACATTCAAGTGTGGCAAGGTGGAACTACTAAATCTGTATATTTTTTTAATAATTCAATGCCATTTCCTTTCTACTCCAATTCTCCTTCTTCTTCTCCTCCTGTCAACCCTCCGCCATGCAATGTTGCTTTCAATGACGATGTATGACATCCTAATATGACATTTGATATTTTTCAAATAAAATGTTCTACTCAAATACATGTCCAACATTTTGTGGTGATTGTGAATGCTGAACGGTGCTGCACTTCTGACAATGATGATGACGACCATCGTTGGCTGGATGGCTCGCTCACAACTATGGCTGCAAATGCTGAATTGGAATGGGGACTGCCTTCAAATGCTACTGCTACGGCTCAATTTTGCTTGGTTTTGTTATCGTTGATGCTATGGGCGAATTGAAATTTAATTTCGGAAAACCACAACCTCATCCATTACGCCATTGAATTGCGCCATGCCTTATCAGTGGTATGATTTGGAAAATCCCGAAGAAGTCCCATGCCCAGGAGAATATAATATCAACTGCAATCATTTTCAGGCAAGTTAATGTAACTCCCACAATATGCACTTCAGAAATCACACATTAAGTTTCATAACATTGCGCACTGTGGGCTGAAATGTAAATTTGGAATTTACATTTATGCACATACAGGAAGTGTTTAAGCAATTTTTTATATGATTTTTGGCGCTAAAAAGTGAAAATGAAAAAAGGATCCAAATTTGGGGTGATATTCCATCGTAACAAATGATCCCAAAACAAATGCATCCGCGCAACTTTTGAAAATATTTTTTATTTATTTAGGGATGGTTAGAAAATGCCGCAGCCAAAACTATTTTCCAGAATTTAGCAATTTTTTTGATTTTTTTTTAATATATTTTTAATGTGCCGCGATTAAAAAATCGGGCGATTTTCACATCCACCACTGAAGGATGGGGGTATATTCATTTTTATACCCACCACTGAAGGATGGGGGTATATTCATTTTTATACCCACCACTGTCCATCTGTCTGTTGAAATCACGCTACAGTCTTTAAAAATAGAGATATATATAGTCCGATATAGCCTATCTTCGAACATAAATTGCTTATGGACATAAAAAAAAGAATCTGTGCAAAGTTTCAGCTCAATATCTCTATTATTAAAGACTGTAGCGTGATTTCAACAGACAGACGGACAGACGGACGGACATGTCTAGATCTTCTTAGATTTTTACGCTCATCAAGAATATATATACTTTATTGGGTCGGAAATGGATATTTCGATGTGTGGCAAACGGAATGACAAAATGAATATACCCCCATCCTTCGGTGGTGGGTATAATAAACCGATCTGAACCATATACGACACGGATGTTGAAAAGCCTCACATAAGACACTGTCCCACATTTCGGCGAAATCGGACAATAAATGCACCTTTTATGGGGCCAAGACTTTAAATCGAGATATCGGTCTATATGGCAGCTATATCCAAATTTGGACCGATCTGAGCCAAATTGAAGAAGGATGACGAAGGGCGTAACAGAACTCACTGCCCAAATTTCAGCAAAATCCGATAATAAATGTGGCTTTTATGAGCCTATGACACTAAATCGGAGGACCAGTCTATATGGCAGCTATATCGAAATCTAGTCCGATCTAAACCAAATTGAATAAGGATATCGAAGGGCCCAACACAACTCACTGTCCCAAATTTCGGCGACATCGGACAATAAATGCGCCTTTTATGGGCCAAAAACCTTAAATCGAGAGATCGGTCTATATGTCAGCTATATCAAAATCTGGACCTATCTGAGCCAAATTGAATAAAGATGCCTAACACAACTCACTGTCCAAAATTTCAGCCAAGTCGAATAATAAAGGCTTTTATGGGCCAAAGACTCTAAATTGGCGGTTCGTCTTTATGGGGGCTATATCAAGATATGGCCCGTCTTCGAACTTCACCTGCTTATGAACAAAAAAAGGATCTATGCAAAGTTTCAGCTCAATACAACTATTTTAAAAGACTGTAGCGTGATTTCAACAGACAGACGGACAGACATGACTCAATCGTCTTAGATTTTTACTGATCAGGAATATATATACTTTTTAGGAACGGAGATGGATAGTTCGATGTGTTGCAAACGGAGTGACAAAATTATTATACCTCCATCCTTCGGTGGTGGGTATAAAAAGAATCTCTGCAAACTTTCAGCTAATTATCTTAATTTTAAAACACTCTGGCGCGATTTCAACGGACCGTCGGGCAGACGGCAGACGGACGAACTGGGTTTAGATTTTTACGACGATCAATACTATTCATACTCGTATATACTTAATAGGGTCTTAAATGTATATTTCGATGTGTTGCAAACGGAAAATGAATATACCTCCATTCGTTGGTGGTGGCTATAAAAATAGCGACCATTATCTGTGAACACATTTTGATTTGTGGTACGAAGTTCTTCACTGAGTGAAAGTTAGACATTCGTTAAAGGCGTGAAGGAAACGTTTTTCAACTTGGTCCAATATGATAAAAAAAAAATAAAAATAGTTCTTCAATTTTTATTTTTGCAATAACTCTAAGCAAACAAAAGTATTAACCAAAATAAATGCCGGTGGTAAAACATGGTGGAACGGGTAGCCGTTATTTTTATGCAAAAACGTTTTTTTCCAGGATTTTTACAATAAAGGACTTTTTCCACAGTGAACGAACAAAATACCTACCACTTGGGTGTAAATTATATCACCATGTACTACAGTAGTGGTGTAGGGTATAAACGTATATGACAACGTAATTTTATAATTGTATCAAGTTGTTTTTGTGGTAGTTTTCACCCCTTATCTCTCCCAATGATTTCAGTGTAAAGAATATTTGCTACTTCAATGCAATTATACATTACAAAACATTTGCTGCTACATGTATATACGGCAAAGAAATGAGAAAATCGCCCACAGTAATTGAACACATTATAATTATTCATGTAGGTTTTTTACCTTGGCTAGATGCATTTTTTTATAACCTTCCCATATCCCAGCTACTGTGCCGACTATCCTTTATCCATCCATTTTACCATGATTATAATGATGATGATGATGACGATGATGTTGGCAGTTGTTTTCCGTTTGCCACAATTCTTGTCCGAGTTGCTTATAACTCGGAAATATTATATTTTCCATTAGGAGTTGAATGCTGACAAAAACTCTATTGATGCACACACATGCCCACACATTGCTTTCACAAACACATGCAAGGCCATCTCACACATTAGTACATACTTACACACATATGCATTCAGAAAATGCAATAAGTTAAGCATTTTATTGTGAATGGATATGTTGTTGAATGCTCAGGAAACACAGCTGCATCTCGCCAAGCAGAAACTTGTTAAGGATTTTTGTTTTACGCTTCTGCAGGCGTTTGTATTGTACGACTATTGCACTGCCTGCATCCCACACAAACAACGCACACACTTACACAAACACACCAGGGGCCCCATTGTCCTGCTGGTGGGGCCAATGAAAAAGGAAACTGTCTGTCTGTCACACACACACACACAAGCACAATGGCATTTGCCCACATGTGTATATGCACATATAACTGTGGACACTTAATTGGATTCCACTTTACGATATTTTATGTCCTTTTGTGGATTATGCTTGTTTATGAGAGCTTTTCCCCATACGAGTATGTGTTTACAGCAATGTGCAAGTGTGCGAGTGTGCAATGTCATAAATAAATATTTCACAAATATAAACGTATGATCCTCACAGGAGCTTTCTTGAGCATCCTCTAAGCGCAATGTATTAAATGTTATTAACTTTAAATTGAACTCGTTTACTTCTCAATAATGGCATAGCAGTTATTGCTTTTCCTTAGAAAAGAATTTATTATTTTCTACTCAGCTGCAAAAAAATTCAACTTTAATTCTTCACCTCATGTGAAATCGTTGAACTAATGCTAATTTCTTTACAATTCTTTAATTTAGCATGCATCTAATTTATGACAAGTTAATCTACATTTCAGTCTGTGTGTGTCAATCTTCCATTCATTTGTTCTTCTCTCTTACCTTATCAACAGAAATTAATGTTTTTGCGATGCTTCCGTGCTGATCGAATTTTCCGTTCGATAAATCAGTATATTGTCGACACCATGGATGAGTTTTTCATTATGCCACCGGTTGTGAGCTATTTCGACATCTACCAGCAAACAACGTGTCACACACCGGTGTGCTTTATACTAAGCGCTGGTTCCGATCCCACGAATGATTTGATGGAACTGGCGGAGCATTACGGCGGGGGCCTGGGTAACTTTTGCCACATTTCATTGGGCCAGGGACAGGAAAAGGTGAGTGCAAATCTATTTCGATATCTGATGGCTGGAACATTTTACGTCCATGTGTATGGATGGATGTGAGAGTGTGTGGAAATGTATGTGGAACATCAACAACAATTCATGTTCACAAATGAGGGGTTTCATTTCTCACAACACAGTAACGAGATGTTATAACCGCGTTTTTATTGTTGTTTTGTAGTTGAATTGTAGTGAGCTTAGATACATGAACAACATGCGACTAAAGAAGTGTGGCTGAACCCACATACACTCGTACACTGGATTGCGCTGGAAGGTGCTCGATATCCTTGGAATCCCATAGATGAAGCGAATGAATGAATATTAGCCCAGCACACGTCTATTGTGTCAATTTCATTTTGGTTTTGTTGTTGTTTTTTGCTGCTGCTGCCGCCGCTCATGTCTGTTTTTGCTGTCAAAGCAAATAAACAAAAGATAAACAAAACATAAAGGGGAGTACAGCCAAATAAACAGACAAACAAACAAATAAATAAAGCCATGAAGAACGAACAGCAACCGACCAAACAACAAACTATCGTATCAATGACAGCCATTCAAGGGAGCTCTGCAATCTACATTCATAGTATCTATGAACGAGGATCGCCAGATACAATGTCGTCAACCTGAATTGTGGTGAATGCTTCTACCAAATTGTGGCATTGCATAATTTGGTATTGGAAAACTTTATTCTTGATTTAAGTAGAATTATAACAGAAGTTAAGTTCGGCCGGGCCGAACTTTGAATACCCACCACCTCGGGTATATATGTAGACAACCTTTCATCAAAATCCAGCGAAAACTGCATACCTTATGTCCCATAGCAGTAATATCGAAATATGATCCGATTTGGACCAAATACTAATAAGTACAAGTCATTGTTCAATTATGTATAACAAAATGTTGGTATTTTTAGTAGCTATATCTGAAAATAAACCTGAACCATATATAACATGGATGTCGAAAAGCCTAACATAAGTGAATGTGTCAAATTTCGATTAAATCGGATTATAAATTCGTCTTTTTTTGGGCCAAGACTTTAAATCGAGATATCGGTCTATATGGCAGATATATCCAAATTTTGATCGATCTGAGTGAAATTGAAAAAGGATGTCGAAGGGCCCAACACAACTCTCCGTCCCAAATTGCGGCGACATCGGACAATAAATGTGCTTTTTCTGGCCCCTAGCTTATGGGCTTAAGACCCTAAATCGGAGAATCGGTCTATATGGCAGCTATATCCAAATCTGAACTGATCTGGGTCAAATTGACGAAGGATGTCGAAGGGCCTTACACTCCTCTTTGTCCCAAATTTCAGCAAAATCTGATAATAAATGTGGCTTTTATGGGCCAAAGACCCTAAATCGGCGGATCGGTCTATATGGGGGCTATATCAAGATATAGTCCGATATAGCTCATCTTCGAACTTAACCTGCTTATGAACAAAAAAAGACTATGTGCAAAGTGTCAGCTCAATATCTCTATTTTTAAAGACTGTAGCGTGATTTCAGCAGACAGACGGACGGACATGTCTAGATCGTCTTAGATTTTTACGCTGATCAAGAATATATATACTTTATAGGGTCGGAAATGGATATTTCGATGTGTTGCAAACGGAATGACAAAATGAATATACCCCCATCCTTCGGTGGTGGGTATAAAAAAGAAGGAATTGTAGGAGAAAATACTAATTAATACAAGTCATTGTTCCATTGTGTATAACAAATTATTCGCCTTTAAAAATAAACCGATCTGAACTATATACGACAAGGATGTCGAAAAGCCTAACATAAGTCACTGTGTCAAATTTCAGTTAAATCGGATTATAAATGCGCCTTTTTGGGGCCAAGACTTTACATCTAGATATCGTTCTACATGGCAGCTATATCCAAATCTGGACCGATTTAGAATAAGTTGCAGAAAAATATGGAAGACCCTAACACAAAGCACTGTCCCAAATTTCGGAGAAATCGGACATTAAATGTGCCTATTATGGGCCCAAAACCTTAAATCGAGAGATCGGTCTATATCGCAGCTGTATTCAAATTTGGACCGATCTAGGCCAAATTGAAGAAGGACATCGAACATCGACATCCTTCTTCTATTTGGCTCAGATCGGTTCAGATATGGATATCGCTGCCATTTAGACCGATCCCTCGATTTAAGGTTTTGGGGCCACAAAAGGCGCATTACATGTCCAATGTCGCCAAAATTTGGGTACAGTGAGTTAACTTAAGCCCTTCGACATACTTCTGCAAAATGGCACAGATCGGTCCGGTCCGTACCCGAGGTGGTTGGTATCCAAAGTTCGGTCCGGCCGAACTTAATGCCTTTTTACTTGTTTTCAATAGTGTTATATTAGTGTCTTGTAAAGTGTAATTTTTATCTGTCAAGAGGTGTCTTTGCTCCTGAACTGCGAGCTTAATCCACAGTAGCATCTATTTTGGCAATATTTTTGCTGATTATCGCTCAGTTATAGTTCTTAGCTTTTTCTGTTTTTCCCGGGATTGCAGAGCACTTCGTATGTTGATATCATACACTTATTCGATCTTTTTTAAAGCCTACAGTAACTGATTAAAATTATCGATCATAATATCGATGTCGTGGGTTTAGGCCAGCAACATGAATGCTGATGTAAATAGTGTTCCATGCCTCTTCATGCATCACGTATAATCTCCTGAACGAAACCTCGTTTGGCATTGAACTGTTCGGAGAGATAATTTCCTATTCTAACTGAGGAACGCGTGCCTGCTTGTGTCATACTGGAAGGATAAGACTCCTGTATTTACCGCCATGTCTGCTTTCTTGTATACGGGAACATAATATGCTGAGGTTTCAGTCATCTGGAACATATTTCGATATAGCTGCTTTGGAGTATAAGGTATGCATTTTTCACCGGGTTTTGACGAAAGGTGGTTTACGCATATACCCCAGGTGGTGGGTATTCGAAGTTCGGCCCGACCGAACTTAATGCTTTTTTACTGTTTTTTTTTTAAATTTTGATGCTGTCAAAAATCGAAAATAATGTTTTCCTATGGACAATAGGAATTGTCCATTCGCGACAATTGTTTGGCATAACGTAAAGAACTAATCCAGAAATTTGAAATTCTACTCTGTTTTAACTTTTTTAGTCAACTTTATAATACTTTGCTAAGAATTACACTTTATGTGATTATATAAATAATTACTGTTTGCGGCAAAACATCAAGGAAAAACCAATTCCTTTCACATCCTTAAGTATTAATTACTTCCGACTACGCCGCGGTACCCAATCCTCGTATATTTTTTCCATTGCCAATGGTTTGTTACTTTCTATCTGTTCTATCTGTTACTGTCCTTTTTTTGTGGAGATTCCTGTACTTCATCAGAATTTCGACGTTTCGCATACAAAAGCAGCGATAATCAAGCGTCAATTCAGTCACGAACTTTCAACACCCAGTAACCAAAGCAAAGTCCTACTCAGTGAGGCTTGGACAAGGATGTTTCAATAAAAACAATCACCTCGATACGACTAGATGCTGATGATGTTGCAACCATCATCGATGCTGTTGTTCTTGGTATTGCTTTCGTTGGTGTTGTTGTTTTACAATCACGCACCTCTAGCCAGCATGTCCTTCCATATCTGAATTTATTTGTTTCCGCCATTGGATCGATAGGAAATCATAAAAATGTTTGCTTGTGTGTGAGAATGTGCACTGGTATATAAACCTGAATCCACCAGCACACGCAAACTCATCCACACTTTTTATGGACGCACTCAATTACTGGGGTTGTAAAAAATATGTTCATTGAGATTTATTAAATATTTTTATTACATTACCCTTACTAATTTAGGCTGCCCTTAGTCTCCTGGACAATGCCATGCGCTTGGGTATGTGGTTAATGCTGCAAAATGGTCATTTGCTAATCAGCTTTGTTAGGCACTTGGAGAAGTATTTGGAAAAAATCGATGCTCCCCATCCGAACTTCCGTTTGTGGATTACAACAGATGCCAGCGACAATTTTCCAATTGGAATTTTACAGAAATCACTAAAGGGTAAGTTCTTTTGCGTAACGCTCAACACATTAAAAACATGAATGGTAACTTTTTTTTTGCACTGCCTATTTAAAGTTGTCACAGAACCTCCGAATGGCCTGAAATTAAATCTACGCTCAACATTTTTCAAAATTCGCAATGATAGTTTACAAGGATCTTCGCATAAAGCATTTTTATCTTTGGTCTACGTGCTGGCATTTTTCCATGGCGTTGTACAAGTAAGTTATACCAATATTTCCAAATAGTTACATGCTGTAGAAAAAACAGAACAAGAAAACAGTCACTCATGGTGAAAATATTGACTTATTCTTAATCTATGATATTATTCTCAATATTCAATATTCTCTTTATATATTCACCCTTAAAAGGAAAGACGCAAATACGATAAACTTGGCTGGAATATATGCTACGACTTTAACGAGTCCGATTTTAATGTCTGCTTGGAAATTCTGCAAACCTACTTAAATAAACAGAAAGATGATAAGGTACCTTGGAGCAGTTTAAAATATCTGATCGGCGAGGTAATGACATAATTCTAAATCAGAAATTTATTTATTTCAGCTTTTTTCCACTTACTTTTTAGGTTATGTATGGCGGCAGGGTTATCGATGATTTTGATCGACGTATAACACGCTGCTACATGGATGAGTACATGGGTGACTTTTTATTTGATACTTCACAACCATTTCATTTCTATAAGGATGAGGCCACCATCTATTGCCTGCCCGACGAAGATGTGGTGGACAAAAAAGATTTCATGGGTACGAAAATTACTTGATCGTTATATGGAAGGTATTTACAATAGCAACTTAGTGAGGCTTCTTGGAAAAAAGAATTTAAATTGTGCTACCGGTAAATAGTGGCGAATTTCCCCATATAGGTGGTATACGATATCGGTTTTATGGCTCCATGGCTTCAATTCTTAATCCGGGGATCGGTTAACATAGCGACTACTTCGATTTGTGGGCCGTATTTGCTGTGGTTATATGGAGCCATGTATGCTTCCTTTCCTTTTAGGAGAACATGTTGGAAAATATGCCTTTAGAACATAATTTTTCGTCAAAATGCTTCTTTGCTCTGATATTCTTGTCCAATATATTTAATTCAATCTTGCGCTATCTTTTATTTGGATTACAAAATAATTTCAAGTTGTTGTTGGATTTACTTCCAGCTTAGACTAATGGATTTTTGTTTTTACTTGGAATAGAAAAGCAAAACAACGGAAAACCTATAAAAAGTTTAGGTAGCAACATACACAAAGCCAAAACTTGTTAGCCAGACAATCTTCGATTGCCATAGTTTTGCCTTTAAACATGAGCATATTGCAGCTACACTCATAAAAAACAAATATTAAGAATATTACTAGTTTATTTTGCTGCTATTGTAGCAGTAGTTCTGCTATTACAGCAGTAGTTGTGCAATTTCAATGCAGCTGGCTAACTGCTGAAAAGTCTGTTGTTTGCTTAAAGTGACTGCGGCTTAATTATGAAGGGGATGTTAGAAGAAAAATTAAAAGCGTGCTAAGTTCGGCCGGGCCGAATCTTATATACCCTCTACCATGGATCGCATTTGTCGAGTTCTATTCCTGGCATCTCTTCTTAGGCAAGAAAAGGATATAAGAAAAGATTTGCTCTGAAATTAGAACGATATCCAAAAATCGGTTCGAACCACAATTTAATTATATGTTGGAGACCTGTGTAAAATGTCAGCCAATTCGAATAAGAATTGCGCCCTTTGGGAGCTCAAGAAGTAAAATAGAGAGATCGATTTATATGGGAGCTGTATCAGGCTATAGACCGATTCAGACCATAATAAACACATATGTTGGTGGTCGTACAAAATTTCAGCAAATCGGATAATAATTGCGACCTCTAGAGGCTCATGAAGTCAAGATCCCAGATCGGTTTATATGGCAGCTATATCAGGTTATGAACCGATTTGAACCTTATTTGGCACAGTTGTTGCATATCTAACAAAATATTTCGTGCAAAATTTCATTCAAATCGGATTAGAATTTCGTCCTCTAGTGGCTCAAGTCAAGATTCAAGATTCGTTTATATGGCAGCTATATCAGGTTATGGACCGATTTGAACATAACTTTGAACTGTTATTGGATGTCATAGCGAAACACGTCGTGCTAAATTTCAGTCAAACCGGACGAGAAATGCACCCTCTAGAGGCTCAAAAACTCAAGACCGAAGATCGGTTTATATGGCAGCTATATCAAAACATGAACCGATTTGAATCATACTTAGCGCAGTTGTAGGAAGTAATACCAAAATACCAAGTGCAAAATTTCAGTAAAATCGGAAGGGAATTGCGATCCTAGAGGCTCAAGAAGACAAGTCCCAAGATCGGATTATATGACAGCTATATCAAAACATGGACTGATTTGGCCCTTTTACAATCCCAACCGTCCTGTACTAATTAAAAGTATGTGTGAAAAATTAGTATACCCCATCCTATGGTGGATGGGTGTTTTGGGTTACAGTGTGACTTTATGACAAGGGCAAGCCCACTTAGCAGCAATGCATAGATGTTTCTAAATAATTGCCCTATATGAAAGGTGGGAAAATGCAGGTATTCGCGAAGATAATTTTTTTTTACCAAACGCTCCCCATTAGCACTATTAGTTGACCATTGTATAATTCAGTTGTTGGTAATACTCAAAGATGACAGAAACCTACATTTGTTTCAATGAATACTTTTTGCAAACATTTAAAGTTTACCATTTTTTCACACTTTTATTTTATTTACTTTGCAGCCCACATTGACCAACTGCCGCTGGTCAATAAACCTGACGTCTTTGGTTTACATCCAAATGCGGAGATTGGTTACTACACCCAAGCCACTCGCAATATATGGAATTCACTAATCGAACTGCAGCCACAGACAGGTAGGTGGGTTGGTTGGTCGATCGGTCAAGCTACTGCTCCAGCCAGCAGCGAAATTCGTCCGTGTTGATGGATTAAACAACCGCACAATTGAGTTGGCATCTTGTGCCGATTTAATCCTGCTATCGTTAGCACTCATTTGCGGCTATCTCTGACTGTCCCTCGTTAATGTTGTCTGTCCGCTGCACATTGCAGCAGTCACGTAGTAATCCTTTATTTTTTAATTACTTTGTTGGCCATCGCACTGAGAAAAAAAATCCATGTAAAAATCTGGCGACTGTTCAATGCTGGTCCTTTAGTTTTTTTTCATTTTTCATTAGCTGCACAAAACGGACGGCCAATTACGGCAATAAATAGTAAACTGCGACAGTCGACTGATATGTGAGCGAAAAATTCAAATGGATGGCAAAAACTCTGTCCTATGAAACACAAATGAATTCTTTCACACATATTTTATTATAAACATATTCAATTCAATTGAATTTAATTTAATTAATTAGTTGTGGTTTTGCAATTAACTTTATTGCACAATTTGCCAAGCCACTTACCACCGCCACTGCCATCATCACAATTGACTGCAACACCGCCAAACACATTTCCCATTACATTACCATGAACGACTATCAACATTACCAACACTAACGCCATTAACATTGAGCGATGTGTTGCTCACATTAGCACTGCACTAAAACAGTGGAGCAGTATTGGCACATACCTATCGTTAGAACCTAACTAAACATACCATCCTCGTGGCTACACATACTCACACTCACATCCACAATCACCTGCAAAGCATTTTATTTAAGCACAAAAACACATTACCCAAAAAATGAACTGCATATGATGAAATGCAAACAACGCATCAAACAACCACTCACTATTAATGTCACACCAATCGCATCCGTTTTTTCTTTGCTGTAGATATAAGAACCATTCAATATAGCTGTCGTTTTTATACCCACCACCATAGGATGGGTATACTAATCTAGTCATTCCGCGTGTAACACCGTTTGTAACACCTAAATAAATATTCGTCTAAGACCCCATAACGTATATATATATTCTTGATCGTCTCGACATGTTGAGTCGATCTAGCCATGTCTGTCCATTCGTCTGTCGAAATCACGATAGCGGTCGAACGCGTAAAGCTAGCCACCTAGCCTAGATTTAGATATAGCACTCTTTGAACAGCTAGACCAAATATGGTCTAAACCGCTCTATAACCAGATAAAACTCCCATATAATCCGACCTCCCGATTTTACTTCCTAAGTCTCTAGAGGGCGCTATTATTATTCGATTTGGCTAAAACACCTCTTCTAATTATTTCTCCTATTACCTCCAATATCCATACCAAGTATGCTCTGAATCCGGCGCTTTGCTCCCATATAAACGTCATATACCGGAAACAATTCCTTACCAAATTTATAATCAACAACAAATATAAAACGCATTAAGTTCGGCGGTGCTGAACTATGGATACCCGCACCATGGATTTATTTATTATCCTATTTTATGATAAACCGATTTTGATCATATTGGGTTCACTTGCCGAGAAGCCTTATACATGTCGAAGTTTAAAATTTCAGGGAAATCAGTTTATAAATGAGGGCTTTATGACTTATGATCACAGATCGGTGCATTTGGCAGCTATATGCAAATATGGCCCGATATGGATCATATGTAGAGATGATTTCTACCGGGTAAATACCCAACGCTTGAGTATTTACCTTATTTTTGGTATTCTTGGCCCCTTTATAAACCTTTTCCCCGATTTTTTGAGGACAATGTGCTTGCTTTTATACTATTTCGATGAAATTGCGAACGGTTAGTTGTGTTTGCTTTGTCTACATCAGTACCAAGTATGGTACACTCGCACCAAAAAAAATAAAACGTTTGTGTAATCATTACTACAAACAAAATACTTTTATTACGAAGATTTTCTTCAACGTTCCCCCAAAAACGTAGCATTATTGAACGGAACTAATTTTGTTACTGTAAACCTTTTAGCAGCTTTGCCTACGGTAAAAGGACCTATTTTTGTTGTAAAACCAAAAACTCTTTAAAAGTGTTTCAATAGCCGAAATCGATTATTCATTTACCGGACCAATAGTTATTATCTTGCGTCCCTCTTACTGAAGAGAAAGAGTGAGTATTTGAGTATCCGAGATGAATGATAAGTAAAAATACATCCACTATTTTTACACAATGTTAATGTAAATTTGCCGAAATACATTTAATCATACAAAATTATAGCAATAGCTATAGACAAATGGCTGCAGGTACAAGAAAACAGCAAACAAGAATTTATTAGGTACAGACATTGTTTGGTAATATTTACGCGATAAATAAATATTCATCTCAAAGTAATTATTTAAATGTGCACAATCCAATTTAAAACAAGTAAAAAGGCGTTAAGTTCGGCCAGGCCGAGCTTTGGACACCTACCACCTCGGGTACATATGTAAACCACCTTTCATCAAAATTCGGTGAAAATTTCATACCTTATGTCAAATAGCAGTTATATCAAAATATGTTCCGATTTGGACCAAAGACTAATAAGTATAGTAGCTACATCTAAAAATAAACCGATCTGAACCATATGCGACACGGATGTCGAAAAGCCTAACAGTAATTGTGGCAAATTTCAGTGAAGTCAGATTATAAATGCGCATTTTATGGGGCCACGACTTTAAATCGAGATATCGACCTATATGGCAGCTATATCCAAATCTGGACCGATTTGGGCCAAGTTACAGAAAAATGTCGAAGAGCCTAACACAAGGCACTGTCCCAAATTTCGGCGAAATCGGACAATAAATGCCCTAAGCTTTTAAAGCAAGATATCGATCTATATGGCAATTACATCCAAATCTGGAACGATCTCGGCCAAGTTGCAGAAAAATGTCGAGGAGACTAACACAACTCCCCGTCCCAAATTTTGGTGAAATCGGACAATAAACGCGCCTTTTATGGACCTAAAACCTTAAATCGAGATATCGGTCTATATGGCAGCTATATCCAAATCTGTCCGATCTGGGCTAAATTGAAGATGGATATCGAGGGGCTTCATTTAACTTACTGTCCCAAATTTCTGCAAAATCCGTAATTAAATGTGGCTTTTATGGACTTAAGACCCGAAATCGGCGGATCGGTCTATATGGCAGCTATATTCAAATCTGGACCGATCTGGGCCAAATTGAAGAGGGATCTCGAAGAGCCTAACATAACTCACTGTCCCAAATTTCTTCAAAATCGGATAATAAATGTAGCTTTAATAGGCCTAAGACACTAAATCGAAGTATCGGTCTATATGTCAGCTATATCCAAATCTGGACCGATCTGGGTCAAATTAACGAAGGAAGTCGGAGGGACTAACACAACTCACTGTCCCAAATTTCAGCAAAATCGGATAATAAATGTGGCTTTTGTGGACCTAAGACCCTAAATCGAAGGATCGGTCTATATAGCAGCTATATCCAAAATCTGGACCGATTTGAGCCAATTTGACGAAGTATGTCGAAGGGCCTAACACAACTCACTGTCCCAAATTTCAGCAAAATCGGATAATAAATGTGGCTTTTATGGGCCTAAGACCTAGGGGCTATATCAAAATATAGCCGATATAGTCCATCTTCGAACTTAACTTGCTTATGGACAAAAAAAAAATCTGTGCAAAGTTTTAGCTCAATATCTCTATTTTTAAAGACTGTAGCGTGATTTCAACAGATCGTCTTAGATTTTTACGCTGATCAAGAATATATATACTTTATAGGGTCGGAAACGGATATTTCGATGTATTGTAAACGAAATGACAAAATGAATATACCCCCATCCTTCGGTGGTGGGTATAAAAAACCCCAATTTTGTGTCAAAATAACCTCAGAATTAATTATTTTATCACATTTGGCCAAGCTTTAGGATATTTTTACTTGTTTATTATTATTTAACACAAAAAAGTAAAATAATGCAAATATACAATGTATTATACAAAATGCCTTTAATGGGATCACTTAAAAAGAATAATATTTTTACCCGCATGCAAATGAATTATAAATATTTCAGTTTCATTTGTATTTATCCTTTAATCTTAACTATTTAAATTGCCTTTCCATGTGTCATATATTTCTATCCATTTCATTTCTTTTTTTTCATTTGTATTGTCGAGTATCAGGGCTATTGTTTTAACGCACTGCACCTGTATTCTAAATAATAAAAAAAAAGCAAAGAGATTTCTTACAGCTTTATAAAGCCAATTGTAGCTTAATCAATAAATCAAACTTTTCACTTTGTTCATACCATTCTTGTTAAATACATGCCTATAATCCCACTGCTAGCCGAAAAATGGATTTCATCAAACAACGGTAAAAATATTATTTTCTTTTGTTTTCGTTTATATGAGAATAGTAAACTGCAAATTTTGTCCATGTACATTCCACTAAGGAACAGGGGCAAACTTCTCACATATCAATGAGTGCAGTCCGATTCAAGTTTAACCTTAATGATAAGAGGCCTCCATTTTATAGCCGAGTCCGAATGGCGTGCCGCAGTGAGACACCTCTTTATAGAGAGGTTTTACATGGCATAGTACCTCACAAATGTTGCCAGCATTAGGAAGGGAAACCACCGCTGAAAATTTTGTTTCATGCTCTCGCCAGGATTCGAACCCCGACGTTCGATGTCATATGCGGACACGCTTTCCTCTGCGCTAAGGTTGAAGTTAAATCTTCATCTACCAGCAGACAGCTGAGCATAACCAAATCGAATGAGAAGATGATGATGTTGATCAGAAAATTCCCCCTTTAGATATCCAAAATCAAATGTTCAATGTTTATACAACTGTTGTGTTACCCTTTTCCACTTTTGTGAATAACAAAGGAAAATTACCATGAGAATGCCGATCGATTCATCACAATTTTTTTGATTCTACTATCCGCTATACATTGCCCTATAAAATCCACAAATTTATTTAGATTGAGTTACAAAACACGAAAATTGTAAAATGTGGTGTATAATGAATGAGAAATCTCAATCAAAAATATCCTCGCTAAAAATGATATTTTATATTCACAACCTGCACCACTACTGTGCCAGAGGATATTAAAACTTTGTGCATTTGTCTACAGCTCCAAGATGGAGAACAACTACCCATTAATGGAATAACTTTCGGATTCGATTATGACTTGGTAGTTCAAACATCCGTCAGTATGTATGTTCAATATGTTTTCAAAGTTTCATCACATCGGGGTGGATATAGCTTTCTGATGTTCAACTCTTGAGCTGTAATAGTAATAATAGTTGCAATGTTCTTCAAAGCAGAACAAAGTGGTATTTGAATGAGATGTTCAATATGATAACTCAGTCAGTGTACGAACTTTCATCGGTATCAAGTCAGCTTAAGATATATGTACATAGCTACATATATACGAAATGAAAATTTTCAAATACATTTCTCATCCTACTTGTGATACTTGTGAACTTCAGATCGGTAACTTTTATAAGATAGCGAAGATAACACTAATGGACTATATGCGACCTGTGATCAATTCGTAAATGTGGTTAAATGGAATGAAGAGTTCTATATGTGTATACATATATGATATGATATATGCAGATTCAAATACAACAATATCTAAAAATGTTGATTATATGGTTTTTTGCTCTTTTCTGATTAGGTTTAGCAACTTTGGTATATTTAAATACCTTATACATAATTTGATGGCATAACTTATTTAGTCCATATAACATGAGCATCAAATAACAACATTCACTTAATAGCAAACATAATACAATATAATTCTGATAATATTCTAAAGCATCAATGAGTGATTCGCTTTAAATTTACAATTTAGTCGAGACCAATTGAAATGCGTGTATGTGCTATAGTCAATTACACTTCCCTCATAATTGCGCACTGGACAAAAAAGGAAAACTCTGCATATTATGCATATATAAATTTTAAATGGCACTGAAATATGTACTAATTGAAAAATTAAAATCATTTAAATGCATTTGAATTAGGGTGGAGTTTACTACAAAAATAAATTTTTTTTTTTTGCGTAATAGCCAACAGAAGAACTGTCCATAGCTTTAATTGCTAGTTAACCATTTACATATTAAATTTAATTGTATGAATAATTAATTTTCTTTTTTATACATTTTTAATATTTTTATTTAAACTAATTTCTATGAACTGCCATATAGGTGAAGCTTCGGGAGGTATTAGCCGTGATGAATTCATTGACAATGTGGCTGCTAATATTCTTGACAAATTGCCGGTGGCCTTTGAGACGTGGCGTGTAAAACAACAAATCCAAATGAGCCTCACACCTACCGGAGTGGTTCTGCTGCAGGAATTGGATCGCTTCAATCTTTTGGTGATACGCATCAAAAAAACTTTGGAATTATTGCGAAAGGTAAGTGAAGTTGCACCCAAAAGAAAAGTTCCTCTTTATAATTACAAAAACATAAAACACGAAAAATAACTGAAAAAAAAACTTCGAGGTTGTTGTTTTTGTGCGAAAACTGAACGGAAAAATCTCTAACAAGAATTATTTAAATGCAAATGCACGTTTTATACATCGAGAAAGCTAATAATCACTTGCACGAACATGCAACCACTGAATTATGCAACAGCCAGAAAAATGAGAAAATGTTTCTTTTACTTCTCTTAATTAAACTTTTCTTATTTAAGTTTTGATATCACACTCAAAACAGAAGCTCAGCTGGTTGGACTAGTTAATGTTTTTTTGTAATTTATATAAAATGTCAGATTCAGTGTGAGCAACAGAAACTACTTGCTTGTGATAGCTGCAACTGCATTGTTTACTTATAAGTTTTTAAACAAATAATAATTTTGTATAGCTACAAATTGCTATACAAGGCAACATTTGGACGGAAACAAAATTAATCTATTAGCTGGCCCGTGTGCTGCGCTACATCATGAAGTGGGATTATTGATATAAAGAACTGTTTCAATTCTTCAAAGCAGGTGCCCAGGGGAACCAATTTGTTAACCCTATTTCCAATATACAACAAATAAATTGCCGCACAAAAGTCCCTGTTTTCCGTTTCATAACTTCGTATTAGATAACACAATACAATACTGGGCACTTAACCTGGGTTTTGATTAAAAAAAAAACAAGTTAAAAGGAGTTAAGTTCGGCCGGGTCGAACTTTGGATACCCACTACCTCGTGTATATATGTAAACCACCTTTCATCAAAATGCGGTGAAAATTGCATACCTTATGTCCCATAGCAGTTTTATCGAAATATGATCCGATTTGGACCAAATACTAATAAGTACAAGTCATTGTTTAATTGTGTTTAGTAGCTTTATCTAAAAATAAACCGATCTGAACCATATACATCATGGATGTCGAAAATCCTAACATAAGTCAATATGTCAAATTTCAGTTAAATCGGATTAGTCTATATGGCAGCTATATCCAAATCTGGACCGATCTGAGCGAAATTGAAGAAGGTTGTCGAAGTGCCTAACACAACTCACTGTCACAAATTGGACAATAAATGCGCCTTTTATGGGAACAAAACATTAAATCGGAAGATCGGTCTATATGGCAGATATATCCAAATCTGGGCCGATCTGAGCCAAATTGAAGAATGATGTCGAGTGGCCTAAGACAGCCAAATCAGATAATAAATGTGGCTTTTATGGGCCTAAGACCCTAAATCGGCGAATCGGTCTATATGGGGGCTATATCAAGACATAGTCCGATATAGCCCATCTTCGAACTTAACCTGCTCATGGACAAACAAAGAATCTGTGCAAAGTTTCAGCTCAATATTTTTATTTTTAAAGAATCTAGCGTGATTTCAACAGACAGACGGATGGACATGTCTAGATCGTCTTAGATTTTTACGCTGATCAAGAATATATATACTTTATAGGGTCGGAAATGGATATTTCTATGTGTTCGGTGGTGGGTATAAAACAAGTCGTTGGGTTGGTGAGTCAGAGCTGCATAGCAGATGACCTATCCATTCCACGTTTTGGCCGGCAAAAAGGGCGCTGGTTTGAGTCGATGTATGAAAGATCATGTGGTTGGATTTGGCTCGCCTTCAAAAACCGACACTGTCGATTATCGTTTTGTTTCGGACTCATAAGCATAGATGCACGATTCCCCACCTGTGCCGCGATCGTATTTTTTTCAACATTTTTAAACACCAACCGACAAGAGCCCTTTTTTACGGGAAGGTGTTAATGCAATATCAAGCAATGCCCAAAGATGGCTATATCTCACGGTATGTCACATGATGATCTTGCAATATAATTTCACACACGACATCAATGTTCACTGGTACAACGCCGTTTTTGGACGACCTTCATGGAATTGGAATTTGAGCGAGCATCGGCCACTACTGATATACGTTAAACCGGTTTATTACAGTGCTTTAGGATGGTGTTTCATCACCATACAAACATTTATAGTTATTAAGGCACTTTTGTTCTGATCTAAATTTGTGGAAAATGGTCCACAAAAATGGTCGCGACTTAATTCCATTTTTTTTGTCAAATTAGTTTTTTCAAGTCACTGTAAACAAGACAAATGATGGTCGTACTTCAAAATATTCAGAGTTCGATTACGCTAAGAAATACCAAACTTTCCAATGGAAATGAAATTTATATAGTAGCCCTCGTATTCTTGGTTGTCAATCCGTCAGTCGAAAGCACAACATTCGAAGGAATAAAGGTAGCCGATTGAAATTTAGCACGAATACTTTTCACTAATATACAATAGTTCGATTGGAATCCTATGATGCTGCATGGCTGGGTTCGAAACCTGGCGAAAACATCATTAAGAATTTTCAGCAGTGGTTATCCCCTCGTAATGCTGGCGACACTATGTCATGTAAAAACTTCTTCCCAAAGAGATATCCCTTGTGGCACGCAAAATTGCAATGTAGGTCGGTTGGGCAAAATCGGTGCAGGCTGAGATATACCTTCCATATAAACCAGTCTCCCGATTTCCCAGTTAATCCTCTAGAAATTCTTAGAAATTTTGCACGATGTCTTTTCTATGTCTTTTTATCTTTAAGCAAAAGCGTAGATAGGACTCTGGGGGTGGCTAAGCACTACCCAGAAAAGATTTTAAAGTTTAGGCTCACTGATAAAGGGGCCTCCTTTTTTTTGCCGAATCCGAACGACACCACTTGGTAGAGAAGTTATAACATAGTAGTATACCTCACAAATGTAGCCAACATTAGAAAGGGGATAACCATCGCTTGACATATTGCTGATGTTCACTCTCGGATTTAAACCCAGGCGTAAGGAGGACATGCTAAGCACTGCGCCACTGTGGCCTCCCTAAGTTCAGCTTCATTTTTCCAATTTCGCTACCTCATTAATAAATAAGTATATTATATCGAAACAAACAAAATTTCAAACACTTCGTACGTGTATGAATTTTTGATAAGTAATTAGAAACATTTTTTAAGTATAGGTGAATAGAATTGGGACAAGGAGAGTGTGGATCAGCGCCAACTGTCGCTACGATGGAAAGCTGGACACACGACTCCAGAGGTTGTTGTTCCAATTGTGGACTGTATATGGATGTCACAGAGGAGATTATCTTCCACACGGTAACGTTAGCAGAACCAGCTGATGGATTCAATGGCTTAACGACACGGCTTTATGTCAGGTTGGGTGAAGTTGATTTCTCGAGCAATGAAAATCACCATCCAACTCACCAAATGGTATAGAGAAAAAAAGAGTAGCACGAGCAGGTTAGAATCCAAGTTGGTTTTATTTAAAGATGATAAGTTCTCACCAAGTAGTTTGGTTTGCGGCTGCCAAGCAAGTGGCAGATTGACAATTTTCTTTCAACTAGGAAACCTATCGACTTTATTTTATTTCATTTTAGAACTAGTTGAAGTTTAAACAAACTTTGACATTCTTGTCGATACTAATTTTAGTGCAATTTGTACATTTTCCTAATAGTTCAATTTTTAATTCATATGACTTTCAAACTATGTTTCGGTTAAATTCAAATTAAATTCATATAATACATTAAGGCTAAACAACATGTTTAGACATGGCGCCGGGCTTAGAAATGATCGTTCTGGTGGGTGGCACAAAGTACAGTTGCTAATGATCGAATGGCGTCTGAAATTATGGTTTGGTTTATAAATGGTTGAATGGATGTGTTCCTTTTAGCCTTTTGACCAATTCGCTTGCTCTTCTGTTGCTTATGATGCCTTGGTTGCTGTTGTTGAGTATGCTGACTTTTTCTTTGCTTTGGATGGTTCTTTTGTTGTCTTTTGGTGTTCGTAACTGAGGTTCCAGTGTAAATCATCGGTTTGTTTGGGTGCAACATGGTGTGATGGCAATTACGACATTTGCGACATTTATTTTTTGATTTACATTGGGCGGCTGTGTGGCTTTTCGCTAGACAGTTCACACAGTATTTGAATTGACGCACTGTCCGGCATCTCTCAACAGGTTGCATCTTAAAAAATTTTGGACATACACTTATGCTGTGGAATCTCTTACACAACATACAACGATATATCTCGGAGTTTGGGGATTGATTTTTACTAGATGATCTGTAATGGTAAAATGTGGCATACGGTTAAGCTGAAAAAAATCCTCAAAACAGTGGAAAATTTTATAGGTATGTAGTGCGATAAAGAGATTTTAACAGTCGGATTCGGTTGTATTCATATAGGGCAATAGACATAGTTTTACTATTGGGCGCTTTATCAACCCAGCAGCAGTACGCACGTTGACGACTCTTACTTTACCATCTGATCCGGCCTGGGAATCCTCGATTCTTCCGAGCTTCCACTCACTGGGTGGAAGCAAATCATCAATAACGACGACTAGATCTCCCTTTTTCACGTCAGATTGCGGGTTTTTCCACTTGTATCGTTTCTGAAGTGATTTCAAGTAATCTTCTCTCCAGCGTACCGCGAACTGATGGTGGATGGCTTTCAGTTTCGTCCATCGATTTATCATAGAAATATTTGGAGATATCGGTTCGGGAAATGCTAACATCGGGGACCCTTTTAGAAAGTGGCCCGGTGTGAGTGCACTCAAATCTGTAGGGTCTTCTGACAAAGCTGATATAGGGCGAGAATTTAGAACACCTTCTATGCGTGCTAAAATAGTGGCAAATTGTTCAAATGTAAACCTGTGGGCACCTGCTACCCTTTTAAAATGGAGTTTGAAGCTCCTAACAGCAGCCTCCCACAATCCTCCCATGTGTGGGGCGTGAGGTGGTATGAAGCTCCATTCGAAACCATGCGTGGAATATCTATTCGACAAATCTGCAGATGCATTTTTTATAAACTGTGAAAATTCCCTGAGAAGCACTCTACTAGCGCCTACAAAATTCCGACCATTATCCGATACTACCCTTCGGGGTAGTCCTCGCCTCCCAACAAATCGAGCAAAGGCGGCCTCGAATGCCACAGACGACAAATCTGAGCACGGCTCTAAGTGTATGGCCTTCGTTGAGAAGCACACGAACACTGATACGTATGCCTTGGTCGAAGGAGCTTTGCGTAAATATGAGCTTTTCAGGTCGAATGGACCTGCAAAGTCTATGCCGGTCACATGGAATGGTGGCGAGATCGTACACCGATCAAGTGGTAATGGTGCCATCATTTGGGTACAGGATTTGTGTTTGAACACAACACACGTCTTACATTTGCGTATAATAGACTTAACCCGGGGTTTCAGTCTTGAAATGTAAAATTCTGTCTGTACCATTCTGCACATTAGCGTGCAGTCTGCGTGAGCCAAAAACTTGTGAAGATGAGACAGGTAAAGATGGCAAAACCATGAATTGCCTGGAAGTACCATTGGGTGGCGTTCGCTATATGGAAGTGTTGATTGCGACAAACGCCCATTAATTCTAATAATCCTGGCATCATCAAGAAATGGGTTAATTGTGCTCAAAGAGCTTTTTGGGGAGATTTGGAGACCTTGAGAAAGAGCATTGTATTCGTCCTTGAACCCGTATTGCTGAGCCGTGAGTATTAACCTTCGCTTCACAAACAAAATCTCCTCGTAGCAAAGACTCACACTGGAGAAATTCGCAGTCGATCTAGTTGTCGGATGTGTCCGGTGATAAAATCGATAAATATATGATATAACTCTTAAGGCTCTATCGTATGAAGAAAATCTTTTCAAAATTTCAGAATCTTCTGATACAATGTGAAAGGTTTGTGCAAGTCCCTCCGGTGGTCCCGGGGGTGTTATGGGAACCATTTCTGGCCAAGAGGACGAAGTGGCAGTCATCCACGATGGTCCGTTCCACCATAGCTTGGAGTTCGTAAGATCTCGAGGACTACACCCACGGGTACCAAGATCCGCTGGATTGTCGGCAGTAGGAACATGACGCCATTGGGCATTGGGAACAAGGGAATGAATCCTTGAAGTCCGATTCGCGACAAATGTCTCCCAAGACCATGGAGGTTTTGATAACCACCCAAGTACGATCGACGAATCCGTCCACAAGAAGGTGTGAGCGATTTCAAAATCAAAAACAGATAGAATATAATTCACCAGCTTGGCTAGTAGCTCGGCTCCAATAAGCTCCAAACGTGGTAAACATACCGTCTTCAATGGAGCTACCCTACTTTTTGCAATCAGTAGGTTGGAGCAAGACTCAAATCCCGAATCAACCACTATGTACACGCAAGCGCAATATGCTGCTTTAGAAGCATCAGCAAAGCCATGGATCTGAACGCGATCAGATGGCATATATCGAATCCAGCGCGGTATTCTTAGGTCAATAATATGGGAGAAATCTTTCATGAGACCCTCCCAGGTTAAGTGTGACTCCTCGCTTATGGGTGAATCCCAATCCAACCCTTCAAGCCATAACTGCTGCATTAGTATCTTGGCTCGTATGATGACTGGAGTTATCCAGCCTGCTGGATCAAATAACTGACTGACGGCCGACAGCACCTTTCGTTTAGTCAGGGTTGTAGTTGTGTTTATAGGATTCAGCGCGTAAGAAAAACTGTCGGTCAAAGCGTTCCACATTACTCCAAGAGTCTTTGTGGAGCTTGTCTCATCCAGTCTCAAAAAATTCAGGTCATACATGTCTTCGGGAGGCAAATGATTCAAAAGTCGAGAATTATTGGCGGTCACCTTCTTTAACGGGAAACCCGCAGATTTGAGAGTAGTTATCAACTGGGTTTGGAGATCGATTGTCTCCTGTAAAGAAAAACCGCCAGAAAGTATATCGTCCACATAAGTTTCTTTCCTTAATGTGTAAGATACTTTCGGGAACTGTGTCTCACAGTCGGATGCTAATTGAAGCAAAGTACGGATCGCCAAAAATGGGGCGCAGTTTATACCAAAAGTTACAGTACGTAGTTGGTAATCTTTGACTGCGCTATCAGATGTTTTCTGATATAGAATTCTCTGGTATGGCCGATCAATTGGGTGTACTAAAATTTGCCGGTACATTTTCTGTATGTCACCGCTGAAGACATATTTGTATTTCCTCCAATTTAACACAGTGGTTATCAAATGTGTTTGAAGTGTGGTCCCAGTCAATAAGACGTCATTAAGAGAGAATCCAGATTTGGATTTTCGGGACGCATTAAACACAATTCTTACTTTCGTACTTTTATGTTCAGGTCGCACCACAGCGTGATGGGGGAGGTAGAAAGAATAAAACTTTCCGTCAGAGAAAACCTCTTCGGAAGATGTTTCTTCCATATGACCCATTGATAAATATTCCTCCAAAACCGAATTGTATTGAAACTGTAGTTCCGGATTTTTCGACAGAGTATTCTCCATTCTTGTTAACTGCCCGAGGGCGAGGAATCGCGATGATCCGAGATGAATGGAATTTGAAAACTCTTTTTTAAATGGCAGTCGTACAATGTACCGACCGTCGGGTCCACGTACTGTGGTTTTAACGTAAAATTCCTCGCAGAATTGATCTTCCTCTGAAATTGGGGGTGAAGCGGGAATATCTTCCAATTCCCAAAATTTCTGCAGAGTTTCATTGAGAGCGGTGTTCTCAGAGGGTAAAACATTGGTCGTGAACGCCTGAATTTGTTCCGTCCTCATGGGGCCGCTGAGGACCCAACCAAAAATAGTATTATAGGCAGATGCGTCCCCACATATATTCTTCTTAATTCCATCGATGTTGAGATATTTCTCAGAGTCATTGCCCAAAATCAGATCTATCTGTGACGACTTGTTGAAAAAAGGATCTGCTAAATCAAGTTCACTTAATTCCTCCGGATTTGTGATCGAAAATGAGACGGAAGGCAATTTCTGGGTTACCTTAGGGAGCACGATGGCATTAATGGCTATTCGAAGATTGTATCTTGAGGAATAAAGTACCAGTTCACATTCCTTATTAGAAGAAAGTTTCTGTTCCCCTATACCGAAGATATCAAATAGGGCTCTACGATAAGGGATTTGAAGCAGATTTCTGGCCTTTTCTGACAAAAATGTGCGTTGGGAACCAGGGTCTATCAATGCTCGAAGAGTGAAAAGCTGTCCTCCATGATCAACTTGCACCATAGCGGTGCGAAGCAAAATAGTTCCATTGCTTGAAGCAAAATTTGCCTGTACCTGAGCACTGCGTAAAAGACCTGATGATGATGGATTGGATGTGTCCTCCGCCATACTATTCGGATAACGACGAGGTTCCGTCGTCACAGGACCATCTTTAACCCTATTACTCTCAGACTCGACTTGTGACCTCTGCTTCAAATGGAGCAAGGTATGATGTGATTTCTGACACACCGAGCATTTGTTCTTGCTCTTACATTTCTGTTTCCTATGAAAGGTAGACAGACAGTTATTGCAGAATTTGTTTCTAAACACGAAGTCTATCCTTTCTTGTTCTGTAAAACCTCGGAATTTCGAGCAAATGCGTAAAGAGTGATTCTCCTCACATAAAGGACACGAAAGATCCAGTTTTTCCTGAGAATGGTAAGCCTGAGTACGATTAACCGGAGGAGAAGGCTGATTATAGCCATCTTTTGTTGAACGGATACTGGATAAACGTTCAACAATTTCATACCTATCGATGAGGAATTCGTCCAATTGGGACCACATCGGCAATTCACTGTGAGAGCTTAGGGACTGTTCCCATAAGGATAATGTCTTATCCGGAAGTTTCGTCGAAATCAAATAAATCAAAATAGGATCCCAATACTCTACTTTAACATCGAGTGTCCTAAGAGTGGCAAGACAGTCATTCACCGTCGACTGTATTTTCTGGACCGAATCACTAGTCTCTACCGCTGCCACTGGGATATTGAACAAAATCTTAAGTTGGTTGTCAACCAACACTCGCTTATTCTCAAAGCGAGCTTTAAGAGCCCTCCATGCCAATTCAAAATTCTCATCACACAAAGTGTATCGTTTGACTATGGCACCAGCAGAGCCCTGAGTCTTATTCCTCAGGTGATACAACTTCTGTGCCGGAGTAAGTTTTGGGTGGTTCACATAGACCGCCGTGAACATATCACGGAAAGATGGCCATTCCTCGTATCCCCCTTTGAAAACCTCCGTATCGCACGGAGGAACCTTTATGTAAACATTGGGTGAATCATTCGAGTGTGGCTCTAAACCACCGCGAGGGATCGGGAAATCATTCGGAGTTATGCCTATTCTGAAAGCCTCTACTCGAGGATCGGAAGAAGATGTTATCTTCGAAATATCGAAAAGCCGAGATCTAGACCCATAGTATGCTTCAGAGCATACATTAAAATTGATCTTAGCTTTATCTCTCACTTCCTTGGTAACAGACGGATCAGATGACAGCATTATGGACTCATAGGAAGAATTCAACTTCTTCCATCTATCTTCAAGATCCTCCATTTTTGCCTGTACCAATGACTCGGTCTGCTGGATCAAATCTATCTTCTCTATATAACTGCAAAGCATCAACAAATGGTCGTAATAAAAATAAAATTTACTCTCTACCACGCACATCTTTCTATTCTCGCCACCCGTGGTACTATCGTCCAAAGAATCGTTAGACATATTCGTATGTTGACCCAATTATGGTCAGCACAGATCCTTTGAGGAGAAAAATAATATCTCTATATCGAGTCGGTAATTAAACGCGAAATAATGATAATGGACAGCACACTGCCCTAGGACCTACACGATCCCAACTAAAATTCACTGATGAGCAGTAAGCCCTTACCAATTCCGTTCAGTGTGACCCAAGCCAGACAGACAACAATAATTCCGGTGTGATCGACGAAATCTATGCACATTTCCCAAAGAATCCGATTTAATAAATTGTCTCAAAAAAAGAAAATAGCCTCTCAATCAAAGCTTACCGGAAAACTCTGTCTGCATACAAACAAAGGGTCTTGCTAAATAAAAAAAAATTGTTTGAGCCCAATAGTCTTTAGGTGGCTATGAACCGCTATATATAATAAACAAAATGTTACAAGCGGGGGAACAAAATAGTGAGTAATTGTAAACCATATGACAAAATCCAAAATTAAAAGTTGGAAGGACAATTTTGATGAACTAGTTTCGGGTGACTATGAACCTTTGCGTAGCGATGAATTTGAATTTACTTCTAGTGACAGCAACTAATTTAAATTCATTTGATTGTAAACCACATTATTTTTTCCCAATTTAAATGAAATTGGCATGTTATCCTAGATCTATCCCGATATGCAATAATAGGGGTAACAGTTTCTTTTGTACTGTTGCTTAGAAAAAATTATGTTTCGATTAGATGTGGAATCGGAATCTCATTATCTTATACCGTGATATGTTCGTGCGATGATTTGTCAAGAAAGAAGAAGAAAGGCGATGAAAGTAAGTGTAATGAAAACAAGACAAACGTAAATAGTTGTTGCCATGAATATGTATGTATCAATGTCTTACAAAATGGATTACTTCTTCTTGAAAAAGTGTTTGGTCAAAGATATTTCCTTCAAATTGATCTTTGTTTACAAATGAGAAGATTAACGAAACAAGATTACCTTTAATGTGATGAATTGTGGAATTTTAATTTCCGCATTGTTGGTTAATACGAACGAAATATGCGCGTTTTTTCTTTTTTTTTTTTTCGTTTGGTTTTTTTTTTTTTTTTTTTTTTTTCAATTCTTTCTGGACCTTTATAGTCAAACCGCATCACTAGTTATTGGACAGAAAACATTCCTGCAATTCATTATTTCCTTCCTTTTCTTAAGTTTAAATGTTTAAATGTAAATGGTATCACAACGATAAAATTTGTCATAATCTTAGCAAAAGTAACATTATTAAGAAGTGCAAGTGTAAGAAACCGTTATTGCAACCGTTATCCGGCTCGAAGGACCATGAATAGAATTGGGACAAGGAGAGTGTGGATCAGCGCCAACTGTCGCTACGATGGAAAGCTGGACACACGACTCCAGAGGTTGTTGTTCCAATTGTGGACTGTATATGGATGTCACAGAGGAGATTATCTTCCACACGGTAACGTTAGCAGAACCAGCTGATGGATTCAATGGCTTAACGACACGGCTTTATGTCAGGTTGGGTGAAGTTGATTTCTCGAGCAATGAAAATCACCATCCAACTCACCAAATGGTATAGAGAAAAAAAGAGTAGCACGAGCAGGTTAGAATCCAAGTTGGTTTTATTTAAAGATGATAAGTTCTCACCAAGTAGTTTGGTTTGCGGCTGCCAAGCAAGTGGCAGATTGACAATTTTCTTTCAACTAGGAAACCTATCGACTTTATTTTATTTCATTTTAGAACTAGTTGAAGTTTAAACAAACTTTGACATTCTTGTCGATACTAATTTTAGTGCAATTTGTACATTTTCCTAATAGTTCAATTTTTAATTCATATGACTTTCAAACTATGTTTCGGTTAAATTCAAATTAAATTCATATAATACATTAAGGCTAAACAACATGTTTAGACAATAGGTATATACCACCACACATTTCCATAACGTAAGTTCCCATGATTACTGCTCAAAATTATATTTCAAGCCGTTTAATCTGCAACCATACAAAATAGTCTATACATTGTTGCGGCTGTGACCATTCCCAAAGTTTCTATAAATTTTGGCATATTTGTGCAAGTTTGCAAAAACCCAAACGAATACACATACACAATGTTCAACGAATAAATAAAACTATTTTTCCATTTCATTTAGTTTGAGGTTTCATTTTTGCCTTTCAACTTGTATCCAGTAAACAACAAGATGTGGTAGATTCGAATTAAGTTTGCAAATTATGGGTAGTCGCTTGAATTGGAACTTTGGAATGAGGAAAGTTTGTCAGGGATTGCAAATGACAACAGTATTAAAAGTCTTAATGCTAAAACTATGTGCTGTTATTTCCATTTGTCTTTATTTTTGCGTAGTTTTATGGTATTATTCTTATTTCATGTTCACATTTGGGTAGTAGGTGTTTTTGGCCCTGGCTCTGCCTTTAAAATTCGCCAACGTAACAACAAAATAGATAAATAAATAAAAGAGAAAACTTTGTCTACTCAGGCGTATGAGTAACATGAATTATTATCCTGGCAAATTGTCAGTTGTTGTGACCAGGATTGCTTGTCTCTTTTCGATTGCGGTCCATGCATGCCTCTACTAAGGCCAGTAGATTTGGCCCAGGATTCTATTTGATTTTCCCCCTCTCATACCCCCACCCCAACTCTCATCGCCCCTAACTTCTTTGCCTATGCGGGTGCTCCATAAACAAATACAGTTGACAGAACATGACTTGAATTATGACCACTTCAAAAGCTTTGGCGCATTAATAAACTTTAATGTCATTCGTTTCGATTTGAAATGACAACAAATCGAGAGCCAAAACAGGAAAAACAACTTTAAAACAATACAGCAGCAGTGGCATCCACCCTCCAACATACAAAGCCAGGCACTCCCCCGTAAAGTAATTCGATTCTTTGTCGACTTTTTATTTGATTTTTCAATGGAAGATTTATTTTAGTCTTTGGTACAAAATGCTTGACTTTTATTGAATTGAAGCCAAACTTGCAATCGATTATGTCTGATTATATGGAGTACAGAGTATCTACAGAGGATGAAAATGGTAGATCCAACCGATGGGACACTTTGTAACGTATGTGAGAAAATAAAAGTTGACAAAATTTCCAAATTTCAGATTGGTCTGAAAAAACATTGGATCACCTCCATCAGCAGTATTACCTACTGCTTTATTTTCGATATATGTATGTCAGTTTAGATCTTCATGATCGAGAGGAGCGGTGTATACACACACAACAACTTTCGTACACACGAAGAATAAAAGAATATTCCCAAAGATTTTACGCAATCTCTCCTTCATATAATTAACGAAAACTCATATAGGATGGTATTGTAAAATTTTTCGCGTGAGCATATGTTTTGGCAACGATTTCAATACTTCTAATTCAGTAATCGTGTGGACGTATACACGATTTGCTTATCAATCTTATGAGTTAACTTGATTCTTTATAACTCCTATCTCTTAACAGTGATGTTAAGAGTTAGAATGACTTCTCTGCAACTTCAACTTCCTGAAGATTTGCAGACAACTCTTCTAGAAGTTTCGTTTTGAGAACTTCACAAGACGCCCAGTGGGATAGTATCGAAAATAAAACTAGTAAAAAATATGCCTTTTGCAAAGGGATGATTAGAGCTGAGGTGTTATCGAGATCATATGCAAAATTTCAAGGCCCTAGGTGGCCGAGCGACACTGCCAAGCCCCGAAAGTTGTCCGAACAATTTTCCGACATTTCGAAAAATTTTCGGGCTGCCAAATCTTCATTTGGGGTTCAATTTTCAAAATTCTTTTCTTTTTGTTGATAAGTTCTTCCTTTAAAGAAGTCCAGTTGAGGTATACAACATCTCTACTGGTTTCGGCTATATGTAATCGACTTTTAATTAAACCCTCCACCATAGGATGGGGGTAACTCCTCATTCTGTTTGTAACTCCTCGAAATCCGTCCGTCCGTCCGTCTGTCTGTAGAAAGCACGCTAACTTTCGAAGGAGTAAAGGTAGCCGCCTGAAATTTTGCACTAATACTTTTTATTAGTGTAGATCGGTTGGAATTGTAAATAAGCAAAATCGGTCCATATTTTGTTATAGCTGCCACAATCTGTTTTGAATTTCTGTTTTGATTTCTTGAGCCTCTAGAGGGCGCAATTTCCGTCCGATTTTACTGAAATTTTGCATATAGTGTTTTGGTATCACTTCCAACAACAGCGCTAAGTATGGTTCAAATCGGTCTATGTTTTATTATAGCTGTCATATAAACCGATCTTGGGTATTGACTTCTTGAGCCTCTAGAGGGCGCAATTCTTATCCGATTGGATTAAAATTTTGAACGTAGTGTTTTGGTATTACTTCCAAAAACGGTGTTAAGTATGATTCAAATCGGTTCATAATCTTGTATAACTGTCATATAAACCGCCAAGATCTGGGGCTTCTAGAGGGCGCAATTCCTATCCGATTTGGCCGAAATTTTTCATGACGTATTTAATTATGACTCTCTCCAATTATGTAAAATAAGGTTCAAATTGATTCATAACCTGATATAGCTATCATATAAGATATAGCTATCATATAACCGATCTGGGATCTTGACTTCTTGAGCCTCTAGAGGTCGCAATTATTATTTGATTTGAATGAAATTTTGTACGACGGATCTTCTTATGATCATCAACATACGTGTTTATTATGGACTGAGTCGGTCTATAGCCTGATACAGCTCCCACATAAAACGATCTCTTTATTTTTACTTATTGAGCCACAGTTCGCAGTTCTTATTCGAATTGGCTGACATGTTAATTGTAGTCCGTACCGGACCATATCTTAATATCGATCTAATAGCAGAGCAAATCTTTTCTTTTATCCTTTTTTTGCCCAAGAAGAGATGTCGGGAAAAGAACTCGACAAGTGCGATCCATGGTGGAGGGTATGTAAGATTCGGCCCGACCCAACTTACCACGCTTTTACTTGTTTTTTTTTTTTTTTTGTTTCATGAGCGTGAGTGAAAAATCACTCACGTGCACATCTCTAGTATGTAGTTAGTGGTGTTTTCAGTCAGATAATGCGTCGTAACGCATTACTGACTTTGAACACGATTCAAAAATTTTAAATTCATTAGCCTTCCCGAAATTTCTTTTCTGATAAACAAGAATCTTAATCTTAGGTAGACTTTTTGACGAATATAGACATAGAGAGTTTCTTCTGCAGGATAAATTGTACGGTATTTCGACTTCGAAATAAGAGTAGCTTATCTCAATTTTTATACTTTTCTCTGCCTTTCCGAATAATAAGTATCTTCAATTTGGCAAAATTTACTCTCAAACTCCATGTCATTCTTCATATTGCTCCAGAACGTTGCTCAATCTTGTAAGCCTTCCGCAGTTTCAGTCGCCAGCATACAATAGAACCTTAATGATAATATCAGCTACATTAACCGATAAAAACAAGTCATAGATGTTCAAATTCATAATCAAACTCAATATGTAATACTTCGGCTAAATCAACTAAGAATTATTGTGCCCAATAAGACCACAACTTTTGAAGAAGTCTTAAGTACCAATCAAATGTAGAATATTTTTGAAAATGTAAAACATGGTTTTATGGTTCGACCATAATCTTTGTGTTATTTTCCGAGGATTTATTACATTGTGGCAACATTAAATACTCCAACAAAAATGAAATTTATTTCACCACATACTATGTATATACATATGTATGTATGCCGTTTGGAGTATAGTCTTACCATTTAGTTTAGAACAAGTAAAAATGTGCAAAGTTCGGCCGGTCCGAATCTTAGGTACCCACCACCATGGATTCCGCAAAAAGTTTACCATTACTTACTACGTTTATATTTGAATTATTTTATAAGAATCATCAAGTAGGGATGGCGGCTTTTATGGCCTCAAGGATTCATTTCGATATCGGTATTTTAGGGCCCTATATCAGGATATAGACCGATTCGGTTCATACTGGGCAAGGATGTCATATCAATATTTTCAAATTACAAATTTCATCCAAATTGTATGAAAATCGAAGCATCTAGGGTCTCAAAAGTTAAAACTGGGGATCGGTTTATATGAGGGTCAACTCGATATATAGACCGAATGTTGAAAGTCAGAACAGAAGCCCTTGTGCCTGATTTCAACCAAATCAGATGAAAATAGTGGCCTCTAGGGGTTCAAGAAGTCAAAACTAGAGATTGGTTTATATGGCTATATCAGTTTGTAGACCGATTCGAATCATTCTCACAGATGTTGGAAGTCAAAACAGATGCCTTTGTGCCAAATTTCATAACATACGGACGGATGCATATGGCTGGATAGACTCAGATTGCGCAAACGATCAATAATATAGGGTCTCAGTTCAATATTTCGAGGTGTTTCAAACGGAATGACTAGATTAGTATACCCTCATCCTTTGGCTGTGGTTATAAAAGGGGCGTTGTTTTGGACTAACTCCCATTATATGCATGCATAAACATTTGTTTACTCTCCATAAATATTTGAACGACCACATACAGCACAAAAATCAAAATATTTTGGCGCCAATTTTGTCATTTTGTTGTGTTATAAATCATAAATCAGCATATGTATGTGTGTGCCTGTTTGCATTGGAAATGTACAAAAATTTGTTTGGTGGTCTGTGAAAAGACCAAAATTCGCCAAATTCGCATTCAAATGCAACTATCAATTTACACAAGCACGCATAAAAAGGCCTAGAATACTAAATTAAAGTTTCATTATCAGATGGAAAACACTTGATTTGAATTTATTTAAATGAAATTGGAAAATACTGAAGAGCATCAAAATGTATGTAATTTGGTCAAATATTTCTCGACAAAAAAACAGAACGATATGAAATTAATGTTGCACCATGTCATGCCTGAAATGACATACGGAGTGCTGTTGGCAGTTTCTCCATAAACATGGTGATGATCTGGACTAGGCTTTTATTGCATTTACAAAATATTCCATTCAACTCATTTGGTTTTTAGTTTTAATTGCATTTTTAAAGATGTCCAATTTGTTAGAGTTAATTTCATATATCTGACATTTCTCGTTTCAGGCCATTGCTGGCGAAATTGGCATGGACAATATTCTGGATAATATCGCAAATTCCTTATTCAATGGCCTGCTGCCGAATGATTGGCGTAAATTGGCACCTGCGACATGCAAGCAATTGGGCAGTTGGATGGAGCATTTACAGGTAACCACACTGCCAGTCACTTACACACCACATTACTTGAATAAAGTATTCCAATATATTGGATGAATAAATTGCCGAGCAAACTATCATCTCACCAACTCATGCACAATGTAGTCGATTTGATTTCGTTCTAAGCTCAAGCACATATACACACTCTAACACATTCATAAGAACAATAAACTTCTTGTGGCATAACAAATGATTGAGGCAATTGTCTTTCGATACCTTGCAACATTTATCATTTTTCTCAAACTGCTGCTGGAAAAGCCCCTGAACTTCAATCAGTTTGAGTATTGCTAGCATATCTGTACAAGTGATGAAATGTTCATGCGTAACGCAAATAGAGAATACAATAAAGACAAAATTCCATAATAAAGTCCAGTAATCTTTCCAAGCAATGTAGGATTTTAAGTGCCACCGAATCATACCTATCGTGAACAAACCATGGCACTTAGGACATTTTGAACGCTAAACTTCTTTGAATAAAATTGTACAAGTTAAACTCTTCATGTATAAACCAGTAAGGAAAGGCAAAAGTCGGGCGGAGCCGACTATATAATGCCCTACACCATCAAGTACTACTTTGAATACATAGCACCTATGTTAAAATCTAGTAAAACTTTTTATTATTATAGGCCCTAAATTGTGGCTACTACGGCCTTAAAGGTCCATATCGGATGGAAGATGTATATATAAGAGAAATATCTAAATCCGATACGATGTTGATGAAGTTTTGCACACGTATGGGAACATGAAATAAAACATCTCACACACAATTTTGTAAAGATCGGACCAAAATTGTGGCGACTTAAAAGGCCATATAGGATATGGATCCTATTCATGTAATAAGGAATTCTATCGTTAGTCTGTAATTTGTAGTAGAAGTTGCCAGAGAAAACTGTATACATATTTATTGTCCTTTCATTGTTGTGTAATAACTATGTTGCTGTAGACATTATTTTAATGTTGAGCTAGCTCTAAGTTGAACTGGCTGTGAAATTTCTGTAGCCAATATATTCCAAACCGTTTACTTACCCTCCATAGTTTGGACTATGGGGTGTACGCATCCCTACGTAATGGGAGGTGGCTTCCTTGTTCGGCAGGGGTAGATATGAGTGACGTGAAAACGAACGAATCTGATACAATTTTTTTCCAAAATCAATAGTGTTCGTCCTTTGACCAAGAAATGACTTGCCCAATCGGACCTTTATCACAAAATTCTAAATCGAGTCATGAAGTGATTCTAAGCCGATAGGTATGCTTATCGATGGGTCTAACTCTTCTCCTTCTTTGCGTTGCAAACAAATCACGTTATAATACACCGTCTCAAAGTGGTGGTGTAGGGTATACAAAAACAAGTAAAAGTGTGCTAAGTTCGGTCGGACCGAATCTTATATACCCTCCACCATGGATCGCATTTGCCAAATTCTTTTCCGGCATCTCTTCTTTGGAAAAAAAAGGATAAAAGGAAAGATTTGCTCTGCTATTAGAGCGATATCAAGATATGGTCCTGTTCGGACCACAATTAAATTATTTGTTGGAGACCTGTGTAAAATGTCAGCCAATTCGAATAAGAATTGAGCCCTTTGGGGGCTCAAGAAGTAAAATAGAGAGATCGATTTATATGGGAGCTGTATCAGGCTGTAGACCGATTTAGACCATAATAAACACGTATGTTGATGATCATGAAAGGATCCGTCGTACAAAATTTCAGGCAAATCGGATAATAATTGTGACTTCTAGAGGCTCAAGAAGTAAAGATCCCAGATCGGCTTATATGGCAGCTACATCAGGTTATGAACCGATTTGAACCTTATTCGACACAGTTGTTGAGAGTCATAATAAAATACGTCATGCAAAATTTCAGCCTAATCGGATAGGAATTGCGCTTTCTAGAAGCTCAAGAAATCAAGTCCCCAGATCGGTGCAAAATTTCATTCAAATCGGATAAGAATTGCGCCCTCTAGAGGCTCAAGTAGTCAAGGCCCAAGATCGGTTTATATGGCAGATATATCAGATTATGGACCGATTTGAACCATACTTGGCACGGTTGTTGGCTATCATAACAAAACAAGTCGTGCAAAATTTCATTCCAATCGGATAAGAATTGGGCCCTCTGAGCCTCAAGAAGTCAAGACCCAAGATCGGTTGATATGGCAGCTATATCAAAACATTGACCGATATGGCCTATTTACAATCCCAACCGACCAACACTGATAAGAAGTGTTTGTGCAAAATTTCAAGCTGTTAGCTTTACTCCTTAGAAAGTTAGCGTGCTTTGAATGTACGGACAGACAGACGGACGGGCAGATGGACAGACAGACGGACTTGACTAGATCGACATAAAATGTCATGACGAGCAAGAATGTATGTACTTTATGGGGTCTTAGACACATATTTCGAGGTGTTACAAATGGAATGACGAAATTACTTTACCCCCCATCCTATGGTAATGGGTATAAAAATTAATTTGTGTTTGCTTGTGTGTATGTATGTTCCGTAGAGACTCAAAAACGGCTGAAACGATATTCTTGAAATTATCTCAGATCGAACATAATGATCCCATGGTAAAAATAGTTAACTACATTTTTTGATTTCTTAATGGGGCGGACCCTCCCCTCACTCTAATTTTCAGAAATGCCCGATCTCGGAGATGGGTGGTTCAATTTAAACGAAATTTTGTGTTCTCTCTTGTAGTAACCTAAAAACACTATTTTGGTATCCAAATTTTGGATGGGGTACCTGGGGGCCCTACCCCAAAACCTACCAAATATATAAATACCAATCTCGACAACATCGGATTCAAATGAATGGTATTTAAGATTAGATAACATATTTCATATCCAATTGCCGGACCAAGTATAAGGGGGACCACCCCAACCCCCAAAACCAGGTAATTGAGAGAAGTATACGAATCTGATATCCAAATGTAGGACCAAGTTTCTGGGGGTCCAACCCCTCCCCAAAACACCCCCCTAAAGGACTTATTTACTGTCCATGGCAATATGGGGCTCAAATAAAACCACTCCCAAAGAAGACCATAGCAATATGAGGCTCAAAGAAAGGTCTTTGAGGGTAAACCACGAAAGTGTCTATTGGGCCACCCCACCCCTATAACACCACCAAAATAGGACGTATTTGCTGACCATTGCAATATGGGGCTCAAATGAGAGGTATTAAAGAGTGGAACACGAATCTGATATACATTTTCAGGGCTAAGTCACTGAGTGGGCGTCCCATTCCCGAAAATACTCCTAAAATCGGTCATGTTTGGCAACTATGAAAGTATGTGGCTCAAATGGAAGGAATTTGAGAATAGACCACGAATCTGATTTCAACATTCGGAACCAACTTTCTAGGGGAGGTCGCACCCCCATAACATCCCCCAAATAGGACATATTGGCTCACCATGACATTTTGGGTCCTAAAGAGAGTGGAGCTCGATATTGATAGTTTTTAGAGCCCATACTCCAAACCGGATATACTTGCTGACTATTGCAATAAGGGGTTTAAATGAAAGGGATTTGAGATTAGAAAACGAATTTGATATCAAATTTTGAGGCCAATGGCAATATGGGTACAAATAAATGAAATTTGTGAGTAGAGCACGATGATGATACATTTTCAGGGCTAAGTGTTTGGGGGACCATCCCATTCCCCAAAACACCCCTAAATCTGGCATATTTTCCGATCATGTCAATGTGGAACTCATGTGGGACTGATACCCACTTTCGGGACTAATTTTCTGGGGCTCTACCCCTTCCCCAAAGCACCACACAAAAATTATTTAGTGTCCATCGCAATATGGGGCTCAATAAAGGTATTTGGGAGTAGAATACGAATCTGATATCCAAATGTGGGACCATGTATGTGGCGTACCTTCCCCAAAACACTTCCCAGGTCCTTGTATAAGAAAAATTCTGATTCTGATGAAAAACCAAATACAATTTCCTATCATCAAATGCTGAATTCCCTAACATTTCGAGAAACCGAACCTTTGTAAAGATGTATGTTTAAATGCATTGATACTTGTAACAAACAACATCAATTTCTCTTTCTCCTCCAATCATAAATCAATCATCGACATCAACTTCATCACTCCCACAGCAGTTTTGGCTGTACGTCGACACAAAGCCAAAGGCTCACCTATCTACTCACCCATTTAGCCACTGCCAACCACAGCGCACATTGATATTGTACAATACTCATCACTTTGTTACCTTCCATCCATACACCCACTCATTCATCCTTGAATGCACGCCAGGGATAATCTGCTGATGCTGCTGCTGCTGCCGTCTCTGTTTCAGAGGGAAACTTTTTTTCTTAAATCATCATTATTCTTAATCATTGAAATTCCCCTCTTTACTTTTTGTCCTATCTATGTTTCCCCACCGTGATCCTTGCTGGCGTGGTGCTTCAATGGACGCTTATTTGTGCTGCATTGACTTTGGTTATTTCTATAGCGACGTGCCACCCAATTCAAATATTGGTCAATGTCTGGGGAGCCTCTGGTCATGTGGCTTTCGGGTCTGCACATTCCACAAAGTTATCTAACGGCTTTGGTTCAGGTGAGTGAGTCTGTTAAAATACATGCCAAGAGCAAATCCTTAAGGCGCTATTGCACGGCATGTAGATGTCTTATGACATGTGACTTTTTGTATTCACATGCAATTGAAAATGTTGGTTAAAATTGTCAATTTATGACATAACCTAAAAATTTGAGCAAAAGCTGATTTTTTATGCGTAATCATAAATTTGTGAAAACGATTTAATTTGGGGTTGCTTTCATTCGACTGACAACAAAAACAGCTGATTTCTTTATATTTTCGTCAAAAGAACTAGAGCACGCTCTAGTCGAAAAAAAATTACATGTGTTAGTTTCGCTTGTATCACACGACATGTACAACTCAACATGTGCCAAATTTGACATGTCATAAGACAACTACATGCCGTGTAATAGAGCCTTTAGCTTGGCTTACAACGAAACGTGTGGTTATTATTTTGTCTTGCAGATGGCCTGTCGCAAAAACGGTTGGCCTTTGGATAGATCGCAAATGTATACGTGCGTCACCAGTTACATTGATCCCGACGATATCGAAGAAAGGCCAGCAACGGTGAGTGTAAATATTTAAAGTTGTTTGTAATACTCCAAAAGAAACAAATAGAATTATTGGGTTGCCCAAAAAGTAATTGCGGATTTTTTAAAAGAAAGTAAATGCATTTTTAATAAAACTTAGAATGAACTATAATCAAATATACTTTTTTTACACTTTTTTTCTAAAGCAAGCTTAAAGTAACAGCTGATAACTGACAGAAGAAAGAATGCAATTACAGAGTCACAAGCTGTGAAAAAATTTGTCAACGCCGACTATATGAAAAATCCGCAATTACTTTTTGGGCAACCCAATATTATTGCATATGAAATATTGTTATGAATCCCATTATGTATTGCTTTTTTCATTAAGGGTTGTTATATATCCGGTCTACATATTGAAGGTGCCCGCTGGGACATGGAACGCATGCAATTGGGACGATCCCTACCTAAAGTTTTGGTTGAAGATCTTCCAATTTTGTCCGTAGTGCCTATAGAATCTCACAGACTAAAATTACAGGTAAACAGTTAGCAGTGTCTATGATATGATATGATTTCAATTGCATATTTTCTACTTTGCCTTGTTAGAATACCTTCCGTGCTCCCGTTTACACCACTTCATTACGACGAAATGCCATGGGTGTTGGTCTTGTTTTTGAAGCCGATTTGGCTACATCCGAAGACTTAAGCCATTGGATTCTTCAAGGCGTTTGTTTAACATTAAATAGAGACTGATATTTATATAAATCTATTTGTTTCAAATATATATTATAAATAAATATAAAAGGGGCCTAGAAAGGCACGAAATTGTTTTAAAATATCTTCTCTATAGATAGAGTTAGATCTTTGGCCTAATCTATGTATTGGGTTGCCCAAAAAGTAATTGCGGATTTTTTAAAAGAAAGTAAATGCATTTTTAATAAAACTTAGAATGAACTTCAATGAAATATACTTTTTTTACACTTTTTTTCTAAAGCAAGCTAAAAGTAACAGCTGATAACTGACAGAAGAAAGAATGCAATTACAGAGTCACAAGCTGTGAAAAAATTTGTCAACGCCGACTATATGAAAAATCCGCAATTAATTTTTGGGCAACCCAATATATACATCTATAGTAGTATTTGTGCCCAATTTCTAGGGGCAAGCTTTACACATTGATAAGTTAGAATGATTTCGACAGAGGGAGAATGTTAGGATCAAGAAAGTGCCTAAATTCCCACAACAAGAATGTTGATTACAAAAAGATTATTTATATAAAAATAAAAAATTATATTTGAACCCTATCGTTAATTGGGAAAAATAACAAGTATAGGACGCTTTTACTTTTGGCAGGCCGAATATTAGTTATCCACCATCACAGTTTGTAATCCCCTTTAATATTGTTCAATAATTCCAACCATTACATACATTACATTTCTAAGTGAGAACAACCCATTTATCTTTTATGTAGCGCCTAAAACTATGCAATGGTTAAAAGAATATTCGTGGCGACCATAAATCCTTTGTTATCGAAATCCGCCTCTGAGCTAACAAATTATCGAAAACAATTACCTATGTAGAAATGGAAGAAACACAAAAGGTATGGCAAATTTAGGCAATGGCGAATACATAATAACTATAGTCGGGATTTTTATGCAAAATCTTAATTTTGCCACCTATTAATTGGAAAATGCGTGGTATTTTGCAATAAAATTTAATTTTATTAGCATATAATGACTTAAGAACTCCGAAAAGCCAAATATTTTGACGAAATATTACCGTAATTGCCAAATTAGCATAAAAATTATAACATACACCATGTTCAAAAACCAATATGTTTTAAATAAAGGAAATGGCGCTTTTAAACTTCATAGATAATGCATGCATATTTCGTGGCGGCTATGTGGGATTAAGATCTACGTGTACGATTGCTCTTTTATACCCTCCACCATTTCGTCATTCCGTTTTTAACGCATCGAAATATTAATCTGAGGCGCTTGTGGATATAGATAAATACGAATTATCTAAACCCCCGTTTACACTGCTCATTAAATACGGATTTAAGGCTCTCTTCAGCTGATTTTCTAAAGCGAAAGCAGATGATCGGATTAAGAACATGTCGCTCTCAATGGCATGCAGTTTTGCGTCGTTTGCATTTGCTTAATTTGCATTATTTCCTTTCCCGTGAAGGAAAGTATGGCGTAATGCACGTACATATATTGGGTTTCGACAGTCGTAGCTTAAAATATGTGTATCATGCTTTCTTTTCGCTGTAAATTTAATTTTTTTCAATTTTTTTGGCAGAGCTGCATGCTTTGAAGAAAAATACAATAATTACTGACACCTATAAAGGTTGAGTTACATATCTCGCGCAGCACTTATACGTGCTTACGCATGCATCTCAGAAAAAATTGAAATAGGTTGGTTTGTATTGTGTGGGTTACACAACAAATGCAAATTTAAATTATCACTTTACATTATCAACGAATTTTAGCATTAAATCGAAGTAAGTACGTAAGTAAGTGAAGTACGTAAGTAAGTGAAGTACGAAAGTAAGTAAAGTACGTATGAAAATTGACTAAACTGCGGAAATCATATTCTATTTCCAAAGAAATAGTATTTAGTTCATGAAATTGCAGTGAGTATAAAAATTGCCTAAATTTGTTTCTCTAACACCAGCATAAAAATCGATGACTTACTTTTAAAACTATTACCAGCAACAAAAAAAAATCCTTAATTGTAATTGCAATTATAATCTGCGGCAAACTAACCAAATTTAGCATGAAAAAAAAATTTTTTAATAAATTTTTACTGAAACTTATAGCCAACGTTTTTGAGGACTTGCTTATCACGTCATAGAAGAAAGTTAAAAAATATTAGATACTAAAATGTTTAACTATTTTCAAGATTCAACGTTTGATTCATTAAGTACATATTTATTTATTATTTTATTTACTTTTTATACCCAGAAAGGGGGATATACTAACCAAGTGATTTGGTTTATAACACCTCGAAATATTGTTCTAAGACCCCATCAAGTAAATATATTCTTGATCGTCTTGATATTCTATGCCAATATTGCCATGTCCGTCCGTCCGTCTGTCGAAATCAAAATGGTGGTCAAACACAAAGCTCGCCGCTTGAAACTTTGCACAGATACATCTTATTTATGCAGATTGTTTGAGATTGCAAATGGGCCATATCGGTTCAGATTTGGTTATAGCTCCCAAATAAACCGATCTTCAGGTATTTATCCCCTAGAAGCCGAAATTGTTATCTAATCGGGCTGAAATTTTGCATTTAGTGTTCTGTTATCACGTCCAATAACCGTATTTCCCATCTAAACCGATCTGCCGATTTAACATCTTGAGCGCCCGGAAGCCGCAATTTTTGTCCGATTTGGCTAAAATTTTGCAGGTAGTGCTTGTTACACCTTCCAACAACCGTGCCAAATATGGTTCAAATCGGTCTATAACCTGACATAGCTCCCATCTTGAGCACTTAGTAGTCCGTAATTTTGAGCACTTAGTAGTCTGTAATTTTTGTCCGATTTAGCTAAAATTTTGGATATAGGGTTCTGATACGACTTCCAATAACTGTGTCAATTACGTCTGCAACAACTGTGCCAAGTACGGTCCAAATCGGCCTTTAACCTGATGTAACTCCCATATAAACCGATCTCTCGATTATCCTTGTTCGGTTCCAAGAGCTTTAACTTTTGCCTGGTTTGACAGAAATTTTGTTCGTAGAGTAAAATTTGTCTTTTCAATTAATTTTATTTTGTGAAACCCACCATTAGAATCCATGATGGTGGGCTTCAAAGATTCGGTCCAGCCGAACTTAGCACGTTTTTACTTGTTTTTGTTTATCTATTGGGTTGCCCAAAAACTAATTGCGGATTTTTTAAAAGAAAGTAAATGCATTTTTAGTAAAACTTAGAATGAACTTTAATCAAATATACTTTTTTACACCTTTTTTCTAAAGGAAGCTAAAAGGTAACAGCTGATAACTGACAGAAGAAAGAATGCAATTACAGAGTCACAAGCTGTGAAAAAATGTGTCAACGCCGACTATATGAAAAATCCGCAATTACTTCTTGGGCAACCGAATATTTATTTATTCACTTATTTATTTAGTTACTCATTTATTATTGAGATTCCATTGCAGCATATTGTCCGGCTTTAGACCATTGTTTAATGTTTTCTATTCAAAGAATAGTATTGCAAAAAAACATTTAAAAATCAGCAAAAGTGTGTTGTTGCTAGAAACATTTGACAGGTTTCTCGTATCGCGATTTCATTTTCGACCAAGAATTTTTTTTTATTTTAAAATATTTCTAAATAAGTGCATGCATGCATTCTGAATGTTGACTGCAGCATGTGGTGAAGCTACCTTGGACAAAAGCAACGTTTATAGGTGGTACAAAGTGGATATTCATATGTTAGTATAAAATTCGCGATACTTTTGTACAGACCTCGCATTCACCTCAACGGTTTGTTGTTGTTATTAAGCAAATGTTATGTTCAAACAAATAACCTATTTCTAAAAATATGTCATAAAATTCTTTGTTTTTAAAACTGATATGTTTTATGGAGTTTTTACATAGTTATTCCTGAAATTTGGAAATATGTACTCCTTAAAGTAAACTAAATTAATTTTAATTTTCCTATCCTTAATACAAACGTTGGAAACTATATACAAATATATCATGTATTAGCTGAAGGGTTATCATTAGACTCCAATTGAATAAGATTTTTGTAAAGGGAATGGGACACATTTTTCCGATTAAAAAACATCTTAAATTTTGTAAATTTTAACTAGACTTAAGATCATTTGTATATACTTGTATATATTGTATATACTTAGTAATTGAAATAAAGATTGATAAAGTAAACTTAACGGGAGAAAAAATCGTTGGCGTCAAATCATGACCAATTTTACCATGATTTAGTTAATTTTCTGTTTATTTAGGGGTAAAATTTTTTGAGTGTTCCGTTAAAAATGTTTTCTTATATTCGCGACATGATTTGAACTAAGGCGTAACGCGTCACTGATGGACATGGTAATCTATGTGCCAAGTTGGCCTCCAATAAAACAAATTTTTTGGAAATTTGCAAAAAAAAAACACGCATTTTAATATTTAGCAAAGACAACCCAAAGACAAATCCTTCTATAATCCATATCCTATCTAGATAAACTCAATTTTAGGCACACAAGTAGGGATAACGTGAATGAAAACCATATTTATTTGTTGGCAAGGTATAGCTTTAGTTGTAATCATCTTAGTATTGGAAGCAAATTTTACGAGTAATAAGAGCTAAGATCGAAGAACTGGAATTGGACCACGTGGAACCTTTATTAACTTGAAGGCTGAAGGCAAAAACAAGTTCTAACATAGTCCATGAAACTTCTCTTTAAATGAGGCGTTAAGAGCTCCAAATTTTGTGAATCATTTGATTCCAAATCCGAGTCGATGGTCATTTCCTGTATGCTAAAGGTGTCTGTGAGTTCGGCCTGTTTTTTCATGCGATTCTTGTGCATGTGGGAGGGGAAAAATGATATCTCCTCACATTCATCACTGCAAGAAGATATTCGTTTAATGACACATTTACCAAGACAAACTGTTTACAATGCCTACCCACCTTTCAGACTTATAGTCAACTAAAGGCTTATTTTCCACGTCTCCTGGTATGGGCAATCGATTAATGGGTATCAAGGTTGCTGATTGTGATTTACGCTTCTGAACAAAATGAAATTGAACTGGTTAATTTATTTGTAAATGACAGCCTTGCACTAACTTACGCTCTCCTCCTGGTAATGCGAATAGTTTCGCTTTGCCCTTTCCACTTTCAATTCCAATTTCCTTTGTAGGATACGACATGTATTGGGCGGCTTGAGCGTGTCCTCTACATCACTGCCGCTGTGCTGTGTGGGTGATGAATCTCTGGCTTTGTATGAGGTAGATTGTATATCCGTTGCTCCCCGAAAGCTTACTTCCAAATCTGCCATATGGTCTATCGTATTGTCGTGTGTCAAACGAAGATTCTGCGTGTCAAATAAGAAACTCATTTATTATCATTTTGTTTCAGTCAGAAAATGCTATGCTGAAATATGTTTGCATTCAATACCGTCTCCATTTCCGCTTCCTCAGTTATTAGCGATGATTTGTCTTCACTTTCAATGCCACTATCCTCCAGTAGTGGCATTTTTATTGTTATTATTTTAATATTTCACTTAATTTCACAATAATTCTTTTTTATTTTTACGTCCCTTTTTTGTTTGTGCGTAAATTTGTGTTGGGAAAAAATTCTTCATTGTTCACCGCCACTGCGCATGTCCGCTGCTTATCAGCTGTATTGTTGTTAAACATGTTCAGGGCAAATCAATAACCGCTAGCCATATGAGCGACAACTGATATCATTGCCAGCTCAAATATTTTATCAACGCACAGGAAAAAAGGTGTTGCCATACCCTTTGTGAAATATGCGAGATAAACAACATCTGAATTAATTGGCAATCTTTTAAGAAAAATCCAACGATAATGTATCTGCCTTGAAAAAGGCCACTGTTTGCTTGAAGACTTTCATCCTTCACTTTTGTCAATATGTAGCATTTTGTCAGAGAAAAAAAGTTTTACTGACAGTTTTTGACAATCTTCATTAGGCCTATCCGCTTTATGACTTCACAAGGGATTTGCTTCTTTTTGTTTATTTGTTGTAAAGCGTATATATACAAGGAAATTCATAATATACTGGTGCTTCAGCGCCAAAAGGCATTAGAGAGGCCCTTTGGTAAAAATTTACTTTATATTTAACTTAAAATTTTAAAATCAGTTAACCATATTTAAATGAAGTACAATTAATAATGCAATTAATTAGAAACATAACTATGTATGTATGAGTATGTAGAAATTCCTTTAACTTTTGTTTAAAATGATGAACACAATTGCATTCATTGAAAACTTGTGGTAAGCAATTGAATACATGACAACCATTATTCTCTATACGTTGTTTTGTGTAAGCGGGCGGACTCTCCCCCTCACCCCAGTTTTCAAAAACTCCAAATCTCGGAGAGGGGTGCACCGATTTAAGCGAAATTTTGTATGCCTCCTTATGGTAGCCAAAAACCACGCAATTGGTATACAATTTTGGGTTTAAATAACCCTGGGGAACGCCCCATCCGAAAACCCACCCGAACGGACATGTTTACAGTTTGGGAGGGACAATATAGGTATCAAATGATAGGTATTAAAGAGGACATTTCCACCGCTTTGGGCAATATGGATATTAAATGAACGGTATTTAAGAGTAGAGTAAGAATATAATGTAAAAATTGATTTCGGGGTGTCTGAGGCGACTCCCCATTTTCCAAAACCCCCAGCATGGCCTATTTATCAATTAGGACAATATAGATACCAAATGAATGGTATTTAAAAGAAGAGTAAGAATCTGATATAAAAATTGATTCCCGCCCCCAAAAGGACATATTTATCGATTGGGAGAATATGGATATAAAAATACTGGTGTTAACAATTTAAGTACACATCCGTTATAAGAATTCGGTCCAACCTTAAAAACCCCCAAAAACGGGCATGAATGTCCAACGTTACAAAATGTGTATGGTATACACATTTGGCAGAGTCTCGGACCGAATCCCCACTAAATACCCTTCAATAGGACGTGTAGTTCGATTGCGATAACATGGGAATAAAAAGAAGACAGTAGAGTTCGAATCTAATGTTGATATAAGGATCCAAGTATCTGGGTCACGTCCGGCCATTCAGCAGGACATGTAGATTGCGACAATATCCACTATGGATAGCACTTGTCGAGTTCTATGCGATGTATCTCTTTTTAGGCAAACAAAGAATATTGAATAAGAACTGTTATGCTATTGGAGCTATATCAAGTTATAGTCCGATTCGGACCATAAATGAATGCTGAACATTGTAGAAGTTCATTCGGATAAGAATTGGGCCTTGTAGGTGCTCAAGAAGCAAAATCGGGAGATAGGTTTATATGGGAGCTGTATCAAACTATTGATCGATTCAGATCATAGTTGATACGTATGTTGAAGGTCATGAGAGAAGACGTCGTACAAAATTTCTGCCAAATCGGATGAGAATTGCGCCTTTTAGAGTCTCAGGAAGTGAAGATCTATTGGCTCAAGAAGTCAAGATCCAAGATCGGTTTATATGCTAGCTTTACCAGATTATGAACCGATTTGAATTATACTTAACACAGTTGTTGGAAGTGATACCAAAACACTACGTGCAAAATTTTAGTCAAATCGGACGATAATTATGCCCTCTAGAGGCTCAATAAATCAAGACCCAAGATCGGTTTTTATGGCGGCTATATCAAAACATGGACCGATTTGGCCTCGATTAAGCTTTAAATGGTGCATCCGCTTAGTCCAATTTTGGCATACTCTTTCCACCATTTCGGCCGGTATCTCACGAATAAATACTTCAATGTTGTTACCCAATGCGTCTGTTGAAGAGGGCTTATCTGTAAAGACATTAGCTTTAACATAGATATCCTAGAATTGACCGGTCCCGAATGTGAAATAATATGTTCACCGAACTCGCCTCTCAATGAGTCCATCGATACGCGTGCTGTGTGGCATGTGGCACCGTGTTGTTGAAACCACATGTCATGCAAGTAGTACGACTTTGAAGAAGTACGGCCCAATGATGCCACCAGCCCGTGAACCGTACCAAACTGTGACTTTTTCTGGATTCATTGATAGCTCTTGCGATGCTTTTAGCTGTTCTTCACTCCACAATCAACAATTCTGCTTATTTACGTATCCATTAAGCCAAAAATGAGCTTTGCCTCTGAACACAAGAAGAGCGTAATAAATTTTCTTAATAGAGCACGCATTTGGATAAAAAAAAATTCAATTATTTGTAAGCGTTGTGCGTTTGTAAATTATAGACCAAACTGAAGATGTTTGACAGTGAAACAAAACACGAAAAGTGCGTAAGCTATTTAAACAAGTGTTGCCAAAAAGATATGGCTAAAAATACACCCTTTTGAACTGTCAAGTAAAGCTTTTTAAAGACTTCGTTAAGTTTTGTGAATAAGGCCATAGTTGAAATGAAATAAAAAAAAGCCAACAGCAATTTTGGCGTAAAGAAAATAAAGATGGCTGTAAATTTATACTTACGAATAAAACCGTCCGATTCAATCCGCCTCTAGCCACTGTGGACATACACCTAAGCCAGTTAGGTTAGTACTTAGTACTTTTTATACCCACCACCGAAGCACCGAAGTCTTTAAAATTAGAGATATTGAGCTGAAACCTTGCATAGATTCTTTTCTTGTCCATAAGCAGGTTAAGTTCGAAGATGGGCTATATCGGACCATATAGACCGATCCGCCGATCTAGGGTCTTAGGTCCATTAAAGCCACATTTATTATCCGATTTTGGTGAAATTTGGGGCCGTGAGTTATGAAAGGCCCTTCGACATCCTTCTTCAATTTGGCCCAGATCGATCCAGATTTGGATATTGCTACCATATAGACCGGTCTCCCGGTTTTAAGTTTTGGAGCCATGAAAGGCGCATTTTTGTCGATGTCGACGAAGTTTGAGACAGTGAGTTGTGTTAGGCTCTTCGACGTCTTTCTTCAATTTGGCCCAGATCGGTCTAGATTTGAATACAGCTGCCATATAGACCGATCTTTGGATATAAGGTTTTGGGCCCATAAAAGGCTCATTTACTGTCCGATTTCGCCGAAATTTAGGACAGTGCTTTGTATTAAGCTCTTCGACATTTCGGAACATATTACGATATAGCTGCTATGGGGCATAAGGTGTGCATTTTTCACCGGATTTTGACGAAGGGTGGTTTACATATATACCCGAGGTGATGGATATCCAAGGTTCGGCCGGCCGAACTTAATGCCATTTTACTTGTTGCTGTATTCAAGTTCTATTTTTTTTAACTTTTCCTACTTACCATACTTTTCGCGTGCGAACATTTGCAAGAACATAAGATGAGAAGACCATCCCATATAATTTAATTATTTTCTTCTTATTTTTTCTGTTTTTATTTACAAAGTATAAAGTATTTTTTAGGAATTACATTAAAGTTCACAAATTTCTTTTACATGCATATCTAAGTGTGAATGTAATTATGTTATTCTTCTTTTCTCAATATGGGCGAAATTTTAAAATTAATACTTCGTCGCATTTATTTTCATTGACTCGGGCAATAAATAGGAACAAATTATTTACTAACATTTCTTATACATAAAATTAATAAAAAAAAAAAATAATCATCTTCATCATCGTTTATAATTCAACTCTATGGCATAGCGAAGAAAATCGGTTGTTATTCGAAAGTGTGTGGGGGGGGGAGGAGTGAGTGAGTGGTGAAGTAGTGTTACTAAGTTTAAATTAATTGCTCAAAATTAATTTTTGGTTTTCTATCATTAAAACGTACTTTGCTAATAATAACTCTTGCCTGAGGTTACACTTAATGGTTAAAACGTAATGGAAATTGCAAAAGACAATCAGAGTTAAGTTCAATGTATGAATCAATCAATCAATAAATTCGTAGTGATGATTACTATTTAGACAAAAATTTGTGCACTAGAACCGGATTGGTGTGACAGGCTTCCCTCCAAAGAGTCTTAAAATGTAGTATCATATGAAATAGAAAATGTAGCATCATTGAAACATTGTGCAAGTCAGTGAAGTGGGAATCCTACTGTGAAACCTCAAAGCTGACCCGCCAGGGCACACGATCGACAACAGAACTTGGCATAGTATTTGTTCTTACAGTAGCGTCCTCGAACGATCAGATTACAGTTGGCAAAGTGAGCATTATCAATACACTCAGGATTCAGAGGTATGGTAGCTGAAAATGAGAAACCTTTCAATGATCGTTTCTAAAAAAAGACACCCCATATACTTACATTGAATATTTATGCTTTCCTCACTTATACTATAGCTGACAGCATTGGCTGCCTTGCAACCATATCTGCCGGAATCGGCGCTGCTAACATTATTGATGATCACTTTGTAAGGGGCACCTGCAATTAATAAAAATCGTCCACTAATTTATTAAAACTGTCATAATTTTCACAAGGTGAGGGGCTGAGGATTTCCGTTTTATTCTTCTTACCGACAGATATTTGTACTCTCTCACTGGGCACCAAAGGTAAACCATCTTTAATCCAGGTTACATTTGGTGTGGGATATCCTTGAACCGAGCAACTAATTGTCAGTGTGGATCCTGGAGAGTAGGTGTTGGATTGGTCCATACCGATGACAGCATTGACGGGAACTAAGCGCAGGAGCGCAAGAAAAATCGTTTAAATTATTGCATATTGAATATTTAAAACATAAGATTATGATACATGATCACAAATTCAAGAGTCTCAATGCACCATTCATGCGCACACCACCATAGGAATGAAAGTTATAGAAAATTAAAAATTCAAACAAGAAAAAAGGCTTTAAGTTCGGCCGGGCCGAACTTTGCATACCCACCAACTCGGGTATATATGTAAACCCCCTTTCGTCACAGTGCGGAGAAAATTGGATAACTTAAGCACCCGAATTCGGCAAAGACATATGATATTATTCAATTTTGTAAATAGAACAAAATATTGGTATTTTTGCCAAATATATCCAATTATAAACCCATCTGAACCATATTAAGGTCGGATAACGGGAGGCTCAGAAAAACTCTCTGTTTCAAATTTCAGCGAAATCTGGTAATATATAAAGCTTTTATGGCCTTCAGACCCTTTATCAGGAGATCGGTCCAAATATGATCCGATTTGGCACGTTCAAAAAGACGTATCTGGCAAATGAAATATGTAAACGATAATGAATTCATCTACCATAGAATGGGGGTATATTAATTTCATCATTCTGTTTGTAACACATCAAAATATTGATCCGAGACCCAACAAGTAAAACTGTGCCAAGTTCGGCCAGGTCTAATGTTAGGAACCCACCACCATAGATTGTACTACAAACGAACTAAGTTGAAAGACACATATATACTTTTTGTACAATATTTCTCCCAATTCAGCCAAAAATTTAATCTTTATATGGGAGCTATATTAGGGTATTGACCGATTTCAAAATCATAACAGGACTCTACCTGCAAATTTTCAACCAAATCGTATAAAAATTGGACTTTCAAAGAGTTAAAGATCTCATTATGTGATATCGGTTTATATGAGAGTTATATCAGGTTATAGATCGATTTGGACCGAACTTGACCCGGTTGTTGGAAGCCGTAGCAGAATACTTGCAAATTCTTGAAAATTTCAACCAATTTGGATAAAAATTGTGGCTTTCAGGGACTCAAGATTTCAAATCAGGATATCGGTTTATATTGGAGCTATAAGAGGTTATGGGCCGATTTCGACCGTACTAAGCACGGTTATTAGAAGTCGTAACAAAATACTTTGTGCAACATTTCATATAAAGCGGACAACAATTGCGTCGAACGGGGGCTCAAGACGTAAAATCGAGTGATCAGATAATATGAGAGCTTTATCAGATTATAAACCGATTTGGATCCCATGGCAGCCGGTTGTACGTACCGGATTGACCCGATGGAGTTCTCCATCGTCAAATGCTGCCGCCTCAGTGTACAACACATTGCTACAACAACAACATAAGCAGATATGGACCGTACTTTGCACGGTTGTTGGAAGTCATAACAGAACATAACATGCAAAATTTCAATTAAATCGGATAACAATTGCGACTTCCAGGGGTTAAATATCTCAAATCGGGAGATAGGTTTACTCGACAAGCTATATCCAAATGTGAATTCCCAACCACCTAATACATCAATGTATTCGTTCGACCGCAGTTGTGATTTCTACAGACAGACGGACAAGGCCAGATCTACTTGGAATGTCAAGACGATCAATAATATATGCACTTTATGGGGTGACAGATCAATATTTCGAGGGGGAATGACTAGATTAGTATACCCTCCATCCCATGGAGGTGGGTATAACAAAATATTATTGACATTATAAGCCGATTTTACCAAGTCTGTCCGTCTGTCTGTCCGTCGGTCTGTCTGTTGAACGCACGCTAATTTTCGAAGGAAGAAAGCTAACCGCTTGACATTTTGAACAAATACTTCCTATTAGTGCAGCTCGATTCGAATTGTAAATGCCAATTTTCATATTTTGATATAACTGCCATATAAACCGATCTTGGAACTTGACTTCTCGAGCCTCTAAACCGCGCAACCCTCATCTGACTTGCATAATCATAAATTTAGTATAAAGTTTTCGTTCTTCCAACAACTATGATAAGTATGGTCCAAATCGGTTCATAAACTGCTGTAGTAACCATATAAACTGATCTCGGATCTTGACTTCTAGAGCCTTTAGAGTGTGCAATTGTTATCCGATTTAGCTAAAATTTTACATGAAGTGCTTTGTTTTGACTTTCAACAACCGTTTGTTGTTGTTGTTGTTGTTGTAGCAGTTTATTGTGTGCTATCTTTCGTCTGCTTGATTCTGTTGAGTGTCAAGACCCAGGAACTCCGCGACTAAGATGGGGTGCGTCCACAGGGATCTGGGTCTGAGTCGAGTGGGTCTGGCCGGGCAGTTACACAGGTGACGTGTATCGTGCGGTCCCTGGTTACAATCGGGACATACATCTTGCACGTCGGCATCAATCCTAGCTCTGTGGGAATTGAGGCGGCTGCATCTGCCGGAACGTAATTGAGCCAGAACCACTCTGGTTTGCCGGGGGAGGTCGATTTCTTCGGGTGCTATGGGTGGCGGTCGTACTCCAAGGACTACATTCACCCGGTAGCCAATTAACGCGTCTGCTACCGTGTCTGCATGAATGTTGTTCAGACCCGCTTGATCTAGAGGTTCTCTCTTGTTGCGCTGGACATCACGCTCTAGATCGTGTAGATCTACCTTAAGGCTTCTGGGCGGTGGGTATCTATCCACAAGATGATGATTTGGATGATTTCTGCGATAACAGCCCAAAAGGTATTGCTTAGACAGCATGTAGTTATGTCTTCGCACTGGTAGGATCTTTGTCTCCTGATGGAGGTGGTCCACATGAGAACTAAGGAGACAGCCCGCCGCAGTTCGGAGGGCGGCATTCTGACAGATCTGAATATTATTCCACTGCGTGTCACAAAGTTGACGTGACCACACTGGCGCTGCATAACTTACCACAGACCGGCCAATTGCTTTATACGTGGTCAACAAGGTTTCTTTGTCTGCACCCCAAGTGCTGCCAGCGAGTGACTTGAGGACCTTGTTTCTACTTTTGACTTTATTGCAGATTGCTGTGGCATGTGGGGAGAAAGTGTAGGAGCTGTCAAATGTGACGCCAAGTATTTTGGGACACTTGATGGTCGGAATAATTTCTCCATCGACCATCACAGTCAGCTCAGTATTCACCTCACGCGTATTTGTAGTGAACAGTGTGGCTGAAGATTTGGTGGCGGATATCTTCAGATTTCTTGCAGCGAAATATGAGGCAAGCTCGTTGAGGTAGACGTTCAACCTATCGCAGATGTCATCAATGGGTGGGAGGCCTGATGCCATGATCGTACAGTCGTCCGCATATGATACGATCTCTATGCCGTCTGGAGGAGGTGGGATGGAGGATAGGTAGAGGTTAAACAGAGCCGGAGATATCACCCCACCTTAGGGAACTCCCTGTTTCACTCTTCGGTGTTTTGACTTCTTATCCCTAAAATCCACAAATAACTGGCGGCCACACAGATAATTCGCGACCCAACGTTTCAGGCCTGGCTGGAGGGACGTGTTGGCGATGTCCTCAAATAATTTGGCATGGCTGACCGTGTCGAATGCCTTCGAGAGGTCCAGTGCCGTTTATAACCCGTTATTGCTTCCACATAAATCTATCTATCTAGTACAATGTGACCGAGCAGACATTTAGTGGGAATCAAGCCCACGACCCCTGCACTGGTGATCCGAACACGCTACCAACTCAGCTACCGGGGCTACCGAGTCTTACATACAAACAAAGCGCAACACTTTGACTTTCATATTCAAAAAGATGTAGAAGGAGATTTTCTATAACATTCGTTCCCTTTTCTTACTATTAACAAGCAATTATGTTAGCGGACGTAAGCTTAGACATAAATATACTTACCAGCAGGCTGTTCAACTACATATGGTGGTGGTACTGCTGGTGGTCTTGTTGGGCGGTATGGATACGAAGGTCTCTGCGTGACCGGAGCCTTTGGTGGTTCGATTATATATTGCAAATATGGGGCATCTTCATTGGTGGCAGCTCGTGCGGGACCTACCGCAACTAAGGTAACCTTAATCGAAGAAGGTCGCACACTCAAACGATTCCAGGCCTCGCAAGTGTATGGACCCAAGTCGGACAATTGCACTGAACGGAATGTCAACGAGTAGTCGCGGGCCAATTCAAATCGAGTGCTAACCAAAGGCAAACGGCTACGGTTGCGCCACCAATGGACCATGGGTGTGGGGTGACCACCAGCAGGACAACGCACCACAGCGGGTCTATTAAGGGTAACAATTTGTGTGATATTCTTATCGCCATAGACGTAAGCAGGCATGGGAACAGGATCTGTCATAGGTTAGTGCAACAGGCAAAAGCAAAACAAAATATGCATGCAACAAAATAATAGCAAGCCACAACCAGAAAGTAAAAATAAAATGGTTGTTAGTTTAAATCAAAGGCCATACACCACGGATGGGTATTTGGGAGTACTTGTACAAACCTGTTACTTGCAACTGAATTTCACGCCTTACAGGTTCGCCCAAACCATTGCTGGCCACACACACATAAGAGCCACTATCGGTTTGGCGTACTTGGACAATGGTCAAATCACCACTGGATGTCAACACATAGCGTCCTTGATTGGTATCGACCTAATAGAAGAAAACATTTTATACTTATTGCGTCTAGGGGAAGGGGGGAACTTGTTAGAAACCTCCACCTACCACAACATTATTGCGGGACCAGGTTACATTGGGCGCAGGATTGCCTACAGCAAAGCATCTCAATACGGCAATGCCTCCCGAAGGTGTTTGTACATCCAACTCTGGTTTCTGTTTGGGTTCCAGCGACACCTGAACTTCTCCCGGATAGACTACCACTGGTGCTGGAGTAGTGGGTCTTGTGGGTACCGCGGGATGGACACAAACAAAGCCACAACCATTGCTGCAACACTTGTTGTCTTCACGGCAATCGGCATCGGTGTAACACTCACGGCCACAGGCTCCCTCAGAGGTTGTAAGGTGGGGACAGGTACCAGGCTTGTTGGTGGGACGGCAAGTGGGAGTAAATTCTCCAGAACGTTCATCGGACACCTCAACGGCACAATGCTGGTCATCGGGGCAGGGATAGTCTTCACAAGGATTGTCGCATTCACATTTCTGACATTCTCCATCCACGGCGACTCGGCGCACTCCATAGGGGCAGGATATGGTGCGACATTCGTTTTCGTATTCCTCGCATCGATTTGCGGGCAACACTTCGTTGTTCGTAATTTCGGGTTCTGCGAAAAGGATGACATAAATAAATTTTAGTAAACTGCCAAATGGAACTCCCACTTAAGTAGGTCATATGAGCCGTCACCATAAGACAATTATCTCCCATGACCAAGAACCTTCACCCCGTGCATCTTAAAAACTATGAAAAATGAACGTGCAAAGAACTAGAATAACTACTTAAACTAGGGTGCTTTTTATCATTTGGGTGAACAAAACAAATAATTTCGAGTGCCAAAAATCAGTTACAGTGCGTATTTGGGTGCTCTACACTACATTGTGAATGGTGAGTGCAGTATAGGAATGCAGGAAGGCCCATGCAGGCTTACTGGGCTTACTTGAGCAATAGTTATAGCAAGATTCGTAAGAGCGGAAGTTATTCTGATTGCCGGCACAACCGGAATAGATAAACGATACACAATTGCCGCGGGAGTCATCATAGTACCAACGACGTTCGGTGACCGAAGGACCATTACAACGGCCAACATCCACCTGTTGCTTGCAAATATCTGGACTCAACAGAAAATCAATCATATTAGTACGATACCAGAATAAACAGTAAATTAACATTGATCAGATCACTACATGACCTTGGTTCGCTACCTTTGGTATCTGTGTAGGTGGGCTCTTGACCTAATATGCACAGCGATTCACATTCGGCGCGATTTTCAAAACGGTTTCCGGTTCCTTGGCAACCGCCATAGGTGAATGGCTCACACGTACGTGACACCTTATTGAAATAGTAACGTGTTTGCCATTGGCGGCAAGGTCCTGATGCCACCTCTTCATTGCACACATCTAGACGAGGCTCAATACCGGTTAAACTTACCCTTTGGACACAAAAAAAGGGAAACCACACACAAATATCACAACTTACCCACTCCTTTGAGTTCACCACATTGACGTTCACATTGTTCCTTTGTATGGAAACGGTTACCATTACCACCACAACCTGTGTAGGTAAAGGCCATACATGTCTGAGACTCATTGTCATAATACCAGGCAGCTGTGTTGTTGTCACATTCGCCAGCCTCCAAGGGTTGATCACAAACCGAGTATGTCTGAATTGCAAATGGAAAGAGAATTATTTGTCAAAAAAAAAGTATATTTAATGCTGTATACAACTTATTTAGGAAAATTCAATTAAAAAACAGACTGACTCAAAGTTCTCTAAATCGAGCTTTGTAGTCTAAATCGACAATTCTCAGCCAAATCCGAAAAGAATTGGTGCCTTTTAGGTGTCTTTCATAAGTAACATTAAATTGGTCTGGGTCGAATTCTATATACATCTCCATCTGGAAACAGCAGAAAATGCTTGCTGTTTTAGCAAAAAATGCTGTTGTTCCAAATTTTTGGTATTTATACTGACAAACGTATGCCCTGAAGATGTCAACAAAAATTGATGAAACGTTGGGACAAATTAAATAAAAATGAATTTTTATATGCGGAACATAGTTCTAAATATCTAATTGGACCAAGAAAATCTGAATACAAATTTCTCTGAGTGTATAAATAATATCGTTGCGTGATTGGCTGACTGAATGAACACTGGCCCAGCCCAAAGCTAAAATCATGAAATTTTGCACAAATTTTGATCTTGGATCTTCTCCTCAAATTTTGGTTTGCAGATATTCATTCGTACGTTTAGATACAAAATAGTAAGAAATGGTAAATGTTTGCCCAGCGCTAACTGAGAGCGTTAGTAGTTGGAGGCGAAATGAAGAGCGTCTCGATAGAATAAGGTTGGAGACAAAAATATTAAATTTCGTACCGGAAGTGAATGAAATCGTATATGCAGTGATGCAATTGGTACCTTTTGTTACTTTTTTTACGAATTGAGGTAAATCTCTGAATTTGATACTTAGTTACACTGAGACAACCTTAATTGCAAAATTTCTAAATTGTAGTACCAAAAATTACAAAATAATACTCACCGATAGGGCTAGAATCTCAAAATTTGGCTCAAATTGATTGTTGGTGCAAAATAAGGAGATTAGACCGAAAATATGAAAAATTATACAGGAACGGGAGAAAACGTACATTTAGTGCCGTACATTTTTATACCCTACACCACTACTGTGGTACAGGGTATTATAACCTAGTGAATTTGTTTGTAACACCCAAAAGGAAGAGAGATAGATCCATTGATACCGATCGACCCAGAATCACTTTCTGATTCGTTTTAGCTATGTCCGTCTGTCTGTCCGTCTGTGTAAAAAGTATAGATCGCAGTTTTCATCCGATCGTCTTCAAATTTGGTACAGGCATGTTTTTCGGCCTAAAGACGAAGCCTATTGAAATCGGAAAAAAACAGTTCAGATCTAGATATAGCTCCCATATATATGTTCGTCCGATTTTAAGTAATAATGCAATAAAATGATCATTTGTTAACCGATTCTATCTAAATTTGGCAGGAATAATTTTTTTAAGACTCTCGACATTACTGGGGAATTTCATGGAAATCGGTTCAGATTTAGATATAGCTCTCATAATATATATCACACGACTTTCACTCCTAGAGCCACTGCAAGCACGTTTATTAACCAATCATGCCAAAATATTGCACAACGCTTTCCTCGACGACTATCACAACATACATAGAGTTTGGTCAAAATCGGTTTAGATTTAGATATATCTCCCATATATATGTTCGTCCGATTTGCAGTAATATTTCAATAAAATGGCCTTTTGTTAACCGATTTTCTCGAAATTTGTCAGGAGAGATTTTCTCTCTCAATATTATTGGTGAATTTCATGGAAATCGGTTCAGATTTAGATAAAGGTCTCATGTATATATATCGCCCGATTTTAACTTCTAGAATCACAGCAAGCGCATTTATTGACCCATCATGTCAAAATTTCGCAAAGAGCTTTCCTCGACGACTGCCACAGTATCTGAGGAGTTTGCTCGAAATCGGTTTAGATTTAGGTATAGCTCTCATATATATGTTCGTTCGATTTTGAGAAATATTGCTAACAAGAAGGATTTTCCTATGACTCTGAATATAACTGGTGAATTTCATAGAAATCGGCTCAGATTTAGATATAGATGTCATATATGTATATCGCCAGATTTTCACCCCAAGAGCCACTGCAAGCGCATTGTTTGACCAATCTTGCCAAAATTTTTGCATAACGCTTTCCTCGACGACTACCACATCATCTGAGAAGTTTGCTCGAAATCGGTTCAGAACGTTGTCATTTGTCAACCGTAGTTCATTCTTCAACAGTTTTTTAATCGAATTGGCTTACTGTCCCTATTCTTCCGCAGAACATAAAATTAGACTTTTTGCAGCAAAAGCTCATTCTTGCAAAATATTAGCGAATGTTTGACATTTTTATAACGGGAATTAATGTCGTAGCAGTGTGTTGTACACTGAGACTCTTGCCGATGAAGGTTTTCATCGGGTCAATCCGGTAGTAAAATCGGCTGCCATGGGATTGTTTTTGTAGTTTATATGGAATTAAAAATTGTCATAAACCATCGATCTAGACGTCATTAAGCACGCCTAAGAACCTTTTATTTGTCTAGCTGCTGTCGATACTTTTTCGCACACAACTGTATATCTAGTCTGATATGGCCCGTCCAAGAACTTTACCGGCTTATTGAAGAAATACGGATCTGTGCAAAATTTTAGTACAATATCTCAATTTTTGAAGGCTGTAGCGTGATTACAACTGACGGACAGACGGACGAAAAGCCGAGTAAAGTTGGTTAACAGTTTTAAGTTGATACCCTTCACAAAGGTATAGAGGCCATAAGAGGTATCTCTCTGTAACAGAGAAGTGGGACAACAATTTATCGAAACTAATGGACTTCCATTGGCTTTGATTGGCTAATTTGAAGCTCAACAAATCTCTCAGATATCTAATAAACTATACTACTTACTGGTGCTGGAGGTTCTCCACTGCCACAACGAGACATACACTCCTGTTCGGTCACAAAGTTATTGCGATTTCCACGACATCCAGTGAACTCGAATTCATTACATCTACCCTCAGCCTCATTGTAATGCCATCTGATCATTGTCTCATTGCAAGTGCCTCTCAAGGCAGGCAGTTGACATGTTTTGTGCACCAAGAAGCATTGATCTTCACATTCGGCTTCTGTGGCGTAATTATTGGAATTGCCGGCACATCCGGTGTACATGAATTGATCGCAAACACCATCCTCACTGTTGTAATACCAACGAACTTCATTTTCTAGACAATTGCCAGAAGCTGCCGGTAGGAAGCATTTGCTGCTATCATCCTCGGGACTTTCGGGCTCGGGTTCAGGTTCACCGAAACGAATGCTAATATCTTCGACACTAGGTTCGGCCAAGCAGCGACTAGCACATTCATTTTCGCTAGCAAAACGATTGCCGTTGCCACCACAACCACCATAGTAGAACATATTGCAACGGGACTCTTGGGCATCGAAATACCACATGGGTACATAGCTATCGCAATCACCCATATCTTGAGCCAACATGCAAATATTCTCGTCAGCGGGTCGCTCAGGAGGTGCTTGGGTCTCATTTCTAGATACCGGTGGCTGAGGTTCGGGCTCATAGGGCCTCTCCCTAACACACTGATGGGCACATTCCTCTTGGCTGTTAAAGCGATTGCCGTTGCCCCCACAACCGCCATAGTAGAATTGGCGACACACGTCACGTTCCCTGTCGTAGTGCCATAACATGGTGAAGTTTCTGCAGGTACCCTGATCGGGTGTTTCATCGCAAACATTGACGCTGGCAGGTGGTTGTTGTGGTTGTTGTGGGTAGACGGGAGCTGCAGCTGGCGGTTGTGGTTCTGGTTCTGGTTCCGGTTCCGGTTTCTTTTCACATCTTTGCATACAGGTCTCCTCCGAAGTGAACTTGTTCTCGTTGCCACCACAGCCACCATAGTAGAATTGACGACAACGCTGATCTTTGGTGTCGAAGTACCACATGGGCTGATAATTGGTACAGTCTCCCACCACAGCTGGAATTTCGCACACATCCTTGACTACACATGTTCGAAAATACAAAAAATATACCCAAAAGTTATTTAACCGTATCGTTAATGACCCACGTGCAGTTTTGGACAACAATGACTTGGAAAGCTGTACTTCTGTATATTTACAACATTGCAACAAAGACCTTACCAACTTCGGGGGGACAGTGATCCTCGCATGACTCCAATGAGGGGAAATTGTTTTTGTTGCCACCACAGCCAGTATAATAGAAAGGCATGCACTTCTTATCCGTCTCGCTGTAATGCCAACGTGGATGTTTCTCACTGCAATCACCGGTTTGCTTAGGAAGCGAGCAATAATCTGTCATTTGTCAGGCAAGATCGTGCATAAAAGTGCATTATTTTTGCCGACCCATCGAACGAATCGAGGGGCGGATAGAAAGTTATATTGGCAGGCACAAACATAAAGCAAGCAAGTAAAACATACATATGGGAAAGGGAAAAGATATAAGGCGGTACATATGGATTAGGGCAATACCATCACCAGTAATAAAGTACGAAAAATGGATAAGGAAAAAATCAATAAACAATAACCACCACAAGCATTAACCAATGGCGTACATAAGCATTTAAGTCTAGCATTGCATGCATGGACATTTTTCAAACCTTTGTGAACTCCCGGTTGACGGCAGTGGTAGTTGCAGGCATGTTCCGTGGGATAGTTGTTCTTGTTGCCCTTGCATCCTCCGTATCTAAATGGACGGCATACATCGGTCTGATTGTCGTAGAACCAACGCTCAAAGTTGCCCTCGCAAGGTCCTTCATCCACGACCTGGTCACAAGGAGCTGCAATGAAACCAACAAGTTCATCTATGTTCATTCAAACTATGCCCACTCTACTTACATGTGGTTTCACTAACAGAGCACAAGGATTGACATTCTTCCTTAGTATCGAATCGGTTGTTGGTGCCAAAGCAACCGCCATATTTGAACTCTTCGCAACGACCCCGATCCGCATCGAAGTACCATTTACTAATGTGACCCGTACATGGACCAGAGCTCTTGGGCAGGAAGCAGGCATCCTTGCCTGTGTAATCTTGGCAAGTTGCTTTACAATCACCCTCCGTTTCGAAACGATTGCCGTTTCCTTCGCAGCCACCATACCAGAACTTTGCACACGCGCCATAAGAAGTATCGAAGAAGTACTTGATGCTGAAGTTACCACATGGTCCTGTCTCCTTGGCCAAGCCGCACGCTTTTTGTGGGGGTTCTTTGACATTTTCACAACCTTCGAATTTGTCTCCTTCAGCTGAAGTGACACCATCGGGACAACAACCATGCTTGCTTTCCAAGCAAGTGCAGCCCTCGAAGTTGGGTCCTTTTGCTGGAGTTTTGTCATCGGGACAGCACTTGTGTTCGGTTTGCGAGCAATGACAGCCATAATGATGTGGGCCTTGGGCAATGGTAATACCATCGGGGCAGCAACCGAATTGCAATGTATGGCAGCCACATCCTTCAAACTTGGGTCCTTGAGCCGGGGTAAGTTTGTCGGGACAACAGCCAAATTGAGTATTTTCACAACCGCAACCTTCATTGCTGGGACCACGGGCGGCAGTCTTTTCGTCAGGGCAACAGCCATAGGGAGCATATTTGCATTCACAATCTTGGAAGTTAGGACCTCGAGCACTATTGATGTTGTCTGGACAACAGCCGAATGGTGAATTCAAACAACAGCCCTCACCCAAAGGACCATGAGCTGGAGTTTCCTTGTCGGGACAGCAGCCAAATGGTTCCTCAGCACACGCCGGACAACCTTGGTTATCAGGACCAGAAGCGGGAGTGCGACCATCGCGGCAGCAACCAAATTCAGAGTTTCTGCAATCCCTAGGATCGGCGCCAGTAACATTGCAACCTGCAAAGTTGGGGCCAGTAGCGGCAGTAACGGAGTCAGGGCAGCAACCGAATTCAGCAAAAGAGCACGATTTGACGGTTTCGGGACCTTCTGTACCAACGGAAGCTTCTGTGGCTCCTGAGACATCGGTGGAGGATCCTTCCATATCCGTGGAATCACTTTCCATAGTCGTTTCTTCTTCAACCATTTCCGTGGTGGTGGTGGGAGGCTCTGTAGTTGGTTCTGGACATCCCTCATCGTCTTCACCTTCGGCTGGAGTGTATTTGTCGGGGCAACATCCAAACAATGTTTCAGCGCACTGAGATTTGGGACATCCTTTGTTCTTAGGTCCATCAGCAGGTGAAACGCCATCGGGGCAGCAACCGAATTCTGTTTCTTTGCAAGTCTTCGGAATCGGACAACCCTCATCGAAGGGCCCTTTAGCGACAGTCTTTCCATCAGGACAACAACCGTGTTCAGTCTTCTTGCAATCCTTGGATTTCTTGCCTTTGCATTTTTTAGGTTTGGATTCTTTGGTGACAATAGCTTCCAATGTATTGGGAGTACTCTTCTCCAGATCCTCATCATCCTCGGAGGTCCAAATATCCACCGTCGTGAACTCACCTGTCGACAGTGAAGAGTCTCCTGAACTCTCTGTGGTAGAATCAAATAGATCTGATGAAGTTGATAAGCCATCTGCTGAAGTGGTGCTTGACCCAGCCTCTTCTGTTGTTTCATCTGTGGGTCCAGATTCCAAAGTGGTTTCGCCAGATACGCCCTCGGTGGTAACATCTGACACATCGCTTGAGCTTTCACTAACATCTGTGGAGCTTCCTTCTTCAGTGCTAACAGATAGTCCGGATTCTGTAGTGACATCTGAGCCAGTCGATTCTTCCTCCGTGGATCCACTGACAGTAGATTCAGTTGGTCCTTCAGATTCCGTAGATCCCGAAGATTCTGTCGTTTCATCGGTTGCACCTGATTCGGTTGCCTCCGAAGCATCTGTGGAGGCGGGCGATTCCGTTGAACCTGATACATCGGTTGATGCAGAACTCTCAGTGGTGTCAGAAACATCTGTTGAAGCTGATTCATCCGTAGAGGAGTCAGTTGATACTGAAGAATCAGTCGAACCTGAAACATCGGTTGAAGCTGACGCATCTGTCGATGAATCCGTTGAGTCGGATGATTCGGTGGCTCCTGAAGCATCAGTTGATGCAGAAGCATCAGTAGATGAAGAAGCATCAGTAGATCCAGAAGAATCAGTAGATGCAGAAGCATCAGTAGATGCAGAAGCATCAGTAGATGCAGAAGCATCTGTTGACGCCGAAGCATCTGTTGAAGAATCAGTTGTTTCCGAAGATTCAGTAGCGCCTGATGCAGTGGTGTCTGAGGACGTCGATATGTCAGTTGTAGATTCAGTTGTGTCAGTATTATCGCTGGATGTTGTTTCGGTGGGTGTGGTATCGCTAGGGGTTGAGTCAGTTGTAACTTCTGTGGTGGATTCCGTTGAAGCCGATTCAGTTGTATCTGATACATCAGTAGAAGCCGAAGCATCAGTTGAACTAGAGACGTCTGAGGAAGCAGAAGTGTCTGTTGTGCCAGACACATCCGTAGATGCGGAGGCTTCGGTCGACCCTGAAACGTCTGTTGACGCCGAAGAGTCAGTTGATCCAGATACATCCGTCGAGCCGTCTGTAGACTCGGAAGCATCGGTTGAGCCGGACTCTTCAGTAGAGCCAGAAACGGTCGATTCAGTTGATCCAGTAGCGTCTGTAGAGGCATCATCATCGGTCACAGCGGAAGCATCGGTTGAAGCCGAAGCATCGGTTGAACTTGAAACATCTGTAGAATCAGACGACTCCGTTGTTTCATCTGTGGAACCTGAAGATTCAGTAGACATATCAGTTGACAAATCGGATGATAATGACGATTCTTCTGTAGTGTCGGTGGAATCGGAGGCGCCGGTGGAATCGGAGGAGTCAGTGGAATCGGAGGAGTCGGTGGAATCGGAGGAGTCGGTGGAATCGGATGAGTCGGTGGAATCGGAAGTTGGTGATTCAGTTGTAACGGATGAGTCAACAGCGGAGGCTGTTGATTCGGATTCATCATCTGTTGAAGAGGTTCCATCCGTCGATTCGGAAGCATCTGAAGACTGTGTCGACATGTCGCTTACACCAGATTCAGAGGTTGTTTCCATATCGCCACTTCCCTCTGTTACAAGGCTGGAGAGGTCGGTGCTCTCAGTTTCGTCGCCAGAACCTTCAGAAGTTGTAAAGCCATCATCGGTTATATCTGTTGGTGGAGTGCTGTCGCTCATCATGAGTTCGTCCGTCATTAGAGAAGACAATGTTGTATCCTCGTCCAAATCAATTCCATCTGATATCTTCAAGTCTTCGCTCATCTTGGATGTGACCAATTCAACATCCTCGTCTTCTTCTTCACAGTCCTCTTCGTCCTCGTCAGAAATTGGTTTATCGGTACTATCGACTGGCATTACCCCATCCTCAGTGCATGCTTGCGTATTACATTTTTCTGATAAAGATTCGAGTTTGGCTTCGTCACAATTGTCTGACTTAGTACCGTTGGACAGACACATAACTTCCCGTTTACGTTCGCCTCCTCCACAAGGTTTACTACACGATCCCCATGGGCCTGTGAACCATTCGCCGGGGCATTCCTTTTCTTCCCCTTCGCACTCCTGGGATGCCTCGGGCTTCGCTGCAGCATCACACTTAGACTCGTCCTTCATCATGGTGACTTTACTTCCATCAAACTCTCCACAAAGAACGACCCGAGATTGAACACCTTTACCGCATGGCGATGAACATTTGCTCCATTCAGATGTGAACCATTGCGTTTTACATTTCTTGGATTTACAAGGCCTAGAGAGAAGGGGAACCTCAGGGGCACAAAACTCGCCAGGATACACCTTTCCAGTCTTTGACCCACAAATAGCAGTGCGGGTTTCCGTAGTTTGGCCACATGCATCACACTGAAATTTAGAAAAAGCGATCTAGTGCAAAAAAATTAAAATTTGTTGAACTACTTACACCACTCCATTGAGAAATGATCCAGTCCACACCTTCGCAAGGAGCCAACATGCATGTCTCTTCTGTGCTTGGTTTCTCCTCGACGCAGTCCTCATCACTCAATACCTTTTTGCGACCATTTTCTTCAATATAGCAGGTCACTTTGCGCGTCTTTTTGCCTTCGCCACACAGTTTGTCACACTAAAAGAGAAGTTGGTCGCGATTATTTAAACGCCCATCAAAATATGTTTAAAAACTCACCGGCGTCCATGGACCCAAATGGTACTTGGGGCAATTCTTCACATCACGATTACATTCCTGTTGATCAGCAGGTTTATTGCCTACTTCTTGCAAGCACACAGCATCTTCCTCAACGGTTCGTTGTCCCGATGGCGACAGACGCACGCAGGATACATTACGTGTTTGAATACCGTCTGCACCGCATCCCTTGGAACACTTTCCCCAGTCTGTCTTTTCCCAGTGGGGTGCACATGGTTCAGTGCCGCATTCTTGCGTTTCTGCAGGCTTCGCCTTTTCATCACAAAAACTAGCATCCACCTCTTCCAAGTTTAGACGATTGTTGCAAGTAACTGTACGACTTTGCTTACCACCGCCACATGATGTACTGCAAGGTCCATATTCCATATGCGTCCATGTGTAGACATTCGGAGAGCTGGGGCTGACCTCTTGCGGTATGCTGTATTCGTAATCAATGCTTACGTTTTTATCCTGGACCAGCATCACAATGTAAACAGATTCTGTAATGGGACCTCTACAACTCAAATGGTCGGGAGCAGCAAAACCCGTAGGTTTGCGTTGATAAGTCCACCAAGAGCCAGCAAACAGCATAGGCCTAGGGAAGTCAATGCGCCAATTGCCATTTAAATAGTAGTGGCCGCTAAGATTGCGACAGGCCAAATAATTATTTGAGGGATTTGTTTCTTGGACACGAATATTCGTGGCACCACTTGGTATCAACAGAATGTCGTTGTAACCAGCTGCCAAATTATCAGTGGCAAAACGATCCTTTAGGATACGACAGGTGCTGCCATCGCCGCCGCACTTGCGACAATTGTCCTCTTTCGCCTCCGAGCCCAACATCATATCGCAACCCACTGGCTGACACTGACCATCTACACACACATCCAAATCCTTATCATTACAACGTGTTCCATCAATTACTTTAGCCTTATGGCGATAATAAAAACGCTCGCCTTTGGGCATACAATTCAATTCACAGGGATTGGCAGCTCCCAAATACGGAACCCACTCGTAGAAGATGCCATCGAAGGATTGATGATTAAAGCGGGAACATTGCTGCGCCCGAAAGTCATCCTCTTCCTCAGGACAATCCTGAGTGTTGCAAGAGAAATACTGACGGTTTCCACCCGAACACATAGGTGAACCATCAGGCCTGAGAGGAGTACAAAGTTATCAGCCTAGTTAACATGAGGATAAAAGGTTCAACGCTTACCCCGTCCTTAGACATTCCCTTGTTTGGTAGGAAACACCACCGCCACACGATCTGGAACACTCCGAGGGAGAGCTCCATTCACTCCACTCCCGAGGATCATTGCCCGGACCTCCGGGTATGATTGAACTGGCGGGTAAATACATATTGGCACCATTTTGTCTCTTAAGTCTGTCACCATACTTTAAAACGAAACGAAGAGAATATAAATGGTAGGATTTTTCTTGGGTCTATTGTCTGTACTTACAAATCTGGCTTGTGACGTATGAATACATATAATTAAAATGAATGCTATCGAAGGCGGCAATCTAAAAAAAAAACAAATTAAAACATATTTGTTAAATGAGAAACTTGAAAAATTAAACATTGATTATTTTATCTTCTTAAATATAAAAATCAATTTGTGTTTATTTGTTCGTTTGTTTGGTTATTGGTTTGTCTGTTCCGCATAGACTCAAAAAGGCTGAACCGATTTTCTTAAAATTGTTATGGTGCATAATGATGAAAATAGGGTACTACATATTTGATATCCGAAGGGGGACGTACCCTCCCCTTACCCTTATTTTCAGAAACTCCATATTTCTGAGATGGGTGGTGCGATATAAACGAAATTTTTTGTGCTCTCTTATAGTAACCTAGAAAAAAAATTTTAAATTTCGGATGGGGTACCAAATACATATATAGAACATTCACGACAATATGGGACTCAACTGAAAGGTATTTTCGAGTAGAATACGAATCTGATATCAAAATGTGCGACCAAGTGTTGGGGGCCGCCCCTCCCCAAAAACACCCCCAAACAGGGCTTATTTACTAACATCGCAATATGGGACTAAAATAGAAGGTATTTGAAAGTAGAATACGAATGTGCCGCCCCCTTCCAAAAACACCACCCAAAGACCACAAATTTACGAGCATAGCAATGTGGGGCTCAAATGAAAGGTCTTTGGAAGTACCCCACGAATCTGATTTCAATATTCGGGAAAAAGTTTCTATGGGGCCAACCCACCCCATAACACCACCCAAATAGGAAGAATTTGCTGACCATTGAAATATGGGGCTCCAATAAGAGGTTCTTTAGAGTAAAATACGAAGCTGATATATATTTTCAGAGTAAATCACTGAATGGCCGCCCCATCCCCCAGAACACCCCCAAAACCGGACATGTTTGCCGACTATGCAAATATGAGGCGCAAATGATAGGTATTTTGGAGTAGACCACGAATCTGATCCATCCATAACAACCCCCAAATATTACGTATTTGCTCACCATGGCAATTTGGGTCTATTTGCAGACTTTTGCAATAAGGGATTTAAATGGCAGATATTTAAGATTAGAAAACGCATTTGATATATAACTTTGAGTCCAATGACAATATGGGGTTCAAACAAATGATTTTGAAAGTAGAACACTATGCTGATTTATTTTCAAGGTGTTTAGGGGACAACCCCACTCCCCAAAACACACCTAAATCTGACATATTTGCCGACTAGGTCAATGTGAGGCTCAAATGAAAAGTATGAGGGAGTAGAGCACTAAATTGATACCCATTTTCGGGAAAAATTTTCTGGGGGTCTACCCGTTTCCAAAAACACCCCACAAACAGCAATTTTTTGTTGACCATCGTAATATGGGGCTCAAGTAAAGGTATTTGGCAGTAGAATACGAATCTGATACCCAAATGTGGGACCATGTATTTGGGACACCGCCCCTTCCCTAAGAGTACAAATTTACCGACCAAACGAAAGAAATTTGAGATTAGAAACGAATATCATAATCAATTTTGGGGCCAAGTGATTGGACTACGACTCATCCCATAAACTACCTTCTAACCAATAGCAATATGGGGTTAAGATTAATGGTATTTGAGAGAAGAGCACGATGCGGTTATTTATTTACAGAGCCAAGTGTCCAACTCACCCCGAAAACACCCATAAAACGGACATACATATTTACGGGTCAAGGCAATATGGGACTCAAATGAAAGGTATTTGGGAGTAGATCAAGAAATACATACCCACATTCGGAAACACGTTTCTGGGGGTCCACACCACCCCTTAAACCCACCAACCGCCACCCTGGGAGCCTTCTTACTCCCATAATCCCCATGAGAATATCGGGCTCAAATAAAGTCTCTTAATAATTGAGTACTTCTACAATCCAAACTCAAATGACCCTGAACCCGTTGAGCGAATTCATAAATCAGTATACATCATGGTATCCAGATAAAGGCATTTAAACTGTTTAACTGTTAGCCAAGCGATATACATACAAATACTATTTTCGTAGCATGGTATTTCACTAAAAGCTCTTTAATTGTCGAAAATAAATATTTAAAGGATAATTTTGTTCCATATAATGTAAAAGAAGGCGCAGCGGAGCGGGCCCGGTTCAGCTAGTTTTCTATAAGTACGACAAACGAACTATAAGATCTTATATTTCAATATAGATTTTAATCAATATACTATCCATATTTGAACTGAAACAAGTAAAGTAAACTTAAGTGACAGAAAAGAAGTTGCAAAGCCATGCACTCAGATGGCCTGTCGAAAACTCTGACGTACACATACGACGAAGGTGACCGTAGCACAGAGGTTGGCTTGTCCGTCTATGACGCTGAACGCCTGGGAATGAATCCTGGCGAGAACATCGGAAGAGAATTCAAGCCTCACATTTGTGAGGTACTATGCCATGTAAAAACTACGCCATGTAAAAAAAAAGTTCCAAATTTGGAAAACCCTCATCCCTAACTCTTGGGGTACACTTTTGCTTTTTTTTTTAAATCATAAATAACATTGAAATTGCAACAACGAAAAATATAAAACAATAATGATATGATGGCCAAACTAAAAAAGTAGCAGGGCTTTTCCAGGTTTACCACGTTTTCTATTTTTTATACGTTTTGCACAAGTATTTGACGATTATAACTTCTTGACGGTCGAAAATCAAAAAAATCGCCCTACGGACCATCACTGATCATACACTAATGGTATCATTATCACACATAGGCGTTGTTGAAAATATTGTCAAATATTGGTGCTAATTTTATTCACGCGAGTTGTTGATTTTACGAACCATCGTAAATCAACACACAGATGTTATCAGATCAACCATAAATGTCCATAAATTAACCACAGCTTTAGTGAACTAAGCGTCCACAGGCGTTCACTTTCTGTGAACGTATAGTGCACCGGGTTCTTCTTTAAAAATTCCAAATAGTTTTTGTGTGCTGCTGAAAATCGAACCTGTGTCTCATTCATCTCATGATTGTGTATTTACAAATGTCTTACCACATTGCACTACAGCAACATGAAAGGTTTTAAGGAGCATTTAAACTTAAGTTGGTCTACACAAGCATTTGTAGAGATGATGTTCATAACGGCGCATGATGATGCACATCACGCACTATCACAAAATCATCCCCGCCTATGTATGATAATGACACCATTTGTGTATGGTTTTGCAGTGTATTTTCTTCCGGTGTAGGTTAACTTCATCAATACATACATATATTGCAATTCCTTTTTTCTATTTGTGAGGGTATACAAATATAGTCGTGTCCTTTATCGCACATTGAAATATCGATCTTGACAAACTAAGTAAAACTGGAAAGTGGAAATCGATATATACCGAAATATACCGAAAATCACGATCTCTTGAATTCAATCGATTCTCACAGACAACAAAGTTTCTACAGAAAACAAATTACTTCTTTAAAATCAAACCATAAAGCCAATATGGGTTATGGCATACAACTTTGGAGCTGTGCAGCTAGGGATGAAATTAACCGAATTCAGAAAACTCAAAACCAAATACTTCGCGCCTTAGTTAATGCACCATGGTACGTAAGAAATAGTGATCTTCACAAGGAGAATAAATAATCGAAGAAATATCTCTCAATGCCCAAAAGCATGCAGATAAATTAAATTCATGCGTATTTAATTCGGATTAATCGGATCTGAAAGATATTTACAACAACTATTCGTCCACAAGAAGGCTGCAAAGTACTGTTCCGTTGAATTTGGTCAACTAATTTTAAGCAAATCATAAAAATTAGAGTGTAATTGTCGAACTACTTCTCAACTATTGTGCTTACTAATGATAAGTATTAGTACTAAACAGACCATACAAATATTGTAAAATTACTAGATGAGCTTTATACTCCGTTGTAACAGAAATTATAATATGCAAAATGTATGTCTAATCGAGAGAGAGCTTTACCTTACTCCCCACGCCCCGTTCAATACCAAAATGTCGTTTGGTAATGAATAATATAATATGGCGATGTGAAAGAGCCATATCAAATCAAGACTGATGCGTTTAAATCAGATTAACAAAACTTTCAAGTTTATACAACATTTTTGTCAGTGTATATAATTTATAGGGTCTTTGATCCGTATTTTGAGGGGTTACAAATGGAATAACTATGTAAGGATACTTAGTTTGTTAATTCCATCCTATGATAGTTGTAGTAGAAGACTAATGTGTTTTATCTACGAGGGATCACTAGACATTTAGAATTGCAACCCACTTAACCAGTTTATATGAAACAAAATATAGTACAAAGTTCAGTGCATGGCCAATTAGCATAGAACAACACCAAAAGTCATAATCATCCATTGTTTCAAATATTGTTTTTCTCAATCAACAATCGAACTCATTTTAAGTCTTATTAACACATTTGCTTCCATTATTCGATAAACAATCAAATATTACCTACTTGTGTCTATTTACTAAGTTATTGTGTCTCTGAAATTTGTTTAAACAAACACAACAATTGATGCACCATTCCACGAGTGACCAGAGTAGAATTGCAAAAAATAGCATGCTTCACCAAATATTCTGACAACGCGATGACCCACTGAGAAAATCCATTAACACAAATTGTGATGACGAACCATAGGGTGCATCACTTCGAAACAGCTTTCCGGTGTTATGGAGTTGGAAAGTTTTTTTTTTCGTCGAATGTCTATTTTTGCCAGCCAAAAATTTAGTTTTGACTTCATGGCCTAATAGAGTATGGGTGCTTCTTAGACTTTTTCAAATGTTTTTTTTTTTTTCATTGGCTGCTGCCCCTTTTCGAAATGTCACACGCTTGAATTATAACACAATTTTGTCTGCCGGAAATTTCACCAAAAATTAAAGATTCCAAAAATACGAAGTTAGTTCATATTTTCGGGATGTTCACAGATATGCATAAAATGTATGAAAGTATGTCCATATTTAGAATACAGTTGTGGCCATATCTTGTTGGTAAGGGATTTCGTTATATTTAGATTTTTTGATCATATAAATAAAAATAAAAAGATTTTCAATGAACAGTACTACTACGATAAATTTGAAAATAGTTTGTACCAAATTCAAATTTAACGTTTTCCCCCAAGAATACAATAATTGGTGTTTCAACGAAATATTATCCAGGTATAATAAAAATTAGCTAAATGTTTATATTTAAAAAACATTAAATCAAAAAACTTAAACAAATAATGCAAAAGTATACTCCATGAAGCGGAGAGAAATCTTTTGCTCTTCGCTGTTTCACTTCTCGGAAAATAAGCCAGTACTTAAAATGCTCCAAAACATGTTATGATCAAAGTTTTCACCAAAATATACTGATTTACAGCTTCATACATTTGTTCGTACATTCATTCCAGAAGATAGATAGGACAATTGAAATTTTAACAACATTTTACCGCAATGGAAAAATTATGAATAGTCGCGCTTGTTTCTTTTGTTACTTTGTTTTTGATTTGCTTTTGCTCCAAAAAACGAAAAACATCCCACTGCGAAGATATGAACTCAATTGAAAACAGGAAATGAAGAACAACTATGAGGCGAAACATCCATAAATGTAAACCAATGTAGTCAGTTAGAGTATAGTTTTTGGCAACAATTAAGTGTTTGCTGTCTTCTGGGGTAATGCGAATTTCCCTTTAGCCATTTACTAGGAAATAAAATAAACCATGGAATGAACATTAGTTTGGAAGTAGAAAAATTTCAAAAATAATGGTATAATTAGAATTTCCAATTGAGGAGCGCCTATGAGAATGCACCGTCCAATTTAAGAACGCCTATGAGTATGTGCCGTAGGATGAGGAGCAAATTCATTTCATTTAGTTCCATGATTGTCATGATCTACCAATATGCCTAATGTTTTGGTGGTTCTAGGGGTTTGACTAATATTTTAATATCATATTCCTACCTTACTTGCAAATACCTTTCATTTGATTCCCATATTGTCGTGATAGATGAACATTGTCATGATAGGTGTATAGATTTTGCGTTTTCGAAAAATTGAGTAATAGGAGGCGACCGTCTCTTTTCATATATAAAACTCTGAAAAGCCTATTGCTTCTTCCAGACCTACAATTACTTTCCCTGTAAATTTAAAAGAAAATCAGTTCAGATGTTTTAGAGTCAACACGGATCCAAGAAATTCACAAACCACCACAAATAAATTTTGCATATATAGACTTAGTATTTAGTTGATATAAAGATTTTGAAATAGGGATTTAAAATGTTGGTCCCTTTCGGGCCCACACTATTTCATTTGTTTAGCGTGCGTATTTATAACCTCTTACTTTACTTTTGTTGGCCATTACAGAAAACATCTTTACCCCAAATTTTCATGAATGATTTACACTCTACTCCCTTATTTTACATATTGTCCATATTTGGTTCCGGGAAGCATACACCAGATACTTGCTCCCACAATTTTATTCTTACTCTGCCTCAAAAAGTTTTTTATATGAATTCCATATTTTATTGGTTGCGATACATATCCTTTTGAGGTTTTTAAAGGGTTTGGGCGGACTAGGAGACGCTGGAATACCAATGATTATACCAAATTTATACTCTTTCCCAAATGCTTTAAATTTAATTTATATTATAGTAATCGGCTTAATGGTTTGTACGGGAGATTCACGGTATACCCCCTTTCGGAAGGGGATTCAGTGTTGGCCTTCCAAAAACTTGACCCTAAGTTTAATATTTATTATTCCTCAGTAAGAGCGTGCTAAGTTCGGTCGGGCCGAATCTTATATACTCATTTTAAGCAAACAAAGAATATTGAATAAGAACTGTTATGCTATTGGAGCTATATCAAGTTATAGTCCGATTCGGACCATTAATGAATGCTGAACATTGTAGAAGTCATTGTGTAATATTCCAGTTCATTCGGATAAGAATTGCGCCTTGTAGGGGCTCAAGAAGAAAAAAATATAGGGAGATCGGTTTATATGGCAGCTATATCTAAACATGGACCGATTTAAACCATACTTGGCGCTGTTGTTGAGAGTATGCCAAAACACCACGTGCAAAATTTCAGTCAAATCGGATAAGAATTGCGCCCTCTAGAGGCTCAAGAAGTCAAGGCCCAAGATCGGTTTATATGGCAGCTATATCAGGTTATGAACCGATTTAAACCATACTTGGCACAGTTGTTGGATATCATAACAAAACACGTCGCGAGAATTTCATTCCAATCGGATAAGAATTGCGACCTCTAGAGGCTTAAGAAGTCAAGACCCAAGATCGGTTTTTATGGCAGCTATATCAAAACATGGACCGATATGGCCCATTTACAATCCCAACCGACCTATACTAATAAAAAGTATTTGTGCAAAATTTCAAGCGGCTACCTTTACTCCTTTGAAAGCTAGCGTGCTTTCGACAGACAAACGGACGGACGGACATGGCTAGTTCCACTTAAAATGTCACGACGATCAAGAATATATTGGGTTGCCCAAAAAGTAATTGCGGATTTTTTAAAAGAAAATAAATGCATTTTTAATAACACTTAGAATGAACTTTAATCAAATATACTTTTTTTACACTTTTTTTCTAAAGCAAGCTAAAAGTAACAGCTGATAACTGACAGAAGAAAGAATGCAATTACAGAGTCACAAACTGTGAAAAAATTTGTCAACGCCGACTATATGAAAAATCCGCAATTACTTTTTGGGCAACCCAATATATACTTTATGGGATCTTAGACGCATATTTCGAGGTTTTACAAAGAGAATGAGCTTCTAGAGGGCGCAATTCTCGTCCGATTTGACTGAAATTTTGCACATAGTGTTTTGATATCACTTCCAACAACTGTGCTAAGTATGGTTCACATCGGTTTATAACCTGATATAGCTGTCATATAAACCGATCTTGGGTCTTGACTTCTTGAGCCTCTAGAGAGCGCAATTCTCATCTGATTTGGCACAAAGTTTGTACAACGGCTCCTCCCATGGCCTTCAACATACGTGTGCAATATGGTCAGAATCGATCTATAGCTTGATACAGCTCCCATATAAACCGATCTCCCGATTTCGCTACTTGAGCCCCTAATCGGACTATAACTTGATATAGCTGCTCCTACGTCCTCATTCATTATACTTTGTTTGCCTAAAAACAGATACTGCGCAAAGAACTCGACAGATGCGACCATGGTGGAGGGTATTTAAGATTCGGCCCGGCCGAACTTAGCACGCTCTTACTTGTTTCTTGGGTTCTCGCTAGGATTCGAACCCATGCATTCAGCGCTATAGATGGACATGATAACCTGAGCACTACGTTGGCCTCCTAAGACACCATAACGTAAATATATATGCTTGATCGTCACGACATTTTAAGCCGATCCAGCCATGGCCGTCTGTTCGTTTGTCTATCTGTCTATCCAAATCACCCTTATTTTCGAAGGAGTAAGGCTAAGCACTTAAAATATTATACAAATACTTTCTAATTGTGTAGATCGTTTGTGATTGGAAATGGGCCATATCACTCCATATTTCCATGATATATTTACCATATAAACTGAACTCGCATCTTGATCTGTAGAGAAATTTGTAATAATTGTACCAAGAATGGTCGGTTTATATGGCAGCTAGCTTCATATAGTTTCCATATAAACCGATCGTAAGATTTAAATTTTTGAGCCTGTTGAAGAATTATCCCCCGATTGGACAAGAATTGTGTACGTACATTCTTGCCATGGCTTCCAACAGTCGTACCAAGTATGGTACTAATCCATAACCGGATATAGCTTTCATATAAACCGATCACCCGATTTGACTTCTTGACCCTCTAGAGGGCGCAAACGTGGTATTTTTTATGACTTCCAATAATCATGAAAATTACTGTCCTTTATTTGATGTATGTCCTATATATATCTAAAAAAAATTGGTCAAACGACGTGACGAATGCGATATATGGTTGCGTGTATATAAGATGCCCTTTTACTTGTTTATATATGAGTTACATTTTTTTCTAAATCAAAGTACCAACTCACTGTCTTCTAGCATTTTTCTTAAGAAAATGTCGCAGAATTAAAAACCTTAGGTGTCTTGGCAGACACAACATCTCAGCAGTTCTAATCACCAGGATGCATATTTCGATTATAAAACTGGCTCCTGCCTGTAGCACCACCACAACAAGACAAACAGGGCATTCAAAATATGTGAACAACCATGAAGGATACTGACGCAAGTAGCGACAAATGCCCGCTGGTGGCAAGGCGTCAAAGCGTAACGCTACATGTCAGCACCACTGGCAATTCTTGAATGTAGTGTCACTGGTTGTTTTGGGTGCCGGTATTGGCATGTGGAAGTCGCGTGCCACTCGCAATGACAAAATGAAATTGGCACTCGACCAAAATCCAAAATCAAATAGTCGACGACAAAGTAAGCGAAAGGCAAATGAAATCACTTCGATACACCATCCAAACGATTTGCAATGGTGGTTGGTTAGGCCCTACTCCCTGCTCTTCGTATTGTTTCGCATCGCAGCAAAGTGAGGCAGTGGTGAGTGGGTCAGGTGGTTAGGAGGAGATTTTGCGAGGAATGTGTGAGCTTGGAAATATTTCGTTTGGCCTGTGACTCGTTTACTGATGTTTGGGCTCGAGCAAAGCAGAAGTAGCAGTGGGGGCTGGAGGAACGTTTTCCCCCACAAATGTTGTTGATTATTTAGTACTGCCGTGCCTGTAGCGAATACTGGCGTCCTATTGTCTGCTTTTATGGCCATAATTTTGTGATGTTTCCCCATGGGTTTTTTGTTGTCATGAATTTCTGTTTACTTTTGGTTATACAGTTAGGTTAGAGAGTTGCGTTAGCAGTGACGTCAAAAAGTCGTTGCCGTTTTGGTGTCTCTTTTGGATCAATTAAAGCTCTGAATTATGGACTGTTTAGACTAAAAAGAAACAAAAAAATTTCTTGAAACATTCAAACGTATTTAAAACACAGACGATTTTATCAGTTTATATTTAGATCAGGATTCGAAAATCGTTATTTGGTACAAATCTGATATAAATTTACTTAATTGAAGGACTTACGTATATTTTACATTGCAAATTTCTGTCAAATCAGGTACAAAATTAAGCTTCATGAGGCCGTAGGGAGATCGGTCAATATGAGAGCTATATCAGCTATAATGTGGATCAATTTGGACCGTACTTGGGGCGGCTTAAACGAACGCGCGTTGCGGAGTATATTTATACATATATCATAAAGGACATATTTTATTGATTTATAATTTTTCCCTAAAAACAATGCATTTTAACTTAAAACATTATCGGAATATACCTTGATATACTTCTACAGAGCTCAATGATAAGGGACCTCTATTTATAGCCGAGTCCGAACGGCGTCCCGCAGTGCGACACCTTTTTGTGGAGAAGTTTTAACATGACTGTCATACCAGATGGTAAAGTGCCTCCCAAATGTCGCCAGCATTTAAAGGGGATAACCACCTTTGAAAATTTTCAAGATGTTCTCGCCAGGATTCGAACCCAGGCGTTCAGCGACATAGGCGGACATGCTAACCTCTGCGCTACGGTGGCCTCATTGAGCTTAGAACTTTAATCGGGCAGCACTCATTGCCCGCCACTGGCATACACACATTCTCGCACACAACTATTTTTCCTTTATTTTGATTGAGCAAACAGTTCCGTCGAGTCGGATGCTAAACTAGTGAACATTTTTTTAAGTTTCGTCTTAGATACAAAAATGCTGGTATGTCCAGTGACAAAAATCATTAGGCCAACAGACAAATGGCTGCCATGACACAACAACAATTTCTAAGGCTCTTGAATTATTTAGTAATATTGTAATTGCTACCTCGAATAAAATATTCCATATATCAAGAATGAAAGGTCCTATCGGGGCAAACACACTTAATATTTGTCACAAGTTCTGAAAGAATTTACTGCAAAACAAATATTTTACTTTCATTGTAAACAAGGTCCAACTTTTCTCACAAAGAAGTTAACATCTAAAACATCTCTTTTTTCTTGGCGAATATGGTTTAGAAGGGAATAGAGTTGGATACATAGGATTATGTTGACCTACATCTTAATTAAATTTCTATGAGTCATTTAGACCTATTTCTCACCTTTTCCTTTTTTATTTATTTATTTCCGTCATTTAAATATCACATTATTCAGAATTTTGCACACCATGTTCATAATTTGCTAAATGTAACTGGCGTTACATTTTTATACCCTCCCCATAAAGTATATATATTTTTGATCGCATGATATTTAAGATCGATTTAGCCATGTCCGTCTATCCGTCTGCCTGTCAAAAGCACGCTAACTTTCGCACAAAAACTTCTTATTAGTGTAGGTCGGTTACGATTGTTTGAAGTCAAGATCCAAGATCGGTTTATATGACAGCTATACCAGATTATAAACCGATTTGAATCATACCTAACACAGTTGTTGGAAGTGACACCAAAACACTACGTGCAAAATTTCAGTCAAATCGGACAAGAATTGTGCCCTCTAGAGGCTCAAGAAGTCAAGACCCAAGATCGGTTTATATGGCAGCTATATGAAAAAATGGACCGATTTGGCCCATTTACAATTTCAACCGACCTAAACTAATGAAAAGTATATGTGCAAAATTTCAAGCGGCTAGCTTTACTCCTTCGACTAGATCGACTTAAAATTGCATGACGATCAAAAATATATATTTGTTTTTGGGTCTCATACGCATATTTCGAGGTGTTACAAACAGAATGACGAAATTAGTATACCCCCATCCTATGGTGGAGGGTATAAAAATTGCTGGCCGAAATCGATTCAGCGATCTCTTAAGCTATCGTCCAATATAAAATTATGAAAAAAAAATCTTATTCTAGATTTTTTGCACAATGGGACCATTTTTCAAGGGATTGTCCATATGTTAAGTACCTTTTATAATTCTTGGTAGGGGTGTGAGAAAACAACGGACCTTTCACTAGCCTAAACTTATATCAATATAACTAAGGTCTTGGTATCAACCAAATAAAACTAACATAACTTCTCATTGCTAAATTGCTGCAAGTTCAAAATCATTAATGGTACTTGCCTAAGAATTCCATTGTATATTTATCTTTTACTATGGGAATTCAATTGAAAACTTACTTTTCCACCCATATTTTTAATTATTCGCCATCAACATCAACAAACTTGTTGACTTTCAAAAACTTGGTATAAACAAAAACTGCTGAAGCGTACTGTGTACAATCAAAAACGATAGATGCGATCAAACTGCTATATCAATACTCCAACATGACCTCTTAAAGCGTTCAATACAATAATGAAGCTTCAAAAGATGTTGTGGACAATAGTGATGACGACTTAGTTGCGAGTATCCAATGCTAACAAGAAAACAAGAAAGAAATTTCTTGAAGAAACCTCAAAAATTTGAATGCTGTCCATCAACGGTGTCTGCAAAAATTTCATTTTGCATGATCGATCATAAGAAGCCATAGCAAATAATGTATTTCTGTATAGGTGCTATGTATCATAAACCTATGGATATGAGCTTTTATTGATGATTTACTTTTGCGAGAGCATAACATTCGGAAAAACTGGAACACATTGTCTGCTGCAGTAAAAAAAGGCCATTAATCCACAAGGTAAATAAAATCAAACATAATTCTTTATATCAAATATGAAAAATTTAGTTTTATATTTCTTGAAGAGTAAGTAGGATTTTTGAAATGAAATCGCCTGATAAATGCGTCTTAAGATCATAAATCAGCAGACCGGTCTACATGGTAACTATATCCAAATATAATCTTTGGCCCGTTCAAGAATTTAACCTGGCTATGTTAAAAGATTGAACATTTCCTTCTGTGTATTCAAAACTATCAATGAAAGCAAGATCTTTTATGAGGCGCTATACCATATGAATAGCCAGCTTTTATAATAATGTTATATTTGTTTGCCACAAAAAGTGGCAGTCAACATTACATGTTACGGTGACAACTTCATTAGGTTTAAGACAAAAAGGCCACCTGTGTTATCTTTGCAATTTAACTATGTAGGTGATAAAGTTGCTTCATGATTTTCTCAAAACATATTGTTGTAGAAGCACAAACATTTTGCATTCCAAACGTGTTAAAGTTTAATAATAAGTTTTTAGGGAATTAACATTAAGACACATTTCAAGTCATGATTTTCAACAATAGGTTAAAGGAGAAATGTTCTTAATTAACGATAATATTTTGCCTTAAAATAAGGGCACAAAAACATTTTCATTCACACGTCAAGAAAATAACACATTTGGGACATTTCTGCGATAAACAAAATACTTTTATTACAAAGTTATTCTTTTCAACATTTCAAACGTTAGCCATAAAAATTCTATTATTGAACGTGACTAACTTTGTTTATTGCAAACCCTTTGCTTATTCGCCTATGGTAAACGGGCCTTTCTTCTTTAATGACAAAAATGTGTCGATAGCCAATAATTATTCTCTTGTGCCTCTCCTACTAGAGAAAGGTTGAGTATTTGAGCCTATAGGCCAGTGATGGGCAAAAACACTTGCACTATCGCACATTTGTGTACGTACACAAGAAAATAATCCCCAGTAAATCCATGGGCTTGTACATAATCGCAATTTTCTATTTTGAATGAGCATGCGCCCTCTAGCGAGGGCCCTCTAGCGACTTATGAAGTCAAGATCCGAAATCGGTTTCTATATAGGAGCGATATCAGGTAACGAACTGATTTAAACCATGCATGGAACACTTCAGCAAAATTTCAGCTAAATTGGATAAAAACTGCGCCCTTTAGAAGCTCAAGAAGTCAAGATCTAGGATCGGCTATATGGGAGCTCTATCAGGTAATGAACTAATTTAAACCATACATGGAACAGTTGTTAGAGTTAAAACAAAACAAAATTTCAGTCAAATCGGATAATAATACGCCTTCCAGCGGCTAATGAAGTCAAGAACCGAAATCGGTTTATATAGGAGCTATATCAGGTAATGAACTGATTTAGACCATACATGGAACAGATGTTGGAAGTTAAAACAAAACACTGCATGAAAATTTTCAGCCAAATCGGATAATAATTGCTATCTCTAGAGGCTCAAGAAGTATAATCGGAACATCGTTATATGGGAGCTATATCAGGTTTTGAACCGATTTGAACCATACTTGGCAGAGCTGTTGCAAAATTGCAGCCAAATTAAATAAGAACTGCGCCCACTATACGCTTAAGATCCCGGATCGTCAAGATCATGGATCGGTTTACATGACAGCTATATCAAAACATGGACCAATATAGGCCATTTACAATTGCAACCGACCTACACTAATTGGGAATATGCCATGCCACTATGGACATACAGGGTGGCTGATGAATATTGCTACAATGATGAATATTGCTACATTTTTTTTTCGGTGTATGGAATACATTTTTCTTTTATTCATGTTAAATTAAATTATTAAATTAATTATTAAATTATTATTAATTAAATTAATTAATTAATTAATTAAATTAATTATTAAATTATTATTATTAAATAGAAAAAAAGTTATTACATTTTTTTTTGGTAGCGGCTTTCATCAGCCACCCTGTACACCTAAACAGTAATCGGCTTGTTGTGCGCTCTAAATACACAAAAAAAAAACTTTAGCTTAATTCATTCGAAAGTTAGCGCAGGACAGGGCTAAATAGACTAAAAGTGTCAAGACGATAAAGAAAATATATTACAAATGGAATGACGACATTAGTATTCCCCCCATCCTATGGTAGAGGGAATAAAAATACTGGTATGTGTAATGACAAAAATCATAAGTGCAACAGACTATTGGCTGCCACGGAGAAGAATTTCTAATGTACATACATTGTTTGGTACGCGATAGTGATATATTCATCCCAAAGTAGGGACTTTAATGTGGGAAAACAACTCAAACAATTAATTTTATGTTTTATTTATAGCATGACGAATACAGTAGATTGTAATACAAAACCATAATGAAGTGGTGCGAAAATGGATGCCATCGAAATTAATGCAAATTAACTCTGAAAGAGTTTGAATTATCAACTGAGATCTGCATATAATTGGTATTTGAGTTTGGATTATGTTACAACATTAAATTGAATTGAAAAAAAACATTTACTTTTATTGTAAACAAAGTCCAGCGACTTTTATAAAAGAAATTTACTTGTCGAAAGTTTCCTTTATGTGAACCGATGAAAGACGTTTCAACCTCACATGTACTATCCCAAAGAATCAAATCGAAATACTTATTCTAATTTTAAATACTTAAATGAGGCTATTTAACAAATCCAATATATGATAACATAATAAACAATAAATTTTATTTCCAAAAATAACACTTTCTTATAAAAGATCATTAAAAACACATAAAAACAAATAAAATATTCAAAATGCACATATTAAAAAAGAAAATCTATAACCAAAAAGAAAAACAAAAAATCCACAGAATAAACTAGGCCAGAATGCAATTTGATTTAAATTTATGTTTCCATGAAGTCAAAATTTTGAAAAGAAAGCAAATATTATCTTAATGGTGTAATAGGAGAGAATTTCCTGATAACCATATAAAATTTGATGACTTTCAAAATGTCATTCCATGCCCCTTTTTCGGAGACTCCACAACAATATACTAATTAAAATAGCTGCCAGTATCACTTAATAGTTAAGAAAAACAAATAAAATGTGTGAGGATAAAAACCAATGTGATTTTGAAATGATGTCAAATATCTTCCGGAATTTTGATTCCTTTGACATATATCATGCATATTTTTATATCGAGTTTTGTCGAAATATACCTTATCGCTTTTTGTTGCTGGATAACTTGCTATCTCCATTAAAATTTGGGAATTATGGACCGAATAAAGGAATTTTTTGTAACTCATTTGCAACATGTTGATATATCGATTTCTGACCCCTTGATGGTCGTAAAATTTTGACGTCCTTATTCACAAAACTTAATGAAACCTTAAAATAGGCTTATTGACAGTTCTATAAAGGAAATCTTTCAAATAAACCTAATTAAAATCTACATTAAGTTTTGTGCATACCGGCGTAAGGCTGTTGAGGAATATTGTAATCAGTCTACAGCCTTAAAAGTCGTATCACAATGGACTTAAAATTGTCTAAGTGAGTCTGTTAAGGACTGCCACACTTACCTAACTTAACCTTGGCCGTCTCTTTCGTTCAATTTGACGCCTCTAGACTAGACTATTTGGGGCTACGTCAAGTCTTTTGTCTATGCCAACAATCCAACGACTTTGGAACCAGGTATGTGGAGTCGAGCAGTTTTAACTCGACTCTGACTCCGGCACGATTGCTCGACTCCGACCACCTATTTTTATTTTATTTAACATTTAAAATTAAAAAAAAAAATCCTTTTTATTTCCAGTAAGTCAATATGCTTTTATAACTAAAAAAGACGTGAAGAAAAGCGGATTTAAATGCCTTGGACATAAAACCGCACCTGCTTTCATAAGTAGTCAAATGCAACAAGACTCTCAAACGGTTTACAGAAATCTCACTCCAAAGAATTTTGAGAAATTTTTTTGTTTAATTTGCTGTGGTTTGCTAAAAAAAAACTAATATGTCAAGTCCTTATTGGAAAACCCGATATAAAATTTGGTATTATATCAACCTGTTCACCAAAAATATTCTTTCCTGGACCAATGAATTTAATTGGATTTGGTGGGACTTGGTCTAAATGTGTTTTTATTTGCCGCAATGAAAATGTTTATTTTCACTTCTATTTTATGGAGTTTTTAAAGCAACATCTTAAATTGAAATTAAATTCCTACTCGACAATATCACAGGGAATCTTCCTTATATGCAGCTCAGACTTGCTTTTTGCTGTTTTTATTGATGTGCGTTAAGGTCCATTAAATAGCCTCATCAATAAACCAAATGAATGCTTTCCAAGGCAGCCAGAAAGCGGTGCTGGCAGGCAAACACTTTCCCATGCCACTTGATTAACCCAAAGTAAATATTGCAGATGGTGATGATGATGGTGGCGAAGTGCTCCTTTCGTTGTTTTGCTTTGTTATTATCTTTTGCTTCTATGTTTATGCCACAATATCATTACAACAATTTATTTGATGCAGTTGACGATGTTGTGAAAGCCTCAAACCTCCCAACTCCCGCCTTTCCATAAAGATGGCGAGTTGTATTAAGAAACAACTTAAAGAAAAAGAGGTCCACAAAGGGCATCCTCAAGAATTCTATTAACAAACAGATGGATGAATGACCACCATCAGACAGACGCGCACATAGACACCGAAAACGCTTGGAATTTATGCGGCCATTGTTCGGTGTTTTTCTAAGTTAGCCCTCGATGACGATGATGATTACTCATGGCAGAAGACAATGTCTTTGGCAAAAATAGAATCTCTTGGGGTCCCTAGTTATGTCCGCCTAATGCAGTATTTGCTGCATAAAAGGCTAAAGTGGTGTGGATGCATGCAATGCCACCTATGCCATCATCATAGGCCTCATCATTGGGCATTTTATATCTCCAATAACTTTACCCCACTCTTTTTCCCTCTCTCGCTATCCCCTATGGCATTCAACGGATGATGTAGTTCTCCACGTAGTGCTCCCCACTCCACGTAAGCATCACTTTATCGTCGCTTTGGTTTTGTGTTTGGTAGCAATGATACCCGCTCCTACACGCAAAAAAAATAATTCGTTTCACATAAAAGAACTTTTCGCCAAGTAAACTTTTTTCTGAAAAACTTTAGATTTTGTTTACGATAAATGTACACGTTTTTGCGATAAATTGTTGCAAGAACTTGTGACAAATATAGAGTGTTGTTTTACACTGACAATACCTATCATTCTTGTTATAAAAAATTTTTATTCGGAGTTTCAACTGGTTTTCTTTACTTATAAATTAATTTCAAGTTATGCTCATGTATACGAATATTCTTTTTAATTTTGAAACACATAGTGCACATTGAAAAGTATGCCAAATTCAATTAAATGTTGTAATACAATTCTAACTCGAATTGTTAACAATTATGTGCAGAACTAAGTTGGTGATTGAAACTCTTCCAGACTATATTTGGATTTATTTCGATGTTGTGATGCACAATTATATTAAAAGCCTTCCACGTTGATATAATGATTTTTGTCATTGGAAGTACCTATGGTGAAACTTTAAAAATGGCAAATTTCCGAGTTTACCATCCACCCACCACTGGTCTATATGCTTAAATACTCACCGTCTCTCTCTCTATTAGAAGAGACACAAGACAATAATTATTAGTCCGTTAAACGAATAATCAATTTCGGCTATCGAAACACTTTTGCCCTGAAAGGGTTTTTGGTTTTACAACACAAGAAAGGTATTTTTAAGGTAGGCAAATTTGCTAAAGGGTTTACAATAAACAAAATTAGCTACATTCAATAATGCTACGTTTATGGCTAACGTTTGATATGTTGAAGCGAAACGTTCCATAGTAACAATAAAAGAAAAACTTCGTAATAAAAGTACTTTGTTTCTCAAATGTTTTATTTTTTGCGTGTAGAAATTGGCCCGTAAATTATTAAAGTACCTCCTTAACAATTTATTTTTGTTCTTAGAAAGCAAACTAAATCGTATGTGTGTGCTAAGGGATAGGGAAAAGTATGCACCCAATTGTATAATGATACCCGAAATAGATGCCATATACGAAGCTTGTTCCATGCCCATAGGCACGCAGTCCATCGAGAAATTCGAAGTATGTATGTCTATTGAAATTTATGAGGAGTACGACTCTTTGTTGAATACATTTCCTTTGCTTTTAACAAACCATATCACAACATTTCACATAATTTTTGAAACACATTTCTTTTTCCAAATAAATCAGTGTAAACAAGTAAAAGCCTGCTAAGTTCGCATTTGTCGAGTTCTTTTCCCGGTGTCTCTTTTTAGGCAAACAAAGGAAAGGAAAGGATAAAAGAAAAGAATTGCTATGTTATTGGAACTAACAAGAAGTCAGAATCCAAGATCGGTTTATATGGCAGCTATATCAAGACATGGACCGATATGGTCCATTTACAACCCCAACCGACCTACACCTATAAGAAGTATTTATGCAAAATTTCAAGCGGCTAGCTTTACTCCAGAGACAAATATTTCGAGGAGTTACAAACTGAATGACGAAATTAGTATGCCCCCATCCTATGGTGAAGGGTATAAAAAGCTAACCTTTGTTCCGACCTTGTAAATAAGAGAATACAATAAATTTTTAAATAAAATTTTCATGATTTGACTTATATTTGGATAGAACCAACCCAACTAAATATGTGCATGTTTGCCATTTAGGAATTCATGGGGTTCAAACTTGAGAAATATATACCAGAATATTGGTCTATATGGTTGCTATATTCGACCCATCCTATCTTCGAACTAATCTTTGGTACTAACTTGACCTTGGGTAAAAACAAAATATTTTTGTCAAGTTTCAGCTCAATATCTTCATTTTAAGAACAGTAGCGAGATCATATAACTTGTATGTTCAGTTAACCATGTATTGATATGCTCTTAACGGAATAGTGGTCATATGTTCTTCCATATTACAGTTGAGTCGGAATAGAGGAGAACTAATCATTACAATTCAGTTGATTCAGAAAATCTATAATATAATTATTTTGTTCGTAAGAAAGAGACGTTCACTAGACCGATTGTTAACTATACCCCGACTGAACTGTATATGAAATGATATTTAGAATTATACAGCGGTTTAATTTAATTAAACATTTTTAAAACATCCAATTAAAATTTATTGGTTTTATTAATTTTTACTTTAAATATTGTTCTATTTTGGCATGTTAGATCATTTTTGTTTGTGGTAATTGGCTATGACAGAATATTTGTTCCACTAGCCGAACGTAGAATAGCATTCCAAGCGCTTCGATCTTCTGTGATCATTTAAATCTCTGACACCAAGTTTCGAGGTGTCACCCACCACTTGATCTTTCCATCGGGTTTTTGGTCTTCTTGGTTTGCGTGTTCCACCGAGTTTGCCTTTAAAAGACTTCTTTGCTGGAGTTTCTTCATCCATTCTGACAACATAACCTAGCCAACGCAGTTGTTGTATTTTGATGCGTGTAACTATGCTATCGTCGTCATACAGCTCGTACAACTCGTGGTTCATACGTCGCCTATATTCTCCATTATAACAAACTGGTCCATATATTTTACGAAGAATCTTTCTCTGAAATACTCCATGCACTGCCTCATCTGCTTTCATAAGTACCCATGCTTCAGAACTATATAACAGCACGGGTATTATCAGTGACTTGTATAGTGTAATCTTCGCCTGTCGAGAGGTGACCTTGTTTCTAAACTGCTTACTTAGTCCAAAGTAGCATCTGTTTGCCAGTATTATTCTTCCCTTAATCTTAAAACTGGTGTCATTCGTTTCGATTACGGTGGCGCCGAGGTAGACAAAGTTACTGACTGTCTCAAAATTGTGGTTCCCAACTTTATCCATTTTTTTATCTGCTTGGCTGTGCAAGGATTTTTGGGAGTTGAAACCATAAATTTCGTCTTATCTCCATTTATTGTGGTAATGTTTCCGCCAAAGAACAATTGAAGAAAACTAAATGGAAACTTTCTTTCTAAATAAAACTTTATCTAGCAGAGAGCGGCTGGACACTGTCATTTACCAAAAAAGATGCAAAGATGTCTAGATGTCAGAGATTTCAAATCTACTACAAATCCTAACGGGCTATGGGAATAGAAAATGATTGTCTTTGATCTAGAGAGGGGAGAAAAAATTAATAATGCTAAATAAAGTTTTAGAGACGAGTTATTCATTATCATCTTTGATGTGATGTTGTTTCCTCGGCTGACGTTGACTAAAAGAGCAAGTCGAAGAGAGGACAACAAAGTAAAATTGCAAACAGAAATGCCAAGTTACAATAAAGAGTTTATAGAGATGGGAAGAGTTAGGATCAATTCTTAATTTTTTTACTATTTCCAATAAAAATAAAGTATTTCTAGTCAATTACAATTAATCTCAGCAAGTTAGCTAATTTGCCCACTTTCAACACGGGCTCCACAAGTGGTTACAAATGGAACAACAAGTGAAGTGTACAGAAGTTATTATTATGCAGGTAAAAATAGTTTCTTCTTTGGCCATAACAATGTCTGAACCTTTCCCTGCGCCTCCACTTAGTCCACTTTTGCAGCCGTGTTTATAGTGTTTTAATGCAAGACAAAAAATAAATAAATTGTTATTTATTATCATGTCGTTGTTTACTTGCAAAATATTGCCTCATGCTTTCCCAAACAAACAGCAAAAAATATGGCGGAGGCATTGGCAGGGTCTCTTTCCTTCAACGAAGGCAGCACATAGCCGTTTGGTCCACCGTTTGCCAGTTTGCATGAGGTGGTGGGCACGAGCCTTTTATTCCCCATTTTTTCTGAACATCATATTCACTATTCAGTTGTGCCGCGTCTGAACAATATGCGTGGTGCGGCAAGTCTTTTTTTAGGCATAGCAAAACATGGAGCATTTGGTAGAATGTAGGAGACTCATTCGATTACGTTTTTCTTTTTCACGCTACTACAGGCATTTAGAGTTAAAACCTAAAAACAAAACGGGGAAAAACGAACGTTCAAGAAGTCAAATCAGATGTCGGTAAAAGAAGAAGAAATTGAATCTCTATTAGAGGTGGAGAAGTATCGATAGTAGCGATCAAGACATTATCGATAGTGTCCACCGATACTATCGTCGATAGATTAGTTTTCACATCACCAATTTAAATTTGGGCGTTAATTTGTGGCTCCTGCTAAAAAATATTTGTGAAAAAATTGATTAAAAGATTATACACAGAAAAAAGAGTTTTAAAAAGAAATGGATGGCTTTCTTCAAAAAGGTATACTTTTAAAGTAGTTATGAACTTTTTTGACTTAGTGTGTCGAGCACTGAAAGGCGTGCGTGCGATTGCAGCAGCACAGATTCGAAGAAAGATTTGGCAACAAAGGAAAAATGAAAAGTATTATCTCACAAGTATGGAAATACTTTAAAAGGTCAAAATGACAAAAAATTTTCAAAGTACATTAACAGCGGAAAGAAGTACAAAACTAGCGGCAATACTGGCTTGGAAATGCATGTCCCAGATTCCAGCACTTCAGCTATTTCGGCGGATACTAACAACATCGCATCGACAAGCAGCAGTTGTAGATCGCTGATACATTCTGTAGCTTCTTACTTTTAAAAAATCGTTTTATGTGCCACAAACTCAAAGCGAAAGAATCACATTGACTAGGCTTTGACGGAAATGATATTCAAGGATGTGCAGCCTTATAACATAGGGTCTTAGACCCATAAAAGCCACATTTATTATTCGATTTTGCTGAAATTTGAGACAGTGAGTTGTGTTAGGTGTTATATAATTGCCATATAGACCGATCCACCGACTTAGGGTCTTAGACCCATAAAAGCCACAGTTATTATCCGATTTTGCTGAAATTTGAAACAGTGAGTTGTGATAGGCTCTTCCACAATCTTCTTCATTTTGGCTCAGATCGGTCCAGATTTGGATCTAGCTGCCATATAGACCAATCCCTCGATTTAATGTTTTGGGACCATAAAGGCGCATTTATTGTCCGATTTCGTCAAAATTTGGGACAGTGAGTTGTGTTAGGCTTTTCGACATTTTTCTGCAACTTTCCGTGTCGTAAATGGTTCACATTGGTTTATTTTTAGATATAGCTACTGAAAGGATCAATATTTTGTTATAAACAATTGAACAATGACTAATAGTTATTTGGTATTTGGTCCAAATCGGAACATATTTCGATATAGCTGCTATGGGGCATAAGGTATGCATTTTTCATCGGGTTTTGACAAAAGGTGGTTTACATATATACCCGAGGTGATGGGTATCCAAAGTTCGGCCCGGCCGAACTTAACGCCTTTTTACTTGTGTTTGTTTGGTTTTATGACTTTAACAAATAATCAACATTCTAGCGTGTTTGCCAAAGTGTGGGCTACTTTGCGAATATTCATCAAATAATTTCAAAAACAACAAAGAAACATAGCAATTCATGTTTCGACAAATATTTTTTGCTTCCTATTTGAAAAATCGATTTTATAGCTACAAAGAACAAGTAGATTTTTTCCACATTTTCCGCTTTGAAATTGAAATGAAGTATTATGTAACAATAACTAACACCATGATGAAGTACAAAATAATTCAAAAATGTGTTTGGAAAATTGAAGATCAATATTGAATAAAATTTCACTTCCATGATGCTTTCATTCCGCTTCCAATGATTTCAATTTACACCATGTTTATAAATTAATTCTGCGTGATTTCCTACAGATTTCAGTATTTGTATGGTCGAAAGTGGTTTGAGGGCTTGATGTTGCTGTTTTTGCAGCAAATATTTCAAAACCAATGTAACCATCCCGGTATGCACGCAATGCATTCTTTGGTAATTCAATAGAAAGTTTTTATTACATTTTCCAAAGTTATCATAACACTCGCTCGAACAATGTAAAGGGTGATTTTTTTGAGGTTAGGATTTTCATGCATTAGTATTTGACAGATCACGTGGGATTTCAGACATGGTGTCAAAGAGAAAGATGCTCAGTATGCTTTGACATTTCATCATGAATAGACTTACTAACGAGCAACGCTTGCAAATCATTGAATTTTATTACCAAAATCAGTGTTCGGTTCGAAATGTGTTCAAATTTTGACAAATTTTGTTCAGCGATGAGGCTCATTTCTGGTTGAATGGCTACGTAAATAAGCAAAATTGCCGCATTTGGAGTGAAGAGCAACCAGAAGCCGTTCAAGAACTGCCCATGCATCCCGAAAAATGCACTGTTTGGTGTGGTTTGTACGCTGGTGGAATCATTGGACCGTATTTTTTCAAAGATGCTGTTGGACGCAACGTTACGGTGAATGAACACATTTCGAACCGAACACTGATTTTGGTAATAAAATTCAATGATTTGCAAGCGTTGCTCGTTAGTAAGTCTATTCATGATGAAATGTCAAAGCATACTGAGCATCTTTCTCTTTGACACCATGTCTGAAATCCCACGTGATCTGTCAAATACTAATGCATGAAAATCCTAACCTCAAAAAAATCACCCTTTACTTGTGCACAGCAAAAATTAGTTTCACGATTTTTGGAAATTCATTGGAAATTTTATATGGGAGCTGTAGAATTTGCGAGCATCGAATACCACATTTTTAAAAGCAGATTAAATGCAGAAGCATTTTTCGTTATTTTCCGGGAAATTCGCGAAATTATTTCAATGTTGCAGCAACCTTAATTGTTACATAATTTTATACACATTACTGCATTCATGTACAGAGAACATGCATACGTCCTATAGGCTGATTGGCTGGCATGGCAATTGCTATTAGAAGAATGTTAAAAATGGAATGTTTATGGCATTTATCAATGCAATGATTCACTTGAACTATAGGATAGTTAGGAAAACCTCAAAGTTTCGGCATTACGATTCATTACACTATAAGTTGCGAGGTTACAGCAGTTTATGTTGCGGGAGAAATACTTAAAATTCTTTGACTCGTTTGTATTTAAAATCATAGCCTAATGAAACTTTGTAAATATGCATTAATAAAGACCTAAGCCAAATTCACCTCACTCACTATCATATTTGATGTCTAACAGACGTGTAGAATGACAGACTTTAGATTTGGTATGAGTTGAGGGTGGCATCACCTTCCACATCCTGCAATAAATTCTGCGTTATTTAAATATGTTACTGGTATTTATTCTGGAAGGCCACCGTAGCGCAGAGGTTAGCATGTCCGCCTATAACGCTGAACGCCTGGGTTTGAATCCTGGCGAGACCATCAGAAAAAAATATTCAGCGGTGGTTTTTCCTTCCTAATGCTGGCAACATTTGTGAGGTACTATGCAATGTAAAACTTTTCTTCAAAGAGGTGTCGCATTGTGGCACGCTGTTCGTACTCGGCTGGAAAAAGGAGGCCAATTATCATTGAGCTTAAACTCATTGATATGTGAGAAGTTTGCCCCTGCTCCTTAGTGGAATGTTCATGGGCAAAATTTGCATTTGCATTTACTGTTATTTATTCTATTAAAAAATATATTAATCAATTTTCGAAGAACAAAAACTTAACAAATCTTCGCAGCTAATAAAAAAAATCACATAACAATCACTTGTTCTCACAAAATATGAGGAAGAAATATTTCTTCCAAGTGAAATCCATGCAAACATTGTATTCATTCCATAGAATATGGACAAGCCAACTTGTTATGGACGAAAAAATCAAGGCAGCACATTCTCCATAGGCTGACGGACGGAGAAAGAACTACTTTCAAAATAAATAAACAAAAATATAAAAAGACTGAAATTGACGAAGAACCTTGCAATTATGTAGGAGTAGATGTGTATGATGATAATAATGATGGTCTAAAATAGACCATAAGCAGTTGGGCTCCAGCAAAACACACATACTCATAACCACATACCATATCCACCACATTGAAAATGGGGCCAACTAATAAAGTTATTACTTTCTAGACCATTCATCTCTTAGAAGTAAAAGATTTCTAATTATGTGTTGAAAAGCAAAAATGTAAGGAAAATTTTAGCGATTATTTATTAGCGAACATTGATTAATGCTAACTAATTTAATTAGTAAGGCACAGTGGACGATATTCAAACCTTGAGAAGAAAAACTCAGACCATCCAAAAATCTTGAGAAAAACTGATTAATATGAATGAGATATTATGCCAAAAAAAAAAAGATTATGTATCTCGAAAAAAATAAAAATTCCCAATGCCAAAATACGGTTATTGTCATTTGAGCTGTTTTTGTATTATAACGCCATGGATAGCATTTTTCAAGTTTTCGGTATCTCTTCTTAGGGAAGAAAATAATAATGGATAAAGAAGGTGTAAGAAGAAATCGCTTTGCCAAATTTCAGCCAAATCGGATAAGAATTACACCCTCTAGAGCCTCGAGAAATTAAGATGCAAGATCGGTTTATATGGCAACTATAAAACATGCACCGATATGGTCCATTTACAATCCCAACGAGCCTGCACTAATAAGAAGTATTTGTGGAAAATTTCCAGTGTCTAACATAACTCCATCGAAGGTTAGCATGCTTTCGACAGACGGACAGACCTGGCATAATCGATTTAGGGCGGATTTCTCGTTCAAAAATTAAGTTCGTGTTAGCTAACCGGAATATTAATTTTTCGTGAGGATGAACCTCCTGTTAGCATATTTGATTTTCTCATACACTTTTAAGGTAAAAATTTGCCCAATCTTTTATGGAAAGTCGTTCGTTTTTAACTAAAAGAGAGTATGAAAAACATTGCAGAGTTTTGTAAATTGAAGGTTACAAGTTTCTACTGGTTGTTTTATTCTCCCACAGAATTTTCTTACCCTTTTGCAAATGTTTATTGGAAAATTGTTATTGGATAAGTACGCGAACACAACGTTATATTATGTAACAATCGGTAAAAAAACACAGCTGTATTAAACGAACCGATAAGTCGTCAACCGGGACATATCTACCGGTTAAGGTTAGGATAAACAATATACATGCTCATTACTTATTCAGAAAACCAAACTTCTTTAGCTAGAAGAATATCGATACGATAAATTGTAAGCGGTGAATGAGAAATCTGGCCTTAAAATGTTTAGACGATCAAGAATATATAAACTTTGTTCGGTCTCAGATCAATATTTCTGCGTGTTACAAGCGGAATGACGAAATAAATGTACCCCCATCCTATGGCGGAGGCTATAAAAAAGGCATTAAGTTAGGACGGGCCGTTTATATAAAAGGTGATTTTTTAGCTATTATCTTTTTGCAAATACTGATTTAAACAGCTCACGCAAGTTTCGGATTTTATTTCACTACCAAACATCTTCTCTTTAGTCTATAATTTAACCATGAATCGTGTTACAAGCGAACAACGCTAGCAAATTATCGAATTTTATTATCAAAATGAGTGCTCTGTTCATTGCGCTCATTTTTGCTCACTTTTTTCATTTTTGGCTCAAACGGTACATAAATAAGCAGAATTGTCGATTTTGGAGAGATCAGTCAAAAGCATTGCCGGAGCCACCAATGCACTCAGAAAAAGTCACAATTTGGTGCGGTTCATGGGCTGGTGGCATCATTGGACCGTGCTTCTTCAAAGATGATACGAATCGTAACGTAACCGTGAATGGTGAGCGCTATCGTGAGATGATATCCAACTTTTTTGGCAAAAGAGCTTGACTTGCATGATATGTGGTTTCAACGTAAAAATGGTAAGGCGAGTTCGGTGAACATTTTATTTCACGTTCGGGCCCAATCTATTGGCGGCCTACATCGTGCGATTTAACGCCTTTAGACAATTTTTTGTGGGGCTATGTTAAAGCTCATATCTATACAGACAAGCCCGCTTTAATTGAAGGAAGACAATATTGATGTTGGAAAGAGTATGCCCAAATTGGACTAAGCGGATGGACCATTTAAGGCGCAGTCACGGTCAAAATTTGCATTAAATAATCTTCAAACATTAAATTATATCGATTCAAAGATTTCATGAATTTTTCGGAAATTCATGTGTTTTTTTTTTTTTGATAACTTTCCTATAGCTCTTAAAAAATCACCCTTTATAAATACATTTGTATGTATATTGACGGCATTTTATCTAACATAACCCACCGAAAGCGGATAATAAATGGGCCTTATATGAGTTCAAGACCGTAAAACTCGAGATCGGTGTGTATGGCAGCTATATCCAAATATGATGATATATTCCAAGATATATTCATTTACAGGATATATTCATTTACAACTCTGATTTTATGTATGTTACCAGTTCGCACCATTTTTCGTTGATTATGTGTGTTATAGTTCTTAACTATAATACACACACAACCAAAACTCGTTGACAGATAGTGCACTTCGCGAGAAAAAAATTTTACACAGCTGTTTATGGTACACTACCTGTTAGTTATATCATGAATATATTTGGTTTACGGTTTAATAAAACTAATTGCACAATATGTCAACACCATCAGGTAATTATATGCCACTTATGGGTGAAAAACCATCAATTGATGAGATAGGTAAATGTTGGTGCCACACCCTGAACCACACTCCACATAGACTTTTCCCAATGCATGTGTTCATGTAATGACAGATTTTTTGTATGCAACAATTACACCACTTCCATGGTAGCACATGATTTAGTTCATCTGTTGGAAGTTGTATTGATGGCTTTGAACGCTAGACTACGGCAATTGCTTTCCCTGTTGCTCCGTGTGCCTAGGTCGAATCATGGCGGGCTCTACCGATTTTTTTTTTCACTTTTATTTATTTAACTTAAATGAGAGACCGGAATATATAGCAGCAGTACTGATATGAAGGGATTTATCATATCACGCTATGCCAAATTTCAACAAAACCGTGTAATAAATGTTTCGTTGGACCTACAACTTTAAATCGTGGATCTGTCTGTACCATATTCGCCGTCGAAGCTCCTGTGGACTGTATGCTTGTCTAAGATTCGAGAAGAGGGAAGTCGAAGTGCTCTTAACTCCGGATAATGACATAGCGCAAACATGGTTTGCGGAAAGTACGCATAGCATTTCTCCACGGTGAGCGAATCAGAAGCATGTCTTTCATATGTGCCATTTGTCGAACTACCGAGGAAATTAGAAGGGATGGCTAGTTTTAAGATTGTGGCAAGATGAAAATCTGCACATTGACGCCGAACTACCAGAACACTGGCCCACCATCGACTGTAGAAAAAGGAAGTTATGGCCCATAATAAGAGGTCACTGAGTATCACACGGGACTGTGCTATAGACCATATGGCCGTCCCCGTGAGAATTTCACATGATTACCGCGGAAGCGGTGAAATAAAAAAAAAAATTTAAACAACACCCAATTTTAAATTTAATTCAGTCTAATTCATTCATTATGTATGAAAAAAAAACTCAAAAAAAGTGCATTAAAATTTCTAATTTCAACCAGAATGTCCTCCCTATGACGCTGAACGCCTGGGTTCGAATCCCGGCGAGACCATCAGAAAAAAATTTCACCGGTGGTTTTCCCCTTCTAATGCTGGCAATATTTGTGAAGTACTATGTAGAACTTCTCTTCAAAGAGGTGTCGCACTGTGGCACGCCGTTCGGACTCGGCTATACAAAAAAGGTCCCTTTTCATTGAGCTTAAACTTGAATCGGACTGCACTCATTTATATGTGAGAAATTTGCCCCTGTTCCTTAGTGGAATGTTCATGGGCAAAATTTGTATTTGTTTGTATTTAGACCATCAGCTAATTCAATTTTAATTCAATTCCAAAGACTACGTGTTTTCGGCACAGAACGAACATCGCCAGATCGTTGAAGAATGTCATGCCGATCAGGAATACAACTTATAGGGTCTTGAACAAAAATTTCGATGTTTAACAAAGGGAATGGCGAAATTTTATCGTATATCCTCTCTCGTCCTATCGCAACCTCGCAACCAAATCAGATAACGAGGCGCTTTTGAGGGCTCAATCAGATTCAAAATGTATTAAAATCTTTTAAAAATATGACCAAATGTTAGGTTAATATTGTCTAATTCATGTTAATATACCTCAAGTCCCAATACCTCAAAATTCTAAAAACTTTTGAACTTTTTTACAGTTTTCAAAAAGTATTGTACTTCTTTGACCACGATCCGAAGGTCATCAGTTTTATTTAGTTCATTTGTGGTACAAAGTTTATGTTTTGCAATGGTTAAAGATGGGAAATGGGGCCGTGTGTTGCTCCTATACAAATACAATACCACTTGCTGTCAGTGTGGGTGGTGGTAAGATTAAAAAAACAGAGCAGCTTCACAGCTAGCCAACCAACCTTCCACTTCTCCATCTTCTCCACCTAAGACTTGATGAATGTACAGCAACACAAAAAAAACACATTTTTGTTATTAAGTTCATTATTTAATCGTTTTTATGCTGAAATTTAAAACTAAGCAGCATTTTCCGATTACCATGCTCCTCAAGGCACACCAAACAAATTTTAATTTTTTCCCAAAAAAATGTTGTGCGCACATTTATGTATGTCGGCAGGTCCATAGTTTGCATTTGAATGATTTGTTTTCTTTTTGAAATTGGAAGCGCAGAGAGAAAACTTAAACATTTTTACCTCCTTCTCCTCCAAATAAACAAATGCGGCTGTTATGGAGATATATTAGCGTCAATGATGCTGCCGTGAGCCGTGGCATTAACCATGATCGTGGTGAGTTTGGTATTTGTTGTTGCTTGTTTGTTTTACACTCAAAGAGATATGATTTGAATTAAATTAACTTGAGAAAATGAAAAGAGAAATTTGTTTTGGTAAGAAAGAAATTTTAGATTTTTATTTCTTCTAGAAATATATTGTGATCGAAGAGCTAGGCAAAGTGCATGTTCTATTTACGCTTATTTCATTCCATTTTCCCAATATGACCATACGGTTAACTGGTAATTAAAGTCGATGTGTATTTTAAATTTGCTTGAATTATTAATCGAATGGATACACTTCAATTTAGTTGACCCTTTGAATATTGGCTGTGAAACTTATTTTTTATTGCGTTTAGGTTCAGACCCACTGCTTACTTCATAAACCATAATGTCGATATCATCGGCATATACCAAGATACGGGGAGATTTCTTGATAATGTGCCAACCGACAAAAGGATAAGTTATGGCGTATCGTAGCCATCAAAACTATCGAAACATTTTTATCCAAATCGTCACCGCAGATTGTCTTCATATCGATTAGGTTAGGCTAGGTTGAAAAGAGAGTGCGGAATTCCATGTATTAATTGTTTTTCATGCCACGCCCCCAAGTTGATTCATGTCTGGTATTGTGTCCTCACCTAAGTACCGGTGTCTGTTAGTAGCGAAAGCCAGGCAATGACATAGGAAATATTCCAACGTCTCATCATCTTCCCCACATGCCCTACACATGCTATTGCTTGCCGCACCGATTTTGCATAAGTAAGCTCGCAGTCCTAAGTGTTCTGTTATGATAACGAAGACTATACTGGCGTCACTCTTACTTTCTTTCTGTAATAGCCTCGTCTTCTGACGATCCGGGTCTCCCCATAGAATTTTCGCCGTCCTACCAACCGTTCGCCGACCACACCTTTAACTCGGACTGCGTCGACTCGAAAGGGTTAACCATGTTTATTAATGACAGTCCTCTGGCTCTCACTGCCAACTCGTCCCCTCTTTCATTCCCCCTAACTCTGCCATGATCCAGCACCCAAACGATGCGGATTGTGCCATTCTTAGAGAAGGCGTTAATCTCCTTCTTACACTTCAAGACTGTTCGTGACCTAATCGTCCTGGTTGTTATTGCCCTAATAGCCAGTTTACTGTCGTAAAGATGTTTACACTGAATGCCCTCGCGCCCGGATTTCTGCCTGCAGGATCGTATTATGGTCAGGCAATCTGAAACAGATCTCAGTACCTGGGTTCTCAATGTAGACCCCCAGGCCCACTGTGGCCTCTAGCTTTGATCCATCCATGTAACATGATCTTCCAGGGTTCTCTAAATCCAAGACTGTGCCGCTGGCATCAGTGCCTCGCACTCGATCTCAAATGTGTTTCAGGTATCCGATCGGAAACCTCTTTCATTCCTTCCAGGTTTCCTATCGTCACCTCTATTATACTGCGATGGTATGACTTGTTCTTATCCTCTATCCAGCCGCAATGGCTGCCTCACACTTAATCTGTATGCCTATGGGTCGGATATCTAGAATAGTCTCAGGTGCCCTAGTGGGCGCGGTCCTCATAGCTCCGCCTATGCAAAGACAATATGTTTCCTGAGCCTGTTGTATTATCCTAACGTTATACCTATTCTCCGCAGCAGTCCGCCAAACTACTGAGACACAAGTAAGTATTGGTCTAATCACGCTCCTTTAGAGTCAGTGAACTGTCCTCGGATTTAGGCCCTATTTCGAGCCTAAGGCCCATCTACATAGTACCTAACATCTGTGATTATTTTTAACGATTTTTTAGGTTAGGGTCTATTTTTGTGACCTTAGGACGCTCCCTCTCAGAATCTCCAAAAAAATATCAAGTATCTTTTATAGTTTTCAAGACATTGAGGAGTCCATTTGGCAAATATGCTATATATCAATGCACATTGCAAACTTCAATTCAAATGAAAATGTCTTGCGTAGCAGGGTGTTCTAATATATTTAATAAACTCCAATTGTAAATAAAGGACATATATACATAGGGTGACCTAATAGGCATTGGACAATTTTTGTTTGCAACTATGAATAAAATTATCCATATGTTTTGAAGATAAAAACGATTAATTTCAATACATATGTACTGTATTTGGTGAAAATGATTTCATTCGTGGTTGGTCACAACTATTTGCCAGGGGATACATACATGTCTTGTCTGCAACTGAAAATTTCGCTAGAGGTGCATACAGAGCTTTAGATACAATTGACATTTGACTCTCTGTCTTTTTCCCAATCTCTCCATTACACAGCTGCTACCGAACGTAGGGATCGTTTCCACACAAAGTCCCGCACCATACGGTTCTTAGTGAAGTCTTCAGGTATCCAAGAACACGTACTAATACTACATGTCATTGTCTAGTTATATTATCAATACAAGAAGTTATTTTCTCACCAACTGGGGTCAGTCGGGAGCAGTATACCAATACTGTCTGCGGTTTTTGTTCTGCTTTCCCATAACATTGAGTAAACATTTTTTGTGGGTGTATAAAGTATGCTTAGCAAACACCTTGGCACGTGTGGTGTGAACAAATGGTTGTTTGTGTTTGTCCACGTTTGGTTTAGTTTATTGGATAATAGTTTAGGCCGCAAAAGAAAATGTGTTTTTCTTTTTCCTTTCTTGCGCAAGCTTTGCAAACCCTCACAGCAGAACAAGATGCAAAAATAAAGTCAATGGTATGATTGGGGTTCTAATTAAGCCGGTGTTAAATGGAATCTTTGAGGTCTTTGGGTCTGTCTTGGCCACATTTCGATTTTGCACAACGCTGCCCAATCTATGTGTTGGACAACAGACGCAATGCGTCTTATTTGCTTTTGGAAAAGTGTGTTAGGAAAACACAACACAATTCTGTCTTGAGGCATATTGAGTGACCAAGGTGTTGCTTTTGGATGGACGTGCAGCAATAAAACACCATTGATGTTAGGTAGCTAAAGGCCGGGTGGTTTAAATGCAAAAAATTTAATGTCACTTAACAACACCTATAGCCCAAGCTGCTGCTTCCTTTTCAATTGGTGCAAGCGCTGAGTTAATACTGTCAAGTATGCTTTTATTTATTTATTTTTTCTTGCTCTCAGGTTTTTATCTTCGTTACATATTGCCTCATTTTTCTTTTGTTTATTTGTAGTTGTTAGCGTTTTCTGTTTTCTTTTGATTCGTGTTTTTGTTCTGCCAATTAGCTTTAATTAATTTTTCAGGATTTTCCTCTTCTGTGTTTTTGTATTTTCAAATACAAAAAATTTCCTGTGCCGTATGAAGTCCGTGGTGAGGCAGGCTGCCAGGCATCAGGCACCGCATTCAGCCATCTTCCCAGGAAGGTTGATTGTGAGACAGAGTTTCATTACAGTGTGGTGGCAAACGCACTCTGAATGAATGCACTTCATTTGTGGCCACCGATGCTGCTGTTGCAAGTGCAGTTTTGTTCTTCGGCACATTGACAAATGTTTACTTTCATTACAAAATCCCCTTTAATCAGGGGATATGTCGTGTATAATAGGGAGGGTCCTAAATTATTGCAAGAATTTATATAATTTTAGTATTGTATTTGCTATGCTTTGCTTAACCCGTCTGTCAAAAGGCAATTCAAATTGTCTTAGCAGACAATTTTTTTTAAATATATTTTCCTTGTATGGAGACCTTCTCTAATGTCGTTTGTAATTTATAATGCACACGCATTCGCAAAACGTCCATACATATATGCAATTAATACAACTTTGTTTTGGTTTTTGTAACTTTAGTAAATATTTACATCCGTCCGTCTGTCATTAGTGCTTTTTTAACAATTGTTGGATCATGCATCATACCAATGAGATTGACAATGTGCTTATCTGCCACTTTGGTAGAAGCTTACAACAATTAAATGGGATGCATTTAAAATGTGACATTTTAGGTTGCACTTTCTGTGCAACCTTCTGTGCCACACACCTCTCTAGATTTACACCTCAAGAGAAAACTTATCTTGGTTGTCCCGTTCATGACTTTACACCATGCTATAATAGGGCAAATTTTTAGTAGAATAAATTTTTAGGAGAAGGTTCCAGCTAAAAAAAAGTTAGAATTCGTAAAAAATGCTACGATAACGGAATGAAACTTATTTAGGAGGCCATTGTAGCGCAGAGGTTACCATTTCAGCCTATGATGCTAAACGTCCTGGTTCGAAACATGCCGAGAACACTAGAAAAGAATTGTAAAACGGAGGTCCGCTATCATTGAGCTTAAACTTGAATCAGACTGTATGCATTGACAGTACAGTAAAAGTTTGCGGATGTTCCTTAATGGAATCGCCAAATTTGCAGGTACATATAAAAAAGAAATGTTTATTGAACAGAAAGAAGAGGGACAATAACAGACGTGAGTGTATACAAATCAAAGCATACCAAAGATGAAATGAAACCTACAAATGTTATCAAAGAAAAAGCTAACCTGTCTACAACGAAAAAAAAATCGATTTCAAACACGAAATCAATTGATCCAATTTATTAATTAATTTAATTGAAACTAAAAAAAAATTCAATTAAAAAAGTTGCATATTCAATTAAAAAAAATATTAAAATTTTTGAAATATTCAATTAATTTTTAAATTGATCCAATTAAAACAATTATTCGAATTTTTGGAAATTTTCAATTATTTTTTAGTTGATCTAATTAAAAAAATGATTGCAATTTTTTGAAATTTGAACCGGCTTCCATAGGATTGCTACAAATTATCAAAATTAATAGAGACCTATGCAAATTTGCAAAATTTGCCCATTAACATTCCACTAAGGAATGCACTCACTCACTGTAAGCTCATTGATAAATGGGCCTTCTTTTTATAACAGAGTCCGAACGGTGTGCCGCTCTTTGGAGATACGTTTTTACATGGCAAAGTACCCCACAAATCTTGCCAGTATTGCGAGATAAAAACCACCACTGAAAAATGTTCTTTTGATGGTGTTGCCAGGATTCAATCCATGCGTTCAGCGTCATAGGCGGACATGCTAACTTCTGTGCTACGGTGGACCTACGGGCCTTTGAAACCTCCTTTCAATTATATAGTAGGGGGCGATATGTAATATGGTTGCTGTAGCAGTGTTTTACACACTCTTGCCGATGAAGGACTTCATCGGGTCGATAAGGTACGTACAACCGGATGCCATGGAATTGTAATATGGTGCTTAAGTGAAATCAATTAAAGGTTACAGTGCAGATATTATAAACGAAGGTGTATAGTTCTAATAACAATTGGTAATTCAAATATTTTTAAATCCATTCAAAAAATTATAGATTCAATTAATTTTTTAATTGAAAATTAAAAAAATCAAACACGATTGTGAAAGAAATTTCTTTCAGATTTAAAAAATTAATTTAATCAACTAATATTATTACTAATATGTTCAATTAAAAAATTATTGAATCAATTCATTTTTTAATTGTATCCATTTTATTTTTAATTAAATTCTTAATTGAAAATTTTTAGGCGATTTTTTTTTTTTGGTATAACAGATGTTGAAAAATTGTCAGGACATGGAGTAAACGTTTTTTGAAACTGTTGGGATCCTATTGTGATGGTGATGAGAATTCCTGCCAAGCAATTCCTGACGACAATGTTATATATATATTGAGTATCTCCTATGAGGTCGTAAAAATAGTCATCCGGTTAAAGGATACCAATTGAGCACTTTAAGACAATAGGCGACATACTCACAAGGTGTGTACAGCAGTTGTTAGCACATCTTATTTAAGGACCCATAGCCGATAAACGGAAATTTTGGTTGCCTTATATAGAGAAGAACAAGTAAAAAAGCATTGCATCATATATGAACCCATAGCAGCCATATATAAAAATTGTCAAATCTCCACCTTATTCAGGAAGAGACTAACACAACTCTTTGTACCAAATTCATCGGTTAAAAATACTCCTTTATAAGCCTAACATTTTAAATCTGGAGATCGGTATATACATATGTACGTGGTGGCTATATACAAATATCAATCGATCTGAACAATATAGGGCACATATATCTAAGAGCTGATTTCAGCCAAATTAAGCAATAAATGCGCCTTTTATAGATCCAAGGCCTTAAATCGGGTGATTGGTCTGTATGGCAACTATATCTAATTCTAAACCGTTCTGGGCCATATTAAACATGAATGTCAAAGAATCTAACACAGCCTATTGTCCCCAATTTCAGCGAAATCGAACAATATATGCGCCTTTTATGGGCCCAAGGCCTTATATCGTCAGATCGGTCTACATGGGGGCTATATCAAGAAATGTTCTGATATAGCCCGTCTTCGAACTTAAACTGCCTATGAACAAAAAAGAATCTGTACAAAGTTTCAGTTCAATATCTCTATTTTTAAATACTGTGGCCTGATTTGAAGAGACAGACGGACGGATTATGGTTACATTGTTCTAGATTTGTGCGACGCTCAAGAATAAATATTCTTTATAGGGTCGCACATGGATATATCGAAGTGTTGCAAACGAAATGACAAAATGAATATACCCCCACCCTTCGGTGATGGATATAATAAGTAAAAGCGTGCCCGTCGGCCGGGCAGAAACTTATATAACCTCCACCGTTGATCGCATTTATCGAGTTTAAACAAAGGATAATGGATTGGAATTGCTATTAGGTATATACCGAGTCAAACCATATTTGGCACGTATGTTGAAAGTCATAGCAGAAGTCTAAATTTCAGACAAATCGGTTAGGAATTACGCCCTCTTAAGGCTCAAGAAGTAAAATTGGGAGATCGGTTCACAGTGCAAAATTTCAATCAAATCGGGTGGTAAATGCGCTTTCTTGAAGCTCAAGAAATCAAATCAGAAGATCGGTTTATATGGCAGCTATATCAGAACATTGACCGATTTTGGCCATTTAACATCCTATCCGACCTACACCTAATAGAAAGTATTTATGCACCTAGATTTACTTCTTCGATAGTTGGCGTGATTTTCACATGCGGACCTCCATGGCTAGATCGACTTAAAATATCATGACGATCAATAACATATATACTTCATGGGGTTTTATACGATTATTTCAAGGTGTTACAAACGGAATGACGAAATTAGTATACCCCATCCAATGATGGAGGGTATAAAATTTCTTCATTTATCACAAGCAAAATATTTTCGATTGTCCGAGAGATTGAGATCACAAATAAATAATAGAATTGAAATAAAACAGATCGATAACTTCAATCCATTTATCGACTATAAGCGAGCTTAACATACCTACATTTAGTATAGCCTTCATAACTAAAACACTTTGAGTAATGACCTTAACTGGCACTCGATGATCAGTTTCAATAAGGAAAATCCTATCCGAACCATTCAGTATCAAATGAGGCTTATGGTTACGAGAAGGTTAGTAGGCCTAGCATGTCCAACAATGGTTTTAAATGCTAGGAAAATCTTCAGAAAACACATGGTAAGTTCGACCATGTACCACCAACATGGATTCAACTTCAAATTTACACACATGAGCTTGGCTGAAGGGCACATGTGTACATAACGAATAAAAAAAGCCAAATCAGCAATAAATGTAAGCTTGTTGGGGCCGCAGAAGACAAATTAAGAAATCGGTTTATATGGGAGCTATATCAGGTTATAGACCGATTTGGACCATACACAACTGGAATAGTGGAAAATAATAGAATATGGAAATCATAACCAAATCGGACAAATATAGCAGGATCCAGGGTCTTAAGATCTCAAAGAGGTAGATCGGCTTATATGGCAGCTTTATGCGGCTATGGACTGACTTGGTTCGTACTTAGAGTGGCTGTTGAAAGTCTTAAAAGAACACTCTGTATAAAGTTTCAGCCTAATCGTATAAAATTGCGGCTTTCAGTAGCTTAAGATATCAAAGCCGGAGATCGATTTATATGCGAGCTATATTAGGTAATAGACCGATTTGGACTATATACTTACCACCTGTTAAATGTCAAGAAAAAACTATATACTAAATTTTAGGCATATCGGAAGACTGGTTTATATGGGAGCTATATGATGTTATGGGCCGCTTTGGATCGTATTTGACACGGTTGTTGGAAGTCGTAACAGTACACACCAAAATTTCAGCCTAATCGCATATAAGCTGACAAAATAACCGAACATTTATTCTGTTATTTTTCTAAGAAAGGCGCTAAAATGGGCACTTTAATATGGAACGGATAGCAATTACCGCTTTCAGAGGCTCAATTTGTCAAATCGGGTGGTCGGTTTATATGTGAGGTACATAAGGTTATAGGCCAATAAGAGCCCACGAGGTCAAGTAAAAGTATTATTTTATATAAGGAAGCTAAATCCAAATCTGAACCCATACGGCCCATTTGCAGTCCCCGACGCCCTTAACCAATTAGAAGTATCTGCGTAAAATTTCATGCTGATATCTTTATTCACTCGACCGGTATCACCATTTCGACAGACAGACGGACATGTCTAGATCGAGAATATATATACCATATGGATAAGCAGATCGGATGCCACCGAAGGGCAGAGTTTAGCATGTCCGCCAATGACGCTGAACGCCTGGTTTATATTCATGGTAAGAACATACGAAAAAATTTCATATCTTTTGGTGGTGGGCATAAATATTTCCTCTACCTTACTACCCTACTTGGCTATTAAAAGGAGGTCCTATATCATTTAGATTAAACTTGAATCGGAAGGCACGGATTGATATGAGAGATATACTCGTTCACATACGAAGTCAGGGTTCCCGAAAACGTGGTGCTCTTTAAATCGAAAATTTTATTTCTTTGCTTTGTTACTTTGACTCACTTAACCAACAGTCAAATATCAGCAACAAATATTTTTAGCCACCCATGATGACAATTTTTAAATGAATACTTCTAAAATCCTACATACCAAATGCTGTAAGATACGCTAATGGTTATAACTAAACTTCCAACATTGTAAAAGATGTTGAATTGTTTCAAGAGAGAAATTGGAAAAATTCGCTATCTACCCAAAACAGCCATGAGATAATACACATTTTTGCAAAAAACATTTTCCACCTATTGAAACTGCCACAATGATTTGAATTGTCGATGATAAAATGGCAAAACACAAAAGTTAATAGTACAGCAGATAAACTGTCATAAACTCCATGTTGCGAAATGGAACAAGAAATCAAGAAAAGCGTTAAAAAGATAAAAACCATCGTTTAAAGATGTTTCAAAAAGGAAAACAAGCTCTGAGGCGCCAATGTGGTGGTATACCAAACGACTATGAATTCACTTAGAAACGCCAAATGCATCCATACGTTGCATAAGAAGAGACACGGCACACATCGACATTACAATGCAGCAAATACCATTGGCTATACTGCCAAAAGATGAAGTATGAAAGAAAGTTCATAAAAGTGCGTTGATTTGTGCGTTCTGACGTGATGTCTTTTTGCCTGCACATTCTCTATATCTGTGTTCCTGTGCAGGTTGCTGATGTAAAACTAAAGTGCTCCAGTGTTGCACGATGCCCCAACAAATAATTGATGCACATAAAAATTACTTCGCCAGAAGTAATTAATGCACTGAGATTAAAGACATCATTAGAAACATGTGAACATCAATTACAAAATAAAAATAAATATATCGGAGTGAACAACTGAACAATGTTCCCAAATCACTCTTTTATATACATCAATGTGGGGAGATGGGTCTTGCGGTTGCCTTAAAATGAGATGGACAAGAAAGAGATACAGAATAAATTTAAAAAATTCATTGAAGTCGATAAATCTTGAACTCGTTTCTTTAATTCTTTTGTTTTTGCTTCAGGTGTTGACATTCAACTCTTTTGGACAAATTTGTGGTTTCCTTTAAAGCCAAAAAGTCAACCACACACAAGAACCTGTTGTACAGTTCAATGCTTCGTAGAAGATCTTGGAGTTGGTGACTTTGCAAACACCTTAAAATCTGGAAATGATAATCGAGCCTATATGTACATAAATGAATGCCTTAGATAGGCTATAAAGTCATTCTTGAATACTTTAATTCAATTTAATGAACTATTATAAGAATGTCTATATGGAAAAGGGCCAGAAGAAGAACCAAATATTCCACATATTATACACTACATCACTACTGTGGTACAGGGTATTAGTTAGTGCATTTGTTTGTGACACCCAGAAGGAATTGAGGTAGACCCTTTGATAAGTAACCCGATCGAATCAAAATCACTTTCTAATTCGATAGCTTACAGGGCGCAAATTTCATACGATCGTTTTCAAATTGGCATTTTTTTGGTCTAGAGACAAAGCCTGTTGAAATTGAAAAAATTCGGTTCAGATTTGGATAAAGCTGTCATATATAAGTTCGTCCGATTTGGACTAATATTGCAATAATGTGGTCATTTGTTAACCGATTCTATCGAAATTTGGAAGGAAGAATTTTTTCTTGACTCTCGACATTGCTGGTGAATTTCATAAAAGTCGGTTTAGATTTAGATATAACTTCCATATATGTATCTCTCCCGATTTTCACATCTTTTTGGGCAACCCAATATTTCAACAGGATATTAAAATATATCCATAGTGGATGGGTATCCATTGTTTAATGTGCTTTTTCTTGTTTTTTTTTTATTACTGAATTAACTTCCAGCTTAGACCAATGAGATTTAATTTTTGTTTCTATTTCAAATAAAAATGCAAAACAACAAAAAACCACTAAAAAGGCGCTGCAAAAGTGGTATGCAAAACGTATTGAGCAGGCTACAGTGATGGCGATTTCGGTCTTACCAAGGGCCTCATCAGACTATTATGCTACTAAAACATTACATGCACTAATTAACCAGTGCAGCACTAATTGGTGATCAGTACAATAGTAGAAGCATGCATTTCAAATGAAATGTTGGCATTATTGGTCTACTTTTTTATAGTGCAATGAGAAAAAATTAAAATCCAACAGCCAACATCATTTTATTATTATTTTATTTTCTTATTGGATTTACTTCCAGCTTAGATCAATTAATTTTTATTTTTGTTTAGTTGGTTCAAGTCTGGGATCTGTTAGCTGTGAAGGTTGTCAGTGCTTTTAATAGTTTCAAAGACCAGCTTCGAGCCATCTCCAAACAAGAGTATATTACCAAATTGTACTCCCGGCACAAGTGTTTCGTATTCGACCTCAAGAAACATATGCCAATTTAGCTTCGTTTCCTATCATCAACTACAGCCTAAAATTGAAACATCAACCGGCCAGGCATCCAGAAGTGGGTGTTCTAGTAGATTCCACTGTAGGTTTATTTGCCCGTATTATGAAAATTTGCGGAGCGAAAAATACGAAATTTGATTAAGCTTTGGTATTTTTGCAGAAATCATCCATTGGTTTTATTTTTTAACGTTAAATTTGCATGTGGTCTATTTTCATCCGACTTATCGAACATATTATCAAGAAGTCAAATGGAAAAATAGTTTTTTTTATTTAATGCTGGTGCTGGTGCTGGTGCACGCCATTCGATCTCAGTTATTAAAAGGTGATCATTGAGCTTAACTTTGAATCATACATTAAAAAAATGGACCGATTTGGTCCACATTTTAGCGATGAATTTTCAATTAAGCACCACTAGGCGATGGCACCAACATTTATGGGGAATTTTTTTCCTAAAAACTCTCCAGTATATGAACCTTGAAGTCGCAGGCATGCTAACCTAAGCGTTACATTGCTGAAAGGATAGGGATATGAACCTAGAGCTCGCATTCACGCTAACCTAAGCGTTAAAAAAATCTCCAGTATATGAACCTTGAAGTCGAAGGCATGCTAACCTAAGCGTTACATTGCTGATAGGATAGGGATATGAAACTAGAGCTCGCATTCACGCTAACCTAAGCGTTACATTGCCACATGACAATAAACTAAACGCTGAATGTTAATGGGATTGCAGAATACCACTTGAAACATCTTAAATACACATTTAATTCAGCAATTCTAAAATTGATACAATGTGTTTAAACATTGCATTAATGTTCTTTAAACCAATTATACGATGCATTCCTCGTGACCATTTAAAAATACCCGCCTTTAGAGGATACTTACTTCGAATTCCCCCATAAAACTGATTGGCCCATAAAAAGCAAATATTTTGTAATTCCATTTCTGCCTGCCGCTGCGTCATCATTAACATGCGACAACGTTTTTTTTTTTACTTTCATCCAAACGGGCTTCCTGAAATCATCGACAACGACCATTTAAGTGTCGCAACTTTGCAAATAAGGAGCTCTGCTCCAAAAATCAAAAATTCTTGGAATTTTAAAATTTTCTTCATCTTTGGAGATTTTGGCGTTTGCCTCCGATTTTTTTTTTCTGTTGGTCTGTAGCATATTTGGAAACAATGTGTTTTATAACTGCATCCAAAGAAGACAAAGAGGATCAGTGTTCCTTGAGCAGTGGCAGACATGGTAGTTGGGTCATTAACCTGGGCTCCTTTTTTTCGTTTTCTGTGGAGATGTGTGAATATGTCTGGCGTTTGATGTTCTTCTTTTTCATCTTTCTTCCTTTTTGTCGACAAGTTTTTGGGGATGCCTTAGCAAAAAAAAATATTAAAAAGAGGCGGCGAAGTTCTTTTTTTTGAACAAAAACCGAAACACACTCATATTCATTTTTTTTTTCTTACACTGGCATACAAAATTTGATATGATGTGCCACCACAAGAATAAAATTTCGTGGCATGAAAGAAACATGGTATTTAATTTATGCAACATATAACCAAACCTGCTGAACCCAAAAAGCACACCCAGCTAGTGAGTGTATTAAGTCTATCTTATCGAGCTACAACTACTGCAAGCAAGTTCATGCAATGCTCCTTGGATTTTTCAATGAAAGAAAAGTCAACCACAGCCCAAACTTGATACGAAGCCTTATTGGTTTCATAATAATTTGGTGTTGGCTCTTCTTATCCATCCATTGATTTAATTAAACCCATCGGTACCAATATTGCCTTTCGAACTTTAGGAAAATTTGAATATTTTCGGTTTTTTGGGTTGATGGTGGGAAATTTACATAAACACTGCTATGTACTACTCCTTGGTCTTGAAGTAGCAAAGTGCAAGTAAGTCAAAGAAAATATCTAAGCTGAGGTTAATCAAATTCTTTAAATATACAAGTAAAGAAGCCAACTCACATTCTTGATAAAAGCCCTCGGAAAAATCTCACACACTCTTCAGTGGAATAAGGCCGGCGTGAACAATGTCTATGGTAATTTTTATCCAGAAAAATTTAAACACATTTCCGATGACATTTTCCTTTGCCTACGAGGAAGAGTATGACAAATGAGGTTAATTATAGTCAATTAATTCTACATTGGGAATACATATTTTAAAATACATTTGAACTCTTCTGATATATTTTTTCAATATATTTGAGGGATAAATGTGAAATTCTTACTTAATTGACCAACAAACTGTTCTGATTAAATTCTATGTGAATATTGACTGAACTATTATAAAGAAGACCTGCGTTTATTTTTTAACTTTAATGGCTACTTTATGTTTTAAAATATCTCCGAAAAAGGAAATCAGCCATAGATAGCTAAACTAGCTTCAGTTCAGTTCATAAACAAATTTTAAGCTCACCCCTAAAATATCTGATTTTTAAAAATTTTAACAAGATATCACTAAATCGAGTTTGGCTATAGAATCGAACACTGCACATTTAAGTATCAGAGGATTATAAAAACATAAAATGCTCATTGCATCGCATAGCTGCGTTTTAACTAAATTATATGCATAATTTAGCCAGAATTTTTAAACCCGCCTTCATTCCTCTCTTTTGAAATATTTGAAAATGACATAAAGCTACCAGAAGCCCTTTAATGGGTGTCCAACACATGTTTCAAATGTTTTATGAAATGGGTGCAAGAGCAATATCAATGATAAAAGTCTGCAGCACTTCGCATCAAATTCTGGGAACCCATTCCTTCATCAAAAACAAAGACGTCTTTTGTTGCATGCACTCACTTCACTCTCCAATGATAAAAGCAAGAATTTATTGCGCTTTGATTTGTTGTCTCACGGTAGTCATGGTTAATGGAGGAAGAAGTTATGATGCTGCAACAGCAACACCATTTGGCACCCACTAAAGAAGAAGGAAATCTGCAGAGGCCCATTCATTCATTCATTTGCCATATTGAACACTTCATTTAGCAAAGACTAATGATGGGAATGACAGTAATTAGTCGGATGATTAAAATGACTGCCACTGTGACTGTGACTTCTTAGCATGACGAAGATGTGAGCTTTGGATTTCTTAGTCAAATGGAAATGTCATTGACAGCTCTTGGCGATAAGGAAAGATCGCGTAATGGAATGATAATTTTAAATCAAATTACGAAGGATGGATTAGCCATTTTACACCCCGAAGAATGTTGGCCAGAGAGTTATTTAAATACAAATTCTCATAAGTACACATTTTGCCAAAAGGGAATGAAGGGAATGATCTTGAAAGAAGACCTATCTTTTATACATCCACTATCATTAGCGTTAAGGCTATAAAGGGTAACTGTGTTAGCAAGTTCACACAGGTATATCTGTCAAACCAGAAATTACAGCTAAATGATATTTGGGCCAAGCTGCAGAAAAATGTCGAAGAGCCCAACACAGTTCACTGTCTCAAATTTCGAAATCGTACAATAAGTGCGCCTTTTATGGGCCTTAAATCGAGAGATCGGTCCATATGGCAGCTATATCCAAATATGGACCGATCTGAGCCAAATTAAAGGAAAATGTCGAAATGCCCAACAAACCTCACTGACCCAAATTTCAGCAAATTGGATAATTAAAAGTGGCTTTTATGGTCCTAAGACACTAAATCGGCGGGTCGGTTTATACGTCAGCTATATCTAAATCTGGACCGATCTGAGCCAAATTGAAGAAGGATGTCGAAGGGCCTAACTCAACTCACTGTTCCAAATTTCAGCAAAATTGGATAATTAAATGCGCCTTTTATGGGCCCAAAGCCTTAAATCGAGAGATCGGTCTATATGGCAGCTATATTCAAACCTGAATCGATCTGGTTCAAAATTTAAGAAGGAAGTAGAAGGGCTTAACTCAACTCACTGTTTCAAATTTCAGCAAAATTAGCTATAAAATGTGTCTTTAATGGGCCTAAGACCCTAAATCGGCGGATCGGCCTATATGACAGTTATATCCAAATCTGGACCGATCTAGACCAAATTGATGAAGTATATCGAGGGGCTTAACTTAACTCACTGTTCCAAATTTCAGCAAAATCGGATAATAAATGCGCCTTTTATGGGCCCAAAACCTTAAATCGAGAGATCGGTCTATATGGCAGCTATATCCCAATCTGAACCGATCTGGTCCAAATTGAAGAAGGATGTACAAGGGCCTAACTCAAACCACAGTTCCAAATTTCAGCAAAATCGGATAATAAATGTGGCTTTTATGGACCTAAGACCCTATATGGGGGCTATATCAAGATATAGTCCGATATAGCCCATCTTCGAACTTGACCTGCTTATGGACAAAAAAAGAATCTGTGCAAAGTTTCAGCTCAATATCTCTATTTTTAAAGACTGTAACGTGATTTCAACAGACAGAGGGACGGCCATGTCCGTCCCTCTAGATCGTCTTAGATTTTTTCGCTGATCAAGAATACCCCTATCCTTCGGTGGTGGGTATAACAAGTAAAAGCATGCTAAGTTCGATCGACCCGAATTTTTTATACCCACTTGGATATTGGAGACCATAGTAGATGTCGTTGTGCAAAATTTCAAGCAAAATCGGATAAGAATTGCGTCCTATAGGGGCTCAAGAAGTAAAATCGGAAAATCGGTTTATATGGGAGCAGTATCAGGTTATGGACCGGTTTAGTGCAGTCAAACCCCATGGCAATAGTCTTAAAGAAACCTGCCTAAAAGATGCACAGTTTGGTTCAATAACAATTCTGTTCGATAACAGTTTTATTTAGCTTAATTTTTTTATGTTAAAATTAAAAGGTGATTTAATTGCTGTATAAAATCCCCCACGTTTGTCAACTAATAAATAAGTTAGACAACCATTTGTTTAGTAGTTAGTTGGAAGTCATAACGAAACACATCGTGCAAAATTTCAGCCACATCGGGTAAGAATTGCGCCCTCTAGGGGCTTAAGAAGTCAAGAACTCACATCGGTTTATATGACTGCTATATCAGGTTATGGGCCGATTTCAACCATACTTAACACAGTTGGAAATCATAACAAAATACCTCATGCTAAATTTCAGCCAAATCGGTTAAGAATTACGCCCTCTAGAGGGTCAAGATCCAAGATCGGTTTATATGCCATCTATATCAGTTTATGGACTGATTTGAACCCTACTTAACATAGTTGTTGAAAGTCATAACAAAATACGTCATGCAAAATTTCAGCCAAATTGGTTAATAATTGCGGCCTCTAGAGGCTCAAGACCCCAGATCGGTTTATATGACCATACTTAGCACAGTTGTTGGAAATCATAATAAAACATTTCATGCAAAATTTCTGCTAAATCGGATAAGAATTGCCCCCTCTTGTGGCTCAAGAAGTCAAGATCCAACATCGATTTATATGGCAGCTATATCAAAACATGGACACATATGGCCCAATCGACCTACACCAATAAGAAGTATTTGTGCAAAGTTTCAAGCGGCTAGCTTTACTCCTTCAAAAGTTCGCGTGCTTTCGACAGACAGACGGACATGACTAGATCGACTTAATATGTCATGACGATTAAGAATAAATATTCTTCATTGGGTCTTAGACGAATATTTCGAGCAATAACAAACGGAATTACGAAATTTGTATACTCTAATCCTATGGCGGAGAGTATAACAAGTAAAAGCGTGTTAAGTTCGGCCGGCCGAATCTTATATACCCTCGCATTTGTCCAGTTATATGCCCAGTATCTCTTTTTAGGCAAACAAAGGATAATGGATAAGAATTTCTATGCTGTTAAAGCTATATTAAGTTATACCCGCATCCTATGGTGGAGGGTATAAAAATGTACTTTAACATACATACATCTGGAGACCACCGTAGCGCAGAGGTTAGCATGCCCGCCTATAACGATGAACGCCTGGGTTCGAATCCTGACGAGATCATTAGAATAGAATGTTCAACGGTGGTTAACCTCGCCAAATCCTGACGAAATTTGTGAGGTACAATGCCATGTAAAATCTTCTCCACAAATAGGTGTCGACATGCCGTTTGGACTCGGCTATAAAAATGGGGGCCCTTATCATTGAACTGAAACTTAAACCGCACTATGTGAGAAGTTTGCTCCTGTTCTCTAATGAAATGTTTGTGGGCAAATTTTCATTTTTCAACAAACATTCCCTTAAAAAAGATATAACTTTTGTAGCCTCCAGCCAACGCAACAAATAACGTTTGCTGTTTTAGCAAAAATTTCTGATGCCCCATTTTCAGCAGATTTTCTTCTGTTACATCATCAAATTTCTATGGGTGGGATCCCTTCTCAATGACTTTCACTAAGTTTTAATACCTTGCGCCAGTGATCTAGAGTATGTCTGGTTCGCATAGAAGTTTATTCAATGTTTACGAGGGCTTAAGGCATATAAAGGCAGATGTTTAACAAGTTTATTCATTTGACTTAATGACACAACTAAAAAAGTTTTTCCCTAGTTCTCTTTTCAATGATCATACAATAAATGCCAAAGCTGTACCGCAAGCACTTGACTTATTGGATACCATAGGAATTTACTTCATTATCCATTTCATTTCCATCACGAGAGATCACACCCAGCAGTCGTAAATGAAAACAAAGATCGCTGTACAATTTCACGTCAACTTTATAGAACATCATTACCAAATGGATCAATGGGTAAGTGGACTAAATTTGCTAATAGGGCAAATGAGAACGAGCCAACTATGTTGCTAGCTACATGGATAGATAGACAATATAAACAAACTATTGTTTACTTTTCCCAGGTGGATATAAAATTAATCATGCTTCTTCTGACCACATGTATGTGTTACCTAAACCTAAAAACATTATCCACCGCAAAGCTGAGGAATACTCAGTCGTAAATGCCAGATAAATGTAAAGTTATGTTTGAACTTGAAAATTTGAATGGGTCTATTAAAACATAAATAATTACTTTTGTTATAAACACTTCTATGGAAATAGTCTTTTGTATTGTTCTTATGTGAATTTCATTCAATATTTATATTTAAGAACTTATTTTGCAATTGTAAACGAAAATAAACATATTTCTATATCCTCTCTTTCTCTCTCTACAACATAATACACAACGAATTGGTCTTAAACAACCTAACATTGAAAACACAAAACCAATAACATTTTACAACAATTACGTGAAACTATGAAGTCACATTAATATAAATTATTTTAAGAATGTTTACATTTTGAAACGTTGTGGCTGATTGATTTATATTCTTTCTAGATTGAGTGATTATGAAAAAAATTACTCATAATCATATAAAATTAGTGAAAATCCGAATTAAAGATTTTTACTTTCGAACATAAACAATAAGTTTTTCGCAGAAATGTGAAATGTATCCACGTGTCTTAGATGAGGCTAATTAATTATTTCCCGGAAATTTATCAAATTTCAAAAAAATTCAATGTATACAAAAATACAGGGTGCGCAAGATAAAATTTCTTATTCAAAAAAACTTTAGAGCAGTGAGTTGGGCAGGAAGGGGGTCGAGAAAGGGTGAATCTGGATGGGGAAGTTCTTCCTCACAGACTCGTTCCTGGACGTTATTCGATTCTGTCTTGGGTTAACTCATTTCGGGGAAGGGAAAGTGTCGCTGAACCCAGAAATGGAGGCAGTCAGTTGTGCGTTCTCCTCACCGTTTTGCTCGCAAACAAGCAGTTGCTATAGGAATTTCTGACGAATTCTCCATCAAGACCTTAAATTTCATTCCTATAAATTGGCTGTTGTGAAGAATTAACTGAACGCGATTTTGTTGCCCGTCAAAATACAAGTGAAATGCTTATTGCAAACCTGCCTGAAAACGAGGTAGTTTTTGCCAGTGACGAGGCTCTCTTTTATATATCCGGCTGCGTCAACAAGCCAAACATGCGTTATTGGAGTTGTGTAAATCCGCGTGAACTTCACCAGAAGAAAAAACAAATGAGTTACTGTTTGGTGTTCGACGCCATTGCCAACATACCGATTGATTTGCTGCAAAGAGTGGACACGAATTTTAAAAAATCTACTTAATCAGTGTATGCGCAATGGGGGTCGACATGAAGAGTCCAATAACTGATCCACAAACTCAAGAAGTCTAATCAGGGTATCTGTCTATAGGACATGGTTATGGCTCATCTTTGAAATGTATTAAATGAGGTCGACGATTAATATTTTTCAACAAATCCTATAAAATCTGACATCTACACTTTGTTCGACGTTTTGGTAAGTTACAAAGAAATACACTAATTTGCAATATTATGTGTCAAAGTATTGTTATAGGGCATAAAAGTCATTATAATTTGTTACAAAGACTGGCGATTTTATCCCAATGAGTCCCATGTTCTCAATGTAAATCATTGAATTGGAGTATTACAGTAAAATCTGATTTATTTGAGGAACATGAGCCTTTATTAAAAGCCCGTAATTTTTGAATCCTTTAAATATTATCTATAAAGTAAATTGAAATGATATTATTTACATTGGTTCCTCAATTATGGATTAAATAAACTAACTATGTTAATCAATTAGCATATTTTAATCCTTCATATTTAATCCTTTGAATTTCACTACATGTGAGCTCACACTGATAAAGATTTGTGCGAAACAGGCCAAATTTTAATACTTTTAAAAGGGACATTCTTTTTGTTGAAATTGTTTGTACCCACCACCACATTCATTTAGTCATTCCGATTGCAACATATGGAATTATCAATTTCCGACCCTACAAAATGTAAATATTTCTGTTCACAGTAAAATTCCGAGAGAATTTAGCGATATCCGTGTGTCCGTCAGTTGTAATCACGCTGCAGTCCTTAAAAAATGAGATTGAGCTGAAATTTTACACAGACTCGTATTTTTTTTATACCCAGGTTAAGTTCTTGACTATATTTGGAAATAGCTGCCATATAGACCGATCTGGCTATTTAGGGACTTAAGCCCGTAAAAGCCACATGTTTAATCCGATTTCGCTGAAATTTGAAACTGAAAGTTTTACTAAGGGCCCCCATATTCAAACCGAATATGGCTGCCATATAGACCGATATGCCGGTTTAGAGTCTCAAGCCCGTAACAGGCGTATTAATTATCCAATTTCGATGAAATTAAATATGGTTCAGTTCAGACCATATTATATATGGTCTGAACCGATTTAGGGTCCGATCTGCTGATTTAGGGTCTTAATCCTATAAAAACCGCAATTATTATCCGATTTTGCTGAAATTTGAAAGAGTGAGTTAATTAATACCTCCCGATATCCGACTCAAATATGGTTCAGATCGATCTTTATTCAACTATAGCTGCCATATGGAGCGATTTGCCGATTAAGGATCTTGAGCCCATCAAAGCTGCATTACCCGATTTCGCTGAAACTTGGAACAGTGAGTTGTTTTAAGCCTTCCGTTACCACACCTAAATATGGTCCAGATCGGACAATATTTAGATATAGCTGCCATATAGGCTGATCTGCCAATTAAGGGTCTTAAACCGATAAAGGCCATTATTATTATTAGATCCCGCTAAAATTTGAAAAATGGAGCTGTTTTAATCTTCTCATCATCTGACTAAAGTATGGCCCAGATCGGTCTTTCATCAAATATAGCTGCCATATAGACCAAAGGACCGATTTGGCCCATATAGAATCCCAATTGACCTACACCCAATAAGAAGTATTTGTGTAAAATTTGAAGGGCCTAGCTTTACTCCTTCGAAAGTTAGCGTGCTTTCGACAGACAGACAGGACTAGATCGACTTAAAATGTAATGATGATGAAGAATATATATACTTTATGGGGTCATAGACCCATATTTCGAGGTTTTACAAACAAAATGATGAAATTAATATACCTCCACCCTACGGTTGAGGGTATAAAAACTATTGTAAAATAATTTGGATTACGAAGTAAGATTACTCCTTTTTTTAAACGAAAAAAATTAATGGGGATATTTTTACGATTTTTCTGCGTTTTGTTCTCTCATGACTTGCAACAAAAAATAATATTGCCCGATTGTTTAACAATAGCATTCAAAATGCGAAATTCGGGCAATCTGAGTCGATTTCGATGAAATTTCACACGCATTAAAACATCAAATAAACACCTCATGCTAAATTTTGTTAAGACCGGACCAAAATTGACACTAGAACTGCCTTAAAAGGTCATATCGGAAGAAAGTTGAATATGGGAGTTTTTGCTAAGTCTGATCCGATTTTGTTCAAAATCAATTGCATCCATGTGCAACAAATGTGACTTGTACCTTGATGGCATGGAAACTGTGTCTGTAGAGCAGACAAACTATCCATTACACTATCGATGATATCGATATTTAACTGTTTGTCTGAATATCAATTGATGTTTTCCTATCAATGCTATCGGCAAAGTTAAATTTTTTGAAAATTTTAACAAAATTAAGCGATCCGACACTGTATCCTATAAGATACGTTGCACCTATAAAAGCGTACTTTTCATCCGATTCGGCTAAAATTTTATAATATGGTTTCTCTCATGACTTGCAACTGACTTTATAAAATTTGTTTTTTTCGGTCTGTGCATTGATATTGAAATATAGGTGATGAGAAATTAACGATAGTATCAATACTTACGATATTTATTATTAGAAATATTGGATGTTGCGATTATCGATAGTTCTATCTGTCTGTCCATTGGACATAGCTAAATCCCACCAGCAAGTGATTCTAAGCCAATCGGTATACTTATCAATGGGTCTAGCTCTTCATTTTTAGCGTTGCAAACAATTGCACAAAGTTATAATACCTTGTACCACAGTGTTGGTGTAGGGTATGAAAATCAAACCAAAGAGACAATTGTATTACAGCTCATTCATTTAGCCATATTGCGAGAAGTTGTCATGGTGGCATTTTCATTAGCTGACAAATGCTGTGTTTTAGGCCTTCTGTAATGCAAGATTCTAGAAGTTTAGTGCGCATGTGTACGAGCTCTATTGTAACGTCATTAGTATTTAAGAGAAGGGCAGCAGTTTCCCCACTGTGTCCTCCATTTTTAAATCTTAAAAGTATAGGCGATATGTTTAAAAATTGAGTTTTCAAAAAAGATGCATTTGAACGTCATTTGTAAAGCAACGTTAAATTCAGTGAGCGATCTAAATTCGAAACAGAAGATTGTATTCCTCAGTATATGTGTATCGACTTAAATTTAAAGATGGGTTTGTTGTTTCAAAGTTTTGCTTCTTTGACTCGAAATTACTACCTTCATATTTTTGATCTTTCTTGAGCTGGTATATTCATCAAATAGAAATATAAGGTCAAAATCATATCTACAATTAATAATTTCCAAATTAATGTTATAAAGTAACATATATCTATTCGGAGTCCATTAAATGATACTGATGCAAAAAAAATTAAATTCCTGCGAGCCATAAATTTTTCTAAGCAAACATACTTCACAGTTCTGCAAATAAATTTAGGTGTTACTCATCTCTTTGTGAAAGGAACATAAATAGTCAGAGAAACTAGTGTGCTGTGTATTTTCAGCATTTTTTAATTGTTTCCCTGTACCTCTTCTTCATCACCGCCATCACCCATTTTGAGATTTGTATTTACCCAAAACTTAGGAAATATTAAAGTTTTTTTTTTTATTTAATACGAAATCTCCAAATCACCTATAGCACATCACAATAGAACCGCAACACAAATCGTACAAAGTATTCTTCGATTGTTTAACTCCTAACGCTCATTTCTAATGTAAATATTTATTTTATAGATGGATAGATTGAGATATAGATGACTGGTGCCCTCTCCTTGCCAGAGGTGAGAGGGGAAACCAGCACTAGCAGAAAGCCAATCTAATTCTGCCAAATAAAAAATCTCAATCTAAACACACTTACCCTCCACTTACACAAACGTACATACCCTCCTTTAGCGCATGAATGTTCATCGAAAAAAAAGAACACTTCCATTACTGTGAAGTGGGTACTTTTCTCATAAGTACTGGTAGTTGCTGGTGCGAACCGACTTGCTTGGGTTTTCTTTTTTCCAAAATTTCCATTTTTCAAGTTTAGTAAAATCTAAACAGAAGCATTTGTGTTTAGCTTGTGGTTTCAGGAAATCTTTTCAAAGCTATAAAAAGATGTGCTATCAAACAAATTGTTCTCTTTAAATTTCTGGGTTAAATTTTTACCTAAATCAATGGTGAGTCATCTGAGAATGTGGATCATTAGGGGAAATTCAAATGAGTTCATGTAATTGGAGTTTATTGGGTCAACTCCAAGTTAACTTCACCTAATTGTATACATGTATAGAATTGAGAATATTATGTTCCATTTTCAAAGTATGCAAAGAATTTTTACATCAACTCTGATGACTATGTTTTCTGATAATTTAATGTTTGTTTATTGTTTTTATTTTTGTTGCCCATCCAACTACAATACATACATAATAAGTTATAACCATGGGCAAACAAACTCATTGGCCACAGAATTTGTCGTATAAATCCCATTCCCTTCTATAAACATTTTCCGGCAGAACGTTTATTATTCATTGACTGGATACCAAAAAAGAAAAATAAATGTCTACAACAACGCTTTTGGAAACCACACATGTCTGCTATATATAAAAGGACAGACAAACGCTCGACGCTAATACGTCATGTCAACCATAATATTATAAGGAAATGTTGGACATATATCATTAGGCCTTTAATTGTATATGGTATTATGTGTGATTATACATAATAAGTTTGCCTTTCTGCCCATAAAGAAAACATTGCAGTTCTACGTTTTTGGCAAAACGAAGCTTTTATTATGTGCTTTCTTTGACGAGCAGACCATGACAATGAATTGGGCAGTTTACAGCAAATTCCTCAAAATGGTTCGATTGTTAAAAAAATTTTGTATTTAATATGCAATGTTTGCAGCAATTTTGTTTGTAGTTACATTTCTACAATAAAAGCCAGTCAGGAAAGAAAAGTTGACCATATTATATAACTAGCCGAACTGGCCCCGCTCCGCTGAGCCTTCTTTTACTATCCAATATATTTTTAGGGAGGGGACACTTGTAGGCTATGACGCTGAACGCGTTCGAATCCTGGCGAGAACATCGGACAAAAGGCGTTTATCCCCTCTTGATGTCGGCGACATTTGAGAGGTACAAGCCGTGCATGGGCATTTAAAATTTTTTCCCCAAAGAGGTGTCGCACTGCGGAACGCCGTTCGAACTCGGAAGGGTGTTTTGAGGCTGGGGCGACCATCGGCACTTTGCACTGAAAATATATATCAAATTCGTTCTTTATTCCCAACGAAAATGGGGTGCTTTAGGGCGTACCCCAAAACACTTGGCTCCAAAATTGGATATCAAATTCGGTTTCTACTCTCAAATACCTTTCATTTGAGTCCCATATTGTCATAATGGGTCAAATAACCCATTTGCCGTATCTTTGAAGGAAAATCGCTACCTAGACTTGAACGCAAATGTTAATGTCGTTTTCGTAATCTACACCCTAATACCTTTCATGTGAGTCCCATATAGCCATGGTTCGCTAATATGCCCATTTGGGGGTGGGCGACCTCCCATTACTTGGACCTAATATTTTATGCCACATTTGTAATCTACTGATTAATACTTTTCATTTGAATTCCATATTGACATGAACTTCGAATATATCTGTTGAGAGATGTTTTGGGGTTGGGGGGGGCTGCTGGGTACTTAGACCCAAATTTTTATACCATATTCGTTTTCTGGTCTCCAATACCTTTCATTTGATACCCATATTGTGCCCATCGGACCACTTTCGGATATAGATGGCGTTTTTGGGGTAAGGGGAAGGTTCGCCTCCACCCTATATCTAAAAAATTATATAGCCTATGTTTCATTCCAGACAAACGTACACAATCTATGAAAACTTAAAAAAAATCGGTTCAGCAAAGTATCATATAGTCATAATGGGTCTAATGGCGTTTTTGAGAGGTGGCGTGGCCCACTATACTTCGATCTGATTTTGTATGCCAGATTTGAAATCTACCCCCGAATACCTTTCATTTTACCCTATATTTAAATGAACGTCCAATATGTCTGTTTGGGGCGGCCCCTTGGGTACTTAGACTCAAATTTTAAGGCCATTTTCGTATTCTACTCTCCAATACCTTTCATTTGATACCTATATTGTCGCGATCGGTCCACTTTTGATTTTGGGTTATGTTTTTGGCATAAGGGGGAGGATCCGCCCCCCTTTCGATACCGAAAAATTATATAGCCTATGTTTCCTTCCAGCCCAACCTACACAAAATGAGAAAATTTCGAGATAATCGGTTCAGCCGTTTTTCAGTCTATACGGAACAAACAAACCAAGTCCCATATATTCGTGAATGGCTAAAGTGCCCTTGTTAACGTTTTTGTGGGGGTGGGATGACCCCCTATACTTCGACATGAATTTGTATGCCAGATTCGTTACCTACTCCCGAATACCTTTCATTTGGGTCCCATATTGTCATGATCATCAAATAAACCTATTATAAGGGGTTTTGGGGCTGGGGCGGCCCCCCAGGTACTTGAACCTACCATTTATTATGAAATTCGAACTGTACTTTTGAATACCTTTCATTTGAATCCCATACTGTCCCGATCGGGTCACTTTAATTTTTGGGTAGTACTTTTAGGGTATTTCCGATTTCAAAAAATTATATAGCCTATGTTTCCTTCCAGACCAACCTACACAATCTGTGAAAATTCAAGGTAACCGGTTCAGCCGTTTATGAGTCTATACGGAACAAACAAACACAAGTTGAATTTTATATATAAGATAGAGCATTCTGTTATCCGATCAACCCATACAACATTTTATGGATGTAGCTTACAATGTTAATACCTGAAGCTTTGAAGGTTAACATCGGAACGTATATATGTAATCTTATGGTACATATTGCAGTGAAATGAAGTAAACACATATACGAGTATTGATCTCGAAGACGTTAAATCTTGTTTAGGATACTTAAACTGGAGAATGGTTATATAGGGGCTATATCAATCAATGCCATTTGTTAAAGATTATAGAATGCTACGCGTGAAATTTTCTCCCCGTTAAGCTTTGGTTATGATTCGCAACCATGTGTCGGCTTAAACTATTGGGTTGCCCAAAAAGTAATTGCGGATTTTTCATATAGTCGGCGTTGACAAATTTTTTTACAGCTTGTGACTCTGTAATTGCATTCTTTCTTCTGTCAGTTAGCAGCTGTTACTTTTAGCTTTCTTTAGAAAAAAAGTGTAAAAAAGTATATTTGATTAAAGTTCATTCGAAGCTTTATTAAAAATGCATTTACTTTCTTTTAAAAAATCCGCAATTACTTTTTGGGCAACCCAATATTTTATTTTTGTCGGTTCTGATCAATCAATAAGAAGCAACAAACTGACTTGATTTATTTTCCATTTCGTCATATGTTAAACACTTTAAAACTTAATGACATTCGTCGAAATTATATCCTTTAACTGCATCTTTAGTGAATACCACCTATGATGAAAATCTTTCTCAACCCAAAACATATATGCACTTGCCATGGACTGTAATGTAAACATATTTTAATTGTCATAAAGATTCACATATGCTCCCATCTCAGTCTGTTCTTCTTATGTAGAGGGCATACATACAAATATGGGAATGTGTGGCCCACAGCAATGGACACAGTGTTCGGCTTATTTGTTTGCTTTTTTATTCTGGTCAGACATTGGCACTACAAGTCAGACAGACTGCGGCGGTGATGGCGGTCACACAATGATCGCACCACATGTCCTACCTCATAATAAACCATAACACTACGACGAATCTGAAATGAAGCCGCAAGGCAAGAATATTAGCGTTTACTTTTGTTTGGGCCATTTCGGTTGCCGGCTTTTGTATGCCTGTATGTCGTAATTCTCTTTGTGTTGCCCCTCATTGTAACAGAGGGAGGTACACTCTAGTAATGGTACCTCACCGTCTGTGCCTCATCGTCGTCATATTCAGTTCGTTAACTTAGGTCAAGTAATTGCAACACTACACAGACAAAACAATCCCAAATAAAAAATCCAAAAGCCAAGAAAGAAGCGGCCGGCAAAGAAGAATTATAAAGAATTTATTACACTCGTGTCGGGGATAAGTCCACAAACGAGATGAAGATGGTCATAAATTAAAACACAGCCAAAAACAAAATATTGCAGTTTGGAATCTTTTATGAGAGATTTATTTTATAAGTTTAATGGTAAACGACTTCTTGAGAAAAAAAAAACTAGCTTTTAAAGCAAATAAGAGTGACTAACTGAAAAATGTTTCAAATTATGGTGGATAGTTAAAAGATGTGCCCAACTGTTGATAGTTTTACCTCGAAACGTTTTATTTAGCCATTATCGGTACAAGAAACGCACTAACTAGCCAAATGCTTAAAAATTTTAGTCACATCTTATTCAGGACATACTTGAGGTGGTGAGGTGGTAAGCCCCAGTAGCGCAGAGGTTAGCATGTCCGCCTATGACGCTGAACGCCTGGTTTCGAATCCTGGCGAGGCCATCAGAAAAAATTTTCAGCGTTGGTTTTCCCCTCCCAATGATAGCAACATTTGTGAGGTACTATGCCATGTAAAACTTCTCTCCAAAGAGGCTATAAAAAGGAGGCCCCTTATCATTAAGCTTAAACTTGAATCGGACTGCACTCATTGATATGTGAGATGTTTGAACCTGTTCCTAATGGTATGTTCATTAGCAAAATTTCCATTTTTTTACTTGAGGTGGATGTAAAAGTCGTAGTAGATGTGATCGTGCAAAATTTTAGGAATTTCACATTCTTGTAACTGTATCAAGGTATGTAACTATTCGAACTATTCTTGACACAAGAATCTGGCCAAGTATGGCCGAGCATCATAATTCGAACACTTCAAACTCAATACACCTAAGCTCTAGACCTAAATTTTAAATTATCACAAAGTCTATTATTTAATATTTATTTTGTATAAAAACTGTGACTAATTCCAAATTTTCAGTTTTCAATTGCTTCCTAATAGTTTCATATAGAAACTTCTTCGTGTATTCCTTTATTTTTCTCTTTATCTCAGTCTTGCATTTTAACCCACATTAAAGAAACTTCTTACTGACACAGAAGCTGAAATACTATTTTATATGTAACATTGCTTAAAATGATAATAATATAAATTGTATGCAATGTAATGTTGTTTTTTGTTTTAATATCATTGTTTTTCTTTTACAGTGGTCTTGTTGAATACATAGACCATTTCTAGGAACTACAGATATATATAAGATCATGGGCCACCGAAGAAATGTATGATTACTAACAACTAATAATTATGCCGTGTTAATGACCTTTTTAAGAATTAAATACTATTGTTAAAAACTAATTTTTATTCCCTCCACCATAGGAAGGGGGTGTACAAATTTCGTCATTCTTTTGTAACTCCTCGAAATATTCGCCTCAGACCCCATAATGTATATACATTCTTGATCGTCATGACATTTTATGTCGATCTAGCCATGTCCGTCCGTCTGTCTGTCGAAAGCACGCTAATTTCGAAGGAGTTAATCTAGCCGCTTGAAATTCATCATCTTTTCATTTCATCTTTTGATGTAGCTGCCATATAAACGGATCTTTGATCTGGGGTCTTGACTTCTTGAGCATTAAGAGGGCGCACTTCCTATCCGATTTGGCTGAAATTTTGCACGACGTGTTTTGTCATGACTTCCAACCAAGTATGGTTCTAATCAGTTCATAACCTGATATAGCTGCCAGATAAACCGAACTTGGATCTTGACTTCTTGAGCCACTACTTGGGGCAATTTTTATCCGATTTGGCTGAAATCTTCCTTGAGGTGTTTTTTTATGATTTCCAACAAGTGTGCCAAGTACGGGTGAAATCGATGCATAACCTGATATAGCTGTCATGTAAACCGATCTGGATCTTGACTACTTGAGCCTTTAGAGGGCGCAATTCCTATCGGATTTGGCTGAGATTTTGTACGACGTGTTTCGTCATGACTTCCAACAACTGTACCAAGTATGGTTCCAATCGGTTCATAAACTGATATAGCTGCCATATAAACCGATCTTGAATCTTGACTTCTATAACCCTTCAATATACGTGTCAAGTATGGTCTGAATCGGTCTATAACCTAATACAACTCCCCTATAAAACGATCTCCCTATTTTACTTTATGAGCGCCTAAAGGGCGAAATCCTTATTCGATTTGGCTGTAATTTTACACAATGACTTCAACTGTGGTCTCCAATATTCACTACATTATGGTCCGAATCGGACCATAACTTGATATAGCTCCAATAGCATAGAAATTCTTTTATTTTATCCGTTTGTTTGCCTAAAATCAGACACCAGGAAGAGAACACGACAAATGCGATCCATGGCATGGTGGAAGGTATATAAGATTCGACCCGGTCGAACATAGCACGCTTTTACTTGTAATCAACTTTCAAAAGGGATGATATTTTCTTACTGACTTTTCATTACAATGTTTACAAGCCAACAAGACCATTTGCTTGTGAGTTTATTTAAAAAGAAGATTATTTGTGATATAAGTTCAAGAGTAATAGTGAAATTGCGTTATAATTGGCTGAAAATTAAAACCGACTACTGTTGGCGAACTCAAATACCTCAAAGTGGACGAAATGTTTTCGAATCGTAAATCGTTACAATGATGCTAGAAGCGTTACCAAACGACATATAATGAGCAAAGATCTGAAAATATTCAGTGAATGTACGCAAAACGAGCTCAAAACAAAGCCTCACAAATTCCAAAAGGTACACGATCATACAACAAAGCTGAACAAAAGTTAGACTCGAAAGAGCAAAGCAGTTGTTGTGCTTGCGCGAACGTGCTAAATTTGCAAAGGTCGTGTTCGCTAAAGAGAAAATTTTCCCATCTGATAATTTCGTAAACTCCCAAAATGATTGTATTTACTTTACCAAGTGCACGTACAAGAATTTGACCCTACGAACGGGCAGCCGAATTAATTGTCATTTCAAGTGACTGCTGATGGCCACCCTCCAATCGTCTTCATCATGCCTGGCGTCAAAGTATGTGCGACTTACTAGAGGATGTTACTTTGCAGCCATGGACACGAAAACATTTCCGTCGTAGACCACGGATGTACCAACAAAATTCGGCACCGTTAAGCACGTCTCAACCAAGAATAATGATGGCAGAGCAAGCCGAAAATGTAGCTAATATCGGAAACATGCGTAATGTTTACGAGTCAATAAAATAAATGAGCGACAGAAATATAGGGCCAATGGCAATAATAAAAGATGAGGAAGGAGTAGAATTAACCACGCCCGAACAGCAATTAGAGCGATGGCGCGGTTTCTTCAGTTCTGAAAGATCAGCAACCGATGACTCAAGCTCCAACCTAATCCCCCTGTGCGCCGAAACCCACGCAGGGATATATCTACAGCCCCACCCACCTGCGAAGAAATTGAAGGCGTTCGGATCTCGCTCAAAAACGGCAAATCAGCCGGCCCTGACAACATACCTGCTGAACTGTTGCGGTATGTGGCACACACCATGGCTTAAGCGATAACCACAATAATAAGAGAGGCCTGTGATACAAACGCTGTGCCCTTGGAATAGAAGAAATGGCTCACGGTGAAAGTCTCAAAAAAGGGTAAACTTACCCAGTGTAAAAACTGGAAGAGGATTACTAACCGCAAAGTCTCCTTCCTGGAGCATTAACGACTTCCTTGAAGACATAGAATACGCGGATGACATATGCTGTCTATGTGCATCGCTTTGAGCACATAAAGGCGAAAATAGAAGGATCGAATGAAAAGCTGTCAACGTGGGCCTGAAGATCAACATAGCAAAGGCCAAATTGATGAGTATTAGGAATATCAAATTTGACGCCGCTCACTATAAACGATCATGTCATTGAAGACGTTGACAACTTTTCCTATCTTGGCAGCAAAATAACAAAGGACGAAGGATCGGAAGCAGACATACGGGTACGTATCAACAAGGCTAGAAGCGTATTTCTTAAACTCAACAAAGTTTGGAGATGCAGCGACATCTCACATAATAGAAAAGTCAGAAACTTCAACAGTAGAGTGAAATCTTGGAGCTTGACGTAAGAGACAACCCGCAAGATCCAAGTTGTTATTAATCGATACCAGCGACAAATACTTCATAAATGTCGATGTAGAAATCTGAAAGAGAAAATAGACTTGATTGGCTCATATCCTTCGTCGACCGCACGATGATACAGCGAGAAATGTTCTAGACTGGAAACCGCAAGGAGAGCGAAGTAGGGGACGCCCGAAAACACATAGATACGCTTTGAATCAACCCATACATGGAAATAGGCCAAGGCTTTGGCCAACGATAGATTTAGATGGAGCATGTTCTACAGCTGCGTTAGTATATATCCGAGCTTAGCGCAGAACTCAACATTCGGAAAAATTTCAAAATATCATAAATAATTACTTGAATATCTAACTCTTCCAAAAATACTTCTCCAATATATATCTCATAATAATGTTTACGCTTTTATAACTGAAATGGAAAGGTTGCAAAAAGTTTTGAGTCACGTGTTTCAATGTGTTATTACCCTTCGTTCTAAGATCACCGCAGTCAATTTAGAATACAACTCTATATTCAACTCAGCGGTACTCGCGATTATGTTTTAACCTCTATAGCTACCGTCAACAGGGGTCTCACCGCAGTCATACTTGCATGTACAAGACTAAGTATCATTTGGGTATAAAGATTGCACTAAAATTGTGGCTATTGCTGTCTTGATAGCACATATGGCATACTATATGTCGGTAAAAGCTGTATCTAAATCTAAAACGTAATTAAATCAATTGTATTCGTCCTTGGGCCAAGAAAGTGTTTTGTCCAAAATTTGGAAGCAGTCAGAGAAAATGATCTCCAGAGTTCATGAAAAGTCGATCGATGTACTTTACAATGGATCTAGCTCTTCCTCTTCATAGTATTGCAAACAAATGTACAAAGTTATAATAGCCTGTACCGCAGTAGCTGCTTGGGTAAACTTCGGCAAGGTAGACTTGAAGTATGGTCCTCATTAGTGATCGAAAATATCTGTTTTGAAAAAATCACATTTCGGAGAAAAGTGTGAAAATGCAGGTGAAATTTCATTCTAGCCCTGTGGAAATGGTAATCTAAAGATATAAATCTCAAGTAATATGGCTTACGCCACATCCCCAAAAAACACCCAAATGGAACTTTATGGTTGACGAGTCCTATATGTAACTCGACTAAAAGGTATTATTGAGAAAAGTGTGAATCTTATATTTCAAGCTTAGTTCCTGCTTAGTGATTGAGATAATTTTACCTCTAAAACAATTCCAAATCTAAAAGCAGATCGATAGGAACAATATGATAAGTAAAAGGTTTTCGGGAGTAATGTAAGAATCTGGCAATCAAATTTGGGGTCAATTATCTTCCAGAAGCACCTAAATATACATGTGGACCGATTACACCAATATCGATTCCCCAATAAGTATTTGGAATCTTATATCGGACATTTTAATATATGTAATCGAAATTTCACTTATGAAACATGGATTTGAAGGTAGATAACAAATAATATCAAATGATACCGAGAAGGACCCGTTGGCCTGTAACTCTGGATCCTCTAAGCAGCAGCTTAAAAATATTTAAATAGCGAAGTACATCAGGCCAGCTAGTTCTATTGACCAACATATAGATATAAACTATAATTCGAATATTACTTCTTGAGTTCAAAGTAGTAAAATTTGTGATCTCAATTATCAAATGATGCGTTCAATGTTGATCTTAATAACTGCATTCAATATTGTCTACATCATGTATATTTGTAAATAAATTCGTTCTGCCGAGACATTTTATTTCACATTTCGCAGTAACTTGGATCGCTTTGGAATTCCACATCATATAAATTTCATAAGGGACCATAGCTTGATGTATCACAACTGGCTTATCACCTATATTTACTAAGAGTCCTTTTTAAACTAAAATTCGTTGTTCAATCTAAATCTTTAATAAAATCCATGGCGAAGTTTCAGGCAATGAAAGTAAGACACAGCATATTTCCCATTGAAATAGATTTCAAATGTCACAGATTGCGGTTGATTGGTCCAAAATATTGTGAAATATATTTTTGTACATAACATAGATTTATTATAATTGTACACCTTGTTGAAGAGAACAAACTTTTCAGAGTATGTGGTGTTCATCATTTTAAACCTTCTTTTAAAATTGATATTTTTTATAAATGCACATACAGTAAGGATTCTTCATTCGACCTTTTATACACTTATCACTTTGATTTTCTAGGTATGTATATTTTCACAACTTCCGGTTCCGCTTATAATAATTTTTTGTAATTGTTCATTGGGTTTTTTTTTGTAATTGATTTCATCAGAGGTCCTTTTTTCTCTCTGTATGGTATTGTCTTAATTGATTTGCTGCTTACCGAGACCGCCTTGATAAATCCATATTTGATGAAGATGTTAAGCTACAGCACAATATCCTTTTGTCTTAATGTTAATTGCCTTCCACTTGAACTGTGTGTCACTTAAGCAATAATTGATTGAATTTATCACTTGTCAATACTTGTCAATGCTCATTGAGATAATTTGTATGTTTTTCTTTTATTTTTTGTTTATCTTATTATCCTTATTTGTGGATAGTTATTTTCATTTATCCCGCAGGACCGCGCGTTTTATTTTTTCTTTCAATTCTGGAGCAGACTGTCAGAATTGGCATTCCTTATTGAATGATCAACGAACGAACAACACAACCGTTGTGAAAGAGTGTCAGCCAGCAACTGACCATACCAGCCTATGTGCACTGTAAATGAAGCTCGTCACTGCTCCCCAGCAAAAAGGCGCAACGCGATCGACAAGCGTAGCAGCAGTTTATGTGGTGGCAGAAGTGGCGTCGGTGCCCAAGAATCAACCACATTCAAACGAACACACACGTGTTTGGTAATGATGGTGGTGTTGGTGGTATCCCAGCGGCCAGTGGATCAAACAGAAGCAGCAAAAGCGCCAACACTATGTGGAGCGAGTGAGATTTTTGTTCCATAGATCGATCAATCAGTGACTTGCTACTTCTCTGTGCGCTTGTTCGTTGAAGTACGAACAAATGCGACGACCGCAGGCAAGTTCGTAAATTAGAACATAGGAGCCTTAAAATATTCACACTCCCACAAATGTCACTTCCGCTTTTCAAGGAGTGTGCTCGCCGTACAGTGTCGGCAAAAACTATAACCAAACTTAGACAAATTTAGTGTAAATAGTTTTACTATTGGATTTCATTGGCAGTTTTTTAACAAAACTACTACAAAACGAAGAGCGGATATGAATGCTGATACACCGACTGCTCGTTTTTTTTTTTTTTTTGCTATAAAAATTCTTATCGGCGCCCATACCCCCTTTAAGCAGCTATAGCTTGAATTGGAATTAGGATAACGTTAATCATTTTATGGAAGCTTGTAGCTTGTGTTCTAAACATAGCAATTAACGAGTGATAAGTTTCACTGTTTATTTGATATCTGGCTGTATTCGTACGTTGCATTCCAATTTGAATTTCCAAAGGCATTGCTAAATATACTTTTGGCATGTACTCCCTCATGTTTGATATAATTATAGATTACCGTATACACAACAAAAATCCCACTTTAAAAGTCTAACACATTTTGTGACTTCTACCACACAGACCCTCTGGAGATCAACTGACTGACTAACCGACTAAGCAACTGCAAATATTTTGCAAATAATCTTGGCAATTTTGTCTGATCTTGCAAAGCATCGGCCAATAGACAACGAATAAACAGCACAAACGTTGTGGATGATGGAGCATGGGGCATCGTCGTCCATCGTCATACCACAGCGCGGCAGCAGACGCATCCAACATTCAACCAAAATGCCATCGAGCCCAAGCAAGGAGCCAGCATTAATTCATTCATGCTTCATGCAGCTTAACCCAGCTACCATCGCCATCACCACCAGCAAAGAGAGGCAGAAGGTCGGTTGTTTGCGAAAAATTCACACGATCACTTGTTGACTCTTTTCGTTTCGGTCTTGGCCCGAAAGATGTTGTCTTGTCTTCGCTTGTTGTTCATTATAACGCACAAGTAGTCATCGCGTACGGGTACATGTTAGTACCATTTCTCAATGGCCACATATTGAGAATCTAAAGAAGAGGTTATCATGAAGTTTAAATAATTTTAATTAAAGATTTTTACAATTTTTATTCGGAAATTTTTTATTAAATATCATTAGCTGCATTGTCCTCTGTGCACGGAACTATTGATGTAATACCTAACATACAATTTTTAACATCATAATACATATCTCGAGTTGTTTTTTGTACCCAGCACCCACGCTATCGCTGTGAGAGTTTTCTTAAAATTAGTCCTTCAATAAAAAAAAAAAAAAATTTCAATAAAACTTTGTAGTAAAAAAAATTTTGTCTTTAAAAACAAGTAAAAATACGTTAAGTTCGGCCGGGCCAAATTTTGAATACCCACCACCTCGGGTATATATGTAAACCACTTTTCGACAAAATCCGGTGGAAATGCATACCTTATGCCCTATAGCAGCTATATCGAAATATGTTCCGATTTGGACCAAATACTAATAAGTACAGGTTATTCTTCAATTGTGTATAACAAAATATTTATCATTTTAGTAGCTATATCTAAAAATAAACTGATCTGAACCATATACGACACGGATGTCGAAAAGCCTAACACAAGTCACTGTGTCAAATTTCAGTGAAATCGGTGCCTTTCATGCGGCCAAGACTTTAAATCAAGATATCGGTCTTTATGGCAGTTATATCCAAATCTGGACCGATTTGGGCCAAGTTGCAGAAAAATGTCGAAGAGCCTAACACAACTCACTGTTCCAAATTTCGGCAAAATAAATGCGCCTTTTATGGGCTCAAAACCTTAAATCGAGAGATCGGTCTATATGACTGCTATATCCAAATCTGGACCGATCTGAGCCAAATTGAAGAAAGATGTCGAAAGGTCTAACACAACTCACTATCCCAAATTTGAGCAAAATCGGATGGCTTTTATTGGCCTAAGACCCTAAATCGGAGGATCGGTCTATATGGCAGCTATATCCAAATCTAGACCGATCTAGGCCATATCAGAGATGGATATCGAAGGGCCTAACACAACTCCCTTCCAAATTTCAGCAAAATCAGATAATAAACGTGGCTTTTATGGCCAAAGACCCTAAATCGGCGGATCGGTTTATATGGGGGTGAGGTGTTTACATATATCGGTATGGGTGGCTACCATAGCGGTCAAGGTCAAGACGCCATATGGGTTCAAATCCTGGCGGGAACATGCAAAAGAAATTTTCTGCGGGGTTAGCCCCTCCTAATGCTGGCGACATTTGTAAGGTACTTGTGCCATTTAAAAAATGGTATGGCAGCCATATAAAAACTTTTCCCCAAAGCTGCACGCCGTTCCGATTTTGGGCCTAAGACTCTTGGCCTTAGACTCTTGGCTATAAAATTTGTTCTTGGATTTATATTCTATTCCCAAATACCTTTAATTGTAACCCCATATTTCCATGGTAGGTAAAAATTTGGAGAACTTTTGAGGGTGGCATAGCCCCTCAGATATTTCGACTCGGATGTGGATGTCAAATTCGCTCTCTATTTTCAAGCACCTTCTTTTGAACCCCAAATTACCATAATCGATTACGTGTCCAGTTCGGGGGAGTGCCCAGAACTGGATATCAGATTCGTGGTTTACTCTCAAATATCTTTCACTTCAGTTCCATATTGTACTGATAGGTCTGTATATGTGTTTGGCTGGTATTTGGGTGTGGAGTGGTCCCCCTCGGTGCCCCAACCTAAATTGTCATAACAAGTTTTTGTTTTTTGGTCAGTCGTTTATGAGTCCATACGAAACAAATAAACAAACAAACACAAATTGACTCTTACATATAAGACTAGCAGAGACCGGCCCGCTTCGAAATATATTTTTATTCCTAGTCTATAAAAAAATTTGACAAAATTTAAATTTTACAGATTTCTCCTTCCAAATTCCTTATTCGAAGATTTTTTTTTTAATATCCCGAATAAAAATGATATGGTTAGATCCAATTATATCTGGCATCAGATATATCCGAAAAATTTTTATATATAATTGAATCTAATTGTATCAACTTAGATCTAACAGCATCGTCTTTTGCTGACGTCAATACTCCTTATTTTTTTATTACTCTTGGAAAGTAGTTATGAATTAGAGTTTATTCTTACTCTTTGTGTAAATTAAAAAATGTTTAATATCTTACAGTTTGTAACCATATAACATTTAGAAAAAACTCCCATATATCACATATTACCAATTGTTAAAACCAACAATCACATATTGATCAAATAAAAACAAATGGCAATATATCTTACGTTTTGAGAATTGGAAACTTTGTTAGTAAAATGCCTAATACTTTAGGATTACTCATATGAATATATCGGAATCGATTGATATGTGACATATATCCCTGCTGTTACTATTGGGTTGCCCAAAAAGTAATTGCGGATTTTTTAAAAGAAAGTAAATGCATTTTTAATAAAACTTAGAATGAACTTTAATCAAATATACTTTTTTTACACTTTTTTTCTAAAGCAAGCTAAAAGTTACAGCTGATAACTGACAGAAGAAAGAATGCAATTACAGAGTCACAAGCTGTGAAAAAATTGTCTACGCCGACTATATGAAAAATCCGCAATTACTTTTTGGGCAACCCAATACAATATGTTGGCTACCGTGGAGCTAAGGTTTCCATCTCCTCCTATGACGACGTACGAATCTTCATTGTTTTTTTGTTCTCATATAATATTTTGAACCCCATATTGTCGTAATAGGTCTATTCAGCTGTTTAGTGGGGACGTCTATAGGAGGATTGTGCGCCACACCCCTTCTGTCATTTGAGCACAAATAAGAATGTCGCACTCCACTCATAAATATCTATCACTTGATCCACTATTGTCTAAAAAGGTCCAATAATATTTGAGGCGCTTTTAGGAGGTAAAGCGCCACCTCACAACACAAATTTTAATGTCATACTTGTAATCCACTTCCAAATACCTTTCAGTTGATTCCCTTATAATCAGCTATATGCACATTTGGGGGTGGGCTACTCCCAAATACTTGGAACTCATTTTTTATGACTTATTCGAAATCTACTCCCGAATACCTTTCATTTGAATCCCATATTGATATGAACGTTCAATATGTCTGTTTGACAGAGTTTTGGGGTTGGGGTGGCCCTTGGGTGCTTGATCCCAATTTTTAATACCATATATCTATTTAACCCTCCAATACACTCATAGAAAAAAGTTTTCTAAAAATATCAAACACTGTCTATCTAGAACACGTATGTAAATGTGTGTCTCAGTGGATGTCTATAATCACCACTAAATCTATAACCTTTTTTTCTTTAAATTTAGATAAACAAGGCCATGTCAGTCATGCGCACATGAATAGAGCAATAACAAACATACGAGCTAGCATTTCACATTTCCAAAATGTATACCAATGGATGGATTAGATAGCTTCTTTATAGTAATATTCCGAAATTTAAATCATATCTTCCAATAAATTTATATTATTTATTTAATATATATATATTATTATTTATTTAAAATATATTTTATTTATAAAAAAAAAGTCTAAACATGATTAAAATAATCAAAACAAGTAACATGCAATCATAAACTTTAGCACAGAAATTTTTTTCTGCAGACTTGTGTACTTAAAACAGCAGATTTAGTTTGCTGATTTAGCTTACCGAAATGTTTGCTAATACAGCAGCCCTTTGTTGGCTGAAATAGCAGTAATGTCTGCTTTCCCATTTTCAGCAGACAAAACTGCTGTTTTAGCAAACATTTTAGCTGTTTTAAATAACAAATTTGCTTGAGTGTACCTCCCATTTGTTACCCATATTGTTGCTATCGGTCCACTTTTGATTTTGGGTGGTACGGAGAGGTCTCCCCTCCTTCCGATTTCAACAAATTATGCAATCTATTGCTACTTCCTGCCCATATTCGTAATGTACTCCCGAACACCTTTCATGTGAGTCTCATAATGATCGTCTTATAATTTTTTGATACCGCCCCGCTTCCGGTATCAAAAAATTATAAATATTAAAACGCAGAAAATGTTACCAGTGCAGGTCTGTTTGTTTTCCATGAGGTGCAAACGTCGTTTGCCAATCTGTCAAAATAAAACGAGAGAAACAGTTTACATATTTGTAAAATGTATGAATTAAATTTAAACAAGTAAAAGCGTGCTAAGTTCGGCCGGGCCGAATCTTGTATACCCTCCACCATGGATCGCATATGTCGAGTTCTTTTCCTGGCATCTCTTCTTAGGCAAAAAAAGGATATAAGAAAAGATTTGCTCTGCTATTAGAGCGATATCAAGATATGGTCCGGTTTGGACCACAATTAAATTATATGTTGGAGACCTGTGTAAAATGTCAGCCAATTCGAATAAGAATTGCGCCCTTTGTGGGCTCAAGAAGTAAAATAGAGAGATCGATTTATATGGGAGCTGTATCTGGCTATAAACCGATTCAGACCATAATACACGTATGTTAACAGTCATGAGAGAATCCGTCGTACAAAATTTCAGGCAAATCGGATAATAATTGCGACCTCTAGAGGCTCAAGAAGTCAAGATCCCAGATCGGTTTATATGGCAGCTATATCAGGTTATGAACCGATTTGAACCATATTTAGCACAGTTGTTGGATATTATAACAAAATACTACGTGCCAAAATTCATTCAAATTGGATAAGAATTGCGCCCTTTGTGGGCTCATGAAGTAAAATAGAGAGATCGATTTATATGGAAGCTATATCAGGCTATAAACCGATTCAGACCATAATAAACACGTATGTTAATGGTCATGAGAGAATCCGTCGTACAAAATTTCAGGCAAATCGGATAATAATTGCGACCTCTAGCAAATAACGAAATACTACGTGCCAAAATTCATTCAAATTGGATAAGAATTGCGCCCTCTAGAGGCTCAAGAAGTCAAGACCCAAAATCGGTTTATATGACAGCTATATAAGGTTATGGACCGATTTGAACCATACTTGGCACAGTTGTTGGATATCGTAACAAAACACGTCGTGCAAAATTTCATTCCAATCGGATAAGAATTGCGCACTCTAGAGGCTCAAGAAGTCAAGACCCAAGATCGGTTTATATGGCAGCTATATCAGGTTATGGACCGATTTGAGCCATACTTGGCACAGTTGTTGGATGTCATAACAAAACACGTCGTTCAAAATTTCATCCCAATCGGATAAGAATTGCGCACTCTAGATGCTCAAGAAGTCAAGACCCCAGATCGGTGTATATGGCAGCTATATAAGGTTATGAACCGATTTGAACCATACTTGGCACAGTTGTTGGATATAATAACAAAACACGTCGTGCAAAATTTCATTCCAATCGGATAAGAATTGCGCACTCTAGAGGCTCAAGAAGTCAAGACCCAAGATCGGTTTATATGGCAGCTATATCAGGTTATGAACCGATTTGAACCATACTTATCACAGTTGTTGGATGTCGTAACAAAACACGTCGTGCAAAGTTTCATTCCAATCGGATAAGAATTGCGCACTCTAGAGACTCAAGAAGTCAAGACCCAAGATCGGTTTATATGGCAGCTATATCAAAACATGGACCGATATGGCCCATTTACAATACCAACCGACCTACACTAATAAGAAGTATTTGTGCAAAATTTCAAGCGGCTAGCTTTACTCCTTCGGAAGTTAGCGTGCTTTCGACAGACAGACGGACGGACATGGCTAGATCGCCATAAAATTTCACGACGATCAAGAATATATATACTTTATGGGGTCTCAGACGAATATTTCGAGTAGTTACAATCAGAATGACGAAATTAGTATACCCCCCATCTTATGGTGGAAGGTATAAAAACATGTGCGGGCATAGAAATCAAATATAATTTATAAAGGCTTGCGCATGTATTTCCATATTTTTGGAAGTGGCCACATTTAATTGTGAAAAAAACATATCATAGTAATCCTGACGACAGATGTTCGGGATAAATGTCATTTCCATACCATTTTCGCTGCACTGCACTATTGTGTTTTAATAAATGTCTTCAAAATGTCCTTGAAATTTTGTGTTTTGAAAAAAATGTAATAAAACATCATCATTGTAATTATGTGTTTGAAAATTTTAAATTCTGTCTCTCAGGACAATTTTTTTTCTGTGAATTTTAAATTTTTAGTGTTTCCATATTTAGAAGTATAAAAAACTTGCACCCGTTTTATGAATAAACCCACTTTTCAAACAGTTTGGAAGAACGGTGTAGGAAAAAGTTTAAGTATAAGATTAGTAAGTATAGTAAGGATCAGCCAACGATCTACATCCATAAGAAGAAACTATGGAAAATTTCATGCGGATAGCTTCATACGTTCGAACGCTATCGTGATTTCGACTACGTGTTGAACGGACTGACTGACTGCTCAGAATACACATATATACTCTTAAGGTCGAAGTTAATATTTCGCGGTGTAACAAACAAACCGGCGAAATCTACATGCCGGAGTCAATATTGCTCGACTCCGCATCCCTGATCGTAACCCAGCAAAACTCTTATCCCTCATGGTTAAAATGCAAAGAACGGCGACCACCAGACAGCACTCTGAGTACGCTAGAAACACTCTTCATAAGTTTGAATTGGCACTCAGTATTATTAATCTTAAATAGCATTGTCATTACTTTCACTCATTTCCTTGGAATTTCTGCAATTGAAAAAGCCATTCCTTAATTACAAAAGGGCATTCACATTTTGAAATTCCTTTCATCTGCAGACTGCAACCCAAGCAATCTTATCTCGATCAACAGTAATCATAAACGCAAAAAAACCAATCCAAACAAGTGCAGCAAAAAAGGAACATGTTAATGTTCTGTAAATGAGACTATCGGGTGACTTCTCCTGTCGAGTACTTGCAAAATCGACGACCACCATAAGACCATCATTTTGAAGATGATGATGAGGCCGTTGTTGCATTCTTGCAGCTTGTACATGAACATGCAACTGGGACATAACATCGCATCGCTAATTGTCCACACATGTGGCAATGATTCGTTTCAGTATTTGCTGCAGCTCCTTTTCCTTGGGCAAAATTTTTTGAAGTTTTGTGACAGAGCTGATAAAGGGACCGCCTTAAATATTAACGCTAAAAATAAAGACATGATTCCCATATGCCCCCTCCACACTCAATAATGGATCCAAAGTACCTTGAGTAGTTTTAAGATATTCAACAACAGGGAGAGTGGAATAGATGACACTGAACTATCAAAACAATAGTGAGTGCTTCTTAATGCCTTCATTCAATCATTCATTCATACATTTACTTGCAAACGAAGATGGGGAACTATGATGGTGATCCAAGGTAAAGGATGTCTCGATTTGTGCTTAAACGCTTTGAGGTCCATGTAACGTGTCATGTTTGTGTGTACATAAACAATGCAATAAAAACGCCTCCGAGAAAATATTGTCAACATGTGTTATTTCCCATGCACTGTCGTCTGGAAGAAGGTCTGTCTGTCGGTGTGGGATTCCCTTCTCTATTTAAGGCAAAAAACACACTAGGAGCTCCTTTTGCTTTTGTTTAACATGCCACAATGAGCCTAAAAGAAAAACAAATCGGAATCCTTGTAGGGGATTCTTTTGCAGTGAAGGGTCATTACAGTTTTTTTTTATGGGTAATAACCATAGAAAAATTAAAATTTTTTCATTCATTCATAAAACGTGCTGTGGCTTAAATGTCATTTCCATCCGCCTTATTAATTAGGAATTGTCAATTATATCATTTCAATTAAACACTGTGTCCACTGCTGCTGGATGTCTGCAATTGATTGTCAACAAACACTAAACGGAACACAGGAAAGTAATGATGATACCCGCCATGGCGTTAGCCATATTTTGACTCATTCATTAACGAAATATTCCGCAGACTGGACCAACAGCAATGAAAACTGAAACCTTAAACCATGAATGAAACATTACGAACGAATATTTGGTTTTAAATGAGAGAGGCTACATAAAGTGAGGCATTGAAAATTCGTCATAAAGAGCAACTACTCAAGGTTGTTTGGCTTGGAATTTTCTATATGGAATTTCCTTCAGAAATGGCTTCAACAAATAGTTGCTATGAAACTTTTAATGAACTCTTGGCCCTAAGTGTCTAAGAAGTCATTTCAGGACATGGATTTATATGGGAGCTACATCATGTAATGGATATATTCGATCAAACTTTTTCTAGATGTTGCAAGATATAACGGAACTTAACTTGGTAACTTTTATACCCAGCACCGAAGGATGGGGGTATATTCATTTTTTCATTCCGTTTGCAACACATCGACCATTTCCGACCCTATAAAGTATATATATTCTTGATCAGCGTAAAAATCTAAGACGATCTAGACATGTCCGTCCGTCTGTCTGTTGAAATCACGCTACAGTCTTTAAAAATAGAGATATTGAGCTGAAACTTTGCACATATTCTTTTTTTGTCCATAAGCAGGTTAAGTTCGAAGATGAGCTATATCGGACTATATTTTGATATAGCCCCAAAGAGACCGATCCGCCGATTTAGGGTCCTAGGCCCATAAAAGCCACATTAATTATCCGATTTTGCTGAAATTCGAGACAGTGAGTTGTGTCAAGACCTTCGACATCCTTCGTCAATTTGCTCCAGATTTGGATATAACTGTCATATAGACCGATCCTCCGATTTAGGAGACATATTGGCCCAGATCGGTCCAGATTTGGATATAGCTGCCATATAGAAAGATCTCTTTGTTTTAGGTTTTGGGGCCATGAAAGGCGCATTTACCGTCCGATGTCGCTGAAATTTTAGACAATGAGTTGTGTTAGGCCCTTCGACGTTCTTCTTCAATTTGGCCCAGATCGGTCCAGATTTGAATACAGCTCCCATGTAGACCGATCTCTCGATTTAAGGTTTTGGCCCCATAAAAGACGCATTTATAATCCGATTTCACAGAAATTTGGCACAGTGACTTATATGAGGCTTTTCGACATCCTTGTCGTATATGGTTCAGATCGGTTTATTTTTAGATATAGATATATAAAAGACCAATGACTTATAATAATTAGTATTTGGTCCATATTTCGCTATAACTGCTATGGGACATAAGGTATGCAATTTTCACCGGATTTTGACGAAAGGTGATAAGAACTACGAAACAATAACAAGTACGTATAGGAGCTTCGAAATAAACCCTCAAGCGGAAATGAAATAGGACATAATATTAGAGCGATATCAAGATACGTTTCGGTTCGGAGCACAATTAGTAAAATAGAGATGGATTTATATGGGAGCTGTAGCAGGCTATAAACCGTATGTTGATGGTCATGAGAGGATCCGTCGTACAAAATTTCAGGAAAATCGGATAATAATTGCGACCTCTAGAGGCTCAAGAAGTCAAGATCCCAGATCCGTTTATATGGCAGCTAAATCAGGTTATGAACCGACTTGTACTTTATTTGACATAGTTGTTGAAAGTCATAATAAAATATGTCATACAAAATTTCAGCCAAATCGGATAGGAATTGCGTCCTCTAGAAGCTCAAGAAGTCAAATCGCCAGATCGGTTTATATGACAGTTATATCGGGTTATAGGCCGATTTGAACCATACTTGGCACAGTTGTTGGTTATCATAACAAAATACTACAAAATGCAAAAACTCATTCAAATCGGATAAGAATTGTGCTTTCTAGTGGCTCAAGAAATCAAGATTCAAGATCGGTTTATATGGTAGCTATATCAGGTTATGAACCGATTAGAACCATACTTGGTTGGAAGTCATAGCGAAACACGTCGTGCAAAATTTCATTCCAATCGGATAAGAATTGCGCCCTCTAGCTCCTCAAGAAGTCAAGACCCAAGATCGATTTATATGGCAGCTATATCAGGTTATCATCTGATTTAAACCATACTTGGTACAGTTGTTGGATATCACAACAAAATTTCATTCCAATTGGATAAGAATTGCGCCCTCTAGATCCTCAAGAAGTCAAGACCCAAGATCGATTTATATGACAGCTATATCAGGTTATGAACCGATTTCAACTATTCTTGGCGCAGTTGTTGGATATCATAACAAAACACGTCGTGCAAAATTTCATTCCAATCGGATAAGAAGAAGACCCAAGATCGGTTTATAAGGCAGCTATATCATAACATGGACCGATATGGCCCATTTACAATCCCAACCGACCTACACTAATAAGAAGTATTTGTGCAAAATTTCACGCGGCTAGCTTTACTCCTTCGAAAGTTAGCGTGCTTTCGGCAGACAGATGGACGGACGGACTGGCGGACAGACGGACGGATCGACATAAAATGTCACGACGATCAAGAATATATATACTTCATTGGGTCTCAGACGAATATTTCGAGTAGTTTCAAGTCCTACGGTGATATAAAAAGATAAAATATTTAATATCAAAAGACAGCCTACTAAGCGACTACAGCAACACTGTGAGGCGTACATAGAAGGTCAAAATTTGATTTTCTGAGGGTTGAAACTCTAGTCGCTTTTTCAGGTGAACAACTGTCAAACCCCATTAACAAAAGTTTAAATGAAATATATGTGAAAAATTAAAATGCTTTTTTTTTAAGCTAATGACTTAAAAGTTGCATCCAGGAAATGCTGCTTAAGAAGTAATTCTTTGAAACTTTACATTCATAAAAAATTTTTTACAAATTATAATAATTTCAGAGAAATTATCAAAAAAAATTCGAATATTGGAAGCATACATATATTGTTAAAACATCGATTTACTTAAAACTTATGGTCCCTATTTTTCTGTTTTTTTTTTTTTGCACAAAAAAAATGGATTAACTTTTGCATTTTTTAAAGAAATTAATAGATTCACAAGAAATTTTCTAAAAAATTGAATGTTGGCAAATTAAATCACTGAAATAAAATTTTCATAGAAAAGTTTGTCGTGATTTGATTTTCATAAAACTCTTATCGAGCTAGTCAGTATAAATCCTCAGTGCTGAATAAAAACATGTTTCCGGTGGACAGAACACACAAAACAACAATATTGTTGTGTATTGTACAAGTAAGGCTTTGTATAATAACCTAAAACAACAACAACAAAACAACGCCAAGAGCAGCAATTAATCCAAAACTGAGCTATTCATTGAAATAAATAAAATAAAACGAAACGTATTTCTACTCCATTCATATTCACATTTGATTCCAAATTGGCTTTTATAACAAAAAATTCTAGTCACCATCATCACACATAAGAATTATTCGCTGATGGCAGTCACCCTTCACCCACATGTTGGCTGGACTGTTTAGGATAAGAAAACCCCATACAAGCCCAGCCCAAGGAAAAACGAGATCATTGTGAACGGAACTAAGAACTGATAAGACCAATTTTGCTGCCACAGAATTCAGACTTTTTGATTGGAACTATCGTCGATGGTTGGATGGATGTATGTAACCATGATCGTTATACAATGTTTGGTTTTTTTCTCCTACACACACACACATATATATATGACTGGATTCATATACAGGATCAACACATGCAAAAGTACAACAATAAAAAACAAAAACATACAAGTCATTGAGAGGAAAGAAACATTTTATCAGAATGGCAAGAAAATGGGTCAATTTATTGAACGAAACGAAAACAAAATCATCACAGTAGATGGCGGTTAAAAATTTTTCTTTCATTTCATTCATAAATTCGGAAATTCAGAAACATGCATACAAACACAATTGCTTCAATTTAGAGATTGATAGTAACAACGGTGTCCGGAAGCATTTTTTAGGCCGGATCTACACGAACACGTTGAGAAGAAATTTGTGATGAAAATGATAAAAATATACATATGTACACTCAAAAAAGTGGCCCAATGGTTGAGTTAAAATAAACTACTTTCGAATAAGGTTGAACTTCATATAGGATAAAGAAAATTTTATTCGTTTTTAGTTTATGCATTTCTAAAATATAATTACATCAAATGAACATCGTATGGTTCAACGTTGAATAAATATTATTCTTCTTATTCTTCAATGTATATGATGAACAACCGTGAAAGATATTTTGAACTGAATTTAATACAATTGATGGATTGAAATGTTCGAAATTTTTACTGTGTGTTAATACATCTGTAAAAACATTTTGCAAAATCTCTGCTTTTATTTCGTTTAGTTTAAACTAATAGGCACATCTAGAAAAATTGGTCTGCTGATAATAAATTAAAAATTTTAAACTTTTGAATAAATCAATTAAAAATTTTTGAACTTCTAAACAACAATTGATGCATTTGCTATATATCAATAAAAAAATTGTAAATTTGAAGTGTCAATTTTTGTTTAAAAGCATAAAAATAAAAGTAGTAGTTATTTTCCTGCTTAATTTAAATTCGTTCAAAATTAACAAATTGTACAAAAATTTTAATAAAAATTTAAATTTAATCCTTGTAAAATTGAAAAATAATAAAATTACATTTTTTGAAATATTTACGACATTTGTGAGCGTTTTTAACTTAAACGTAACATCAAAAAATGTTTGCTGTTTTAGCAACAAATTACTACTGTCGCATTTTCAGCAGTTTTTCTGCTGTTTCAGCAAACATTTTTCCTGTTTTTTCTAACAAATATCTATGAGTGCATGAAATAATTCTTTTAATAGTAGAATGGCAAGTAAGTCGCATAGGGTTAAGCACCATATTTTCCCAGAAGTTCCGTTATGCCTTATCCACAACATTTTAAAGTGTGTTGAAAAAAAGAAATGAAAGTGTTCAGTAAAGATACATAGATTTATTTGAAATCTAGTACTTACCATGAAAGGTGAAAATTTTTTGCAAACAAATAATTTTTAGTTTTTTTTTTTTAATTTCTAATGCTTACCAAAATTTCAGTAGCGATGAGAACTAATTTGCACTAAACTATTGAGGAATATTAAATTTCTTCCTGTAATAGTGTGCTGAGACGAAAAAGAAAAACATAATTTGAACAGAAAAAAGAGCTGGATATCGTAACTTGCCAAATTTATCTTTGTCATTTTCTTTCATATTTTTGCACTTTTTAATTTTTTTCTTGTTACCGCGCACGACTTTTTTTGGCGAATGCGTACATCAGACTGTTCGTGCGACACGGCAATGATTTGACGCCTTTTTGTCGGCGGTACATGTATCTGCATTGCTCTGAATGGTTTATGACGTTGCGCATGACTATTGCATATTTGTTTTTATTATGAACCCAGGCAGTTTCCAGTAACAGCATTAAAGGGTCACATTTTTCAAACACATATAGAATGTCCCATAGACAGAGAAAACGTAAAAGGTGGATTTGGCTTTTTAAATAAGAATTTGTATCAGTAATCAACATTTCAATGTTTCTAAGGGCATTTTATTAAGGATTTCTAACATGGATCTATTGTACTATACAAAGTGAAGTCACAAACCAATCGCTCTTGTATTATGCTATTCTACGTTTTTAATCGATTAAAGGTGGCATGACTGACAAACAACGTGTTTTGAAAGCACCCTCATTAAAGACAGATTTGGAATTACTGAGAAGTTACTGGATTTAATTATCTTTGTTAGAAAATCTGTCAACCTAAGTTTATATTTAACAAAATTGTAAGTTAAAACTTGTACTTCAATTTAATTTATTCAATAATACTCAAAATTTGGATATTCATTCAACTATTTTGAACGAATATTTATTCAATTTGAAGAATATCGGTTTGTAGCAAGCGTTGAACTCAACATACGGGTAACAATATGTTTCAATTGGGTAATTAAAAACGTTGTTTGCTATAGGAATATTTAACTTGTTGGGAAGAAACTTAGTTAAGTAAAAAGATTTCCTGAAACCAAGTTTATGACCTATTTACCACTAATTACAGATGAGTAAAACTTACTAAAAATTTGCAATTTTTCCTTGCTTTAATCAAAATTTAACCAAATAAGATTAAAATTAGCCAACTTATTTTGAAAATCGAATGAATAAGAGCTCAGGAAGTCAAAACTAGAGATAGGTTTATATGGGGGCTTTATTCAAATCTGAACCGATATGGCCCATTTGCTATCCCCAACGACCTACATCGCTAAGAGGTATCTGTGCAAAATTTCAAGAGGTTATCTTTATCAGCCGATTGAACGCAGCGGATTGACACCATTCATCGGCAAGGGCTGCCGCCTCAGTGTACGTGTTCATCTTTTTTGGTCAAGGGAGAGCCACATCCCGGAGTGCCTTCTCCCCAGCTTCTGGTCCGTGCCGAAATTGAAAAGAACCCCAGACCCTGGTTCTCTTCGGTTTGCCAAAACCGCCTCCATCATCGGTCGGTGTTGGTGAGGTGTAACCGGTGCATGAAGTGGGTAAATTTCCGATCTTGCTCTGGCCTCAAATAACTACGGGAGTATAGTCATATTGAATATGCTGCACGAACATAGACAGCGGTGGGTCACAAGCGTCATCGTCGTCGGACAATGTGACCACCCGACCTCTCCCGTGCGGCAATATACGCAACAGCAGCATCTCAGCCCCAATATTGCCAGGCTAGTGCCGGAAAGTGTATCACTTTTGCAACGGTCTCCGTGGCAAGATCGAGGATTTTATGAGTCGGAAAAACATATTGGTCACACCGATCCAGGAGACAAAGCTATACAACGTGTACATACCGCCGGTTGGTAGCTGTTTCCCGATTAATGGCCAAGCTTACAACCCCGACATAAGTGGGTAACCATCTGGCCGTCATCGTCAAGTTCTAAGGGACTTTAATGCGCATCACATTTCATGGCATTCTCCCCTAGGTAACAACCAGCGTGGCATGGCTTTCGCAGAACAGATTGAAGGCTCCACGTTTTACACTAGGATTACGTGGAGGTGTAGCAGCTCGCCAGATATTTTCATTGCATCCCCTAATCTCCTGAGTGACGTATCCCGTCAGGCCATCATCTCTTTGGGGTCAGACCACCACCCCATAATTCTCACCATCGACCGACCACCCGACTTCATAACCTCTGAGCGCCGGACGTTTATCAACCAGAAGAAGGCCGATTCAGAGAGTACACCAATCGCCGTTTCAGTAAACTGCCACCCCCTCGGATGTGCTAGTTGCCGAGAGGAAATTCCAAAACATCATCAATGCAGCAGCCGGTCGAATACCCCAAGTGTGGCCCAATTTCCCGGCGCAGGCAGTGGTACTCTCAGACGGGCGTGATGGGATTCGAGAGAGCTGAATCTGGAAATAAACAGGGTAGTTAACGAACATAGGCGGAATTTGCGGTTGGAACACTTGGAGCAATGTAACTTAGGCACCGGTTTAGGCAAGCTGTGGTCTACTGTTTGTTTGAGTCTGTAATAGTTTTTACAGACTTTTTGATCCGAAAAAATAAAACACAACAACAAACTTTCAAACTAATTTAAGTTCCGAATTGAACCACTTTATTGACTTGCTTGTTGCTAACGAGAAAGACTAGTAATTATATGCAAAGCTAAAAATGCAATTGCAACCAAAAATGCAACTGCTTTTATGTATAAAAAAAGGCTTCATGTACAAAAAAGGTTTATGTACACACACGCACACATACATTAACGTGCATCCCCAATCTAATGGAACAGACAGCGGCTAGACAGCGACCAGACAGACATGCGTAGGCGTGTGTGTGAAAGTGCATGCGAACTTAGATTCTTAGGCAGGTAGTAAAATTGAGATGATGCACAAAACAGCAACAATAACTTGCAAACAATTTTTGGGCATGAGCAACAGCCAAACTAACAGGGCCGGACTTGCAGTTAACATCCTCCCCCCGTTGAAGGTCTTGGGGCTTCAACTGATTCACTTATCGGCAGTACGGCTAGTTTGGTTATGGCTCGCTTAAAGATTCCGCTACTTGTTCGAACATTCACCACTCGAACTATTCCGTCTTCGCCCTTTATAGTTTCCTCCACTCGTCCCATTTGCCACTTTAGTGGGGGCAAATTTTCATCTTTTATTACGACCATGGCACCAACAGATATATTGTCACTTTGAGCCTGCCATTTGGATCTCTCTTGTAGCAGCGTTAGGTAGGACGTACTCCACTTTCTCCAAAAAATCTGTTGCAATTCCGATACCCTTTGCCAACTGTTGAGACGACCGAAATTTATCCATGACATATTCGGCTCGGGTATTGAAATAAGTGGACCACCCACTAAAAAATGGCCAGGCGTCAATACATCTAGGTCCTCAGGGTCCTCGGAGAGCGGGCACAATGGACGAGAGTTTAAGATTGCAGAAATTTGGCAGACTAGTGTGCGTAGCTCGTCGAAAGTAAGTTTGTTTAGGCCAACTGCTCGATAAAAATGGAATTTAGCAGACTTTACAGCCGCTTCCCAGAGGCCACCAAAATGTGGGGATCTGGGTGGAATAAATTTCCAATCAATGCCATCATCAAGACATTGATCATGAATGGCATTTAGATGTGATTGCCTCGAAAACATCTGCTTTAATTCATCCAACTCATTTTTTGCGCCCACAAAATTTGATGCATTGTCTGACCAAATCGTTTTGGGTTTGCCTCTCGTGGCAACGAAGCGTCGAAGCGAGCACAAAAATGAAGGTGTTGATAAATCCTGGACAACCTCGAGATGGGTTGCCTTTGTTGAAAAGCAAATAAATATGCAAATATAGCATTTCACAGGAGGGCGGCTCTTCACCTCCGACTTGTAAAAGAATGGCCCACAAAAATCGATTCCAGTTGTATGAAAGGCTCTATTTGGCCTTACTCGGTCTGAAGGCAAATTTCCCATGACGTTTTGGAGCAATTTCGGCTTCATTCTAAAACATCGGACACACTTCGAAATAATGGAAGCTATCAGCTTTCGTCCTCCAATTGGCCAAAATTGCTGTCGAATTGCAGCCAGCAAACACTGAGCTCCGGCATGAAGTAGCTTGTGATGAAAATGCATCACCATTGATGCAGTAAACGGATGCTTTTTGGGCAGAATAATGGGGTGACGAGCATCAAAGTCCAGGGTTGAGTTTTGGAGACGCCCACCAACTCGAATTAACCCAAACTCATCAATAATAGGTGCCAACGAATACAACTTGCTAGACGATGCAATTTCCTTATCTGATTTCAACGCCTTGTATTCCTCAGAAAAATGTACAAGCTGAATGTTTTTAACCAGGAGGCGAGTACCAGCTCTAATGTCGTCAGGGGTTAATACTTCGGTATGGGCACTCAATTTGGAATATACAAATTTAGAAACATACGCAAAAATTCGTTGCATTTTCAAAAAAGAATTGCGATACTTACACTGTATCGACAAATCAGTAAGAGAGGTCGTCAACAATACATGTCTTCTACGCTCAGGTAAGTCATCCACATAACTTGCAGTATCAGGCCAGTTTGATGCTTCATTCAGCAGGAAGTTTGGACCACCTTTCCACAGTGATGAATGGAGTAGCTCCCCAGGTGTCGCACCTCTCGACAAGATGTCTGCTGGATTGAGTTTTGTTGGAACGTAGTGCCAGGTAATTCGAGTCCCATATGACTGAATTCGAGAAATTCGATTGGCAACGAAAACGTTGAAGTTGGATGGCAGCTCTCGAAGCCAGGACAACACCACCATCGAATCGGACCAACAATGGATTTCACAGTGAAAATCTAGAGATTTCACCACAGTATCAATCAGCTCAGCTAGAAGGCATGCAGCTGAAAGTTCGAGTTTTGGTACAGTGAGCGTCTTCAATGGGGCAACTCTCGATTTAGAGCACAGAAGTTCAGATTTAATGACGCTGTTGAATTGGGACCTCACATAGACACATGCGCCGTAAGCAGCCAAGCTGGCATCGCAGAAACCATGAATCTGCAATGATGCCGACGCCATTGAAACATGCCGTGGAAATGTGAAACGGTGCATCAGATCGAATTTCGAAATATATTCAATCCACAATGAATGTAGTGATTGAGGCAAGCTTTCATCCCATTGAAGATTGAGTTTCCACAGATGCTGCATAAACATTTTTGCCTTTGTAATGACTGGACCAATCAAACCCAATGGATCGTAAAGGCGGGCAATCGAAGATAAAATGGACCGCTTTGTCACCACCTTCCAGTCATCAATGGGGGTAAAAGAGAAAATGAAATTATCACTCTGGGGATCCCAAGTGAGCCCAAGAGTTTTGGTGACATCTGTACCGTCATGAAATTTTAACAATGTTTCACAGTCTTCTGCAGGAACATCCCGTAGGGCATCTGGATCATTGGAGCACCACTTGCGAATCAAGAATTCGCCCTTTTTAAGCAAAGCTGTTACTTGATGCCTTATCCCTTCGACCTCTGCTATGGTATTGCCACCAGAAAGCATGTCATCTACGTAGAAGTCACGTCGAACCACTTTGGAACCCAGTGGAAAGTTCTCTTCTTCATCGATTGCAAGTTGATGCATTGCACGGATAGCCAGGAATGCAGCGGGTTTTGTACCATAGGTGACTGTGTTCAGTTTATAGGTTTTGATATCATCCGCCTCGTTCTCTCGCCACAGAATGCATTGGAGGTAATCGTCAGGGTGTGACACTCGAACGCACCTGTACATTTTACAAATGTCTCCACTAAGGGCCACCTTAAAGAACCTGTACCTCACCAAGGTATTGAACAGCTTTGGTTGTATGGTAGGGCCGGAATGCAAAATATCGTTTAATGATAGCCCAGTTGCGGTTTTTGCCGATCCATCAAAAACCACTCTAAGTTTGGTCGATGTGCTGTCCAACTTGTGGACACAGTGGTGTGGCAAGTAGTACTTCGATTCGGGTACCTGTGGCGAGATTAACGACATATGGCTTAATGTGGCATACTCACGCATAAAAGTTGTATATTGAGCCTTTATTTCTGGACTCCGACGAAACTTTCTTTCCAAAGACATTAGACGTTGTAATGCACGCTGATATGAACCACCAAGTGATGAGACACCCCTGCTTTCGATTTGCGGCAGCCGAACAGAATATGACCCAGAAGGCAAACGAACGAAGTTGGTTAGAAAATGATTTTCGCAGTAGAGTTCATTGTCAGATCTGGATTCATCATAAACAAAGTTGGTCTCGATTTCCCAAAAGGATTTGACGACGGTTGAAAGCTTCTCTTCTTCTTCCTCAAGCTCGGAATACGACACAGCAAGTGACCAGGACTTACATGGCTGAAAACTACCACCTGCTACGACCCAGCCGAATAATGTTTTTTGTAAAACAGGGAGGTTGACACCAATTTTTATTTGCCCCACTGACATCAGATTGAAAAACAATTCGGCACCAATTAACATGTCGATATGATCCGGCTTGTTAAATGCAGGGTCTGCTAATTGAATGTTCTTGGGCATATTCCAGTTGGAGGCATCGAGATTTATTTTTGGCTTGTAGTCAGTGATGCTTGGTACCACCATGGCAGCGAACGAAGTGGTGAAATCACTATGGCATGATTTCACAACCAAATCAACAGATTTTTCAACCAGCATACTTCCATCACCTATGCCGTAAACTGTGGCTGAGACTCGATTACAATTTAAGCCAAGAGTCTTTGCAAAACGATTTGCAATCATGTTCAACTGGGATGCAGAATCCAAAATTGCTCGACACGGCACAAAATTCCCAAACTTGTTTTTGGCGAGGACAATAGCTGTTGCCAACAGGACGGTTCCACCCGTGGTTGCTGACCTTCCAGATGAATCAGCTGACGAAACAAGAACTGATTGGGATATAGATGGTTCCACTACAACAGATGGCTGGGCTGACGGCGTTTGGTCCATATGCAACATTGTGTGGTGTTTTGAAGAGCATTGCCTGCAAGAGCCCGAATTGCACTTTTTTAACACATGGCCCTTCCGAAGACAATTGAGGCACAATTTCAAACGCTTTGCCTCTTTGAAACGAAGAGATGGGGAGAGATTGCTGAAAGGTGGACAATTGACAATGTAGTGGTCCATTGAATCACAAAAAGCACACAAAGGAGAAGAGCTTCCAGAGGCCACATGTACGTGGCGATTTTTAAATGATTGCTTTTTGTTGTTTTGCTGAATAGAGCCGGCACAAACCACGGAATTCTCCAAGTTCTCCAGCATACGACATCTTTGCTCTAAAAAACTTGACATGGACTGCCACGACGGCAATTCATTCACAGCCAGGCTCTCCTCCCACTTAATTTGGGAATCTCTATCCATTTTAGTGGCAGCTAAATATACTAAGAGCCCATCTGCAATTTGGTCTCTACTGGCAATCGTCTGCATGGCTCGCAGGTGCGAATTAAATTTGTCACGAAGCTGGCGCAAACCAATGGCTGGGGAAACTTCCACAGCTTTCAGCGAAAAAATGGCCTTTATATGGGTCTGAAAATTTAACAATTTATTATCAAAACGATTCTTCAACAATTTTACCGCTTCCATATAATTTCTTTCGTTTAGCTCCAACGATGAAATTGTGTCCAAGGCGGCACCTGTTAAGCTTGAGCGCAGATGATGGAATTTTTCCAGGTCACTTAGCTCTGCGCTGCTGTCGACAATTGTTGAGAACAGTGAAAAGAAATTCGGCCAATCAGCATAAGCTCCACCAAACTTTGGCAACTGGATCTCTGGTAGGCGTGTTTTGCGTGTCGAGGATGAATTTTCAGAAAATGGACCTCCATCAGCAGAAAATTGGCGCACAGTCGAAGACCGGGGATTTGATTCCAATCTACGGATGGAATTCATCTGTCGAGTCAATTTGGCCTTGACATCCAAATACAAGGCGGTAAATTTCATCCTTTCTTCACTTTCCATTTCGGCCGTTACCATCTCTTCCAATGCTGACTGAGCCTCTTCGAATGAGGCGCCTATCTGCTCTACATAGTCAATACGGACGGACAAATCTGCCTCATCATATTCACTAAGCTGCGCCGTTGTAAGGGATTTTTTCAACATTCCCAACTGTTTCAGCATTGATGCAATTTTTGTCATGTAGGGCAATAAATTTTTTGAATTTCCGCCATCACTTGTATTGTTGGTAGGCTCTGTGTCTGGCATATTTTTTCGTGGCAATTTAAACTTTTTCACAAACAACTTTTGAATATAAAACAAATATTATCCGAGTTGATAATATTTTTCTAGTGATCACCAAGTAGATCACGTCGGGGTCACCAATGTTTGAGTCTGTAATAGTTTTTACAGACTTTTTGATCCGAAAAAATAAAACACAACAACAAACTTTCAAACTAATTTAAGTTCCGAATTGAACCACTTTATTGACTTGCTTGTTGCTAACGAGAAAGACTAGTAATTATATGCAAAGCTAAAAATGCAATTGCAACCAAAAATGCAACTGCTTTTATGTATAAAAAAAGGCTTCATGTACAAAAAAGGTTTATGTACACACACGCACACATACATTAACGTGCATCCCCAATCTAATGGAACAGACAGCGGCTAGACAGCGACCAGACAGACATGCGTAGGCGTGTGTGTGAAAGTGCATGCGAACTTAGATTCTTAGGCAGGTAGTAAAATTGAGATGATGCACAAAACAGCAACAATAACTTGCAAACAATTTTTGGGCATGAGCAACAGCCAAACTAACAGGGCCGGACTTGCAGTTAACACTGTTTAGTTACTCTCGAACCCCGGTAGACGGGATGACAGGACCTCAGTCACTTTTGGCGACGTAACAGTGACTGATCCGAAGTGATGCGCCAGATTGTTCAACCGTCAATTTATTGTGCAACCCGAGAGTGACAGGACAAGGAGGAGAGCCGTATCCGGTCTCCGAGTCGATAGACAGCCATCACAATTCACCGTGGGCGAAGTTACGAATGTCATTCGTGGCGCCAAATCACCCAAGGCGTTGGGCCCCAACGGAAACACTACATTGATGCTGAAGAATCTAGAATTACTTGGAGTTGAGTACCTTACTACGATCCTCAACTTGTCTTTGAACACTCTTATAGTCCCCGATGTCTGAAAAATGGGCAGAATGATTCCGCTACTGAAGCCTCGAAAGGACCCGAATTTTAGGGAGTCGTACAAACCGACGTTTGAGGCATTACTCCTGAGCCTCGTACAAGAATTTCTATTCGCCGAGCACTAACATAAATTTAGAAGACTGCATCTCATCACCGCACATATTTGACGTGTATTCAATTAGTCCAGGACATGTTATAAGAGGGTCCTCTTGCCTCTGGACCTATTGAAAACATTCACCACGGTCAGCCATCCCGAACTATTTGAGGACATCACCAACACGTCCCTCCAGCCAGGCCTAAAACGCCGAATCACGAATTATATGTGTGTTCGCCAGTCATATGTAGAGTGGAGCAGGGAGTTCCCCAAGGCATGGTGATATCTCCGGTACTTTTTAACCTCTATAAATGCAAATTTGCCTATGAACATTCTATTTAGGAACAGGGGCAAACTTCTCACATATCACTAAGTGCTGCCCGATTCAAGTTTAAGCTCAATGATAGCAGGCCTTAATTTTAAAACCGAATCTGAACGGCTTGTCATCTCTTTGGGGAGAAGTTTTTACATGGCAAAGTACCTCACAAGTTTCGCCATCATTATGAGGGGATAACCACGCTAAAAAATCACCATGATTTGAACCCAGGCGTTCAGCGTCATAGGTTAGCATGCCCGCTAACCTCAGCGCTACGATGATACCCTCCTATCCTCTGTTTAAACTCTACCTATCCTCTATTCCACCCCCTCCAAATGGCATTCTGATCATATCATTTGCGGACGATTGTACCATTATGACGTTGGGCCGCACCCCCATTTATGGCATCTGCGATATGTTAATCGTCTACCTCACCTATCTTGCTTCTTATTTCGCTGCAAGAGATTTTGATGTATCCGCACCATTTCTTCAGCCACATTATTCACTACATACACACAAAAATTAGCTGAATGTGAAGTCGATGGAATAACGATTCCGACCATCAAGTGTCCCAAAATACTTGGTGTCACTTTTGAAAGCTCTCACACGCAGCTTTGCACTTGCCGGCAGCTCTTAGGTTGCTGAGGAAGAAATCTTGTTGACCGCGTACAAATCAATTTCCCCGGTCTGTGCTAACTTATGCAGTTATGTGAAACGAAATGGAAGAATATTCAGATCTGTCAGAATGCCACTCTTCGAACTGCGACGGGCTGTCTTCTCAATTCTAACGGGGACCACCTTCTTCAGGAGGCTCATCTTAGCCATGCGAGGACATAACTACATGCTGTTTAGGCAATACCTTTTGGGCTGTTATTGCTGGACTATCCAAAAAATTATCATTCAATCAATGGATCTAAGAAATCGTGGATGAACAAGTTCGGTCATAATAGGCAACCAATAGCCAATAGCAAGACAAATTCGTTAATAAAAAACAACCAAAATAAAAGAAACAAAACATTAACTAAAAACATAAAAATTTCGTAGTAAGCAAAGGGACTATTAAACACATGTGCTTGCGGTTACTTTCTGTTTCTTGTCTAGCACATTTTATAAGAAATTATATCTGCTCCAAGCGGAAGTTTAATACATATTAGTGGCTTTCATATCAGAAACGTATGGCATAACTTGAATGAAACTTACCTCACATATTTCATTCATTAATTTTTGTTTTTGCGAAATTTTGAATTGTATAAACGTCCTTGAGTCTTTTGGTTTCAGTTACTTTTATAAACTTTTTTTATTTTCCTCTTTATACAACAAATCTTAAAGTAAGGGTTTTTTACTTCCTTAAATTTCCATCGCAAATTCATTCATAGCAAAAAACTTAGAATCCCGGATCCCAATCAGTTTTTTGCGGTTCGGTGCGAGTGGAATAACAAACAATGACATCGCCGGCTTGCGGTATAACTTTTGTGGCTTTAAAGCGTAAACCACATTCAACATCTTTCTTTATGGAGTCCACTTCATTTTTTAAATGGCGCATGGACTCTAATTCACCTGCAAAAAAATTAAAAAAAAAAGTATTAACTGGATAAATCTGTGCTGTATATTGTGAATAAAAACAAGCTTAATAATTAGTCTACATAAAAAATAAATTATCTGAAACATTGATTGATTGTCAATAAGTCTCTCAATTCGGATTATTTCTGTTTTAAAAAAGACGAACTTGCATGTATAAATTACAAATTCGCTCTTTCACAAAAATATACCGTTTCGGATAAGGGAACTTTTTGTAGCCAAGTCTGAAAGATGAACCGAAAAACGATATGAATTATGCGTTCAGCTTCATGGAGAGACATGCTATTATTGGGATACCACCATTATGCATATTTTCATCAACGAAAATAATGGTTAAGTTTTACCAGTCGAACATTGGTTCCAAGTGCTTTTTTCATGGCACAAATACGAAAATTGTTTTAATCAACTATTTACCATCATATATGACTTCTCCATTTCGTACTAAACGAAATTTTTGTGATTTTTTCAGAACACCTTTGGTGCAACGACTTCCAGCTACAGGTACTTCCTTACGTCCCTCGGTAATAGAGAATTGTTGCAAAACGTTTGCTTCGCCTAATACCTCCTCCACTTCCATGGGCGGCAGTTTATTACTGATTTCCTCCTTAAGGTCATCTATTAGGCGGTATATGATGTTGCACATGCGTATGGATACATCACTTGCGACTTTGGTCGGTGGCTCAATTGAAAAGGCATAGATAATGGCGTTAAATGATTTGGCAAGCTCAACATCCGATTCAGAAATATTGCCTACACCATAGTGGACAACATCGAGACGGCATTTGTCGTGGCCAGTATAAGTCTCCAAAACATCAAGAATGGCTTCCACCGAACCATGAACATCGCCTTTTATTATGACGCTGACCCGAGGCACACCATCATCTTCCACCATCTCCTTAGGTCTGGGGCCATGTCGTAAACGGAATCTACCTGCCAGGCGGCGGGCGTCTCTCTCCGCTCGATATTTAGCCAAATGTTCTTCTTCCTTTTTTCTAATCTTTTCTAAACTTTGCTCGGCCTTTTCCTTTTGTGCTTCTTGCTGGCGATATCTCAGGACAGAATTAGCTTTTTTCTGCAAAAGATTAAAACGTCTTTGGAAGTAAGTTCTAGTGGATTGACGTTATTTACAAATAAACACAAATTACCTCCGATTCAACTTCGAGTATTAAATCTCCAGCCAAGGGTAATTCTCTCCAGCCAAGAATTTCAACAGGTGTCCCGGGTTCAGCCTTATCCAAAGGTTTTCCATTATGGTCAAACAGACCTCTTACTTTGGCATGTGACAAACCACTCACAAGCACGGAGCCTTTGCATAGCGTTCCTCTTTTCACAATCGCAGTGGAGAGCTTTCTTGAAATGACATAGGTGTTTGATTTAATTTTAATAAACCTTTATACATTCTAAAATGTACTAAAAATATACAACAAAAATGGTAAAAAAATAATAAAAAAATAACCTGTTCGCAGAACTGGGGATCAACCCACACAAATGGGATTTGGTGGTAATGTACAAAAGATATTAGCTTAATGATCTTTTCTTAACCGAGCCAAAGGAGAATTTTACATGGCGGAACAACTCACAAATGTGACCATCCCAGCAACATGTTCTCTTCAGGATTCAAAGTCATGCGTCCTTTGCGCCACGGTGGCCTCCAATGAAACATTTTACCTAATCTTGCTACTTATTTAACTGCAGGGAGAGAACACAAAGATTACTAAATCTTCAGGCACACTGTTAAATTTATAGACAGCGAATATACGTCGGTATTTGAATATGTGAGTGGATGTCATCACTCACATATTCACCCCCTCGGTGTACAACACACTGCTACAACAGCAACAACAACCACAACTATCCCTGCACGGGATAGCTGTGAGCACCACACAGGCTCGAACATTGAGGTCCGATTCGATAGAGTGAGAGCCCGGACGGCACCGACTCTTGCACAAATACTGAGTGCCTATGATGCTCGATATGACAAGGCGAGTTATTGGCGCCTTTAAATAACCAATGGCTAACCTGTTCCCACGGCGATCGGTCCTTTGGGCCGGAACGAGCTTGCTTACCTACAGGAGCTTGACCTTCACATGAGAATGAAGCTACAACAACAACTATTTGGACAAAAGCATACTAGTTGGGATTCAGAGGCCACATAGAGAACGTATTCAGACGAATGCCAACCCTTCTGGTGTTCGTACGTAGAGACGATATTCCGTTTAGCACTAGAAAGTGAAACCGGTTAAAATGACCGGTTAGAGCTATTTTTCATTTAATTTTTTTTTAATTAATTTTTTTAATATAAATTATTTTTTTATGGATATGTATGTTTTATAAGAACAACTTTAAATGTTATAAGTTTTCAACCAAAACATCAAATCAGTCATTTTGGAAAATAAGGAAAAAAATTATAAAAAAATGGTCTTTCTAGTGTTAATCTTCACAATGGCGCGACAGAGGAAACTGGTGGCAGAAATCAAAACTTTCATATTCGCCTATGAAATTTTGAAAGAACCTATCTTAAGTAAAACATTTCAATGATTTCAAAAATGCTACCCACAAAAATGTCCGATTTTTAATTTAGGAGATATTACCGTTCAAAGTCGACCCATTTTCGATTTTCAAAAAAAAAAAAAATCAAAATTTTTAGGTATTTTGGTCCAATTTCAAGTGTTAAATCTCGAAAACTTTTTAAGGGATTTTTATCTTTTATTTTTTCTATTGACGTACATTTATACTTAATAAGTATAAAAAATGATTTCTTTGATTTTCTCCAGGTTATCACTATTTAAAAATACCCACCACCTCCGGTGAAAACTGGATAACTTAAGCACCAAAATTCGGCACGGACGTTGAGTGGTCTAATATATTCCATTTTTGGCAGATATAACCAATTATAAACCGATCTGAACCATATTAAGGTCGGATATCGGGAGGCTCAGAAAAACTCAGTTTCAAATTTCAGCGAAATCGGGTAATAAATAAAGCTTTTATGGACTTCAGAACCCTTATCGGCAGATCGGTCTATATGACAGCTATATCCAAATAAAGTTCGATCTATACCATATTTGGGTCGGATATTCGGAAAATTTAAACTGCGCACTATTCCAAATTTCAGCGAAATCGGGTAATAAATAAAGCTTTAATGGGCTTCAGATCCTTTATCGGGAGATCGGTCTAAATGACAGCTATATCTAAAAATAGTTCGATCTGAACCATATTTACGTCGTATGTCGGGAGGCTTAAAATAACCCAATGTTTTAAATTTCAGCAAAATCGGGTATTTAATAAAGCTTTTATGGACCCTTTATCGAGAGATCAGTCTATATGGTAGCAATACTAAATATAGTCCGATCTGAACCATATTTGGGTCAGATGTCGGGAGACCAAAAATTACTCACTGTTTCAAATTTCAGCAAAATCGAAAAGTCAAGTTGTTATGGGCATTAGACCTTTTATCGGAAAATCGGTCTATATAGCATCTATATCCAAATATGGTCCGATTTGGCCCGTTCAAAAACTTAACCAGCGTTGATGCACGCTTAGAGTGCCAAATTTCAGCTCAATAACTTAATTTTTGAAGGCTCTAGGGTATTTACAACAGACATACGGACATCGTTACGTTTGGTTGAAAAGAGAGTGTAGATATTAATCCGCCCCATGACACTATGGGTATACACCTAAGCCAGTAATCGGCTTGTTGTGCGCTCTAAAAACTATACAGTAACCTCTAAAAAGAAAATTGTAAGTTAGGAATTCCGTGCTACTTACAAAATACTTAATTGTTTTCAATGCCACTCCCCTAAGTTTGTTCATGTCTGATATTGTGTCTCCACCTAAGTAAAGGTATCTGTTGGACGCGAAAGCCGGGCAATGACAAAGGAAATGCTTCAACGTCTCATCATCTTCCCCGCACGCCCTACACATGCTATCACTTGCCGCACCGATTTTACATAAGTGAGCTCGTAGTCCTATGCACGGACATCGTTAAATCGTTTTAGAATTTTACGACGATCCGAAATACATATGCTTTGTAGGGTCGGAAATTGATATTTCGATGTGTTGCAAACGGAATGAATAAATGAATATACCCCCTATCCTACGATGTTGCGTATAAAAATATACCCTTTGAATGTCCCTTAACATAACTCAAAAGAGGTTAGCTGCCCGTACTTGCCCCAATTTTGTTTAGAACCGAAAAATGTAAAAAAGGCATGGTTCAAGTGTTTGGAGGACATGTCCCACAGTCGAAAAATCGTTGGAATAATTCTATCACATTTGAACAGATAAAGGTGTATACGCGAAACTTGACATAGTGAATGAGGAGATAGTTTCCAATGAGTATAAAAAATTTGGTGACCCTAGTAGGTCCAGGGGCTGACATGGGGCTAATATGTTGGTCACCTCGAGCATTTTAAATTTTGAAGTGCTACCAAATAAGCATTAATAGGCCCATCGTAAAGATTATTTTTGCAAACGACAGAGCTCGTAAAATCCTACAAAAAATTACAATATATATTATCTATAACGGTTTATGAGATTTTGGAGTTTTATGATTTATGATTTTAGTCAAGGAATCGTTGGCTTTTTTGAAATTGTCATAAATCTTATTACACAAAGATTGGTAAAGATTGTTCTTTTCGATTCACAACTTTAAATTTCCGAAAAAAACAAATCACGAATTATGATAAAAATTTAACAGAAAATTAAAAAAAACTATAATTTTAAAATATTAAAGCCTTAAAAAAGGAGAAGAAAATCCGATTTAAATTTTAGCTCAATTTATACCCGAGTCCGAACGGGGTGCCGCAGTGTGACACCTCTTTGGGGAGAGGTTAATACCTCACAAATGTCGCCAGCATTAGAATGGGGTTAACCACCGCTGAAAAATTGTTTTCTGATGTTCTCACCAAGATTCGAACCAATACGTTCAGCGTCATAGATCCCCTAAGTCGAGACCTCGTAGAGTTAAAGAGAAAAGGGAGAGTCCCCAAGGGGGTGTCCTCTCGCCCATCTTATTTGACCACTACCTTTTTAAGCGGCTTCCACCCCCTGCTGGCGTGGGGTGGTCATAATCAATGCAGCATTTGCGAACAAAAACAAGTCAATTGCTCCATCCTGGCGAAGAGCAATGGCATCGATGGACTTTGAGAACAAATGAATGTTTACTTCCAAAATCTGGCGGACATATTCAATGCCCACAATCCCCGGCGACACTGTTCTACTACAGGACGAGTGAGGCCACCAAAGTGCTCAAGGTAAAGTCTAATGACAAATTATTGCGACGGTAAAGCACCCCTAAAATTCTGTAGTAAGGCAAGAAACAGACACAAGGTCCTCAAATATTGGGTGGCAGCACTTGGGGCATAGACGAGGAATACCTATTGAAATCCCATAAGGCGTTTAGCCGAGTAGCTCCAATGTGGGTCGCAGAAGTGAGCGACAAACAGTGAAGAAACCTACAGAGTAGTAAAAACGCCATATAAACTAGGAGACCATGATCCTAAAGGTTAAGCATCAATATGACTAAATAATATATCCTTAGATTGCACCAAAGGAATCATTCAGATTTTCATCTCACTTTTAAGAATTAAAATAATATTTGGATGTTTAAGAATGCAATTCAACACCTTACTTATCCACTCACAAACGCCTAATACAAAGCTAAAGGACACCTTTTATAACAACTGACAAAATTTGCTAATAAATAGAAGCCAGAGCAGTCTAGGCTCAGCTACGATCCGATAGAACTAAGTATTAATATATAGATGAAAACAAAACACATGATTGGAACAACAATGTTTCTTAATTCTATAAACCGATTCAGAAACAAGCTTAGATTACCAATATGGCACCCGGAACGAGATAACTATGAGTATCAGGCAGGCCGGAACTTTGAGCTCCAATCTGTGTGGTGTTCTTCGTTTTCACGACAAGCTTAGCTGGGAGCTACCGGGCGCATCCACAAGTTGCGGATAGTGGAATGCTCCATACGGAGTAGCAGACCGGAACGAGCTTACTAGCCTATAAGAGCTTTACGAGGATCGCCACCTCCACATGCAAATGTGGTTACAAAAACAACAACCAATACAGCATAGGATAGCTGTGAGCACCACACAAGCTGGAACATTGAGTTCCGATCTGTGTGGTGTTCTTTGCTGTCACGAGAAGCTTAGCTGTGAGCTATCGGGCGCGTCCTCAGGTTACTATTACTGTTGTTGTTGTTGTAGCAGTGTGTTGTACACTGAGGCGACAGCCCTTACCGGTAGAGAACTCCGTCGGGTCAATCCGGTACGTACAACCGGCTGCCATGGAATTGGCCATCCTCAGGTTGCTGATAGTGGAATGCTCCATACGGAGTAGCAACAACTGCAGTCGCGGATAATCAGCTGTATCGAGTGGAGAGTCTCAGAGGCCGGGTGGCATCGGTTCTTGTTTAAATACTGAGTGTCTATGATGCTCGATACTACAAGGCAGGTTATTGGCGCCTTTGAATAACCAATGGCCACCATGTTCCCGCGGCGATCGGTCGTTTAGACCGGAACGAGCTTGCTAGCGTTTAAGAGCTTGACGAAGATTGCCACACAAGCTGGAACATTGGGTTCCGATCTGTGTGGTGTTTTTTGCTGTCACGAGAAGCTTAGCTGCCAGCTACCGGGCGCGTCCACCGGTTGCGGATAGTGGAATGCTCCATACGGAGTAGCTGTATCTGCATTCGAGGATAATTAGCAGTATCGAGTGGAGAGTCTTCGTGAGAGGTCGGGTGGCACCGGCTCTTGCACAAATACTGAGTGCCTATGATGCTCGATATGACAAGGTGAGTTACTGGCGCTTTTAAATAATCAATGGTTATCATGTTCCATTGCGGACAATCAGTGGATCGAGTGCAGATTCTTAGTGAGAGGCCGGCCGTTAGCCGGATCTTTCTTTAATACAAAGGGGCTATAAAACTCGATATGACAAGGAAAGCTATTGGAGCCTTTAAATAACCAATGACACCAAAGGTATCACAATGACACCAAAGGTATCACAATGACAAAAAAGTACGGCCTACGGTTAAATTGGCCATTTGCTTAAAGGCACATTGCCTGTAAGCAAATGGCCAATTTAACGAAACCCAACATTTAAAGAATTGTTATTAAATATAAAAAGTTATTTTAAAATTTAAAAAAGACTGTACTTGTTTTTAAGTGTTTAAGTATTGTTTTTACCCTCTTCTACCTACCCTCTTCTGGGATCGGTTTTTGATTCAACCACAACACCTTCCATTAGCCCCGAATAGTCGCCTTTTAAGCCCATCAAAGTGGCCTGAGTACTAACAGCCTCTGCCAGTAGATCCAGATTTGTGCCCTTTAAAGCAGAAATTGGTATAACTTGAATATCACCGCCGAAGTCTTCCAAAGCCAAGCCCATTTGGTACAATTCTTGCTTCGTTTTCTCCTGGAAGGAATATCCAATTAACAGTAGGTCTTTTAAAAAACTTTGAAGAGATAACTCACAATATCAGCTTCGGGTTTATCAATCTTATTTATAGCCACAATGATAGGAACTAAAATTTGCATAGGGAGTTAAAAAAATTGTTGAAAGGCAAAATTTAAAAAATTGACCTTTACCTTGTGATTCTTTAGCTAAAGTAATTACTTCTTTAGTCTGAGCCATAACACCATCCTCTGCAGCAACTACCAATACAATAATATCTGTCGCTACAGCACCTCTAGCGCGCATCGAGCTAAATGCTGCATGACCTGGAGTGTCAAGGAATGTCACTCTGTCGCCATTCTCTAAGCTCACTGTAAAGGCACCTATATGCTGTGTGATACCACCAGCCTCTCCAGACGCCACATCAGCGCCTCTTAAAGAGTCCAGGAGTGTAGTTTTCCCATGATCTACATGGCCCATTACCGTGACAACTGGAGGACGTGGTTTCAATTGATCTGGAGTGGGTGGTGGTCTGGGAAAAACATCCCTGTCCTTGCTTTCCACTTCTGGCTCAGCAATTGAGGGAGCTGCTACAATTCGAATGCGGGTGCCAAGCTTTTTTGCTATTTCCTGAATAATTTTGATGTCATGTAAACGGGCATTTGGTTCTATATTGTCCGCTTCCTTGACAAATAGCATGGCTTCCTGAACATCCTCTAAAATAAAAAAAGAAAAATCACAGTAAGTAAACAGAAGACTGTCAATAATTAAATGAATCGAATGAAATACATAAGTTCCCAATAACATTTCGGTAAGCTGTGGCACTTACTTTCTTTATGAATTTATTTTTTTAGACAATTATAAGCCATAAGTGGCCCTTTAACAATCACAATATTCGCATGTATAACAACTACTCTGTCATAACATGGTATTAACAGAATATTACTAGTGCATGTTCACTTGCTTACGATGTTAGAGCTACTAGACTACGCTACTGGGACCTAACAAGAAAATATTGCTATTGTTATTGTTGTAACCATGTGGAGGTGGCGATCCTCGTCCAAAGGACCGATCGCCGCGGAACAGAGTGGCCTTTGCTTATTTAAAGGCGCCAATAACTCGCCTTGTCATATCGAGCATCATAGGCATTCAGTATTTGTGCAAGAGCAGGTGCCACCCGACTTCTCACTGAGACTGTCCACTCGATACCGCTGATTGTCCGCGACTGCCGTTGCACCTTACTCCGTATGGAGCATACCACTATCCGCAACCTGTGGACGCAGCTAGCTTCACGTGACAGCAAAGAACACCAAACAGATCGGACCTCAAAGTTCTAACTATTTGTCAATGTTATTACTAAAAATGTCTTTAACTTGATGTTCATGTGTTATAATTTGAAAACAGCCTTTTGGAGCGGTAAGACAAATACTCAACGTTGGCTCTCCAATTTTAGAATTCAGTCATCAAAACTAGAGTCCGAATTTTTATGTAAAATCAAAATTTTGACATATATTATTTGGCAATACATACGTTGGCATATTGCATATATACTATATATAAATATACTTGCGGAATCGAATCGAAAAGAAAGGAAAATTTTGAAATTTTTTCTAAAAATTCGTACTCTAATATAAGAAAGAAAGTGTACCAAATAAATTTGTGGCGGCCAAAATACCATTAATTTTTAATAGTTTATAATATGCACCAATGTATATGCTTACCCAATGATCTATTCATCGATGTTGACAACTGCTTCACGGTCATATGACGCCAAATTTCGACTGTCCCCTGTAGATAGACAGTATTCTTCTTTTTGGGGGAATATTCTATGATCTTGGCAGATTTCTAAAGTAAATAAAATAATTTGAGCAAACAATTTATTTAGTAAAACCTAAAAGTACTTACCTTTTCTTCTGCAGTCTTTCTCCGCTTCCATCGTATGTCACTAGTGGTTAAGTGTCTGGTGGTGGTAAGTGTAAGGTTAGAAAGCCGGGTGGAACTCCTATATTCGTCAGCGCATAAAGAATAAGTAAAACCACAAGATATTTTTATTAAAGCTTTAGAAAATCGACCAACAAAAAATCTATCGCTTTTTATTTACCGAAAAAATGCTGAGATTAGCATTGCTTCTTATACAACGTTCGTGCCAAGGAAAATGTGCAATGATATTGCACCGGCAAACAAAAATCCACCGATTGAATGGAAAGGGGTGTAGAAAATATTACATTCGTTCTGTGTGTATCAACTTTTGCTCAAACCATAAGTAGCTAGTATTTTAAAGGCCTATAATGTTTGTAATAATCTGTTTTAATCAATTTTTATTATCAACGTTAAAGCTACTTTTTCCAATCACAATTTAAACCTCAACCATCTGGCTGGGTTGCCACTTCTATTGTTTTTACGAAATATTTATTGTGAATTGTTCTTAATGTGAACTAGCCTAGTTAAAGGTGCTATCACACGTTATTTATATTGGGTTGCCCAAAAAATAATTGCTGATTTTTCATATAGTCGGCGTTGACAAATTTTTTCACAGCTTGTGACTCTGTAATTGCATTCTTTCTTCTGTCAGTTATCAACTGTTACTTTTAGCTTGCTTTAGAAAAAAAGTATATTTGATTAAAGTTCATTCTAAGTTTTATTAAAAATGCATTTACTTTCTTTTACAAAATCCGCAATTACTTTTTGGGCAACCCAATATTTCATGAGATGTCAAATGCGCTATATGTGAATGTTGTTGTTTTTGTAGCAGTGTTATACACTTATACCGCAGCCCTAGAATTCACTCAACAAGATTAAGCCAAACGATTCGTCATTAAGCTTGTCATTGTTTATGTGCTTTTGTTCATATTCATATTCAGGATTCACTAATGAATTATTCAGTGAAGCCTGATTCAAATTAAATTAAAAAAATACACAAAATAGAAACATTTCAAGACGGATTTGGTAAAGATGTGAAATAAAAAGAAAATATAATGCGTTCATGTGCAATATGCTGAATTTTGTAAGAGGAAAATATGTTTACTGACATTTGTTAACATTCACAATAGGCAGTTTTTGACAATCTTAATAATGTTCATGGGGCCTATCCACTTTATGTTTCTGTAAGTGACTTTACCTTCTATTAGTGAATCTTGCGGCAGCCCTAGCCGGTGAAGGAATTCATCGGGTCAATTCGGCACGAACTACCGGCAGTCAAGGGCAGGGTTGCCAGACGATTTTACGTCATTATGAAGATTTGTTGTCCAAAATTTAGCACTTTGACGATCTTCGATTTGAGTCCCACTCGCATCGTCTGCGGGGCGAACGATCATCAAATCCACCTCCCATTCCGCAACCACCGTAAAAGTACCAAACATTTTAAATGTAACCAAACATAGTTTTATTATATTTTATTGCTTTTTCATAATATTCTATGACCTTTAACATCTTCCTAGGGTGCAAGTTGTTGGTGTGTCTATATTTCTTCAATAAATTATGCATTTGACTTTATATTACAAACAAATAATCAAGATTAATAGTTTACTACATATATGTGTCTAAACATATGTTATGGTCATCAATGCTAATAACGTTGAGTTGCAATGAGGTCCTCAGCGATAGCGTTTTTTTTTTGCATTTCATAGCGAATGTGATTGTGCTTTCCTTGGGCAAATTTCCAACAGTTGAAAAAACAAGTTATGGTGAAATAAAAACATTTCGACAATTTTTTTTACCTTTTTTATGCAAACAGCGAACGTAGTATCACCCTTAAAAGCAGAGTACGTACTACTTTTCCGCCTATTTTTAGCCAACCTTTCGACGTTTTTTTCATATGGAGTTTGACAGCGAAGCTGAACAGAATACTTAGCTTTAGGATATGTCCATGACATAATTCTTGCGAAGTGCACTACGAGTTTTGGTTGTGTGTGTGTATTATAGTTAAGAACGATAACACACACAAATAACGAAAAAAATGGTGCGAACTAGTAACATACACTAAATCAGAGTTGCACTAATCTCTGATTTTGACAGATAGTGCACTCAATACTTTGTTGTTTGGCAACTGCCACTACCTGTAAATGAATATATTGGGTTGACCAGAAAGTAATTGCGGATTTTTCATATAGTCGGCGTTGACAAATTTTTTCACAGCTTGTGACTCTGTAATTGCATTCTTTCTTCTGTCAGTTATCAGCTGTTGCTTTTAGCTTGCTTTAGAAAAAAAGTGTAAAAAAAGTATATTTGATTAAAGTTCATTCTAAGTTTTATTAAAAATGCATTTACTTTCTTTTAAAAAATCCGCAATTACTTTTTGGGCAACCCAATATCTTGGATATGTCCAAGGCGGTTTTAAAAAGGTGGTCTCACGCGAACAGCTGTAAACAGCCGGCCAGGTTTGACGGTATTAGGATGTCAGATTTTTGTTTGCATTCTCTTTGTTGTTATCTTCTTTCTCGCATATTCTCTGGTCATGTTCGCACACGTATACACACACACACACACGCACACCAATTTCTTTGTGTGTGTTGGCAAAACATCGATCAGCTTGATGATAAGATGGCAGATCGCACCATTTGATTTGTAGTTGATGTACATATGATGCCACCTTTAATTGTTTCGCCATGGGTAGGTATCGGTTTGCTAATAATCTACAAAGGGTTGGACGATTTATCTTGTTGTAATATTTAATGTTTGTTGACACACCCTGTGTTCAGCATGTATCCATACTACAAGAACTGTGGTTTGTGTCTATAATAGCATACATTTTTCTGTAGCATACGTTGAGGATGTTATTATATTTCACAAAAGTTGTTAACGTACATTACAGATAATTTACACTTGCCGTTAACTTCACATTTAAATGTAGAGCATAGAATAAGAATAATTATCTCAAATCCAATATGAGATCAATGGAAACAATTTTAAGCCTTGTGGAAATATTAACAAAAGTCCTACATTACACTAAAACACTACACTAAAACTTTTTTTTTGGTTTTACTACGTATATACTACCATGAATGAACAGAAAAAATTCAAAACTATATTCAATTAAGAAATTTGAACATTTATTTTAAAAATTTTCAGAAATTGGTCCTATAAAGGAATTTATATTATTGATTAACAATTTTGCAATTTTGATTTATGATAAGCTCAATTTAAGTGGTTACTAACTCCATAGACCAATTATTTGAAAGTTTCCTTTTCTTTTATGCAACTTTCTTTTTGAAATTTTTCGCATGAATAAAAAACTTTCATAATTTATCGTTCGAGACGAGCTCAATGATCGGAGATTTGTCCTTGCAAATGGAAAAAAAAAGTCAGAGAACGCAACACACACCAACCATTATGGGACGCGTTTCGTAATTTGGATTAGAAATAATCATCAGGCATATTAGGTGTGAAATGTTAATATGTTGTACTTATACCAAATTTATATGTATATGTTTGCGTTAATGGAGAATATAGGTGTCGTATGAACCACGAGCTATATGACGACGATAGCATATTTACTTGTATCAAAATACAACGGCTGCGTTGCTAGGCCATGTTGCCAGAATGGATGAAGAAGCTCCAGCAAAGAAGTCTTTTGAAGGCAAACACGGTAGTACACGCAAACCGGGACGACCAATAGCCCGATGGAAACATAAAGTAGTGGGAGCCACCTCAAAGATCGAGGCGCTTGGAATGTTATTCTACGTTCTGCTAGTGGAACTAATGTTGTGTCATAGCCAATTATAGTAAAGTAAGTAGTCATATTTATAAATACCAAGTTTGCATTATACAATGTCCTCCAAATTGCTTCTTTTGGAATTCATCCATTCTATTTGTTCACATCCTAATTTTTTCCGCTTTTCACTTAAAAAATTAAAAATTCGGCAGAGCCCGGCCAGGATTCGAACCTGGCCACACGGAGCAACAGCGAGAGCCATTGCCGTTGTCTTAGCGTTCGAAGCCATCAATACAACTTCCAACAGATGAACAAAATCATGGGTAGTACGGAAGAAGTGTAATTTGTCACAGATAGAATGTCTGTTATTACACAAAAATACATGCATTGGGAAAAGTACAGCTAATAAAAGCAGGGTTGTCGAGCTTGGTTAATGTGGTAATTGTATCATAGATGCGTTTTCGCAATTAATACGATTCAAATACAACATACCAACGCACGGCCCTTGAAGCCATCACACCTAATATGGTTGAAAAGTCTTCTAACCAAAGACGAAACGCGTCCCATTGGCTTTCCTTCTCCATTTGCAAAAAAAAAAAAAAAAAAAAAATTACTGATCTTCGCCCTAATAGGCAAAAAACTTGAAAAAAGTCAAAATCTTTTATTTAAAAACAGTTATAACGAAAAAAATTTAGCGTACCGTGTACCAGTCTTATTCTATAAAAGGTGCATAAATGCTAGTCCAGCGCATGTACTGATTAATTTAACCGACATATATTTTTATTTCAGGACTCACTGATGCAGGAAATAGGAAAATCGTTAGATTGGTTCCGTTTTGACCAACTACACCTGTTGGCAATGCATGTAACTAAGATATAATTGAAATATGGGGCCCAGCTTAAGTGACGACATCTGGCATCCACAAGACGCAATTGATATATTGTACATTATTTTGATAACGATGACTGTTAACGAAGAATTTGAGAATATCAAACACGTTAGTGCAAACGATACTTTTTTCGACAAATTCCACTAAGAGATTTCGATAAGAGTTACAGAGGAATGGCACCACATGCATGGCGATGAAGAGTAGTTCTTGTCCCTTTAAACTTTAGAACAAGGCTGATACTCTGGCACGAACTTCTAGCAGTGGTTGTGCGGCACACATTTTAAGGAGTAAATCAGCAATCTAAAATTTGAAAAACGCACTTATTAATTCTGTATTTTTTTTTCCTTTTAAAGATATTTTTCGAAATCTGTATCTAAAAGGTTTTTTAAATAAAACGATCTTGTTAGCCGTGCGAAATCTCATCAATATTAAAGATCCTTAACCCTGGACAGTCACCCCTCGTTAAAACTATGACGCTCGATTTTATTTTCAACTAAAGTGTGTCATTTCGGATGACTTCCGAGGTTTAGAGAGTCACAAAATCCATAGTCTCTTGATATCACCAATATTTATTTAATCCAGGTCTTATAGTTCGTTTTTCATCCTCTCCATCCAAGCTGAAATATAACTGGCCAACGATTGTTTTTTTCTTCCAGCACAACATTATACCACATTCCTAGGTGATTAAAAAAAATCAACAATTCCTCAGCTCATCTTTCGCAGCATACGAGTTTACGAGACTACTGACCTCTGATGTGAATCTGTTACCGGTTGATTGTCGAATACATTCTTTATCCAGTGTAGAATGAAAGTGCAAAGATACTTTCAGGCGAATCATTGTCAATTTAGTGAATGGGATAAAGAGAGAAGGCACGAAATTATCAGACGTTGTAACTTCGTAATGACTAAAACACAGTCAAGTCACCAGCCATAAATAAAATCAAATGCATAGAGCGAGTCATTCATTCATGCACACAGCCATCCGCGCACCACCTCACTTAATACACACATACACGCACAGCCAAATCTACTGGCACTCACACCCAATATGTGAGACACCGTTTCAGGCCGAAGATGATAATGGATGAGAGCTCACTCAACACAGGAGATACTGAAAACATGCCAGAAGCTCTTGCTCTAATATAGTCGGGCATTGTTGTTTTGGGGTGCATGGTGCGTGTGTGTTTGTGTTGGTTACGTTTGTACAAGCATAGCAGCCAACACGACGAGACATAACGAGGCGGAGCAAAGTAAACAAACATGGCCGAAAAATGTTTGTTACTCATAATCGAGATACACATAGTTACAAACACACCTTTATGCATACACTGCGAATCTCTTTTCTCGACTATTGCTTTGACGAGATAATGGAAATGTTTAAGTGAGGCGGTATTTCAGACATTGGTAGAGTTTTTTTTTTTGCTTAAACGCCATTATTCAAAAGTTTTGTCGAAATATTTTAAGTCGAAGTTATGTTCTTATTGCAACATTGCATTTTATGCACCGCATATCTTAAACATTTAAATTGTTTTGGCCCTTAACCTCTATAAAACTAAACTGGTATATTGAAATATTTGTTTTTTAAAAGGAAATTCCTTTTGTTTGCTATGGAAGGATGTAAAAATGATTTTTTTCATTGATATTGGGAAAAAGTTGAACTCTGCATAAGTGCGAGACTTTAAGTCGAAAGATCTTTTTAAATTAAACATCAGATTACCGTAAGTCACAGATTTAGCTCTATTACAGACGGACGGACCAGCTACATCTCAAGAAGTCAAATCGGGTTTTCGCTTTATATGGGAGCTAAATCACAGATTTGGCTCAATTACATAGAGACAGACCAACTATATCTCAAGAAGTCAAATCAGGTTTTGCGCTTGCTATGGGAGCTAATTAGGTTTTATAGCGATTTGAACCGTGCTTGGCATGGAAGTTAGAAGCCATAATAGAAGTCGTAGTATTAAATTTGAGCTAAATAACAAAAGTTTTACTCCTTATAGTTAATACAGTATATCTTAGCCATTCCATGACTGAGGTTTTTGCAAGTACTTCCGCTTAGTACAGGCTACATTGAACGGATAAGCTATTGGGTTGCCCAAAAAGTAATTACGGATTTTTTTAAAAGAAAGTGAATGCATTTTTAATAAAACTTAGAATGAACTTTAATCAAATATACTTTTTTACACTTTTTTCTGAAGCAAGATATAAGTAACAACTGATAACTGACAGAAGAAAGAATGCAATTACAGAGTCACAAGCTGTGAAAAAATTTGTCAACGCCGACTATATGAAAAATCCGCAATTACTTTTTGGGCAACCCAATAATACTCTCTGAAGTCCACTAGGAATATTGCAGCTCTAATCAGCTTCATCTGGTAAAGTGGGACAATACTTCATATCAAACTAGCTGACCCGGGCCCGCTCCGCTGCGCATTCTTTTACATTATATGGACCTAAAGTTTCCTTGGAATATTTATTTTCGACAGTTAAAGACCTTTTAGTGAAATACCATGCAAACTTGAATAACAGTTTAACAATATAAGTGCCTTTATCTGAATCTCACATGATCTTTATTGGTCTTTGAATGTAAGTTTGGATGTAAGGTGTACTCCATTCTTAAAATACTTCATTTTAGCCCAATATTCTCATGATGTCTGATTTAGTGGTGTTTTCAGGGGAGAAGTGGTCCCCCAGATACTTGGCCCTGAAAAAATATCAGCATTGTGCTCATCTCTCAAATACCATTTATTTAAACCCCATATTGCCATAGCCTTAAGAGGAGGGGGGGGGGGGGGGGGTTTGGTAAAGGGGTGGATAACCCTGAAACGTGATCCCACATTTTAATATCAGATTCGTATTCTACTCGCAAATAGCTTTCATTTGAGTCCCATATTGCCATGGTCGGTAAATATGTCCGATTTAGGGGTGTTTGGGGGTTGGGGTGGTCCCCCTAGCACTTGGTCCGACAATTGGATATCAGATACGTTTTCTTATCCTAAATACCTTTCATTTGAGTCCCATATTGTCGTGATTGGTCTAAATTTATGTTTGGTTGGTTTTAGGGTGGGGCAGCCCCCATAGGTACCCTACCCGAAATTTGTATACCAAATTTTTATTTTTAGGGTACTATATGAGACCTCACAAAATTTCCCTTAAATCGCACAACCCATCTCCGAGATCTGGCGTTCCTGAAAATTAGGGTAAGGGGGAGGGTCCGCCCCCCCCCCCCCTTCAGATATCAAAAATGTAGTACCCTTTTTTCACCACGGGGTCATTGTGCACCATCTGTGAAAATTTCAAGAAAATCGGATCAGCCGTTTCTGAGTCTATAAGGAACACACAAACAAACAAATCTACAAACAAACACAAATTGATTTTTATATATAAGATAGCAGCTCTGACAATATGTTGTCCACACTGCCTGGTTTAGCGGGCATAGTGTCAAAGATATCATAATGTCCGTTATCTCCTTATCCTCATGACTGTGGTCACAGCTATAGCCACAATATCAAGAGGCAATAAGTGTAGCATAATTTAGTGAGGCTGTGTTTCACAAAGAAACCATCGATTGAGTCCAGCTGAGTATTGAACAATGGGTGAATTTTTGGAGTGCCGCTCACCGTCCTTCTTTACTTTATCTTTCCATCGGACTTTTGGTCGTCCCTGTTGCTTGTACCACTTTGATCGCCTTCAAATGACTTCTTCGCTGAATAGTCTTCGTTCATTCGGTCAACATGACCTAGCCAATGCAATCCTTTAAATACGCTAACATCGTTATACAGCTCATACAATTCGACTTTCAACAACTGTGCCAAGTATGGTCTAAACCAGTCGATAACCTGATATAGCCGCCATATAAACCGATCTCCCGATTAGACTTCTTGAGCTTCTCGAGGACGCAATTCTCATCCAATTTAGTTGAAATATTTGCCGTTTTGGTATGTCTTCCAACAACTGTGCCAAGTATGGCGTAATTAAACTTTCCGGACTTAATTCTGACTCCTTTACACCTCAATTCGCTGACATTGACGTCTTTCCATTTCCTTTTTCTTTCTGCGGAATTTACGTTTCTCCTCTCTCCTTTTCTGGCGCATTGCTACTGATTACATGGTTGCACTGTATGCCGCATTCTTGCATTACTTCAGTAGCATTTCGATACTCTTGGTCGTACTATGAGTTTCTTGAAAGAGACTTCTGGTAGCCAAGTACGGATTTCGCGGCATTTTCCATGGAGTGGGAAATGGATAGCCACTGTGTCGTTATATCATCGGGACTAGAAGTGCTTTCACTAAGCGGTTGGATCGGTCGAGTAGAGTATGCCGTTGGTATCTGTTTTTCTTACAGCGTTTCAATGTCCAGCTTACGTGCAGTGTCAGACCGCACTTTTCTCGCCATGCTCAAACGAGTGCAATCCTTTACTACAACAAGGTATTGATCCGAATCAGCTCGATCCTCGATCGATCGATTTATGAAAGCCTTCCACCTATCATAACGTAATCAAGTTGGTTCCTTACTTCTTGATCTGGGGACAACCATGTGGCTTTGTGAATTTTTTTATGTTGAAATCTGATGCTGCTAACTACCACGATTTTTGACGCAGCGAAATTTGCAAGCCTTAATCCATTATCAAACATTACTTCGTGAAGGCTAAATTTTCCGCAGTTGGACCAAATATATATTTCTTTCCATTACATTAAAATAACAACTTTTACACCACTTTTTCCAGTGGCATTCATATACATGCACTGCACCCACCTCCTCGGGTATATATGCAAAACACTTTTCGTCACAATCCGGTGAAAAGTGCATATCTTATGCCCCATAGCAGCTAGCTATTGGGCATATACATATCGAAATATGTTCCGTTTTGGACCAAATACTAATAACTACAAGTCATTGTTCAATTGTGTTTAACAAAATATTGATTGATCTTTATAGTAGCTATATCTAAAACTAAACCGATCTGAACCATATACAACACGGATTTGAAAAGCCTAACATAAGTCAAATTTCAGTGAAATCCGATTATAAATGCGCCAAGTTGCAGAAAAATGTCGAAGAGCCTAACACAACTCAATGTCCCAAATTTCGGCGAAATTGGACAATAAATGCGCCTTTTATGGCCCCAAAACCTTAAATGGAGAGATCGGTCTATATGGCAGCTATATACAAATCTGAACCGATCTGAGCCAAATTGAAGAATAATGTTGAACTCAACTCTCTTTCCCAAATTTCAGCAAAATCGGATAATAAATGTTGCTTTTGTGGGCCTAAGACCCTAAATCGGCGGATCGGTCTATATGGGGCCTAAATCAAGATATAGTTCGATATAGGCCATCCTCCAACTTAACCTGCTTATGGACAAAAAAAGAATCTGACCAAAGTTTCACCTCAATATCTCCAGTTTTAAAGACTGTAGCGTGATTTCAACAGACAGAGGGACGGACATGGGTAGGAAATGGATATTTCGATGTGTTGCAAACGTAATGACAAAATGAATATACCCCCATCCTTTGGTGGTGGGTATAAAAGACCGTACATATCCTAGATGGAAGGTCACCGTCGCGTATATGTTAGCATGTCAGTTCAATGCCTGGCAAGAACATTATACAAATTTTCAGCTGTGGTTATCCCATCCTAATGCTGGCGACATTTGTGAGGAAAGGGAGGTCATTATCATTGAGCTTTTAAGTTTGAATCGAACAGCTTTCATTGATATGTGATAAGTTGGTCCCTTGTTCCTTAATGAAATTTGCAATTTAAAGCCTCCTTGAAGAGTCAAGCCTCGATATTACTATGTTTCCAGTTGCCATTACGTTTCCAGTTGCCATTGAGAAAGTAATGGTAATACTCTGCCTAACTAAACTGGACACTTGAGGCGCCGAAGAGCCCTCCCTAGATTTTTCCCCAGCTGTTGCTGTTCTGGTTCACTCTGAGTTCTTCCCTTTGCGGCATTAAATGTGCCTTATGCCACCGAATGGTTATGACGCATTTTTAGCTTTATCAACAACTACTTGACTACTAGAATTGCTGAGACCTTCGAGGCAGCCGAAGTTTAGAAAGTATATTGCATGTATTCGCGTTTTAAAAAGCTTCTGCTTATCTACCAATCTTCCAATTGGTGTTGAAAGATTGGGATTGCGTTAGGGATCTGAAGGATTCTTTGATTTTGACAAGTGAATCACTGGTCGATGAGGGATATCTTAGTTCGTGTAAAAATCAAGACTGCTTTAATGTTGCCAAATTAGGTCATGGATCATCCGGGGTAGCCTGGCTACTATTCCTCTCTCCTTATTGGTGAGAGTTTAAGGATATGCCACATCAAGCCTCTTAATAAACTTGAGAACAAGGTTCCTTCTATGTATCCACCTTATGATTTCGCCAGAGAAGACCAAAGGTCTAAGCAAATGATATGCATACGAAGATAACATTGGATCGGCCTTGTCCTCAGGTACCTTTGCCAGAAGCCTCTACAGACCAGAGTTTCAACTACTGGAGCCTGGTGCAGAGGTTTTGGTAACATTAACACTGATACCGCCATCGCAGCAGTTGGATCTATTGATTTGCGATCCACTGGAAACATACGCAGACTACCAACCGCTTAGAGAATAATACTGATGTAGAAGTATCTATGTAGAGATCTTTGTGAAGAGCGAATTAAAAACACGTCCCCTCTACTCAGTGGCGTATGAGGATCAGCGCCATTACATTTTTCATTGTTGATGACTTCCAAAGTGAAACCAGGAGGTAGTATAGCGGAGGGTTAACCATGTTTCGTAGATGCGGATATGCATCATCACATCCACAAAGGATGCTATTTCTCCTCCACCCCGTACTACATTTATGGTGATAGTGAAAATGTCGATAGGTAAGTGCGTTTTGGGCATACCTTGAAATGTGTATGTGTAAATGCTGCTGTGTATGACTGCATGTTATTTAGTTTTACAAAAGCACATCTGCTTCTTTTTGAGATGAGTTACTCACATATTGGAATCCCTCTAACTGCTTATGTAAATACATACACACAATAACATGCAGCCATCCATTCCTATACACCTTGGTGGCTTTGCCCGTTTGTGTGCCAATATGCCCTCCAAGTGGCAGACGCTGTCCTGTGCTCTGGTTTTTATATACTGTTTTGCTACTAATGGATGGAAACCAAATTAAAAGTATTTTCTATTTGCTATAGGCAGGCAAGCAGGCAGGCAGACAAAAAACGTTTGACAACATTACAGAGTTATCCAGAGTCCATTCGAACTCCTCATACTCGTCACTCAAACAAACATCAATGTATTCGTATCTCAAAACTATTAAAACGCTGTAGGTTTATTTCTGCTGATACTACTCATACCAGAGAGATGAGAATTTCGGACAATAGTTGTCGAATCGGCATATCTTTTTGGAGAAGTTGGCAAATGATGCCAATTATTAAATTGCTTTGCTCTGTGCAGGCATAGAAGAAGAAGAGCTTTTTGTTGACTTAAGCATCAAAGCAATCTCATGTGGTTTTTACATTCATTACATTTGGTTTTATTTAATTTCGTGTAGCTAAATTTTTTTTTCTTTTGTCAAATCAACAGATGTAGTTCTTTAAATTTTGTCAAGTGAGCTCCATGCAGATGCCTTTGAATAAAACACAAATAAGTTAAATTGTGGAAATTTTAAATATGCGAATTTTTTTTTTTGATTTAAACAAAACGATATTTCATATGACATGAAAATGGCAAAATAAATTTTTTCAAAATAAATGTGAGATAGTGGGTCTCTTATGTGCTACTCACTTAAGACTGTCCTTTGTACAGAATATTTTTTTTCTTCAACGTTGTCCCTTCCTTTTATCATATTCGTTATCAAGGCTGTTTATTACTGTAGTTTCGATGTACTATCCAAAGCGTCTTGGCAGTATATGACAATATGTTCTTTTTAAAAGATTTAATACAAGACTTAGAAAGAGAACAGAGACAACGGAGGACATGTTGAGGCTTTGGATGAAAACCCATTTTCACAGAGACAACGGAATCTTGGAATAATGACGTTGATCGAAGGTTTATAATAACACAATTTATGGTGAAGGAATCCTTGAGGAGCTTCAAACCATTTAAGTCACCCGGACCTGATGGAATATTTCCGGCGTTACTACAGAAAGAGGCAGACTAACTAGCGCCTCGCCTGGCCAAAATTTTCACACCGTGCATAGGACTTTCATATACTCCGAAAGCCTGGCAGGAGGCAAGGGTGGTGTTTGATCCTTTCTACTCAAAACCATGGAAAGTATTGTGGACACCATGATAAAGAGTATGACATCCAGCGAACTGCTCAAATACGAAACAGCATGCCTATGTCAAGGGAAGGTCGGTGGAGACTGCCCTGCACGAGGTTGTCCATCAAATAGAAGAATCCTTCGATGCCAAAACGTACCCACTGGTGGTATGCATTGACATCGAGGGGGCTTTTAACAATGTGCGGACCGACGCACTGATCCAATCCTTAGAACAGTACCGGGTGGATCCGGTCCTTAGAGACTGGATAAACCATATGCTAAGGAAGAGGTGGATAAATTGTGTGTTGAATGGCATAAATATTAGGGAGAAAGTGGCAAAAGGCACGCAACAGGGGGGCAATTTATCGCCACTCCTATGGGTGACCATCATAAATGACCTATTACGGATGCTGACTGAGGAGGGATTTAAACCTGTGTGTTACGCAGACGATGTTATAATACTTCTAAGGGGTAAGGATCCGAACGAGCTTTGCAGAAGGGCCGAAAGGGTCTTGCATATGGCATATGACTGGGCTAGACCCAATGTTAACCCAGAGATGACTGAAATATCCCTGAAATATAACGCACCATGTTTCCTCAATAAGACGATTTCGATATCTGACAAGGTCAAATACTTAGGTGTGATCTTGGACAGGAAACTGAATTGGAAGTGTCATATTCAGGAGCGTACTGAGAAGAAATGGGGCCTGAACCTTAGGAAAGTCCACTCGCTCTATAGCAGCTTGATTAGACCAATACTTACTTACGCCTCAGTAGTTTGGTGGACTGCTATGGAGAAAAAGTGCAATATAAGGACCATACAACAGGTTCAGAGAACATGTTGTCTTGGCATAGGCGGAGCGATGAGGACCACGTCCACTAGGGCACTGGAGACTATTCTAGATATCCGACCCATTGACATACAAATTAGGTGTGAGGCAGCCACTGCGGCTATGAGACTTAAGGCGATGGGAGAATGGATTGAGGATGGGACCAGCTCATACCATCGCGGTATAATCGAGGCGACGATAGGAAACCTGGAAGGAATGGAAGAGGTTTCCGATCGGATACCTGAGATGAACCTTGAAGTCGAGTGCGAAGCACTGCTGCCATCGGCACATTCTTGGATTGACGGAACCCTAGTGTTGCCATCTCGAAGATCATGTTACACGGATGGATCAAAGCTAGAGGACAGAGTGGGCCTGGGGGTTTACATTGAGAACCCAGGGATTTAGATCTGTTTTAGACTGCCTGACCATAATACTGTCCTGCAGGCGGAGATCCGGGCGATCACGGAATGCGTGAAGTGGTGTGGTAATCGATTTATTTCTACAAAACAACGCTTAATTTTGATAAATGCGTACTTTATCAGAATAAAGTGTGGCAGATTGGCCAAACGAATACATACTTTTTTGCCACAATGTGTTTGCTGCCAAAATTTGACATTCAGATGCGCACTGGGCCTTAGACCAAAAATCCCCAACATCCAACTTTGGACCATTTGCCGTCGACAAAATTCCCACATATCAATGACTACAGTCGGATTTAAGTTTAAGCTCAATGATAAGGGGTCTCCTTTTTGTAGCCGAGTCCGAATGGCGTGCCGCAGTGCGCCACCTCTTTGGAGAGAAGTTATACATGACATAGTACCTCACAAATGTTGCCAGCATTAGGAGTGGAAAACCACCGCTGAAATTTTTTTCTTATGGTCTCGCCAGTATTCGAATCCAGACATTCAGCGTCATAGGCGGACCTGCTAACCTCTGCGCTACGCTGGCCGTCGACAAGTGTTATCGTCAACCCATCTCGAAAATATTTCGTACTTTGCTTATTTGCGTTTCTTTGTTTCTCCTTTAAGCCTAGTACTGACTTTGCCTTTTCACACGAACAACTGTCAAAACGCACTATAAAACAATGGTGAGGAAGATAATGCAAACACATTCCGTACAAGTGGTACTGAGTTCTATGAGCAAAATTGTAACAACATGTCGCTGCACCAGGATAAATTTCGCACAATTTTAATTGCAAATGTTATTAAATGCTCACGAAAGAGCAAGAGAGCCGATTTATCTCTGCTTCAATACTGTTGATTTTGTTGTGTGTTGTTGTTTGACTTTTGCTTGGTTCTAACAAATAACAAGTAAAAGCGTACTAAGTTCGGCAAGGCCGAATCTTATATACCCTCAACCATGGGTCGCATTTGTCGAGTTCTTTTCCAGGCATCTCTTCTTAGGCAAAAAAGGATATAAGAAAAGATTTGCTCTGCTATTAGAGCGATATTAAGATATAGTCCGGTTTGGAAATGTTGGATACCTGTGTAAAATGTCAGCAAATTCGAATAAGAATTGCGCCCTTTGGGGACTCAAGAAGTAAATAGAGACATCGATTTATATGGGAGTTGTATCAAGCTATAAAGCGATTCAGACCATAAAAAACACATATGTTGATGGTCATGGGAGGATCGTCGTACAAAATTAGAGGCAAATCGGATAATAATTGCGACCTCTAGAGGTTCAAGAAGTCAAGATCCCAGATCGGTTTATATGGCAGCTATATCAGGTTATGAACCGATTTAAACCTTATTTGGCACAGTTGTCGAAAGTCATAGTAAAATACGTCATGCCAAATTTCAGCCAAATCGGATAGGAATCGCGCCCTCTAGAAGCTCAAGAAGTCAAGTCCGCAGATCTGTTTATATGACAGCTATATCAGGTTATTGACCGATTTGAACCATACTTATCACAGTTGTTGGGTATCATAACAAAATACTTCGTGCAAAATTTCATTCAAATCGGATAAGAATTGCGCCCTCTAGAAGCTCAAGAAGTCAAGATTCAAGATCGGTTTATATGGCAGCTATATAAGGTTATTGACCGATTTAAACCTAACTTAGCACCGTTGTTGGAAGTCGTAGCGAAACACGTCGTGCAAAATATCATTCCAATCGGATAATAATTGCGCCCTCTAGATATAGCTACAGCTATATCAGGTTATTGACCGATTTGAACTATTCTTAACACAGTTGTTGGAAGTCATAGCGAAACACGTCGTGCAAAATTTCATTCCAATCGGATAAGAATTGCGCCCTCTAGAGGCTCAAGAAGTCAAGACTCAAGATCGGTTTATTATTGCGCCCTCTAGAGGCTCAAGAAGTCAAGACCCAAGATCGGTTTATATGGCAGCTATATCCAAACATGGACCGATAAGTTCCAACCGACCTAAACTAATAAAAAGTATTTGTGGAAAATTTCAAGCGGCTAGCTTTACTCCTTCGAAAGTTAGCTTGCTTTCGACGGATAGACGGACGGACATGGCTAGATCGACCTAAAATGTCACGACGGTCAAGAATATATATACATTATGGGGTCTGAGACGAATATTTCGAATATTTCTATGGTGGAGGGTATAAAAAGACTCCGTCGGATTTCACAATAATTTAATAGGCATTTGTGAATGAAGTCAGTACGAGGGTTTATAGCGTGGAACAATATTCCGATTCCGATGAAACAAAAAATATATATCCAACAAATTCATCACTTTAGTTGATATTGTTTTATTTTTGTTTTTTTAATTTCAATTTCGGATATCATTTGAATCCTCTGTGTGTGGCCAAAGGGGACTTTCCTTAGAAGTTGCGCCGACAAGTATACTCTGAATGTTTTCATAGCGCAGCACTTGCCTAAATCATAGACAAACTCTGAAAATGCATTTACTCATGTCTTTCGAAAAACATCACTGCTAGGGTTGTCAGAGAGGGAACGACGAAAAAGACTCGAAATACAACAAAGACACAAAAAACATTTACAGGTGAAATTTATCACTTTGTCTGCTAAAATAACACAAATTGAAATTTGGTCATTATTAAACATAATAATATTTGTGATCGTAATGATGCTGCTCATGCTGGTGCTGAGAATGATGGACACACATCAGACAAAAACCCAAAACCGTATGCAAACATATTCTGGCCTTTTTTCCTTTTAAATTGCCTTACCTGTTTGCCGGCGAGGTGAGTGCCTAAGATGAGCTGCAATTGCGGCCTTCTTTAGCGTATGCAGATGCGTCGAAGTGCATGTATGTACGTACGTACTTACCTCACCCTCAGCACGCCGGCCAGTCATTCGTTGAACCAATCAGACAGGCAATGTCTTGTTCCACCCTGCGAGCGATGTCGTCGACGTTATGGTCTCATGTGATGTATGCCGCCGCATTGGTAAATATTTTGCCAGTGTTTGATCTGGAGATGATGATTATTACCTGTTTGTTTGATCAATTTCAAGTTTGAAGTGGTGTCGACACTGTGGTCGTCGAAACTCTTTTCCACAAAAAATGCATTCTTTTGTGAGTTTATTTTCCATTAGGATGTTTTCAAATAATGACTATGATTTTCAAGTGATTTGGAGGAATATTAAAAATTAAACACATCAAAGCCTTGAGGAAAGTGCCGTCATTTGTCAGCATTTTTTGAGCCGCCATTTCATATTCCGACTTTGCTGCTAGCTTTTCACAAAGGACATCAGAGGTCCTTAGCATGCATGTGAAGCATCACCTTTGACTCTCAAGAGCTGTTTAGAAACTTTCAGAACTTAGAGAAGAGTTAAGTGTCCTTTTAATGATAGACATGGAATTTCTACATACGTATATGCAGTCATATTTGTACGTTATATGACGACATTCGCACATGATAAATAAAATTTTTTGTCAGAGTAAATTGTTGTTTTAAACATATGAAGTAAATTTTTTTATGGTATTTGTTATACCTCCTACCATTTCCATCCAAGAAATATCCATGTGTGACCTCATTCAAAAATATAAAGAGTGGTCCAATGATAAAGCATCTTGTAAATTGTATATAACTGGGCATTATGGTAGGACCAGACATTATAGTCTAGACCATTTTCATGTTTCAAGTTCATCAGACACCGTATAAATCTATATTTTGAAATATTTATATATGTCGTTGCGTATATATCTGCGAATAGCGTAAGAGTCTCAAATTAACAACAATCAACAATGTACAAGGACAAAATGGGTTAATGGGTCTCCTTTCAAACACCAAAAGATTTCCGAGACTGGAAGTCATCATCTTTGTATTGGAATATAATTACCTCCGAAAAATAATAAAGCTTGCATAATAAAAGTGAAAAGAATAGTACATGAGAACTGTCACGACGCTACACAATAACCCAACCGGAAATAAAGGAAAGAAGCGATGGTGCGGAAGTGGAAGAGGAGAATCGGTTTATATGGGAGTTGTATCAGGCTATAAACCGATTAAGACCACATTTGGGACGTATGTTGAAGGTAATGGGAGAAGCCGTTGTACAAAATTTGAGCCAAATCGGAAGAACTAAGGCATACGAAGTATAATCGGGAGATCGTTTTATATGGGAACTATATCAGGTTACGAACCGATTTATACCATACTTGGCATAGTTGTTGCAAGTCAAAGCATAACACTTTATGCAACATTTCAATAATAGCGCCCCAAAGGCTCAAAAAGTCAAGATCACCGATCGGTTTATATGGCAGCTTTATCAGGTTATGGACAGATTAAGACCATCCCATACAAAATTTCAGCCAAATTGGATAGGAATTGCGCCGTCCAGCTGTTTCCATGATCTTCCAGATGGCAATACTAGGGTTCCGTCAATCCAAGACAGTGCCGATGGCAGCAGTGTCTCGCACTCAATTTCAAGGTTCATCTCAGGTATCCCATCTGAAAACTTTTCCCTTTCTTCCAGGTTTCCTATCGTCGCCTCGATTATGCCGCGACGGTATGAGCTGCTCCCATCCTCAATCCATTCTCCCATCGCCTTAAGTCTCATAGCCGCAGTGGCTGCCTCACACTTGATCTGTATGCCAATGGGTCGGATATCTAGAATACTCTACAGTGCCCTAGGGGGTTCAAATCCCTCCTCAGTCAGCATCCGTAATAGGTCATTTATGGTGGTCACCCATAGGAGTGGTGATAAAATGCCCCCCTGTGGCGTGCCCTGTGCCACTTTCTCCCTTATATTTATGCCATGAGACACAAAAATTATCCACCTTTTCCTTAGCATACGGTTTATCCAGTCTCTAAGGACCGGGTCCACCCGGTACTGGTCTAAGGATTGGATCAGAGTGTCGGTCCGCACATTGTTAAAAGCCCCCTCGATCTCAATGCATACCGCCAGTGTGTACTCATTCGAAAGTTAGCGTGCTTTTGACAGACATATGGTCGGAAGAACGAACAGACAGACATGGCTAGATCGACTGAAAATGCCACAACGATCAAGAATATATATACTTTATGGGGTCTTAGACGTATATTTCGAGGTGTTACAGAAGGAAGTACGAAATTGTATGATCATACAGACATACAAATATTTTTCAACCAAATAAATTTTGAAATTGTTTGTAGATTAATCAATAAATCAGATCTTTCAAATAAACAAGTAAAAAGGCGTTAAGTTCGGCTGGCCCGAACTTTGGATACCCACTACTTCGGGTATATATGTAAACCACCTTTACTCACTTTATGCCCCCATAGCAGCTGTATTTAAATATGGTCCGATCTAGACCAAATTCCACTCGGATATTGAGTGGTCCAATAAGTACAAGTCAATTTTGTATAACAAAATATTGGTCTTTTTGGTAGCTATATCCAAATATGGACTGATCTTAACCATATACGACACGGATGTCGAAAATCCTAACATATGTCACTGAGTTAAATTTCAGCGAAATCGGATTATGAATGTGCCTTTTATGGGGCCAAGACTATAAATTGAGAGCTCGGACTATTGGCAGCTATATCCAATGCAAAACCGATCTATGCCAAATTGAAGAAGAATGTTGAAGGGCCTAACAACGCCTTAAATCGAGAAATCCGTCTATATGGCAGCTATATGCAAATCTGAACCGATCTAGGCCAAACTACAGAAATATGTCGAGGGGCTTCAATTAACTCACTGTCCCAAATTTCGTGGACCCAAAACCTTAAATAGAGAGATCAGTCTATATGGCATCTGTGTTCAAATCTGGGCCAAATTGAAGATGGATGTCGAAGGTCCTAACACAACTCACGGTTCGAAATTTCGACGGTATCGGACCATAAATGCGCCTTTTATGGGCTCAAAACCTTAAATCAAGAGATCGGTCTATATGGCTGCTATATCCAAATCTGGACCGATCTGCGCCATATTGGAAGAGTATGTCGAGGGGCTTAACTTAACTTACTGTCACAAATTTCGGCAACATCGGACAATTAATGCGCCTTTTATGGGCCCAAGATCTTAAATCGAGAGATCGGTCTATATGGCAGCTTTATCAAAATTTTGGGCCAAGTTGAAGAAGATTGTCAACTGGCCCAACACAACTTACTGTCCCAAATTTCAGCAAAATCGGATAACAAATGTGGCTTTTATGGGCCTAAGGCCCTAAATTGGCGGATTGGTCTAAATGGGGGCTATAACAAGATATAGTCCATCTACGACCTCAACAAGCTTATGGGCAAAAAAAGAAGCTGTGCAAAGTTTCAGCTCAATATCTTTATTTTCAAAGCCTTTTGCGTGATTTCAGCAGACAGACGGACCGACATGGCTAGTTCGACTTAGATTTTTATAGTGATCAAGAATATATATACTTTATAGGGTCAGAAATAGATTTTTCGATGTGTTGCAAAAGGAATACACCCCCATCCTAAGGTGGAACCAGTAGTCAACTTTTTAAAACAATTTGCTTTTCTTCCTTTTATTGTTTTGAATCAGCTATCAAAGACGGATGGAGTGAATGACGCTGAACAACCAACATAAGATTTTTTGTGCTCAAAATGGAAACCAAGAGATCAGCCTTATATCTGGGGTAGAAAAAGTCAATGGCGCTGTCAGAGTTACAGAAAAACCAGTAAGGAAAGGCAAAAGTCGGGCGGGGGCGACTATATAATACCCTACAACACCTAGTATACTTGCCACTTTTAATATATAAAACTTATCTCCAAATCTAGTCAGCATTTAATGTTGATTAATGTTAATTGAAATATTGACATAACGCATAAAAAATATATATGGGAGTAGTAAATTTAAATCGAAACCGAATTTTATGAAATTTTGCTCGCAGTTTTTGCAGTTAAACTGCAACGGACTTCGTGGCAAGATCGATGAGATTGTGGACTTTATGAGTCGGAAGAGCATATTGGTCGCAGCGATCCAAGAGACAAAGCTGACCAACACCTGCAGCTTGCACAGTTACAATTTGCTACGTAAGGATCGCTCAAGGAGTAGAGGTGGGGATTGGCCTTTGTAATCAACCATTCCGTGCAATATAGACCTATCTCGCCTTTGCATGGCGGTGGTGATCACGTATTGGGACGTCAAATAAACCACTGCATGCAAAATTTTGTAAAGTTCGGACTAAAATTGTGGCTTCTACAGCCTGAAAATTCCATATCGGATGAAAGATATATATGGGAGCTATATCTAAATCTGGGCCGATTTTGATGAAATTTTGCAAACATATGACAACGTCACACACATGATCTCGTACTAAATTTTTTTAAGATCGGACCAAATTGTAGCTACTACAGGTTTTAAACTCCATATCGGAAGAAAGATATATTTGGGGGCTATATCTAAATCTGGATCGATTTTTATGAAATTTTGTGCACCTATGTAGATGTCGAATAAAGCAACCCATGCCAAATTTTGTAGAGATCGGAGAAAAATTGTGGCTTCTACAGCCTTAAAAGTCCATATAGGATGAAAGATATATATGGGAGCTATATCTAAATTTGAACCGATTTGTTTCAAAACCAAGTCCTTGGGCCAAAAAAGTGAAATGTGCCAAATTTCAAGACAATCAAACAATAAATGCGACCTGTACCTTGATCAAAAGAATACATGGACTGACAGACAGACAGACGAACATGGCTAAATCGAATCAGGAAGTGATTCTAAGCCGATCGGTATACTTATCAATGTGTCTTACTCTTCTCCTTGTTAGCGTTGCAAACAAAAGCACAAACTTATAATACCCTGTACCACAGTGGTGGTGTAGGGTATAAAAAGTTAAAAGGCCTTAAGTTCGGTCCAACTTTGCAGCTTATGTTCGTCTCTGTTTCGGATTATCGATATTGTTAGAATACTCGTTAGAATTTTCTTACCTTTCAGCCGGATCCAATATTTTATATCCTTTCTTCAATTTGGCAAAAAATACTTAGAGTAATATGGTCCCTTGCCTGGGTTTTGGAATATGATGCTAGGGTTATCTTAAGGGTAAATCATATGGGAGGAATATTCTTCGATACTAAGGTGTACATTTATTTGTATTTTTATACCCACCACCGAAGGATGGGGGAATATTCATTGTGTCATTCTGTTTGCAACACATCGAAATATCCATTTTCGACCACATAAAGTATACATATTCTTGATTATCGTAAAAATCTAAGACGATCTAGTAATGTCCGTCCGTCTGACCGTCTGTCTGTTGAAATCACGCTACAGTCTTTAAAAATAGAGATATTGATCAGAAACTTTACACAGAGTCTCTTTTTGTCCATAAGCAGGTTAAGTTCGAAAATGGGCTATATCGGACTATATCTTGATATAGCCCCCATATAGACCGATCCGCCGATTCAAGGTCTTAGGCTCATAAAATCCACATTTATAATCCAATTTTGCTGAAATTTTAAACAATGAGTTCTGCAAGGCTCTTCGACATCCTTCTACAATTTCATACCCAGACCCAGATCGGTCCACATTTGGATATAGCTGCCATATAGACCGATCCATCGATTTATGGTCTTGGGCCCATAGAAGACGCATTTATTGTCCAATTTTGGCAAAATTTTTGACAGTGTTAGGGCCTTCGACATCCTTTTCTAATTTGGCCAATGTCGGTCAGATTTGAATGTAGTAGCCATATAGACCGAGCTCTTGATGTAAAGTCTTGGCCCCATAAAAAGCGCATTTATTGTGCAATTTTGCCGAAATTTGGGATAGTCAGTTATGTTAAGCTCTATGACATCCGTCTTCAATTTGGTCCACATCGGTCCACATTTGCATATAGCTGCCATATAGACCGATTTCTCGATTTAAATTCTTGACCCCTTAAAAGGCGCATTTATAATTAGATTTTGCTGATATTTGACAGAGACTTATGTTAGGTTTTTCGAAATCAGTGTCGTATATGGTTCAGATCGGTCTATATTTGGTTATTGTCCAATTTTGGCAAAATTTTTGACAGTGTTAGGGCCTTCGACATCCTTTTCTAATTTGGCCAATGTCGGTCAGATTTGAATGTAGTAGCCATATAGACCGAGCTCTTGATGTAAAGTCTTGGCCCCATAAAAAGCGCATTTATTGTGCAATTTTGCCGAAATTTGGGATAGTCAGTTATGTTAAGCTCTATGACATCCGTCTTCAATTTGGTCCACATCGGTCTACATTTGCATGTAGCTGCCATATAGACCGATTTCTCGATTTAAATTCTTGACCCCTTAAAAGGCGCATTTATAATTAGATTTTGCTGATATTTGACAGAGACTTATGTTAGGTTTTTCGAAATCAGTGTCGTATATGGTTCAGATCGGTCTATATTTGGATATAGCTACCAAGAAGACCAATATTTTGTTTTACAAAATTGAACAATGACCACTCAATGCCCGTGCCGAAGTTGGTCCAAATTTGATCATATTTCGATAAAGCTAATATGGTGGCATAAATTATCCATTTTTCACCGGATTGTGACGAAAGGTGGTTTACATATATACCCGAGGGGCTGGGTATCCAAAATTCGGCCCGGTCGAACTTAACGCCTTTTTATATGTTAATTATTCGGTATTTTAATTGTTCGATTTTTTGAAAAGTCATGAATAAACTATTAATCGAGTGTACACCCCAGAGATTCTGTAAGTTCTACGAGAAATCGTAGCAGTAATAAGATAATTATAAGACATAACTTGGAAATAAATTTTGAAAGAACATGGGAGTAAATGGGAGACCGCCGTAGCGCAGAGGTGAGCATGTCCACCTATGACGCCTAACGCTTGGGTTGAAATCCTGGCGACAACATGACAAAATAATTTTCACCGGTAAAGCTACCGCTACCCCTCGCAATGCTGGCGACATTCGTGAGGTATTATGCCATGCATTTAAGCTATGAAAAAAAACTTCTACTCAAAGAGGTGTCGCACAGCTGCATGCCATTCGAAGGTCCTGTGCCATTAAGCTAAAGCTTGAATCGCACCTTAATCGAGTGTTCATGAGCAAATTTGCATTGAAATAAATCAAAACTTGAAACTACGATAACCTTCAGTTTCAAGGGATAACATTTATCTTAATAATTTATTAACAATTCTCATCCATTTGAAAATGGTTTATGCCAGTTTCCTAATCCGCTCATATTAAACTTTTACTCGAGAACAATGCACACACACGCCACTCATTGACAAAGCACAATCAAAGGTGTCAAACACAATTAAAGCACATCAAATGCAAAGAGCAGCTCTTCACTCCCTCGTCCTTCCATACTGATTATCCTCGACAAATAAGTTAAAATGAGGAGAGTGCATGTGTCAGTATGTTTTGTGCTGCGAGACACTGAAGTATAAAACAAACAATCAGGTCATCTATTCAGTCACTCATTCATCTATTGAACCATCAATCTATCTATTGACGCGTCCGTCCGTCTGTACACCAATCAGCCTGTGTGGCACAAAGAGCAGCAATTGTGCTCTCGATATTCCAAACACGCTTCGGATAAATAAATACGAGTGTAACGTACTAAGTACTCTTTATCACGCTTGACAAAAACAGATTCATAAAATTATGTATAAAACTAACAAAATATCATCAAACGGCAAATGGCAAACACATACCATACGCATCCATATTTGTACGTATGTGCAGTTGTCATCAACCGTATAAATATATGAAGGTATTGCGGTTTTACGCCCCCTGCTTCCAATCAGTAGTTGGCCACAGTATCCTGCTCAGATGAGACCATTTTTGATTTGCCATATGCAACACTTGCCATAGCCACGGCAAGGAGGGTGCAAACCCGCTATCATCCATCCCCATTCTGGTCTGGCTTGGCTTAATATTCATGTTCATGTTGGGATAATGTGGCTGCTATGGTTTTGGAATACAATAGCCGTGGCCTCTTCACATCCATAGAGGTTTATTGTTAAAATATTGTTTAGGTTTAGTCATTCAAGTGCCATTCAGATAAATTGTTTGGTCGTTGCACACAATGGGTTGAAATGTTCATAGAACTAGTCTTGAAATCCTAGCGACAAAATGACACAGTGGAACAATTTCGAGCATGAAAGTCTGCAATATTTTACTCTAGGCTTCGCTAGCATACATAGAGCCTAAATGCTTTAACGTCATCTCTATGTACATGTATATTCTTTTGAATTGAATATAAATAGTGCCTATTGAAAAGGATGCCAAGTTCAATTTAATATTGTAACATAATTCAAACTCAATATTTCACCAATTATAAGCAGATCTCAGTTGGTAATTCAAACTCTTTCAGAGTTTATTTGGATTTATTTCGATGTTATGATACACAATTATATTAAAATACCTTCATTTTCGCACAGCTTCATTATGGTTTTGTATTTTGATCTGCTGTATACACTGAGCTATAAATGAAACAAAAATAACTTATGATAGTTGTTGTTTTCGCACTTTTAAATAACTACTTTTACATCTGTTGAAATATAAGGTAAGTATAGTAAAAGTGTGCGTTGGTTGAATTTTCCAAGTTCTTTGGACGATTCTTATTTTTATGGTTTATAAATTTACCTGTGGTAATATTATGCAATTGTTTATTGTGAACATTGGGACCTTCGATATGACATATTTTCGTCAATATATATTTCTGAAAGCAGTTAATAAAAAAATATTAAAATATATTTTTATCAACTTATTTTATGTCACCATACCTCTTTAAACTCATTCTTTGATTCGTTATCGGAATCACTGTATCTTTTCGTGTCACTCTCACTTTTGGAGGAATAACTTGATCTTTTACTATTCTAACTTTCATTAAATACACTATTTATTAGTCTTGCTGCTTCTCCTACTATTTATTTTATAGCTTGGGCAGATGACATTTAAAAATCATTATAATGATCGTTGGGGAGATTGCAAATGGACCTTATCGTTTCAGATTTATATATAACTCCCATATAATCCTGGAAGTCGCAATTGTGAACCGATTTGGCAGAAATTTTCCAACAACCATGTCAAGTACGATCTGAATCGCATAATCTAATGTAGCTACCATTTAAACCGATCTCGAAAATTGAAATCTTGTGCCCCTGGAAGACCAATTTTTCCAATTTGGCTAAAAATTCGCAGGTACAGTTCTGTAATAATATTCAAAAACTGTGTTCGATTCAAGTTCGAGTCCAACCGGTCAATAACCTGATATAGCTCCCATATAAAGTTAAAATTTTTATACATTCCATGGTGGTGGATTTCCATGATTCTGTCCAGCTGAATTTAGCACATTGTTACTTGCTTTATTTTAAAAATGTAATATTATTAACAATTTCAATTCAATTCGGCAAGGCCGACTCTTTGAAACCCACCATCACGGATTCTGCGTAAAATTGACACAAAATAAAATAAGTTGAAAGGTATAACTTTACCCCATGCAGCAAATTTCTGCCAAACCAGGCAAATGTGAAAGCTCCTAGGAACCGAACAAGGATAATCGAGGGATCGGTTTATACGGGAGCCACATCAGGTTAAAGAGCGATTTGGACCGCATTTGGTACAATTGTTGGCAATCGTAACAGAACACCACATGACAAATTTTAGCCAATCCAAAAAAATTTTTGGCTTCCAGGGGATTCAGCCGTGAACTTGTGATATCGGTTTATATAGGAGCTAAATCCAGATGTAGCAGTGTAACTTTTCAAGCAGCAATCTTCATGCGTTCGACCGTTATTGTTATTTCGACAGACGGACGGCTATGACTAGATTGACTCAGAATTTTCAGACGATCAAGAATATATACACTTTATGGGGTCGCAGATCAATATTTCGAGGGGTTAAAAACGGAATGACTAGTTTAGTATACCCTAATCTGATTTTCTAAAATATCATATTCAATTAAGAAATTAATTACATATTATCAATGAACATTACATTAAAGAAGAAAAAAAAAATAATAGAATTAATAAACATTTTTATTGATTTCATTTTTTTATCCTTTACCATAGGATCGTTATTCCGTTTGAAACTAATCAAAATAATGATCTGAGACTCAGAAAAGTATATATATTCTTTACAGTCTTGACATTCAAACATTGTTCGTCCGTCCGTCCGTCTGTCTGTTGAAAGCATGTTAACTTTCGAAGGAGTTAAGCCATGAGCTTGAAATATTGCATAACTTCTTCTTATAAGTGCAGGTCAGTTAGAATTGTATTGTAAATGGGCCGATTCAGTCCATATTTTGATAAACGTGTTTTTTTTATGATTTCTGACAGCCACGAGATGTACGGTCCATAACTTGATATAGCTACTTTATATACCAGTAAGTCGGAAGAAGAACTAAGCTCATGAAATCCATAGAGGAGGTTACGTACACGCAAAACGTTTGGGAAATTTTTATCACAAACAAAATACTTTAACGCGAACTTTTATTGTAACCGTGGAACGTTTCAGTTCAACATGTCAAACGTTAGCTATAAACTTCGTATTATTGAACTTAACTAAATTTGTTTATTGTAAATCCTTTAGCAGCTTTGTCAACGGTAAAAAGACCTTCCTTTTGTTGTGAGACCTAAAACTCTTTAATTGGAAAAGTGCTTCGATAGCCGCAAACGATTATTCGTGTACTGGTCTAAAAATTATTCTCTTGTGTCTCTCCTACTAGAGAGAAAGGATGAGTATTTGAGTGTATAGACCAGTGGTTGGCAAAAATACTCACTCTATTGCACATTACTTTGTACGTACACAAAAAAATAGTCCCAAGCAGACCCATAGGCAAGTAAATAATTACAATTGTGTGTTCGTCACTAGCATAGACAAATTCCCACACAAAACGGATGGTAAACTTCGAAAGTAAAATTTTTTTAACTCTCGGTAGAAAAATGCTTGCATGTACAATGACAAAAATCATTAGAACTACACACAAATGACTACCAGGTACAAGAAAACAAGAAGAATTTCTAAGACACAAGGCATAATAAATATAGCAGATCATAATACAAAACCATAATGGAGTTGTACGAAAATTTGAGGCTTTTTATACCCTACACCACCAGTTTGGTACAGGGTAATATAACTATGTGCATTTGTTTGCAACGCTTAGAAGGATAAGAGTTTGACCCATTGATAAGTATATCGATCGGCTTAGAATCACTTCATGATTCGATTTAGCTTTTTCCGTCTGTCTGTCCATGTATTTTTGTGATCAAGTTACAGTTCGCATTTATTGTCCAATTGTCATGAAATTTTGCACAAGTCTCTTTCTTGGCCCAAGGACACTATTAATTTTGAACAAAATCGGTTCAGATTTAGATAAAGCTCGCATATATATCTTTCATCCGATATGGCCTTTTAAGGCTTTAGAACGATCTTTACAAAATTTGACATGAGGTGCTTTATTTGACGTCTTCATATGTGTGCAAAATTTCATAAAAATCGGTTCAGATTTAGGTATAGCTCCCATATATATCTTTCATCCGATATTGGCTTTTAAGGCTGTAGAAGCCACAAGTTTGCTCCGATCTTTACAAAATTTGGAGTGGGGTATTTTATTCAACGTCCTCATATGTGTCCAAAAATTCACCAAAATCGGTCCAGATTTAGATATAGCTCCCATGTATAACTTTCATCCGATATGGAATTTTATGGCTATAGTAGCCATAATTTTGGTCGGATCTTTACAAAATTTTGCACAAAGTGTTTTCTTTGAAGTTTCTATACGACTGCAAAATTTCATAAAAATCGGTCCAGATTTAGATATAACACCCATATATATATTTTAACCGATATGGAGTTTTAAGGCTATATCAGCCACAATTTTGGTGCTTTATTTGATGTATTCATATATGTGCGAAATTTCATAAAAATCGGTTCAGATTTAGATATACCTACCATATATATCTTTACTCCGATTTAAACTTTAAAAGCTGTAGTAGGCACAATTTTGGGCCGGCTTATACAAAATTTGGGGTGAGTTGTTTTATTTAAAGTCCCAATGCGAGTACAAAATTTCATATAAATCGGTCTAGATTAATATATAGCTCCCATATATATCTTTTATCCGATATGGTCTTTTAAGGCTGTAGAAGCCACTATTTTAGTCCGTTCTAAACAAGATGCAGTACGAGGTGTTTTTGACGTCTTAATACATGTGCAAAATTTCATAAAATTCTGCTTAGATTTAGATATAGGTCTTACAAGGTTCTACTTGATATTTCAATAGTTTCCGAATTAAAGTCTGACTAGATTTCGAGATAAATTCTACATATAAAAAGTACTACGTACACCAGGTGGTGTAGGGTATTATATAATCGGCTCCGCCCGAATTTTGTCTTTCCTTACTGAATTTATGTAATTGTGTGTCATAACATCGAAATAAATCCAAATATAGTCTGAAAGAGTTTGAATTACCAACTGATATCTGTTTATAACTCGTAAAAATTTGAGTTTGAATTATGTTACAACACTTAATTGAACTTGGCATACTTTTCAATGTGCACAATCCATTTTAAACATTTGACGTTTAATTAATTTATAAATAAATAAAAACTAGTTGAAACCCCGAATGATATGAAGAATAAAAGATATTGTCAGGGTAAAATAACGTTATATTTGTCACAAATACTTGCAAGAATATATCGCAAAAACATATACTTTTATCGTAAACAAAGCCCAATGTTTTTCAGAAAAGAAGTTTACTAAGCGCAAATTTCCTTTATATTCAACGAATTATTCTTTTGCGTATAAAATTCGGTCCATCCGAACTAAATGTGCTTTTACTTGTTCTAAATAAAATTTTTCTGTGTATTGGAGGTGGAGTGGAGAGATCTTCTGAGGAAAGCAGAAACTAACAAGTTGACGATCCGACACTCCCTAATATTCACAAACTGGAGTGCAAGATCTTCTGATTTTATTTATTGAGTGCACAAACGGTGTATTTTGAATTCAGTTGCGTTGATTAGCCCCTTCTATACATCTTATAACCCGGCCAAATTTAATACCTTTTTTTATTTTGCTTTACTTTATATATTTTCACTTTTTGTAGCATCATTCCCATGGTGCTGTAACGTTTATAGTCAACCTCATCATCGATGCTCCATAACGTTGACATCATTTACACAAAACATACACAAGAGTCCATCACCGTCAGGCGACATCATCAGTCCTCGAAGTGGAAAAAATGCTTGAATTGTGAAAAAAAATTCCTAACTCAAAGCCCAATAGCCGAACTGGCTGGTATTGTGTGATGAACGCCCTGCTTCTGTTTCAGTATTTTGTGATTGTTGCAACAAAGGACAACAGCAACAGAATGGGTATAAAAAGCAGCAAAGCACTTTAACCATAAATATTTTGAAACACTCAAGTACTTCAATACTCCCTCGACAAAAGCTTCAAGTACTTGGGTTGTAGTAGACAAGGGATGTTGGGCCGCTCTCTACCTCTTCCCTCCCTCCCTTTAGAATAAACATTCAGCCCACAAACGGGTAGACTCATGGTACTGTTGTTGTTGTCGTTGTTGTTGTTGCTGTGGTAAATAACTAATATTCGTAATGAAAAGTTTTACTGCAACATCCGAAATATCAACAATAAGCACTACTTTGCATTAGTTATTAAAATATTATGTTGCAGTGTTGTTGTTTCAACTAATTTTGTCCGTTTCATGCCAAAGTACGTCGGATGAAGTACATGTGTGACGAACGACCAACTCAATGGGTTATTGCGGTACGGTTGGCTGGACGAAGTTTATCAAAAGTTCTACTTCATGGAGTTTTTCAATATGGATGTGGCGCAAACGTGCATGTACCTCAACTTCTCTTCAAAAAGTAATAAGTGTTTCTCATTTAAATGCCACATGTAGATTTGAAGTGTGATGAAGGGTGTTATCACTTGAACATGCAGTGGCAACAACTGCTATGATCGAGTTAATTGTCAGACACTTGATGACACAAAATTGATACTTGTTTGACAGACATTTTAAGAAGCTTCGTAAAATCGCCAATTAACGTGAAAATGGAATATATTGATTGGCAAACTAAACTTTGGAGATACAATACAATAGATATTGTATATTTAGAAGGATGTATAGGTTGGTTACAACAATATTAGAGAATCAGAATGATGTTCGATTTTGGTTCCTGAAAAGTGAATGAAGCATATTGTACATGTTAAGTTCGGACGGTCTGAAACCAATGCAACCAATATAAATACTTTAAGGCTATCAACATTATCTTGGAATATGTGTCCACAGTTCACTGTAACACATTGAACCAAATCTGGCGAAGCTATGCAACTTGTTCATGATGTAAAATAGCGAGATCGCTTTTTATAGAACCTAACTTCCTAAAGGGTTTTGTTTTTTTAAAAAAGGTCTCGTATACCTTCCCAAAAAAGCATATTAAGGTGGAAGATGTCCCTTTGCCAAAGCTAAACACAACATTCTTTTATAGCAGCAGGTTTTTTTGGCAAGTAGAATTGGTAAAACTGAATAGGACTAAACAAAAAAGTAGAGTCCTCACATGTAAAAACCAATTTGCGTCATTGGTTATTGCACCTGCCATCTACAATATATACGGTAATGGGCCAATTATGACTATATATGGCATGAATGTTGGCAGACGTAACGAAACATAATTCTGAAAATTCCCTTAAAGTGCCGAAAAAGTCAAATCGGCATATTATCCCATCGCTCAGTAGTCATAAATCTTAGTGGATAAGAAATCTATTTGCAGAAAATTTTCAAAATATGCCTTCGTTTTGGTATATCCCCCCTATAAGAGAGTGGCGTCTTTTTCAGTATTATCAATATTTTGTTAACGATATATCCAAAATGTGATTTTGTCCCTATAGTTCTCTTTGTCTTTGTGCATTCAAAATCACGTGTATTTGAGTTTGGCATTAAACTAATGCACGGTGGGGTATATGGCCCTCCAAATGGCGGTTAATTGATTTTTCAAATTTCCCATATAGTAATCGATTTTTGATTTACGACAAACTCGACAAAATTCCATTACGTTATCCACAAATGCAGCAATATTTATCGATAACGTCAGTCTTTAGGCTATTCAACAAAACTAAAAATTTTCAAAAACTAAATTAACACAAGTAAAAAAGTTCGACCGGGCCGACTCTTGGGAACACACCACCATGGATTATGCGAAAAATTTATACAAAATAAATTAAATTGTTGGGCATAATTTTATTCTATATACCAAACTTCTGTCAAACCAACAAAAATTAAAGCTTTTAGAAACCGAACAAGGATGATCGAGAGACCGGTTTACATGGGAGCTATATCAGGTTATAGACTGTTTTTGGCCGTACATGTTGTGGGAGTCATAACAGGAAACCGCATGCAAAAGTTCGGCCAAATCGGACAAAACTTGCGGCTTGTAAAGGCTCAAGAAGTCAAATCTAGAGATCGGTTTATATGGGAGCTATATCAGGTTATAGACCGATTTGAACCGTATTTAGCACAGTTGTTGGAAGTCATAACAGAAAACTACGTGCTAAATCTCAGCCAAATCTCGGACAAAAATTGCGACTTCCAGGGGCGTAAGAAGTCAAATCGGGAGATCGGTTTATAAGAGAGCTATATCAGGTTATAGACCAATTTAGACTGTACTTGACACAGTTGTTGGAAGTCATAACAGAGCCGTGTGTAGTCCACATCGCAGTAAACTTTTGCTTTTTTACGACGAAATAAAAAGTCGTCGGATCTCTTTCCCAATGTTGCGAATCTTCCCAGTTATCCAGGGTTTTTCTTGGGCTGATTTCCTTTCTCGAAGAGGACAACTATCTTCGAAAGACTCCACTAAAGCAGTCGTCATTGTCTTCTATGCTTGGATAATCTAAATTTTTTTGCTCAAATCTTCTTCTGAGTAGTCTTCCGTATTCTGGACAGTCTATTGAATCCAAGTCTATTGCATCATGGGAATATAGATGGGCTTATATGACAAATGATTCGTCCTTGTTCTCACATTTCGGTCGGGCATCTCGTTTTTGGTTAATAATGCTACAACTGATGATTACATGGATAAGAATGGTAGCTTCGTGTTTAGGCATGTAAGCAATGAAGAAGACTTGGATAGTTTTTAGTCAATAAAATCGAATGCTGTGGCCCTAGATGATATCGACCCAAAATTTATACGCATTATTCTCCCTCACCTCCTCCCTTACTTCGCATACCTTTTGAAATCCATTCTGAGTTGTAGCATATATCCAACCATTTGGAAACATGCCCAAATAATTCCATTCTGCATTCCCAGCGGATCATAGATGTATCACTTCTTAAGTTGATGTCTCTGAATCAATTCAAAGTGAGATAGATGACAATAAGGTTCTTCTCGTACTTTTGGATCATTACAAGCATTGGATTCTGTTGATCTTCTGAAATTGTGTAGCAAGCTCCAGATTTGTTTTTTAATTTCAGCAGCACAGCCTTAAAATTAATTAATTCTTATCTTAGTGCCCGGCAACAAGCAGTGTACATTCGAAATCTTGATATTGTTATAAATGATCAGAAGATCGACGTTGTTTCGAGTGCGAAGAATCTCCGAAATGTAACACCCAGATTCTTCGCACTCGAAACAATGTCGATCTTCTGATCATTTATTACGGGTGTGAAATCTTCGGGAATTGTGGTTCATTGAGTCTGCGCAAATTAAACGTGTATACGATATACAGAAATCTTCTAGGACGAACCTAGCACGTTTTTACTTCTTATTTTTTCTTGTGTAAAAATAGCTCGAACTCGCCAAAAGATAGCAAGCTGTTGTTTTTCCCACCCTTGCTGCAGGCTACCAAGATCAATATGTTATACCCTCATTCATTCCGTTTTAAGTCGATCTAGCTATTTCCGTTCGCCCATCTATTCTCCGTTTGTCGAAATAACACTAACTTTCGAACGAGCCTTTGGAAATTTTGCAAATGAACTTCTCATTGATGTGAAGTTGGGATTGTAAATGGACCAAATTGGCCCATGTTTGTATATAGTTCGCATATATACCAATCTCACGATTATACTTCTTTAGTTCTGGAGAGTGCAATTCTTCTCCGATTTAAATGGAATTTTCCACGATGACTTTTTATGACCTCCAATATCTGTTTCAAGTATGATTTGCATTGAGTTCTATTCAATATACATAGCTCCCATATCAACTGATCTCTCGATTTAACTTATTGGGTTTGAATCCTGGCGAGAACATCACAAAAATTCTCAGCGGTGGTAATCCCCTCCAAATGCCGGCGATATTTGTAAGGTATTATGGCATGTAGAAATTTCTCCTCAATGATATGTCGTACTGCGATAAAAGAGGGTCCCTTGTCATTGAGCCTAAAATTGAATCGGACAGCACTCATTGATATGTGAGAAGTTTGCCCATGGTCCCTAATGGATGGAATGTTCATGAACAAATTTTTAAAATTTGGGAGTTATTTACGGTGGTCACCGTAGCGCAGAGGTTGGCATATCCGCCTATGACGCTGAACGCCTGGGTTCGAATCCTGGCGAGACCATCAGAAAAAATTGTCAGTGGTGGTTTTCCCCTCCTAATGCTGGCAACATTTGTGAGGTACTATGCCATGTAAAACTTCTCTCCAAAGAGGTGTCGCACTGCGGCACGCCGGACTCGGTTATAAAAAGGAGGCCCCTTATCATTGAGCTTGAACTTGAATAGGACTGCACTCATTGATATGTGAGAAGTTTGCTCCTGTTCCTTTATGGAATGTTCATGGGCAAAATTTGCATTTGCATTTACTTACATTGATAATTTTCTGCAAATATGTTCTACCCACAATACCTTGGCAGCCGGTTGTAAGTGCCGGATTAACCCGATGGAGTCCTTCATCGGCAGTGGCTGCCGACTCAGTATACTACACACTGTTACGACAACGACAACAAAATCCACATGTTCGACAATCCGAAATAACAATTTGACGCTAGAATAATCCATCTATGGGGACGCCTCCTAGGCTTTGTTGGAAAGATGTCCAAAAGTTTCAATAGTTTTGAGAAATAACATTTACAAATAAATATTATAACTATTCTCTTTCAAAAAATCGTTTAAGGTTTTTAAATAATACATAGATATATCTGTCTGTGGTATCATTGTAGGCAGAGAGACAGAGAGTTTAACACTTTGCTAATTAATCCTGGCATTATCAACATTATTAGCTTAGGACACAAATCGCAAACACCGAGAAAAAGAAGAAAGAACTTTGGGGAAGCAAAACGAAAATCACAGAAAATAACTTTAATTGGAGGCAAAGTGGAACTGTCATAACGGAATGCCAAGCAACGAATGCTTTTTTCCTCTATTGGCGGAGGCAAAAAATCGTTCCAACAGTCAGTCAGTCAGTCAAGCAAGGAGTTGACTGACAGCTATCATGATTACCGCCATGCCATACATCATGTAACCGTCCTTTCCGCTTCACCCATTTATGCTGCAGTCATTGAAGCAATCAGTCGTACATGTATGCCTGCCTGCCTTCGTTGGAAACCACCTCCTGCGATGGCCTACCAAGCCCGGCTGTGTTCTTCCGAGTTGGAGCTGTGTACATATTTGTACAGTTATACAGTTATGTTCACATTTGCTGCACTGATCATCATCATAATGCATATAAAGTTAAACACACACCGAGACCCACACACATATGCACAGCACACGATTCATGTCTTTTAATAATGCACCACACTCGCTCGTTCTCTATCTCACTCACTTTGTCTCTCTCCTCCAACATGCAAACAATGCTCTCAATATGCATTAACACATACATGCTGGGGCTCATTGCCAGTTTGTGGGTGGCTTCGGGGGGAGTCGACGAGAGATAGTTTGAGTATGCACTCGTATACATATCGTACACAAACACTTAAAGTAAGCATAGACAAATTCTATTTGCAAACATTTCACTTGATTTGCAAAAAGCGAATCCCTTTTCTCCGAATCAACAACACTAACACTGGCGAAGGCGAAATCAGACGGCCGAAGGAATTGAGGAGACAAGGTGGTGCACATTCGCCCACATAAACGCATTTGCTTATTCTCTCCAAACACACAGATTGGTGGAAAGGCAATTGGCAAGAAGCAACTGAATCGAAATGAAGCGAAATGTATGAAGAAGCCAAATCAAAGGCAAAAGTGGAACCGGTGGAAACTAACAGTTATGGTAAACCCCATTGTAGCTGTTGCTGCTGGCTACGCCTGCTGCTGTCAACACTCACGGCGCTCATTGTCCTCTGCCGTGGCTGATATGCCGGTCGTCGTCCTTGCTGCCGTTGCCCATCAGCCATACGTCCATGTATGTGTGTGTGGCAGAAAAAAAAGAAGAAAGCTGAGTGAGCACTTTGTCAAGGACGAAAGCGATGAGGACCAACAGAAAGGCGGAATAAGAAGAAGAAAAACTCGAGGTGGCAGCAGCAACAAAAAATAATGTTGTTTGCCTCTGCTTGCCTTCGGTTCTCTTAGTATGTCTACGACAACACTCTCGACAAATCGAAATTGTGTACCCTGGCAAAATATTGGCACAAGAAATCATTCCTTCCTGTTGACATCGTTTCTCACCCAAACAAGCTTTCAACCGAGCAGCCAGTCATTCATTCATTCATTCAGGCAGCATTGCGACCAAGCAATGAGCGGCAATGGAGCCAACCAACCAACCAACCAGATGTGTAACTCTGGTTTGGTGTAGTGGGTAATGGGTGGAAAGTTTTGTCTTTGGACTGGCCCATTGAATTGACTGGGCTCTAGCTTTAGTGCAGAAAGTGCATATTGGAGTGTAGTCTAATAAGTTATGGAGAATGTTTCGCATTTGTTCATTGAGTAGTAATCGATTTAAATGTGTCTTTGTTTATGGGTCATTAGCTGTACCCGGCCCGCTCTGCTACGCCTTCATTAGCACCACACGAAAAATAAGTTTTTTTCTTATAACTAACTACCACATGCTCTTTATTGAACCCCATATAGCCATGATTGACAAATATTCACATTTTGGAAGGTGTTTTGAGGCAACCATCTTCACTTCAACCTCATTTTTAATACCATATTTAATCATTATGGTCTAAAATGCCCTCTTGGGATGATTTTTGTTTTTGGGCGGTCGCCTTGGTAATTGCACTCAATTTTTAATACTCGATAATCATATTCATATTCTACTCTCGAATACCGTTCATGGCAGTCCCATATAGTCCCGATCGATCCACTTTTCATTTTGTCCGGGTTTTGGGCTTGGGACGGCTCCTTAGATACTACCCAGATACCAATTTTTAATATCATAATTATACTCTACTCGCGAATACCATACATTGAGGTCCTATATATCCTATATATACACTGAGGTCCCGATCTGTCCACCTTTTATTTTGGGCGGTACTCTTGTGGCTACGCCCTAATTATTTGGATCCAATTTTTGACACCTTATTCTTATTCTACTCCCGAAAAACTGTGATTTTTGGGGTGGTTTTGGGCTTTGGGTGGCTCGCTGGTTATTTGGACATAATTTTAAGAAGCATATTCAGGAATGTAATGGCCTCCTAAGTACGTGGACCCAATTTTTATACCCTCCACCATAAGATGGGGGGTATACTAATTTCGTCATTCTGTTTGTAACTACTCGAAATATTCGTCTGAGACCCCATAAAGTATATATATTCTTGATCGTCGTGAAATTTTATGTCGATCTAGCCATGTCCGTCCGTCTGTCCGTCCGTCCGTCCGTCTGTCTGTCGAAAGCACGCTAACTTCCGAAGGAGTAAAGCTAGCCGCTTGAAATTTTGCACAAATACTTCTTATTAGTGTAGGTCGGTTGGTATTGTAAATGGGCCATATCGGTCCATGTTTTGATATAGCTGCCATATAAACCGATCTTGGGTCTTGACTTCTTGAACCTCTAGAGTGCGCAATTCTTATCCGATTGGCACGAAATTTTGCACGACGTGTTTTGTTATGACATCCAACAACTGTGCCAAGTATGGTTGAAATCGGTTCATAATCTGATATAGCTTTCATATAAACCGATCTTGGGTCTTGACTTCTTGAGCCTCTAGAGTGCGCAATTCTTATCCGATTTGAATGAATTTTGGCACGACGTGTTTTGTTATGATGTCCATCAACTGTGCCAAGTATGGTTCAAATCGGTTCATAATCTGATATAGCTGCCATATAAACCGATCTTGGGTCTTGACTTCTTGAGCCTCTAGAGTGCCCAATTCTTATCCGATTTGAATGAATTTTGGCACGACGTGTTTTGTTATGATATCCAACAACTGTGCTAAATATGGTTCAAATCGGTCCATAATCTGATATAGCTGCCATATAAACCGATCTTGGGTCTTGAATTCTTGAGCCTCTAGAGTGCGCAATTCTTATCCGATTGGAATGAAATTTTGCACGACGTGTTTTGTTACGATATCCAACAACTGTGCCAAGTATGGTTGAAATCGGTCCATAACCTGATATAGCTGCCATATAAACCGATCTTGGGTCTTGACTTCTTAAGCCTCTAGAGTGCGCAATTTTTATCCGATTACAATGAAATTTTACACGACGTGTTTTGTTATGATATTCAACAACTGTGCCAAGTATGGTCCTAATCGATTGGAATGAAATTTTGCACGACGTGTTTTGTTACGATATCCAACAACTGTGCCAAGTATGGTTGAAATCGGTCCATAACCTGATATAGCTGCCATATAAACCGATCTTGGGTCTTGACTTCTTTAGCCTCTAGAGTGCGCAATTCTTATCCGATTACAATGAAATTTTGCACGACGTGTTTTTTTTATGATATCCAACAAGTGTGCCAAAAATGGTTCAAATCGGCTCATAAACTGATATAGCTGTCATATAAACAGATTTGGGGACTTGACTTCTTGAGCTTCTAGAGGACGCAATTCCTACCTTATTTGGCTGAAATTTTGCATGACGTTTTTTATTTTTTATTTTTTCTTTCAACCACTGTGTCAAATAAGGTTTAAATCGGTTCATAACCTGATATAGCTGCCATGTAAACCGATCTGGGATCTTGACTTCTTGATTATGGTCTAAATCTGTTTATAGCCCGATACAGCTCCCATATAAATCGATCTCTCTATTTTACTTCTTGAGCCCCCAAAGGGCGCAATTCTTACTCGAATTGGCTGACATTCTACACAGGTCTCCAACATATAATTTAATTGTGGTCTAAACCGGATCATGTCTTTATATCGCTCTAATAGCAGAGCAAATCTTTTCTTATATCACTTTTTGCCTAAGAAGAGATGTCGGGTAAAGAACTCGACAACTGCGCTCCATGGTAGAGGGTATATAAGATTCGGCCCGGCCGAACTTAGCACGCTTTTACTTGTTAATACCATATTCGTATGTAACTCCCAAATTCCTTTCATTTGAGTCCCACATTGTTCGCATTAGGAGACAAGTAAAAACTTACTTCTCTTGTTCAAATTCAACCACTGGTAATAGCATTGATGGATAAGTTGAATTTGAACAAGAGAAGTAAGTTTTAAGATCCATAGTGAGAAGACGAGACTATAACTGACGGTAAGTAAGAAGGAGGTCAGTATAGCTTTCGGTATCATAATGGGAGACATAGGACTACGAGCTCACTTATGTTAGATCGGTGCTGCAAGTGATCGAATGTGCAGGGCATGCAGGGAAGATGAGAAGACGTTGGGGCATTTCAATTATCTCAATTCGTTTTTCTTCTGTTCAGGGATGGGACTAAAATACTTTATATGGAGAAAATATTTTTCTATTTAAGCAGAAAATAATGATGGGAAAGGTTTCGGTCATTCAAGACTTTCCAGTCACAAATTCTTTCTGTTCCGACAAAAAAGAATTATTTGAGCATTACATTGCATGATATAGTTACAGAGAAACAATTGTCGCCATATAACAAATCTTTCCAAGGATTCAATCAAATGATTGTCAATTTCTTTGCGATAAAAAAAATTGCTATATTGATAAAGATGAATGTAATGTTTTATCAGTATAAAGTTTTGATAACTATTTTTCCTTTCTTTCATGAGGAATGACAAAAATTTTTGATAAACATTTTTTTCGCAAGCTTTGCGATGTTTTTTCTGTGCAGTGCCCCATTTTAAAGGGCACACCGGAACTAAAACTCGCAGTAATGAATAATTCATGTTTAAAAATAAAACTTTGATAGCCTGTGCTTGTCGGTTCGATTCCCACTAGAGGTTAGGTCTGTCGCTACTATGGTATCACAATGGACTAAAATAGTATAAGTGAGAGACTGACTCTCTAACCTAACCTCTCTAGCCTGATAAAGATCCCCATAATTTAAAAATGTTAAGGAATTTCAAAAGTTACCATTTGTGGTTTACACCTTCCATACTGCCCCATTAAGGAAATTGTATTTTCATTAAAGCTATATTGGGTCCATGTTTTCTTCGCTTCATTCTTGTTCAGTTAATTTAAAAATGTGTTGAAATTATAGCAACATTTTTTATATTGTATCGTTATTTAAATGTTTTGTGGGCGGTTTTTCGATTTTCTACTTCCCTTCGAAAAGTGAATGTATTTAATGTCTTTGCTTTGGATTGATACGCGAAACAACTCAACTTGAATTTGTTTTTTATTAATTCAAAAATCAGTGAAGCTTCATGCCGTCACGTGATTTGTGTAAACAAATGCAAGCGTTTCGTTAGGAAAAAAAAAAAATAAAAAAAACGCTTCTTTCTGTTTTCATTTCAAGTAGGTCGTCGGCCGTTCTCTTGCCACGACCAGGACGAATGATGGCGACGACGTCGCCGATGGAGACTATGAAGGCGGCTGATGAGTGACGAGTGAAATGTAACGTTACGCGAGTGTATTTACTTTGGCCCATCCGGTATTATCCTGGGATTATTTCATCCGTTCTATAAACATGCTCGTCGAGTGTATATGGGTGTGATTGTTTTCTGTGTGTATGTTTTTTCCTTTTGTTGTCCTTGTTGCTGGTGTTGTTGTTGTTATAATTGCAATTTTGATTATTAATGTTTTCCCAGAGCAAATACGTCGACGAGTCGTCGCAACAAAAGCCGTTCATTTGTACATTTAACTCGACAATTAAAATTGTGTAAAAGATGTTCTTTCCGCACACATCCTTCCGTTTTTGCATCGCATCCTTGATGTGTCTGCTCCTTCGACTTTGAGTGCTTGCTGCTGCTGCTGCCTCTTTCATTTGACTCTGACGGAGTTGTCTGGTGCTGGTTACAGAATTCCGAAAACTAGCAAAAAATCATTTCTAAATATTTGCCTTGTAGAGCTTATTTTCGCTTTTGCCATCATCCGCTTAGACATTGGGTGACTTTTCTCCAAGAGGGAACGGCTCCTTTCGACGGTCGTTCCATGTGGCTGCTGCTGCAGCCGGTGTGTGTGTTCCATATTTTTGTGTTTGGGTTTGCGTCGCCTGTCTCCACATTGCACTTAACCGTTCTGCATTCTGTCCACACAGAGGCATCTAGAAGTGAATGTATGTGAGTGAGTGTATGATGGCTGTGGTGTTTTGTAGTAGTGATGCCTGGTGTCGTGCTCCTTGGTGTTTATTCGTTCATTTGTTTGTCTGTTTGAACTTTCTCCAGTTTCAGTTTGCATTTGCAAATATTCCTGCTTTGCTTTTCTATGCCCGGAAACTAGAAAAGGAAGAGCACGGTAGAGAGTAGGACGAATAGGAGCGACTGTCAAAGGAGATTTGAAGATACCTTGCATATGACGAAATTCTATTCTCCATGCAATGCCAATATTCGGTGGATGCCAAAGGAAAAACAATATGAAGAGTTAGATCAGGTTAGGTTAGGTTGAACAGGTAGCCCAATCAAGAAGGCTAATTTGGCCCATGGTGATAAAAGTATGGGTGAGAAAGTGCTAAATTCTAAGTGTCAAGATGAGAGCTGAAAATTAAAAAAAGAAAGGGCTAAGAAAAAAAAGACGATAAGCCCACATCCATGTCCCTCCCCAGGAGGAGCACTACTCCATATTCACTTAAGTGTCCACTAGGTGTGATTGGGTCAGAGCGTCCACACATACATGATCACGTGAAGGATCTTTCGTGTTCCCCATTAATTATCTATCTATTTGAGAAGACCTCTCAGAAATCCCCTTCCAAGCTGTAGTGCCTGCGCTCCTGCCGATCCAGACAGCTTCTACAATAATAATAATACGGCAACCCCATGTGAGCCGTCTAGGGTTAATTGCACAGATTCCGGTTATGACACCTGTCAATGCGATCTGTGCCCCCTGGTCGAAAGCAGGCATTTCGTTTGCTCTTTTCCGTTCAGCGTCAGGACTGAGAGTTCCTGCAAACTGGCATCCATCTGAAGATTTCCACTTCATCACATCCACATAGGCAAACCTTTCTACAATGTTCATTTGGCTCTCGAATGAAGATGCTTTTTTGGCATACTCGTCCGCTTTCGTATTTGCTGAAGTCTGCTGAGTCTACTCAGGGGCACTAACCATTCTGCCACACACTTACCGTTCAGCCTCACTATCTTGATATTAGAGGGTGTAAGATAACTATCTAGGACAACATTGGAGGCTATTGTAATAGCTCAGGTAGTTGGTTTCCTTCGATAACTGGAGAGTGACCTCGTTCAAAGCCGGGCCCATCATTTCTACATAAGAGGTTTTCCTAGTGCCATTAAACTTGCCCTACCCCTAATACTCAAACCATATACATCGTTTAGAGGTTGGCTTTTGACATCAAAGCAAAGTGGGAAAATAACGACAATGATAGGGGGCCAGTAATGCACTGAAAATGAAGAGTTTTTTCCACAGAGGTTTTCCTCGTTTCTCGATTTTAGCTATTTTCTGGCTTCTTAGGTCATGTTTTCCAAGGCAAAAGCAAAAGCACCACCGGCAAACAAAACAAACTTAGCATATATCCCAAAGACTCAAGTGTGATTGACAGAAAGAAAGCATGGTATGGGTGGTAAGCTGTAGTTCGGAGGTGGGTGCTATAAACAGTTGAAAATATGTTTGCACTTAGCACATGTGCAATTATTTGATTAAACTGCAAAAAGGGAGAATCTCAGGTATGTCAGTTGAATAAATGCAAAATCATGCATAACATTGCAAAGACACGCGAGGACCATAGTGACAACATTGTTAGTATGTAAGAGCACTTTGAATTTGCAGAGGATTGACAGATACGTCATTTGCTTCATTGACGGACATGTTTTAAAATCGACAATTTTGGACACACGCGGTATAGTAGCAGGAATAACCAGTAAGGAAAGGCAAAAGTCGGGGGGAGCCGATTATATAATCCCCTGACCACCGAATATACGTAAAACTTTTAATAGATAGCACTTATATCCAAATTTAGTCGGACTTTAATTTTGCATACTAATTGAAATATCGAATAGAACCTTATACCATTTTCTTACGATGGTACGAAAATTGTCGAAAATTCTACAGCCTTAAAAGTCGAAACGCATAAAAGATATATATAGAAGTTTTATCTTATTATTTTGATGAAATGTTGCACACGTATTGGGATGTTAATTAACCCATCTCATGAAAAATTCTGTAGAGATCGGACCAAAATAGTGGCTTCTACCGCCTTAAAAATATATATGGGAGCTATATCTAAATTTGATATATAGCTCGAACCACAATTGTGGCTTCTACAGCCTTAAAAGGACATATCGGATGAAAAATATATATGGGAGCTAAATCTAAATCTGAACCGATTTTTATGGAACTTTGCACACAGATGAGAACGTTGAATAAAACGCTCAATGTCAAATTTTGTAAGGATGGGACCAAAATTGCGGCTCCAACAGCTTTAAAAGGGCATATCGGTTGAAAGATATATATGGGAGCTATATCTAAATCTGGACCGATTTTAATAAAATTTTGCAAGCATTTTGGGTCGTTAAAAAAAAAAAACACTTCGTGTCAAATTTTGTAAGGATCGGACCAAAATTGTGGCTTCTACAGCTTTAAAAGTTAACATCGGATGAACAATATATATGGGAGCTATATCTAAATCTGGACCGATTTCTTTCAAAATCAATAGTATTCGTCCTTGGACCAAAAAGGACACTTATGAAGAATTTTTGAAAATCGGACAACAAATGCGACCTGTACCTTAATTACAAAAATACATAGTCAGACAGAGAGACGGACATAGCTAAATCGAGTCAAGAAGTGATTCCAAGCCGATCCGTATACTTATCGATGGGTCTAGCTCTTCTCCTTCTCAGCGTTGCAAAAAAAAAAAATGCACAAATCTATAATACCCTGTACCACAGTGGTGGTGCAGTACCACATTTATTATCCGATTTTGCTGAAATTTGGCACAGTGAGTTGTGTTAGGCCCTTTGACATCCTTCTTCAATTTGGCCCAGATCGGTCCAGACTCCTACAATGTTTGGCATTCATTGATGGTACGAATTGGACTATAACTTGATATAGCTCCAATAGCATAACAGTTCTTATTCAATATTCTTTGTTTGCCTAAAAGGAGATACCGCGCATAGAACTCGACAAATGCGATCCATGGTGGAGGGTATATAAGATTCGGCCCGGACGAACTTAGCACGCTCTTACTTGTTTAAAAAAGTTACGAAAAAATTGTTTTATATATCTAAAATAAAATTTTAAAGCCTATGCCAGCATGACCATGTTGTTCATTCTCGTATTTACGGGAAATATCAAAAATTCCTGGGATCTCCAGGCTCGGGGTTCTCCTTAGCAAAACTTTACGTAACATATAAATATTTTGCAAAATTTAACAAAAGTATAAAATCGTCATCAAAATTCTGAAGCCAATCCGCCGAAATTTTTGACAAAATAATTGAATAGTCCAATCATACCATAAAACTAACATATCCGTACAGAAAGATTTTATTTTATTGAAGACAAATAGCAAGCAATCAAAAGTTAAGTACCTTATTTATGACGAAATATCACTGCGGATGAGTTAATTGCTGAACCCTGTAGCGACAAAAAGGTGTCATAAAAATTTGGTAGTAGTTTTTATTTATTTCAAAAGTTACAAAAGGATTTTGACAATTTTTCGATTTAGGATCACAGCGAGATGGGACTTCGACCCCACATGCCTGGCCAAAACATCTAAAAAACACTGTGTATTAACAATATGATCTTAGATTCATTCAAAATTGAAATATCAAGATAAGTCTACACTTTAAGATTGCCAAAAACCGAGTAGTCGGTTTTCCTTTTGTGCTCTAGGTGCCCCAATATTACAGCTCGTTCACCCCTTGAGGGCGTAGATTTACATGTGATAAATACACAAAGGAAGTCTATCATCATCTGCTGCAGAGCAGCATCTGCGGTATCATCGGAAGCAACAAAATAATCAAAAACAACTAAAATTTTACAACGATGTAATGCAGATAAAAGGGAGACTAAAATGAAAACAAATTAAAAATCAAACTTTTCAACAACGCACTCCTAACCAAAGGGAGATACGATTGAAAAAAAATACCGTAAATTTATGTCTGAGTGAGATTGCTGTGTCTGTTTCAGTGTTTGTTGATGTAAACATCTTTTGTATGCGTTTGCTTGTTACAGTTACAGAGGTTTTGAAGTGGGTGTAGTGCGTTAATGTATGGGTAATAGAGAGAGAGAGCGGGTGGAGACGGTTGAAGGAAGACGACTACGAGGCAAACAAGACAAGTAGCAATATTTTATTTACTCACTCGCATTCCCATTTTAATGTCGAGGTCATTGATGTGAAATTTAGGTTTTGTTTAAAGTAACGATTAACACATTCAACCATTCGTTTGCTGGTTCGTTCGTTCGTTCATTTCTTTTCAATTTTACGCCTGCTTTAATGTGTTTCGTGAGGTAAGGAGCTTTTATTTATGCAAATTCGAAGGAAAGTTCACCGCTAACCACATTAACCGCTCCCGACTATTAATAACAAAATTACATTCTAGCTATTCGATTAAATATAATTAAGAATGGCAACATAATAACAAAAACGAAAAATTTCCAAGCTATAACGACCATGTAGTTAAACATTAATTAACTTTTTTCGTAAAATGATTTTGGTTGATGATATACGGGATATCAATTATGAGATTTAGCGATGGGATGAAATGCAGAAATATTACATGTATAACTTATGTTATACACGTATTTTCTTAAATAATAATTTTAACATGGTTTAAGAGCGTTATTTATTTTAAAAGCTTCGATTAATTGTAAAACCTTTTTAGAACCTTATTTGCATGGATATTAAACGGAATGAAATGCCAGTAAAATCGCGTTAAGTAGGGCAAGCAACTCTTCGCAGGATATAACAGGTTGGTTAGATAGGGGTTGGATGATATTAAGACCTTAATCGTCTTAGCATCCGCCCATTGTTACTTTTCAGTTTCCCTCTATCCTTCCAGGCGAGTCCTTCATACATAATCAAAGAGTTCGTAAAAGTACTTGCTCGTGCCTTTTGCCTCGGATCGGTTTTACGCAGTTCTTCTAGAAAAAACCCAGTCTCCCATTTCTTCTTTGACAGAAAATAGGCAAGAGCGTAGAGAGCAATTAATGGAAAATAAGAGTTATATAAGCTTAAGAACGAACTCAAGAAACTTTTTAATCATATGTATAGAATTATGGCTAAAGTAGCAAAAATGACTAAAAATCATTTTGCCGTGATATTGTATGAAGCAATTACTCTTTCACAGGCTCGGCTTACATCCCTGCCGTATTTAAATGCCAGCTCATGTGTTCTAGCGAAATTAGATGCAATAATGGTTCTCTTAAATCTCCAAAGAAATAAAATTCGTCCTTCTCTAAGTGGTTGTATCAATATATGACTTGTAGACCGAATGTGGTATGTACGCTTGTACCACTAATAAATGTATCAAATGTCTATTCCATCCAATCTTTCGTAGAATTTGGCGAAATGAAAATATCTGGTATATGCGTCGCATTGAAAAGATCCAATTGTCTCGGTGACATTAGATTTAGATTACCCAAACATTATGCGATATATTAAACTTCAAAAGTCCAAGTCATTGTTCAATTATGTATAACAAAATATTGAACTTTTTAGTAGCTATATCTAAAAATTAACCGATCTGAACCATTTACGACACGGATGTCAAAAAGCCCAACATAAGTAACTGTGTGTGGCAGCTATATCCAAATCTGGACCGATCTGGGCCAAATTGAAGAAGGATGTCGAAGGGCCCAACACAACTCACTCTCCCAAATTTGACAAAATCGTACAATAAATGCACCTTTTATGGGTGCAAGACCTTAAATCGAAAGATCGGTCTTTATGGCAGCTATATCCAAATCTGGACCGATCTGGGCCAAATTGAAGAAATATATCGAAGGGCATAACACAACTCATTGTCCCAAATTTCAGCAAAATCGGATAATAAATGTGGCTTTACGGACTGGACCGATCTGAGTCAAATTGAAGAAGACTGTCGAAGGTCCCAACACAACTCACTGTCTCAAATGTCGGCGACATCGAACAATAAATGCTCCTTTTATGGGCCCAAAACCTTAAATCGAGAGATCGGTATTTATACCAGCTATATTCAAATCTATACCGATCTAGACCAAATTGAAGAAGGATCTCGAAGGGCCCAACACAACATATTGTCAAACATTTTGGCAAAATAGGACAATAAATGCGGCTTTTGTGGGCGCAAGACCTTGAATCGAGAGATCGGTCTATATGGCAGCTATATTCAAATCTGGACCGATCTAGACCAAATTGAAAAAGAATGTCGAAGGTCTACTACGTTGATCTCATGTTGGCTATGCGATATACATATATTTTTTATACCTCATCAGGGATTGGTTCTGCGGTATCATCAACGTCGCACAGTGGGCCAAATGGCAAAAAAATTGGAAATAAGTCTACAACTTTTTATCTGTTGATTTTAGCCATACAAAATGTTCTAGACATTTGTAGAGGAGGACATAGGCTTTCAGAAAAGTGCTGTTGTTGGTCCATATCTTTAATACAGGGTGAGCTACAGGGTGTCAAAGTTGACCACTTTTGACTTCTCCAAGCTTCTGGGGGCCATAACTTTTGATCTACTCAACCGATTTACATGATTTAGGACTCTAGAGAAAGAGCTTGACAAGATCTAAAAAACTTATGCATAAAGTACCATGCCATCGTGTACTGTTAAGGAGTTATGAATTGTTTAATTTTAAAATATGAAAATTTGGCCTTGGTTTTTTTCAGTGTTTTTTAAATAACTCCGTCAATTTTAAAGCTATAAACTTCATACTTCACACAAATTATGCCAGCATATGTGTGCATAAAATACAAAAGGAATCACGTGAATATCTTTGGCGGTTTAAAAATGGCATCGTTTTCAATATGAAAAATATTTTTTTTGTCAAAAAATTGCAAAATTTTTCAAAAAAGATACTCCCATTTCCTTTAAGTTTTCGCAAACTTTGGCCGTCAAAGCATTATCATTTCTTTCCATTTTCACAAAGTCGAGGTATTAAGAAAAGTTTTAAGTGCTAATTTGGCTAATTTCGATATCAAACAACACCGTTATCTTAAGACCAAAATGGCCAATTTTTTTACTAAACTTCAAAAGTTTCTCACTGGAAAAAAAGTTCCACGGGGATTTTTTCGCTTTTTTTGAACTTAAATGAAAGCTTAAAATGTTCCCAACATTTTAAGGTATGTCTCGCCATATCCTAGCCATAAATGAGATCGTAGCGATCAAAATACTGAAAAAAGTCAATTTTCAAGTAGTGCTATATTCATTGCTAAAAAACAAGTATTACGTCACATTTTATTGCAAAGATGTTAAATAAACTTTTATTTGGTAACACTTCTTCTACAAAACACAAAAAGAATCATGGAAATATCTCTATTCTATTCCATTTTATGGAACCGGCAATAAAAAAGTCAATTTTTCAAAAAAGTCGAATTTCCCAAATTTTGTTTTTGTTGTCCTAATTGCACATGACACACTATAGCCATATTTACGCAACATACCTTATCGTAAAGGAAATTTTCATACCTTTCCAACGATGTATAAAACATTTCTCAACTCGGATTCTATCTACTCTAAAATTCATTTACACTTCATTAAACTCTATATAAAAATGTCTATTTGTGAAATGGAACCTTATATGGGGCCTACACTAAAACATTGATAGATTTGCCCAGGGTTTACAATACAAATGTGTTAGAATAAAAAAAGGTCTCCTGCCAAAGTTTAAAAAAATTGGAATAAAAATATGTGTTTTAGAGCGAAAACACTTCGCATCGGCGTGCGTTTGTATAGTACCTACATCTATTTTTAATGTAAGCTGATGATTTTTGAATAAAAAGTAACCTAGAAATATACCTGCATATATATATATATATTTGTGTTAAGATTTGATGCAGACAAATGTTACCTGTTTCGCTATGTCGAATTCCCAGGAAATCCACCGTATCAATGAATGTGAAAAAACCTACCCATAAAAAATTCATTGTCATTTTTTTTAACCAAATTCGAGTCCAGGTAAATAATTATAGAAGAGTAAGTAAAAAGAGGCACTTTGGACCCCTTTTTACGATTGCGTCTGATACCTGAAATGGGTCATTAATTGTGAATATATTGCATAAATATTTGAACAAAATCCAAATTTTCTTCATTATATTTTGTAGAGGCGTAAAGGACATTTATAAGTTATGGAAGTCATACTGAAGTATTCCACTCTTTCGAAAATTGTATGGGACATCAAAAATGATTCCAAATCATACACGGAGTCATTTAAGGAACTTGTTTACACTTTGGACCACATATATGGAATAAGGCTAAATAAAGACGCTTTAGACAAACTTGAAAAATTCTACAAATCATTTGAGAGAAGGTTGCCAGAATGTTCATTCGCAAAAATCAAGTTTTTCAAAATGTATGAGAAGTGGCTGAAATCGGATCTACTTATTGAAATTAAACCGCTGATTCCCGGCCGGCCTAGCAAAGCATACGACGAAGTTACGGAGAAAACCAAAAAGAAAAAACAAGAGGAACTATTGGCGGCACATCCGCCAAATTTAATAAAAGATACGTTCAAAACAGCATTGTTAAAAACACAACCAAAAAATGTTGGACGAATTGTCGATGTTTTACCATTAGCATCTCCGAAAAGGGTAAAGAGAATGGTAGAAAGTATTCCAACTCCAAAATCGACTACAGAATTCACGGAGGAAGATGCACTGGCCCTGATTTTGAACCTAGGCCTCTCAAGAAACAAATACTCAACAATGAGGAAGGCTCTTCGTGAAAAAGGATGGGGTTGTTTACCCTCAAAACATAAATTGTACAACACCAGGACGAAAATGGTGCCATCAAATATATACGTGGACGAATTAAAAGCAAGAGTGAAACTTGCTGATCTTGTTGAAAATACAGCTGTTAGAATTATTTCTAATTTTACTGAAGAACAGTTGAACACATGTAATAATTCCGAAGTGGTTTTGATCAGCAAATGGGGTTGTGATGGATCATCTGGATTTTCCGAATATAAGCAACAAACAGAAATATTGATATTGGATTTCCTGGGAATTTCCTGGGGATTTCCTGGGAATTCGACATAGCGAAACAGGTAACATTTGTCTGCATCAAATCTTAACACAAATATATATATATATGCAGGTATATTTCTAGGTTACTTTTTATTCAAAAATCATCAGCTTACATTAAAAATAGATGTAGGTACTATACAAACGCACGCCGATGCGAAGTGTTTTCGCTCTAAAACACATATTTTTATTCCAATTTTTTTAAACTTTGGCAGGAGACCTTTTTTTATTCTAACACATTTGTATTGTAAACCCTGGGCAAATCTATCAATGTTTTAGTGTAGGCCCCATATAAGGTTCCATTTCACAAATAGACATTTTTATATAGAGTTTAATGAAGTGTAAATGAATTTTAGAGTAGATAGAATCCGAGTTGAGAAATGTTTTATACATCGTTGGAAAGGTATGAAAATTTCCTTTACGATAAGGTATGTTGCGTAAATATGGCTATAGTGTGTCATGTGCAATTAGGACAACAAAAACAAAATTTGGGAAATTCGACTTTTTTGAAAAATTGACTTTTTTATTGCCGGTTCCATAAAATGGAATAGAATAGAGATATTTCCATGATTCTTTTTGTGTTTTGTAGAAGAAGTGTTACCAAATAAAAGTTTATTTAACATCTTTGCAATAAAATGTGACGTAATACTTGTTTTTTAGCAATGAATATAGCACTACTGAAAATTGACTTTTTTCAGTATTTTGATCGCTACGATCTCATTTATGGCTAGGATATGGCGAGACATACCTTAAAATGTTGGGAACATTTTAAGCTTTCATTTAAGTTCAAAAAAAGCGAAAAAATCCCCGTGGAACTTTTTTTCCAGTGAGAAACTTTTGAAGTTTAGTAAAAAAATTGGCCATTTTGGTCTTAAGATAACGGTGTTGTTTGATATCGAAATTAGCCAAATTAGCACTTAAAACTTTTCTTAATACCTCGACTTTGTGAAAATGGAAAGAAATGATAATGCTTTGACGGCCAAAGTTTGCGAAAACTTAAAGGAAATGGGAGTATCTTTTTTGAAAAATTTTGCAATTTTTTGACAAAAAAAATATTTTTCATATTGAAAACGATGCCATTTTTAAACCGCCAAAGATATTCACGTGATTCCTTTTGTATTTTATGCACACATATGCTGGCATAATTTGTGTGAAGTATGAAGTTTATAGCTTTAAAATTGACGGAGTTATTTAAAAAACACTGAAAAAAACCAAGGCCAAATTTTCATATTTTAAAATTAAACAATTCATAACTCCTTAACAGTACACGATGGCATGGTACTTTATGCATAAGTTTTTTAGATCTTGTCAAGCTCTTTCTCTAGAGTCCTAAATCATGTAAATCGGTTGAGTAGATCAAAAGTTATGGCCCCCAGAAGCTTGGAGAAGTCAAAAGTGGTCAACTTTGACACCCTGTAGCTCACCCTGTATTAAAGATATGGACCAACAACAGCACTTTTCTGAAAGCCTATGTCCTCCTCTACAAATGTCTAGAACATTTTGTATGGCTAAAATCAACAGATAAAAAGTTGTAGACTTATTTCCAATTTTTTTGCCATTTGGCCCACTGTGCGTCGTCACTTTTGAATTCGAACAGCTGCAAATATAAATTCGCCCATGAACATTCCATTAAGGAACAGGGGCAAACTTCTCACACATCAATCAGTGTTGTCCGATTCAAGTTTAAGCTCAATTTAAATGGACATATTTTTTATAGCCGAAACCGAACGCCGCAACACAAAAACATCATTTGCGGATTCTCCATGCGGTTGTGTTGTATTTACAGCTTTCCTATGCAAAGGAATGAAATTTTTATGACCCAGAGCCGAGTGGTGTCCAATCTCAAAATCAGAATCTTAAAATCGAAGTCAACAAATTTGGACCATTCAAAACAAAACGCCTTGTGCAAAATTTCACACAATTTTGATAAGAATTGCGTCTTCTATAGGCTCAAGAAGCTATATCTAAACATGAAGTAATTTTTCAAGTTTTTTGCCTGTTAAGGGAAGATCATTTTCATAACATAATTCTCATTTTATGTCTCTTTCGAGATGAGTTTAAGATCGAAGAATTTTCTGCAATGGAAAACTAAAGCCAGAAGATACCACAATACCTCTTTTTTTGTAATTTAGGGTGATTTCGACATGATGCCCTGAAATCGAAATAATGTGTTCGTTTATCCAAAAAAATGTAACCCCTTCACAGGCTGTAGTGTTCGTTTGTAATGGTGTTGCCTACAGAGAGTGGTAAAATTTTACAATTCGTACACTGTGCAAAATCTACGGTGAACGAATTGTAAAATTTTACCACTCTCTGTAGGCATTTTTGTTTTTTGAACAGAAGAAGAAAAAAACAAAATTTGTGGAATGTTTAGGAAAAGGTTCTTTTTGATTTGATTTGATTCTTAGTTGTTTGATTGGGTGATAGCCATTTGGCTTTGTGAATATTTTTATGTTGAAATCTGGTGCTACTAATTACCATGTTTATTGCCGCGGCGAAATCTATCAGCCTCAACCCATTACTGGACGTTATTTCGTGGAGGCTAAACTTGCCTACTGTTGGAAAATATCCTTGGTCTGCTCGTCCCTGTCTTCCGTCGGGGCATGGTCACAAATAAGGATGATGTTGAAGAATTTGGCTTTTATGCGGAATGTGGCTAGCCTCTTATCCACCGGAGCAAAGCTGGAGACAAGGTGTTTCAGTCTCCGACTAACCACAAATCCACAGCGAAATTCATACCTCGTGTTATGGCAGCTATAGCATAGTTCGCCACCGCTTTTGTGTTGTAGTGACGCCATTCTCAGTTCATCGCACTTCCTGTAAGGCGGTAATATTTGACTTGTACTTCTCTAATACATCCGCAAGAGCGTATACTGCACCTTCTCTATAAAGAGTGAGGACATTCTAAGTGCAGATCCGCAAATCTTGCCTTTTTTCGTTTGCGTGGGTCGTCAACGTTGGGGGTGGGGGGTCCGTTTTAACTATTCCTTTCCGGGGGCGGTTTACTGGCGCAACCGCATGGGTTTAGTGGGATTGCACATGTATCTCTCGTTGTGGCGAGCCACTTGCTCCAAGATCCGACGCTCGTCTCCAGCCGCCGCTAAACTGGGAACAGACGCTGATGTTGGCCATTGGTTATTTGAAAGCGCCAATAACTCGCCCTGTCATCTCGAGTATCATTGGCACTCAGTATTTAATTAAGAGCCAGAGACCCCGGACTCCTCACTGAGACTCTCCTCTCGCAATCACCATTAGAAAATTTCTAATTTTTCAAGTTTTTTGCCTGTTAGGACGAGATCATTAAATTTTACAATTTTTGTTTGTTTCTCTTTCGAGACGAGCTCAATGATCAGAGATGCAAATGAAAAAGGATAGCCAAAGATAGCAACACACATCAACCATTATGGTTTCGTTTTGTCTTTGGCTAGAAGACTTTTCAACAATATTAGTTGTGATGGCTTCAAGGGCCGTGCTATGGTATGTTGTATTTGAATCGTATTAATAGCGAAAACTCATCTATGATACAAATACCACATTAACCAAGCTCGACAACCCTGCTTATTAGCTGTACTTTTCCCAATGCATGTAGTTTTGTGTAATAACAGACATTCTATCTGTGACAAATTACACTTCTTCCGTACTACACATGATTTTGTTCCTCTGTTGGAAGTTATTGATGGCTTCGAACGCTAAGACAACGATAATGGCTAACGCTGTTGCTCCGTGTGGCCAGGTTCGAATCCTGGCCGAGCTCTGCCGAATTTTTAATTTTTTAAGTTTTTTGCCTGTTTGGGCGAGATCATTAAATTTTACAATTTTTGTTTGTTTCTTTTTCGAGACGAGCTCAACGATCGGAGATGCAAATGGAACGGAAAATTTCTTTAACGAATATTTGAAAGTTCTTTCCTATTTGTCCAACCAAAAATCTGCATTTTGGAGTTAAGTAACATAGAAATTGTTGATCAGCCTAGAGAGCAAATAAAAAGCTTTGCTAATAATTAAGTTTCCCGTGTGTGTTTTGTTTATTTTGTATATATCTTCAACAAAAATTCAGCATTATTCTTCTTTCGTAATATCGAGGCATTGTTAAAGCTACTTTTGTTCCGGAAATAACTTGTCATTTATCATGAAAATTTTCTAATAAAGTAATTGCGTCCACAACTATACAATATGGCTATAATTCGGTAGCGTACATACCAAACAGCACCCAAGATGATGTCAACAATAGCCATAGAGTGTCGAGGAACGAAAAGTTTCTTCATGAGCCTATTAAGATTCAACTCTTGGCTAGCAGCCATGAGTTATGACACTTCTCAGCATTACTATCTGTTTCAGTTGCTGAAGATCAAAGAGCCTTTCATATGCAAACTAATTGGCGGCTAAAGAAGTTTTGATCTTGTCTTGTGAGCAAAACAAAATATATACACGAAACAGCTACTGTTGGGAACGTGAGACGATTTCCCAAAAGGGGCCCTTTGAAAATGATCTATTTACGAGGGCCTATTGTCATCGCTATGCTATAGGTATGGGGAGCGGGTATGTACTAAGCCCATCACGTCATAACAAGTAGACGAATAGTTGGAATACATTGGGCGCCACTAGTTAGTCATGCCTCAAGGGTTTTGAAGTAGAAAGCAAACAGACTTTAAAGCGGAAATTCCCGATAAAAATTGCATTGTGTCAATGACGGCTTTGTGCATGCAGCATCTCCTCAGCCATGGTAAGTAAGTATTTTGAGGGATCACACTTGTTTTGCCTTGTCTACTACTGTCTTTAGGCCAATTTATCATTTCACTAACAATGCTGGGCGATTTCAATTGTAATGAGATTTTGAGTAGCATAAAAAAAGAAAATCTACGAAAAATCCAAAGAATTGCTCCGGATGCCGGAAATTGGATTGTCTGTGTAAGGCTTACATCAGCAAACCTTTTTGATTGTTGCAGTTTTTTATCCCTATTTTGTGGACGGTCTTCAGGAAATCCTAAGCGTTCCTTTTGTTACTGAATTTACTGCTTTTGTGAAATAATTTTCCATTGTTGGTTTCATTTTGTTTTGCCTGTTTGGAATGAAAAAAGAGCAATTGATGGTGTTGGACAAATTCGGAAGGTAGAATTTTTTTGGTCGAACAAAGAGCATACTTTTCCAAGAAGGTTTATTTAAACAGTTGACGTGTGTTATGACTCTGGCCATCTGAGAGAGATGGCAGAAGAGTGTAGTACAAGAATGTAGCAGGACGATGGACCTTACCACCACCACCACCACCAACACTTCCAACATTTCGGCTGGTTGTCATTTAAAAACTTCTTGGACGAAAGGCCATTTATTGGATGTTATTGAAAAGCTATGAAAACATATGTTTGTCCCCGTTGCTACATGCAATCTATGATAGTCATTACAATTGGATCTCGTTTAGATGTTGAAAACAAACATTCTACTCATCTACCCAGCGCTATTTTGCTTGATCATGTTGTTTGTTTATGGACATAAATATGCCATGAGTGTCTGTCTGTCTGTCCATCTGTTAATAAAATACAGTTTCCAACGTTTGTCTCGACTAATGACGATCGATAGATGAATAAAGAAAAATACCCCTAAAAACGGCACAATGACTTCCCCAAGTTGTTGTGCCTTTCTTCTATTGTGGATTATTAATAACGTCGATCCAATAGTCCAACTGTTCAAACAGTAGCTTTTGTTTGGCCCATTTCACGAGCCATGGCAATGAGGGGCTGGGGGTTTCGAAGATTCATTCGAAGTTCTACTAAGACGCTATTTAATACACGTACCAAAGTGCCACAATGACTGGCTCAGACTCGGTCTCAGTCGTATCGTTACGATACAGCACTGTCGCATTTTATTTGTCATTTGTGGACAAACAGATGTCTTTTTTTGGGAGAAACAAAAGAATTTAAAATAAATTTGATAGTCGTTTATTATTTCATTTTCTTGTTATTGATATTCTATGAAATACAATGTTGCGTAGGTACATATGAACTCGTTTATGAGGAGCATATATGTACGTCAGTATGTGCATCATTGCTAGTAATGTTAAAAGTTCATAATATTTGGATGATAAACTTGTACAATAACACTACTGTCTCGGCAAGTCCACTGAAACAGCCATTAACGACCTAGTCGGCTACATCGAAGGTACTCTCGCTGTCATATTCCTTGACAGCGAGAGTACCTTACAATGGTAGCATTTCTTGACATTGAGCTTTCAATAATGTTCAACCGATGTCAATCATGAGGAAGCTGGAGTTTCTAGACATCAATGCTACCGTAGGAGAATTTATTTATCATTTACGAACTAAAAGATGGGACACCTCATAGAGGCGTACTGCCTCCTCTACTTGCGGTTAAGAGAAAGTTTGGTGGCACTCTTAGAGATACACTTTAGGATGTCCTAAGTACGACGGCGTAGAGGGCTACCAAAAGTCTAGTCCTAAATCCGTCTAAGACGGAAGTTGTTCTTTTCAGTAGGAGATACATTTTACACACAGTGGCACCTGCCAACTTAGGAAGGGGTGGCGGACCCTCCCCTTTACCCTAATTTTCAGAAATGCTAGATCTCGGACATAGGTAGTGTGATTTAAGCGAAATTTTGTCTGCTCTCTTAAAGTAACCTGAAAACAAAAATTTGGTATCTAAATTTCGGATGGGGTACCAAGGGGGGCCGCCCACCCCCAAATCCTACAAAATATATATAGTCCAATCACGACAAATAAAAGGTATTTAAGAGTAGAAAACGTATCTGATATGCAATTGTCGAACCAAGTGTTTGGGGGACCGGGGTGGTCCCCCAACCATCAAAACAACCCTAAATCGGACATATTTACCGGCCATGGCAATATGGGACTCAAATAAATGGTATTTGCGAGTAGATATCCATATGTGGGACCAAGTTTCTGGGGGTCCACCCCTTCCTCAAAACACTCCCAAAGGGGATAAATTTACGACCATAGCAATGTGGGGCTCAAATGAAAAGTCTTTGGCAGTAAAGCACGAATTTGTTATCAATATTCGCGAAAAAGTGTCTATGGGACCACCCCACCCCCCAAAACCACCCAAATAGGACTTATTTGCTGACCATTGCAATAGGGGGCTCAAATAAGAGGTATTTTAGAGTAGAACACTCAGTCACCCGTCAAAAGAGCCCCCAAAACGTTCATGTTTGTCGATTATGTAAATATGGGGCTCAAATGAAAGGTAATTGGGAGTAGATTACGAATGTGATATCAATATTCGGGACCAATTGTCTAACCGACGTCCCACCCGCAAATAGGACGCACTTGCTCACCATGACAATTTGAGTGTTAAAGAGAGTGGAGCTCGATATTGATATTTTATTTAACAACCAGTAAGGAATGGCAAAAGTCGGGAGGTGTTGACTGTATAATACCCTACACCTACCCTGGGACCTATTCTGAACCAATTTTGATTACCTCGGCGAGCAAATATTTTCAAACTGTAAAAACTACGGTAGACAAATGACAACATTACCCAAGTCATAAGAAAATCCTTCCTGAAAAATTTCGAAAGAATCCGCTTAAAACTGAGCACTTTCTTGCAATATTTCTCAAACGGACGAACATATATTTGGAAGCTATACCTAAATCTGAACCGATTTTGAGCAAACTTCTCAGATACTGTGGTAGTCGGCGAGGAAAGCGTTTTGCAAAATTTTGGCAAGATGGGTCAATAAATGCGCTTGCTGTGACTATAGAAGTTAAAATCGGGCGATATATATTTTCCGACCATGTCAATGTGGGACTCAAATGAAATGTATTGTGCAGCGGAGCACGAAATTGATACCCACTTTCGGGACCAATTTTCTTGGGGTATACCCCTTCCCCAAAACACCACACAGAAATTATTTAGTGTCCCACTCAATATGGGTCTCAAATAAAGGTATTTGGGAGTAGAATACGAATCAGATATCCAAAAATGGTACCATGTATTTAGGCACCGCCCCTTCCCTCAAAACACCCCATAGTAGTAACAATTTACCGACCATGGTAATATGTGGCTCAAATGAAAGGTATTTCAGATTTGAAAACGAATGTGATAAACAATTTTGGGGCCAAGTGTTTTAGGGGACGCCTCATCCCATAAACTGCACTTAGACCAATGGCAATATGGGGTTTAATGGCCGGGCCGAACTTTGGATACCCACCACTTCGGGTATATATGTAAACCACCTTGCGTCAAAATCCGGTGAAAAATGCATGCCTTATGGCCTCATAGCAGTAATATCGAAATAGGTTCCGAATTTGGACCATATACTAATAAATACAAGTCATTGTTCAATTGTGTATAACAAAATATTGGTCTTTTTAGCAGCTATATCTAAAAATAATCCGATATGAACCATATACGACAAGGATGTCGAAAAGCCTAACATAAGTCACTGTGTCAAATTTCAGTGAAATCGGATTATAAATGCGCCTTTTATGGGGCTAAGACTTTAAATCGAGATATCGGTCTACAATATATCCAAATCCGGACCGATTTAGGCCAAGTTGAAGACAAATATCGAAGAGCCTAACACAAAGCAATCTCCCAAATTTCATCGAAATTGGACAATAAATGGGCCTTTTATGGGCCCAAAACCTTAAATCGAGATGTGTCTATATGGCAGCTGTATTCGAATCTGGACCGATCTTAGCCAAATTGAATAAGTACGTCGAAGGACCTGACACAATCCACTGTCCCAAATTTCGACGAAATCGGAGAATAAATGCGCCTTTTATGAGCCCAAAACTTTAAATACCAAAACCTATATTCAAATCTGGACTGATCTGAGCTAAATTGAAGAAGGATGTCGAAGGGCATAACAAAACTCATTGTCACAAATTTTGGTAAAATCGAACAATAAATGCGCCTTTTATGGACGCAAAACCTTAAATCGAGATATGGGTCTAAATGGCAGCTATATCCAAATCTACGCCGATCTGTGCCATATTGCGGAAGTATGTCGAGGGGCTTAACCTAACTCACTGTCCCAAATTTCGGCAACATCGAACAATAAATGGTCTTTTATGGGCCCAAAGCCTAAAATCGAGTTATCGGTTTATATGGCAGCTATATCGAAATCTGGATCGATCTAGGCCAAGTTGTAGAGAGATATCGAAGGGCATAACATAACTCTCTGTCGCAAATTTTGTCAAAATCGAACAATAAATGCGCCTTTTATGGCCGCACGACCTTTAATAGAGATATTGGTCTATATGGTACTATATTCAAATCTGGACCGATCTGGGCCATACTGCGGAAGTATGTGGAGGGGCTTTACTTTACTCACAGTCCCAAATTTCAGCAAAATCAGATAATAAATGTGGCTTTTATGGACCTAAGACCCTAAATCGGCGGCTTGGTCTATAGGGGGCTACATGAAGATTTAGTCCAATACAGCCCATCTTCGAACTTAAGCTGTTTATGGAGACAAAAAAAAAGAATCTGTGCAAAGTTTCAGTTCAATATCTCTATATTTATAAAGTGTAGCGTGATTTCAACAGACAGATGGACGGGTATGGCTATATCGTCTTAGATTTTTACGCTGATCAAGAATATATATACTTTATATGGTCAAACGGAAATGAGTATTTCGATGTGTTGCAAACGGAGTGACTAAATGAATGTACCCCCATCCTTCGGTGGTGGGTATAAAAAGATGCGAATTTGATTATTACTGTGTGTTTAAAATATTTGTAGATGTTATAACTATGATAAATACATTAACAATATATAGCATGATATAGCTGCTATATAAATTGATCTTGAATGTTGACTTCTTGAGCCACCATAGGGCGTAAATATTATCCAACTTGGCTGAAATTTTGTACAACGGTTTTTTCCATGACCTTTAACATACTTGTCAAATATGATCCGAATTGGTCTATAGCCTGATACAGCTCCCAAAAGGGTGCAATTCTTACTCGAATTGGCTGAAATTTACACATTGACTTCTACTATAGTCTCCAACATTCAATTCAATTATGGTCCGAATCGGACTATAACTGGATATAGCTCCAATATTAAATCAATTATTTTCTTTTATCCATTGTTTGCCTAAAAGGAGATATCGGGAAAAGAACTCGACAAATGCGATCTGTGGTGGAGGGTATAAAAGATTGGGCCCGGCCGAACTGATGCTTATAGACTTGGTGAACAATTTTAACAACATTTCACATTAGGTAAAGGAAAACATTATAAAATACAAATTTTGGTTTGGGCAAAGTGTGTTTTGGTAGGCAGGAGTAGACTTTTCTGTGCCACTGTATGTTAGCTTCCATATATGTATATGCATCTTCCGATTTCTATACAATTCTGTACAAAATCTGGAATGGATTATTTTATTATCCATCTAAATACCTTTATTAAGGTTGAACCATCAATGAAATTACCCAATTTACACTTTGGTAATCTCATTATAATCCACACCCACCGACATGGTTTCTAAATTCACAATTTTACAACGAAACCAGTGAGGAAAGGCAAAAGTCGGGCGGAGCCGACTATATAATACCCTACACCACCTAGTGTACGTAGTATTTTTAATATATATAACTTATCTCCAAACATAGTCAGACTTTAATTAGGATACCTATTATACCCACCACCGAATGATGGGTTATATTCATCTTGCCATTCCGTTTGCAACACATCGAAACCCATTCCCGACCCTTCTTGATTAGCGCAAAAATCTAAGACGATCTAGACATGTCCGTCAGTCTGTCTGTTGAAATCACGCTACAGTCTTCAATAATAGAGATATTGTGCTGCACAATTTCTTTTTTCCATAAGCAGGTTAAGTTCGAAGATGGGCTATGCCGGACTGTATCTTGATATAGCGATCATATAGACCGATCCGCCGATTTAGGGTCTTAGGCCAATGAAAGCCACATTTATTATCCGATTTTACGGAAATTTGGAACAGTGAGTTGTGTTTGGCCCTTCAACATTCTTCCTTAATTTGGCTCAGATCGGTCCAGATTTGGTTATAGCTGACATATAGACCGATTATCCGATTTAGGGTCTTTGGTCCATAAAAGCCACATTTATTATCCGATTTTGCTGAAATTTGGGACAGTGGGTTGTGTTAGGCCCTTCGGCATCCTTCGTCAATTTGGGCCAAATCGGTCCAGATTTGGCTATAGCTGCCATATAGACCAATCATCCGATTTAGGGTCTTAGGCCCGTAAAGCTACATTTATTATCCAATTTTGCTGAAATTTGGGACAGTGGGTTGTGTTAGGCGCTTCGACCTCCTTCATCAATTTGGGCCAAATCGGTGCAGATTTGGTTATTGGTGCCGATCCTCCGATTTATATAGACCGATTATATATTGACCGATCCTCCGATTTAAGATCTAAGGCCCATAAAAGCCACATTTATTATGCGATTTTGCTGAAATTTGGGACAGTGAGTTGAGTTATGCCTTTCGACATATGTCTTTAATTTGGCCCTGATCGGTTCAGATTTGGATATAGCTGCCATATAGACCGATTGCTCGGTTTAAGGTTTAGGGCGCATTTATTGTCCGATGTGGCCGAAATTTGGGACAGAGCTTTGTGTTAGGCTCTTCGACATTTTGCAGCAACTTGGCCCACATCGATCCAGATTTGAATATCGCTGCCATATAGACCTATCTCTCGGTTTTAGGTTTTGGGGCTATAAAAGGCGCATTGATTGTCCGATTTCGCCGAAATTTGGGACAGAGCTTTATGTTAGGCTTTTCGACATTTTGCAGCATCTTGGCTCAAATCAGTCCAGATTTGGATATAGCTGCTATATAGAACGATCTCTAGATTTAAGGTTTTGGGCCCATAAAAGGCACATTTATTGTCCGATTTCGCCGAAATTTGCGATAGTGCTTTGTGTTAAACTCTTCGACATTTTGCAGCAACTTGGCCCAAATCGGTCCAGATTTGGATATAGCTGCCATTTAGACCGGTATCTCCATTTAAAAGGCGCATTTATAATTCGATTTCACTGAAATTTGACACAGTAACTTATGTTAGGCTTTTAGACATCCGTGTCGTATATGGTTCCGATCGGTTTATTTTTAGATATAGCTACTGTATTTGGTCCAAATCGGAATATATTTCGATATAACTGCTTTGGGATATGAGGTATGCAATTTTCGCCAGATTTTGATGGAAGGTGGTTTACATATATACCCGAGGTGGTGGGTAACTAAAGTTAGGCTCGGCCGAACTTAACGCCTTTTCACTAATTTTCCCTTTATAAAATCAGTTGACGAAAGCCTTAAATCCGGATTTAACGAGCAGTGTAAACGGGGTTTTATTTGAACGAATTTCCTTTATAGAACTGTCAAATAAACCTATTTTAAGGCTTCATAAATTCGTGTGAATAAGGCCATTAATGTTAAAAAACAATAAGAAAGAACAAATGTTTTTCTTTTGTTTTTAGTAAACCAAATTTTGACAGTATAGATAACTAAAACATATCGAAAGGGTCTTTTGTGTAGACATTTCTAAGTAAACTGCAAAAAAGCTGTTTTATTGAACAAATAAATATGTTGATTAAGAACACAATATGGTTGTTTTAACAAAAAGACAACATCATTTTTGTTAAGGTAGTAGCGAAAGGAAAACACATACAAATATCCATAAACTTCTTTAAGTAGTAGACATATATGTATGTAGTACACTTTTAAAATATACAAATTTTGATTAGAAATAAAATATCAAGGCCTTTGAACTTCATGGAGTAATTAAAATGAAAATTTTGTACATTTTATTCGAAACTAGAGACGGAAAATAATCTTAAGAATGTAGTCATGTTTCTATGCCTTTGTCCGAATAGCGAAAGAAATTAGTTTTGGGTATTAATATTGCAATGGTAGAGTGTTTCGTCTCCCCAATCTGAGGCAATTAATACTTTATAGACCTTTTAGACAATTTATAGCCATCCATAATCACAAATAAAGCAAATGTCAAGACTTTCTAATTCCCCATAGATAACGAATGTATTCATTTTCCTCCTATCAATTTGGGTTTGTGCGAATTCTCTGTAAATGGACAAAAATGTCTTACAAAACAAAACTCCCTCGGCTCACACCCTGGACATGAATAGAACCCATTATTTATGACTTTTTGGTGCGTTCGTCAAATGATCAATGTATTATAATACCCACACACACATATAGGCAGTATCACTCGCTCTCCGAACAGGACTATAAAAAGGACATTATGACTTGGCGTGAAATTCGCTAAACACATACCAATTACAGATGTCCTGCTGAGCGAACTGCTGCCGTCGCTGCTGCACACTGTCATCATGCATCACTGTGGAGACCAGCAAAACATTTGTAAATCCGGCCAAAAACCATGAAACCCCTAATTACTGCTGGGCTAAAAGTGACACCATGATGGTGGTGTTAGTGGCTGGTAATGTGGTGTTTGTTAATTTAAAAGGCGTGTAATGCAATTTGTATTTTTCAGTTCGGTTCGGTTATTGTTTTGTTGAAAGACTCGACGGGATACTTTTCTCACACATAAAATTGAAAAAAAGGACAGCATCGCAATGGTAATGCCTACATCGAAACAGGCATACAGTGATAACAGGATTCATTGGGGAAGATGAGTTGATATGACATGGGCGTTTGCGCCTAGTGACCCTGACTTTTCATTTCATTCATAGAGTCCTTTGGTCGGTCATTGTCTTACTTATGAGCTACACCAACGACAATTTCTTTGAATTTCAGCAATGATGTCAAGGATGTCTAGCTAAGCCATGGTAGAATCTTCCGTAGGCTTCCGTTAAGGTAGACCTCTTTGTTGTTAAGAAACAATGTCGAATTTGTTTCGGTTTCGTTGATTCTTTTCTGTTACTCTCTACCTCTATTTAATTCCAAGATAATTTATTTTCATTTTTATAAGAAAACCTTTCTTCTTGGCAGTGTCCTGCAAGGAAGCTGCATAAATATTTGTATATTGTTGAAATTAAACAATGCTGGAGTATAATAGATGTTCAGCAATGAAGTTAAAAGAACATTTGTAGTTCGTTCGACAAGTGGTGGTCATATGTAATATCATTGTATTGGTATTTGAGATGGAAGGAAAAACTATATTTGCAGTGTTTTATTTGAGTACTGGATAGACAAGCCGTGAGGGACAAAACTAAAATGCAAAAATTTTATCCAGTGCAAGCCTGTTTGACATCAGATGGTAATATCGATAGGCAACGTTTCCAAGCTATACGAGGAAAAAAGTGAAAATATTTGTAAAATTTAAAAATAATGTTAGCAAAACATATGCTGGCATAGAAGTTAAAAACAAGTAAAAAGGTATTAAGTTCGGCCGGGCCGAACTTTGGGTACCCACCACCTCGGGTACATATGTAAACGACCTTTCATCAAAATGTCTCATAGCAGTTATATCGAAATATGGTCCGATTTGTATTTGGTGTATTACAAAATATTGCTCTTTTTAGTAGCTATATCTAAAAATAATCCGATCTGAACCATATACAACATGGATGTCGAAAAGCCTAACATAAGTTAATGTGCCAAGTTTCAGTTAAATCGGATTATAAATGCGCCTTTTTTGGGACCAAGACTTTAAATCGAGATATCAGTCTATATGGCAGCTATATGCAAATCTTGATCGATCTAGACCAAATTGCAAAAACATGTGGAGGGGCTTAACTTAACTCTCTATCCCATATTTCCGCAACATCGGACAATAAATGCTCTTTTTATGGACCCAAAACCTTAAACCGAGAGATCGGTCTATATGGCAGTTATATCCAAATCTAAACCGATCTGTGCCATATTGCAGAAGTGTGTCAAATGGTTTAACTTAACACACTGTTGCTAATTTCGGCGACATCGGACGAAAAATGCGCCTTTTATGGGCCCAAAACCTTAAATCGAGGGATCGGTCTATATGGCAGCTATAACCAAATTTGGACCGATCAGTGCCAAATTAACGAAGTACGTCGAAGGTCCTAACACAACTCACTGTTCCAAATTTCAGCAAAATGGCCTAAGACCCTAAATCGGAGGATCGGTCTATATGACAGCTATATCCAAATCTGGACCGATCTGAGCCGAATAGACGAAGGATGTCAAAGGGCCTAACACAACTCACTGTCCCAAATTCCAGCAAAACCGGATAATAAAAGACCCTAAATCGTCGGCTATATCAAGATATAGTCCGATATAGCTCATCTTCGAACTTAACCTGCTTAGCTAGATCGTCTTAGATTTTTACGCTGATCAAGAATATATACACTTCATAGGGTCGGAAATGGATATTTCGATGTGTTTCAACCGGAATGACAAAATGAATATACCGCCCTCATTCGGTGGTGTGTATAAAATCTAGAATTACCATTATGTTGGTGTTGCCGAATAACTGAGAAATCTTTTTCGATAGGTGTTATCTGAAATCGAGCAATCTTTTAAGTTAACCTCCGGCCATAGAAATGATGATTTGATTTCGCCGTGAACGACCAGAACTAAATAAGTCTACGAGGAAACGGGGTGATTGCGCTTTGAATATTTTGTGGAAAAATATCATACCTCTGAAATCAATAAATTTTAGGTTCCACATATGGAAATACATGGGTATAGCGAATAGAGTGCAGATAACCTCAATATAATAAAGAATATGAGGCATTACCAAAACATGTACCAGTCTCTCCTTCAATGGATGTGATAACATCAATCACAGTTGTGTAGTTGGCGACGTGTCACATTATTTGACAGGTTTGTGCTTTCTGAGGAATACTGCTGAGTAAATTAAATTGCTAAACTTAGTACACATTTATGTAGAATTTATTGCAAAAGGTCAAAATGTATCACCAGAGTTTTCAGATTAGGGGATTTTTTTCGTGATTGGGTAAAATGTTTTCTCATTTGGGGAACAGGGATTTTGATGGGTAAAAAAGTAAAAAGTTAAGATTTTCAAGGGGAAATACCATCAGCATAGCTTCACGACGAGTGCGCATGCAACATTGTGGAACAGCGAAACGGTCGATAGGATGGCGAAAGTCATATGGGAGTATCCAGAAAGTGAGAAGACGTGGCTATTTCTGAATGAAAGCAAGAAAGAGGTCAGTGTATCTATTGGTATCATAATGGGACACATAGGACTACGAGCGCACTAATATAAATTCAGTGCGGCAAGTGATAGCATGTGTAGGGCGTCTAACGCATACCGGCACTTAGGTGGAGACACAATACCAGACATGAACCAACTTAGGGGAGTGGTATTAAAAACTATTAAAGATTTTGTAAGTAGCGCGGAATTCCTATCATAAAATTTTCTTTTTAGAGGTTACTTTATAGTTTTAATAGCGCACAACAAGCCGCCAATTTGATTTCGGCATTACTGGTCAATTTCAAAGGACTCAGTCCAGATTTACATATATCTCTCATGTATGTGTATAGGCCGATTTACACTCCATAAGCCACTGCAAGCGCATTTATTGACAAATCTTGTCAAAGTTTTGCACAACGCTTTCCTCGATGACTACTACAATATCTGAGAAGTTTGTTCGAAATCGGTTCAGATTTAGATATTGCTCTCATATTTATGTTCGTCAGGTTTTGGGTATTTGTCAACCGTTGTAATTGTAGTTTGAACATGTTTGCTCGAAATTTGATTGTTTAATAACACCCGCCGAGGTCCATCAAAATTGGTTCAGAATTGAATATAGCTCCCACATTGTATTTATATGGTAGGTGTAGGGTATTATATAGTCGGCACCGCCTGACATTTGCCCTATCTTACTGGTTTGAGTATACCCTTGGATTAGGTGTGATTTAACAGAAAGCATATTCACCTACACTGGTGTTTACTGTAGAAACTTATCTTCCGAGAAGAGAAACTATACATGAATATATACATAGGCTGTACATGAACATAGGCGCAGACTTTATTTCATCGTACTAAAGCTGGAAATGTTTTTAACAATTTAAGGTCGGCTAAGGATGGGGCATCCGAAATATAAAGATAACTTTTTATTTTCACAGCACAAGATATTGAGGTATACTTCTTAATATTCCCCCAAAGGCGTATATATTCTTAATAATCTTAACATTCTTAGTCAATCTATCTATGTTTGACCCTCCGCCGTTCGTCTGTCAAAATCAAGATAGTAATTAAATGAATGAAGCTAGCTCCTGAAATTTTAAGTCATTTGTAAATGGGTCATATCGGTTAACATTTCGATATAGCTCCCATATAAAATAGTCCTCGACTTGACTTCTAAACCCTTAAAAGCTGCAATTTTTATCCGATTGGGCTGAAATAAAGGTAATGTTCTCTTACGACTTCTAACAATAGTGCCAAGTATCGATTTATAACTTCACATAATGGCCCCCTTATAAACCGAATAAAACTATCGTCCGATTTGTCATCTGCTGAAATGTTTCATGTAGTTTTTTTATTCCCACCACCGTAGGATAGGGGGTATATTCATTTAGTTATTCCGTTTGCAACACATCGCAACATCAATTTTCGACGACATTTCAGATCGTCGTAAAATTCTAAGACGATTTAACAATGTCCGTGTGTCTGTCCGTCCGTCTGTTGTAATCACTCTAATCAAAAATTGAGATATTGAGCTGAAATTTGGCACAGATACGTCTTTTTGATGTACGCTGATTAAGTTCTTGAATGGGCCAAATCGGACCATATATGGATAAGCTGCTATATAGACCGATCTGCCGATAAAGGGTCTAATGCCCATAAAAACTTTACTTTTCATCGGATTTTGATGAAATTTGAAACAGTGAGTAGTTTAAGGCTTCCCGACAACTTAAATATGGTTCAGATCGGACTATATTTAGACATAGCTGTCATATAGACCGATCTCCCGATAAATGGTCTGAAGACGATAAAAGCTTTATTTTTCATCCGATGTTGATGAAATTTGAAACAGTTGTTTATTTTAAGCCCCCCGACATCTGACATCTAAGTATGGTTCAGATCGGTCTGAACCATACTTAGATGTTTATCGATCGCCCGATAAAGGGCCTGAAGCCCATAAAAGCTTTATTTATTACGCGATTTCGCTGAAATTTAAAATAGTGAATTACTTTAAGCCTTGTGACATCTGACCTGAATATGGTTCAGATCGGACTATATTAAGATATAGCTGCCATACAGACCGATCTGCCGATAAAGGATCTGAAGCCCATAAAAGCTTTATTTTTAACCGATTTCGCTGAAATTTGCAATTATGCGCAGTTTTCAGCCTCTCAACATCCGACCCAATTGTGGTACAGATCGAACTATTTTTAGATATAGCTGCCATATAGGCCGATCTGACGATAAGGGGTCTGAAGCCCATAAAAGCTTTATATTTTTAACCGATTTCGCTGAAATTTGAAACAGTGTGTAGTTTTACGCCTCCCACCTAGGACTCAAATATGGTATAGATCGGACTATATTCAGATATAGGTGCGATATTGACCGATCTGGCGATAAAGGGTTTGAAGCCCATAAAAGCTCTATTTATTACCCGATTTCGTTGAAATTTGAATCAGTGGGTAGTTTTAGGTCTCCGGACGTCCGTCCCGAATATGGTTTGTATCGAACAATATTAACATATAGCTTCCATACAGAGCGATCTGCCGAGGAAGGGTCTGAAGCCTATAAAATTTTTATTTTTTATCCGATTTCGCTGAAATTTGAAATACAAAATTCAACAGTTACTTATATTTATTAGACCAATTTTTATTAGATTCAATTTTTATCAGATTGTGACGAAACGGGGTTTACATATACACCCGAGGTGGTGGGTATTCAAAGTTCGGCCCGGCCGAACTTAGTGCCTTTCTACTTGGTATTACTTATAACGACCTAATTAAAATGCACCAATTGATGGAACAAGAATTAATTTTTTATGAAAAAGCTTTAATCAGAGTAGTTTTTTCTTTAGAGGATTTTCTTAGGGAAAAAACAATACAATTGGGGATTTTTTGGGAAAATTTGTATGGAATTTTAGGGATTTGTCTCAAAAAATCTGGTAACCGTGTGTACCACTACGGTGACTGTAAAAAACTGTGTAATTCAACTTAGAAGTTTATGCTGATTTAGCTTAGCCATGTCCGTCTGTCTTCATAGTTAACAGATCTCATAATATTAGGTATTTTGCTTATTGGGATCAAAATTAAAAAAATATGGGGTTACCGTTTCCCTATTTGCAAATAAAAATTACCTCCTTATATACTACTTTGCATTTTTCTTCTAAAGCTGTATTCACAAGCAGCCTATGAAAACAAATCCTTTTTGATGGTTTCACTTGTTTTCAACTGGCACATTTTTTTCCCACCACTGCTTTATTGACAAATATGGTACTAAATACATTTAAAGCCAAATTCACCCTAATATTGGCATTTCAAATAAAATCCTTCTCCTTGTCAACCATTAGGCTTCGCCAATTGTTGCCAGTATTGCTTGGGGGTATGGTGCTTGCTGGTGGTTGCTTTTGTCTCATATGCCGCTAATTTGTGATGATGATGATAAATCAAATACTTTCCATTCGTCTAGGTTGGCCACCAAACAAACCTTCCACCCAAGCAGTTCACCTATGTATGTGTACACCAACGGATGTGATGCATCAGCATTAACACCCTCAGGCGTCATTTGTGAGCTTTCAATTTTAATCTCATCAAGAATTTTTAACTTGTTCTGAGCACAGATGGTGTATTTTGGGTGTGTGTGTGTGCGTGTGTGTGGCGCAGCCAGTTCTTTGTTTCAATGAGAAATCTCGCAATCGCATTCTTGACAGCAATTGCCATAAAAGATATATTTGTATAGTCCGTCCGTCCGTTCGCCCTTCTGTACGCCTGTCAAGCAGTCAGTCAGTCAGTCCATAGCCCTAAGATGTTTAACCTCCACTTGTAACTTTGCTTCGGTACGCTTCTGTCCTACTCAGCTCAAACGCTTTGTAGCGACCATTTGAAATGTATTAAAGTACTTGGCTCGCCAAGGAGAAATTCAGAGAAAAAAATTAAAAGCCTTTTGGCTTTGGGTATGTTAAGTTTGCCATAAAGAGTCGTATGCTTTGTCGTTGTTTTTGGTCAATGTTTTTTGGCTTTGCTATTTGCATCACCACCCCAACCACTATCAACACAGACCTCTTCTATTCCTTTGGCCTCTTGCATTTGTCCCTGCCGCTGAAGGATTTCCGAGTGGTTGGCTTATATTATAACCGGAGGCCATTCGAGGAAAGACGCTTTGAGTTAATTTATTTTCCATTCTTTGTGTGAGCTCCACAATACTTGAGGTAATAAGAGTTTACCTGCCAATGGTCGTTATGCTCCGGCTTATATGTCGCTCATAAAGGCTTCGTCTTCATCATTGTCATTGCTCGTTGTATCATCCTTTGTGTACTCCATTTTCTTTGATGGTTTTCTAGCAATCCTTTTTTCTTCTTCATATTCCTGTGATGCGGGTATTTGGTGTCTTGTAATAAAAAATGCTAAGCCATCGCTAGTCTCCTTTATTTTTTCTATTATTCACTTTTTCATATCAAATATATATGTATATATATGTATATAAAATTAAACACTGAACAAAATGATCTAGTTTTTGTTGGGAATGTTTTAGGGACAGCCTTACATCGAAAAATGTTTTTGAATAGTGTATTATGTTGTAGTATCATTTGTACATATTATTGTTTCAGCTTGAGGATCATTAGTTGAGTGATCAAAGCATGTGGAATCTATTTTAATTAGGTCACCCTAAATTCCACATGCTCATCGGTTTAGATCCATCCGAAAAGAATTTCCCATGCCCTCTATTAGCAGGGAAATAGTTGCTAAATTTCCTTTACCCGATGTGTCAAATTCATTGGTTTTGAATATACAGTGTCCCCAGCATATTGCCAAGTCGCTATGAAGATGTTTTTGCACCATAGGATTGCCTTGGTTAGACCATATTTGGGTATATGTGATATGGTAATGATCCTCAAATTGATGAACCGGAGTTGAGGCAGAGTTTTCATATGATTTCTTTCCAATTTGAAACAGCAAGTTGATTTATATCCCGCGACGCCTTTTCTATATATAGTCTGCATAGGACATCAAAATAAATATAAATATATAAATGATAGAAATAACTGCGAAGAAATTGATGACCTACTAAAAATGAAAAAATCCCACGAAATACCCATAATACAAGGCGACTTTAACGCGAAAATAGAAGGGGAGGAAGTGACTAGTGAAATGAGGGTAACAATTGTATTGTCCTGTCTACCCCCAAGAAGACTCTATACTTGGAAGTCGCCCCAGGATGGAAGAGGAACTATTGTGAGAAATCAAGTAGACTTTATACTAATAAACAACCAATAAGCCTCATTTGCAATAAAAACCTCAACTTATCCTGGAGCCGAGGTAACATCAAATCACAACCTTTTAAAGACGAAGATTCGCAAGAATCGTCAATGCTAAGAAGAAAAAACTACGACGAAAACATGATGTCACAAATCCGATGATATAACCTTAAAGGCAACCATGCAGGAGCAGATAAATTTGGAATTAAGCAATATTAATAGAGAAGACGCCGAAAATATATGGGACACTGTAAAAAATATCCTTCAGGCAATAAGGGATAATGGCCCAGCATACAGCAAAAAAACCAAAAGAAAGAATGGACGACCAAACAAATACTACTATTAATGGATGACAGGCGAAAATATAAGAACATCTGCGAGCGATACTGGGAACTAATTAGAGATATTCAAATTGCCATACACATTGCGAAGAAAGACCACCTTAATAAACAATGCCAGAAAATTAAACATTTACACGACGGTTTCAATCTCCACAAAAAACTAAAAGAAACTGCTGGTGGATATCGAAAAACACTTTCTAAAATATTATACAATAACAATAATGAACCTGTGTTAGAGAACGAAGAAAGGAAGAATATTTGGTGTGAATATATTAAAAAAAAGATCTTTACTGATAATAACAGGTCATATATGAGCAACAAAATATACAACTGATTACAGGAAATTCAATAACTAGAAGAGAAGTTGATTCTGTGATTACATCGCTAAGGGATAAAAAAGCTTTGATCCTAATGAAATTCCCTCAGATATCCTGCATTTAATTGACGACGAAAATCATAGAATTATTAACAAACCTTTTTAACCGCATATACAATACAGGTCGATATCCCCAAGATTGGTTAAAATCCACATTCATCATCACCCCAAAAAAAAGTCATGCCAAATTCTGTAGTATTATAGACTAATTAGCCTAATGAGCCACCCTTTAAATATATTCCTAAACAAAAATTCATATTTAAAATGTGAAAAGGCAATGGGAGAATCCCAATCTGGATTTAAATAAGGTATGGGAACTCGAGAAGAACTCTATTCAATACGAACGCTGGTACAAAGAAGGAAAAAAAATAGGTTAAGAAAATACTTTCAACACAGTGAAGCATGATAAACTGATGGACATTCTGACATCTATTAAAATCAACCAAAAGAAAACACAGTGCATCACGAGCTTGTATTGACAGCAAAAGGCACAAATCAAAGTGAACATAGAGATGACGCAAATGATCTCTATATCAAAGGGAGTCAGACAGGGGTGTATACTGTCTACCTTATTATTCAATACATACTCCGAAAAAAATGTTTCAAGAGTCGATAACTAAACTTCGAAATGGGATATATAAAACTTCGAAATGGATCTCACTCACGAGTTGAGCTGTCCATCGGTCCAAATTTGGTAGAGAAAGTCTAAAACACCAACACTGGTAGCAGCGCACCAAGCGAAGAAAAAGGGGAGCAGACGTGCATGAGAGTCAATCAGGATGTTCAGGAGTCAGAATGAAGATCTAAATTTTGATGGGGTCACGAATTAAGACCCACTTCCCTCTAGGACGCATGGTTTAAGAGATACTGCCATTTTAAGTTTACCAAGTGAAATTTCGATTTTTAATGGATTTCTAGTGACATATTTAATTTTTTGATGGGGTCACGAATTAAGGACCATTTCCCTTTAGGATATTTCAACAAGTGAAATTTCGTTTTTAAATGATTTTTTTGTTTAAATTTTTTTTCGATGGGTTCATTTTCCTCTAAGGAAAATGAGGAGATACAGCCATTTTAAGGGTTCACGAATTAAGGCCGATTTTCCTCTAGGACGCATAGTTTAGGAGATACAGCCATTTTAAGTTTACAAAGTGAAATTTCGTTTTTAAATGGATTTTTAGTGAATTTTTTTTGATGTTCTCATTTTCTTCTAGGACGCATAGTTTAGGAGATACAGCCATTTTAAGGGGTCACGAATTAAGGAGGATTTCCCTCTATGACGCATAGTTTAGTAGATACAGCCACTTTAAGTTTACGGAGTGAAATTTCGATTTTAAATGGATTTCTAGTGACATTTAATTTTTTTTTTACCAAAGAATTAGACATCAAATCAATGACTATGGCCCTGACACATCCTCCTGCAAAGATAAAGTAGAAAATTTGGCATTAGATACAGATAAGGGGCTAAGGATATGGAAATAAAATTTTCTACAGCTGTTGTTATCAACAATACCACAGAACAAATCCCTGGTAATGGTATGAATTTGCTGACTTGAAGGGTTACCAAGTTCACACAGTATGATAGATAGAACTGGAAATGATGGTTACCTGATGCATATTTTCAAAGCGGATAAAAATTAAAGAAAATTTAATTTCTCTCAAAATTTGTCAGGAACTGTCAAGAAAGCAGCTCTGCCGAAAAAATTGGATTTACAACAAAAAAAAAAGAAACAAAAAGCGTGCTAAGTTCGGCCTGGCCGAATCTTATATACCCTCCACCATGGATCGCATTTATCGGGTTCTTTTCCCGCCATCTCTTCTTAGGCAAAAAAGGAAAGATTTGCTCTGCTATTAGAGCTATATAAAGATATGGTCCGGTTCGTACCACAATTAAATTATATGTTGGAGACCTGTGTAAAATGTCAGCCAATTCGAATAAGAATTGCGCCCTCTAGAGGCTCAAGAAGTCAAGACACAAGATCGGTTTATATGGCAGCTATATCAAAACATGGACCGATATGGCCCATATACAATCCCAACCGACCTACTCTAATAAGAAGTGTTGGTGTAAAATTTCAAGCGGCTAGCTATACTCCTTCGAAAGTTAGCGTGCTTTATATATATTCTTGATCGTCATGTCACTGATACTACCCGCGCTGTTTTATGGTTCTGAAGCATGAGTACTTGTGAAAGCAGATGAGGCAGTGCTTGGAGTATTTAAGAGAAAGATTCTTCGTAAAATAAATATATGGACTAGTTTGCGTTGATGGACGTATGAACTATGACCTGTATGAGCTGCATGACGGCGATAGCATAGTTACACGCTTCAAAATGCTGCTTTGTCTAGGTCATGTTGTCACAATGGATGAAGAAGCTCCAGCAAAAAAGTCTTTTGAAGGCAAACACGGTGGTACACGCAAACCGGGAAGACCAAAAGCCCGATGGAAAGATCAAGTGGTGGGTGACACCTCGAAACTTGGTGTCAGAGATTTTAGAATGAGCGCAGAAAATCGAGGCGCTTGGAACGCTTTCTACGTTCGGCTGGTGAAACAAATGTTCTGTCATAGTCAATTAAAGTAAAGTAAATAAAGTATTTATTTATTTATCATTCGATTAAGAGCAACCTCTGACTTATTGAAGATGCTTAGAGTCACCAAAACCCTTAAGGTTCTACATATTCACATATCTTTCAATTGTCATTAGCTGTTTGTCTTTCTTGTACCTGAAAACAAAAATTTCCCAAGTGTAGCTACAAAAGGTTCTGTCTACCTTTGTAACTTGAAATAGGAGCACATATGCAAGAATGGCGAATATCATTCATATACTCATGCACATTGGCATCTGTGCGTGTGTTTGTGCCATAGAATCAAAGTGGATTTCTTAAGTATTGGGGGGGTACGTACATCCATGCACACACATGGACAAGACGCAAATGTTGATGATGTTTGCTTAGCTGTCTTTGCATCTTGACAGCCTAACGGAAATGCTTCGCTGCCACTGATTCTGCCGCCTGAATGGAGATTTTGAATATCCTTCTCTTGGTCTTGGTTGCATGCTTGAGTGCACACTTGGTCGGTCGGTTGGTTGTTGGCATGTCGGTCGGTCCGTCTATCCGTTGGATTTCCTCCAGTTGTTGTTGCTGTTGCGGCGAAAGCTGTGTTTGCTGAGTACTCATATTGCATGGGCACAATGACAGGACAATCAAAATGAATTCTTCAAGTAATGGCGACCAAATTGTCGTTATCCTTAATAACAAAAGATAATGAAGAAACATGCCAGCACACTGCATCGCACCACTCTGAAGGAGGCGTAAGGGCTGGCATTATTAAATTATTCATCCAACATGGCGTTCGCTTCGGTTGGTTTTGGTTCGATTTGAATTGAATTGCATTGAATTTGTTAAAATGTTTTTCCGAATGCGTTGCTAAAGTGCAACGCACACGAGGCCACAGCAAAACAGTGGAAAAAACATGTAAAATCAATTAATTAAAACTTGTACGCACTGCATTGCATGCCTGGTATTTTTATTTATCATCATTTGTTTTCTCTGCCTCTTAAACCCCAATCAGGACAACAGCAAATGAGGAAATGAGTATGCCAATTTGGTTTATTTAATTCCCTGAATCCATTCATTGGAGTAGTTTGATAATTTAAAGTTGTATTGTTCATTTTTTAGGATGCTGTTAAAATTCCATCTTAATAATATTGATCGATTTTAAATTATGGGAATTTTGATGAGGACTGATCTTCAACATAGGCCTTTTATTGCGACTACAAAAACTTGAAAGTAGAGGCATATGAGATATATAGAGATTTGAACACTATGCATAAAATTTTAGCCACATCGGACGAACTTTGTGGCTTCCAGGGGCTGAAGAAGTCAAATCAGGTTATAGACCTATTTGAGCTGTACTTGGCACAGTTGTTGGAAGTTATCAATTTATCCAAATCAGACGAAATTTGTGGCTTCCAGGGCTCAAGATGTCAAATCGGAAGATCCCTTTATATGATAGCTATATCAGGTTATCGATCGATTTGAACCGTTGAAAGTTGTTGGCACAGTTGTTGAAAGTCCTTACGGAACACCAAATGCAAAATTTCAGCCAAATCGGATGAAATCGGATGAGCGGCTTCCATGGGGCTCAAGAAATCAAATCGGGAGATCGGTTTATATGGGAGCTGTATCTAAATCTGAACCCATATGGCCCATTTGCAATCCCCAATGACCTACATCAATAATTAAGTATGTGTGCAAAATGTCAAGCGGCTAGCTTTACCCAAAACCTCAAATTGAGAGATCGGTCTCTCGATTTGAGGTGTTGGTTCTATAAAAGGCGCATTTGTTGTCCGATGTAGCCAAAATTTAGGACAGTGAGTTAAGTTAATCCCCTTGACATACTTCTTCAATATGGCACAGATCGGTCCAGACTTGGATGTAGCTGCCATATATACCGATCTTTAGGTTTTACGTTTTAGGGCCATAAAGGGCGCATTTAATGTCCGATTTTGCCAAATTTGAGACAGTGAGTTGTGTTAAGCTCGTCGACATCCTTCTTCAATTTGGCCTAAATCGGTCCAGATTTGGATATAGCTGTCATGTAGACCGATATCTCGATTTAAAGTCTTGGCCCCATAAAAGGCGCATTTATAATCCGATTTCACTAAAATTTGACACAGTGACTTATGTTAGGCTTTTCGACATCCGTGTCGTATATGGTTCAGATCAGTTTATTTTTAGAAATCGGATAATTATTGTGCATTTTATAGGTCCGACACCATAAATTGAGAGATGGGTCTATATGGCAGTTATATTGAAAATACGCCGATCTTACCATATTCGCTACGAGTGTCGAGGGGGCCAATGTAACTCTTTGGCTAATTTCAGCAAAATTGGTTAAGAAATTGGCCTTTTATAGTCCCAACAACTTTAATCGAGAGATTGGTCTATATGGTAGCTATATCCAAATCTGGACCGATCAGGGCTAAATTGAAGAAAGATGTCAAAGGGCCTAAGACAACTCACTGTCTCAAATTTTAGCAAAATTGGATAATAAATTTGGCTTTTATGGGCCTAAGCCCCTAAATCGGAGGATCGGTCTATATGGCAGCTATATCCAAATCTGGAGCGACTGAACCAAATTGAAGAAGGATATCAAAGGGCCTTTAAACAACTCACTGTCCCAAATTTCAGCAAAATCGGATAATAAATGTGTCTTTTTTGGGCCTAAGACCCTAAATCGGCCGATCGGTTTATATGGGGGCTAAATCAAGATGTAGTCTGATATAGGCCATCTTCGAACTTAATCTGCTTATGGACAAAAAAAATGAATCTGTGCAAAGTTGCAGCTTAATATCTCTATTTTTAAAGACTGTAGCGTGACAGACGGACGGATATGTCTAGATCGTCTTAGATTTTTACGCTGATCAAGAATATATATACTTTATAGGGTCGGAAATGGATATTTCGATGTGTTGCAAACCGAATGACAAAATGAATATACCCCCTTCTTTCGGTGGTAGGTATAAAAAAAAGATACAAAGGTAAAAACGTAAAAAAATGATGCTTGTTTCAGTGGCGTTGATTTTTTGGAGGTAGTTCCACGAATTTATTTTGCGAGACACCGAAATGTTCTGAATGTAAAATTTGTAACAAATTAACATTTGTAATTTGTTACATTTTTGGCTTTGGGTTGAACAGTAGTGGTATTTAGATAAGCTCCCATCAATATGTGTTTCAAATTTCATCTAAATATTCTTCAGATATCGTCCAGGGAACAACACACTTGCAAACCATGGTGAAGGGTACATAAGATTCGGTTTAGCTGAACTAAAAGCCTTTGTACTTGTTAGTCATAGCTGTCTTTGCAAGAAGTATAAAATTGTTGAAGAGATTTTTATTTGTGCCCTTCCCTCGTACTGGTTATGGGCAAATATGTTTCTGCAGCTAATTTGTTGTTGCTGAAAGCAATGCTGTTGTTTTTTTTTTAATTTTTATTGGAATTGTCATAAAAATTTATTTATGACAAATGCGCAAATCAATGTCACATTAAAGCCAAACCAAATAAAATGCATTGCCATTTCATGATGTTCTTGTCGTTTCTGGCGGCGGCACAGCCTTTGTTGCTGCTGGTGCTGTTGTTGTTGTTGTTGCCTTTGATTGTTGGAATTATTATTATTATTATTAATTTTATTATTGTCACAATGTATTGAGGCGCGATTTTAATGCCCATAACGCACGATAGAGCATACTATTTACTGAATCAAAAAATTAAAATAAAAATAATAATAATCGCATACATAAGGACAGTGGTACATGCGTCTAATTTGCGAAGCTTATGATTGGAGCTACTTGCTCCATAACTTGTTTCTATATCAATAAAAATAAACATTTAATTATTATTTTGAAGAATGTACCACACACGAGTAAAGACGGAATAAATTCGGGCAAAGTCGAGCGTTTGCTACCCTTTACCGCATTGAGATTTTCAACCAAATTCCGTAAATATTGTGGGAGTCATAAAGGAAGTCGCTGTGCAAAATTTTCAAAAGATCGCATGATAAATGCCCTTGCAAAGCCCGTAAAGTGAAAATCGGTAGATACATATATATGATATCTATATCTAAATCCGAACCGATTTCTAAGAAATTCACCAGTAATCAGAAAATGCTTAGGAGAACTATTCTTGCTAAATTGTCTAAATCGAATGAAAATATATATGGGAGCTTTATCTTAATCACAACGGATATTTATAAAATTCAATGGCGATGCATGGACTCATGGACGGCTCCTGCTGCCTTGTTGTTCTTTAGTAGGGTCACTGCTACCTGGACCTCATTCTGACTAGGAGGTAAACATTGTATACCATCATCAGGGATTGGTTCAGCGGTATCCTCTTCGCCGCCAACGTAGCAGTTGGGTAAACGTTCCTTTCATATCCTCAGCATGTTATCTGTGTCAGTTACCAGATTTCCTTCTTTGTCTCTGCAGGAGGATGTGCCTGCACCAATGCCATCGTTGGTAGAATTTCCGGACTTCATTCTGACTCCTGTACATCTTAATTCGCTTACACTCATGTCTTTCCATTTCCTTTTTCTTTCTGCTGAATAGACGTTTCTCCTCTCTCCTTTTCTCCCGATACCTCTCCTTCATCTGGCGCGTTGCTACTGATTGCAGGGTTGCTCTATGTGCCGCATTCTAGGCTTCAGTAGCATCTCGACACTCTTGGTCGTACGATGGGTTTCTTGGAGGATGCTTCCGGTACCCAAGTACGGATTTCGCAGCATTTTCTATGGAGTGGGCAATAGTTTGCCACTGCGCCATTATATCATCGGAACAAGGAGTGCTTTCAGCAAACAGTTGGGTCAGCCGAGTGGAGTACGCCGCTGTCATCTGTTGTGTTTGCAGCTTTTCAATGTTCAGCTTTCGTGCAGTGTCAGATCCTACTTTCCTCGCCATGCTCAAATGGTAATGATCCAAATCTATATTCGCTCCACGGATCAATCGTACATCTAACACGCTGTATGAATGCCTTCCATCTATCACAATGTGATCAATTTGGTTCCTCGTGTTTTGATCGGGTGACAGCCATCTGGTGCTATTATCAAGCGTAATATTTAACTGAAAATAACAACCGGCTAAGTTTGTGAACTCAAGCACCTCATAGTGAACAAAATGCTTGTGGATCACATCCTAAATCGTTATAATTGGAGTTTAGATGATATTGGTAGAGTAGCCTAAAGCCATGGTGTTTGTAGAAAACTGCAAATAACTTGTTTCACACTGTGTAGTAATTTCTTTGGTTTGGTCGTTTTGTCGGAATATTTGAATAAACCCTCAGTAAATAGTCACTAGAATATGAACAGGATGGTGATTGAAGACGAAGAAGGCAAATGCACTGAGGGTGAGACCAAGTGGAGAAATATATCTTATACATACAGGTGTAAGAAATTTGAGGAAAAGCGCAGAGGAAGAAATGAATGAAATGGTCTGTGATATCCAATTAAGCAAATAGGGGAGATGACACTTCTCTTATTTCTTTAACCTACATAGTTTACTTGATGTTTTCCCCATTAAAGTATGGATTTTATTCCTGTTATGGTAATGATGGTCATCACATGTGTAGTCCAAATTAAAATTTAAACCTGATATTATCTGCAAAGTAGCCGGTTAGCCACTTGTACTTCTTGAGCACATAGGAAGCACAATTCGTATTGCAATATGAAAAAATGTGCATGATGAATTTTGGCCAGGGAATATCGTAAAAGTGTTGGATGATTGGGGATATGCCATATACAGCCCGCCGAAATTGATTAACTTTTACTTCTCTTCTTCATGGAATTAAAATTGAACTGTCAAATCTTGCAAATATTTAGGGTTCTTTCCAACTTAAAAATAAGTTTCTTGACCTTTATTTCAAATACTAAAAAAAGGTTACATAGCATTCTTAGAATTCCTTTTTTTTAAATAAGTTTTATTGAAATCACCGTTCATATGCGAGTTATGCAATATCCTATATTTCGCTTTATATTCGTTTGTGCGTGCGTACAGGCTCTTGTAAACGTTTTGTGCACATATCCTGTTGCAATGTTAATTGTGGACACACTCGTTCACTTGCATATGCACGGCATCATCAACATCATCTGAGTGTTTTCCTGGCGAGGATGTTTGCTGGCCATAGCGTAGCTGCTGCTTATTTGCTGCGCTTGTGTTTGTGCAACGTATTTGTGATTATTTTAAAAATTAATTACATAAATATATAAAATCTGTAAAATAAATTTATAATAATTTATTTATTGATAAACTTTTAAAACGACGTTGTCGTTCTAGCAATATCTCAAACTCCACCCGTTACCCATCCCCAGCAGCTCGCCATCTGTCGCCCACTGGACACAGCTTCCAGACACGCACACTATTGTGTACGCTTAAGGATGTGACCAGTATCAGGATATTTTAATGTTAGCATTTTTCACAAATACAAAAGCAAATAGCATGCATATGAGTGCACATGTGATGCTTCAATTACACACACACACACACTCACACACACGAACTGAAGCTCATGCAACCATTCGTACAGAGGGAAAAGTGCATGCATTGCATATGTGAATGGCAACCTATAATTGTACATTTATAAGTTGGGCAATGCGCAAACAACAAATGAATGAATCAACAAAATTATTTAATTTTCTACTTAAAATTCACTGGCATATGAAATGGACATCGAATATTCAGAACTGTTGTTCACGATTCTGCTGGTGCGGCAAAAATTAAGAAATTGAGTTTGAAAGCATTTTCTAGAAAACTTGATACTATGATAAACCACAGGAACATGTCTAGGCATGAGATGATTGCTTGGAAAAACCTGGCTCCTTATTAAATTTTTAAAAATTTAATTTTGAGTCTTGTATGTCTGCCAATATATAAAATATGTGTGACTTTTGATAGTAGTTTACCAACCATTATTGTGGGGATTGATCAATAAATAGATACTTATATACAAGGGATTCACTTAGTTGGATTGGTTACGTTAGGTGAGATATAGTGGTCATTTGCATTCAGACTGCTTTATATGATTCCACTCTTTCGAGTGTAGTACATTGGCAACTACACTTTATCTAAAGCTTATGCTAAAAATCGATTTCCTGCGAGTTTATCTGGGAGGGTTATTCTAATGTATAGACCGACTTAGCGTATAACGCAAAACAGATTGATTCCATAGATCCGTGAAATTTATGGACCTATTTTGGCGATATTTGGTTTTGGTATCGGAGTGAATAAACGTATTTCGTATACAAAATTCCAGCCAAATATGAGGCTTATTGGAGCTCAAGAAATCAAATCGAAGTGTCGGTTTATATTTATTTTATTTAAATATAATATTTTTATACCCACCACCGAAGGATGGGGGTATATTCATTTTGTCATTCCGTATGCAACACATCGAAATATCCATTTCCGACCCTATGAACCCGTTCGACCCGTCTAACGGTCTATCCGTCCGCCTTTTGAAATCACGTTAAAGTCCTTGAAAATGTAGATATTGAGCTGAAATTTTGCACAGATTCTTTTTTTGTTATTGGTAAAGTTTGCAAATGGGCTATATCGGACTGCATCTTGATATAGCTCCCATATAGACCGATCAGCCGATTTAGGGTCTTAAGCCTATAAAAGCCACATTTATTATCCAATTTTGCTGAAATTTGAGACAGTGAGTTGTGTTAGACAAGTCGACCTCCTTCTTCCATTTGGCTCAGATCGGTCTAGATTTGGATATAGCTGACATATAGACCGATCTCTCGATTTAAGGTCTTGGGGCCATAAAGGGCGCATTTATTTACCGATGTCGTCGAAATTTGGGACCGTGAGTTATGTTAGGCCCCTCGACATCTATCTGATCCGATCTCTCGATTTAAGGACTTGGGCCAATAAAAGGCGCATTTATTGTTCGATTTCGCCGAAATTTCGGACTATGAGTTGTGATAGGTCCTTCAACATTCTTTTATACCCTCCATCATAGGATGGACGTATACTAATTTCGTCATTCTGTTTGTAACACCTCGAAATAGGCGTCTGAGACCCCATAAATAATATATATTCTTGTTCGTCATGTCATTTTAAATCGATCTAGCCATATCTGTCCGTCTGTCTGTCGAAAGCACGCTAACTTTCGAAGGAGTAAAGCTAGCTGCTTGAAATTTTGCATAAATACTTTTTTTTAGTGTAGGTCGGTTGGGATTGAAAATAGACCATATAGGACTATGTTTCGATATAGCTGCCATATAAACTGACATGTCTTGGGTCTTGACTTTTTGAGCTTCCAGAGGGCGCAATTCTCGTCTGATTTGACTGAATTTTGAACATGGTGTTTAGGTATCACTACCAACAACTGCGCTAAGTTTGGTTTAGATTGGTCCACGTTTTGATATAGCTGCCATATAAACCGATCTTTGGTCTTGACTCCTTGAGACTCTAGAGGGCGTAATTCTTATCCGATTTGACTGAAATTTTGCACGTAGTGTTTTGGTATCACTTCCAACAACTGTGTTAAGTATGGTTCAAATCGGTTCATAACCTGATATAGCTGCCTTGAGCCTCTAGAGAGCGCAATTTTCATCCGATTTGGAAGAAATTTTGTACAACATGTTTAATAATGTCTGAATCGATCAATAGCTTGATACAGCTCCCATATAAACCTATCTCCCGATTTTGCTCCTTGAGCGGCTACAAGGGGCAACTCTTATCCGAATGAACTAAAATATTACACATTGACTTCTACAATGTTCATCATTCATTTATGTTCCGCATCGGACTATAACATGATATAGTGAACTCACTGTCCGAAATTTCGGCATTAGGTCCTTCAACATTTTTCTTTAATTTGGCTCAGATCGCTCCTAATTTGGATATAGCTGCCAAATAGACCGATCTCTCGATTTAAGGTTTAGGGCCATGTATTATCCGATTTCGCCGAAATTTGGGACAGTGAGTTGTGTTAGGCCTTTTGAAATCCCTCTTCATTTTGGCCTAGATCGGTTCAAATTTCGATATAGTTGCCATATAGACCGATCAATCGGTTTAAAGTCTTGGGCCCCTAAAAGGCACATTTATAATCCTATTTCGCTGAAGTTTGACACAGAGAACTATGTTAGGCTTTTCGACATCCGTGTCGTATATGGTTCGGATCGATCTATATTTGGATGTGGCTACCAAAAAGACCAATATTTTGTGATACACAATTCAACAATGACTTCTGCTTATTAGACCATTCAATGTCCGCGTAGAATTTGGTCCAAATCGGACCATGTTGTTGTTGTTGAAGCTGTTTGTTGTGTTCTATCTTTCGTCTGCTTTATTCTGTTGAGTGTCAAGACCCAGGAACTCTGCGAATAAGATGGGATGCGTCCACAGCGATCTTGGTCTGAGTCGAGTGGGGTTGGCTGCGCAGTTTAACAGGTGACGTGTATTGTGCGGTCCCTGGTTACAATCGGGTCATACATCTTGCACGTCGGCATCAATTCTTGCCCTGTAGGATTTGAGGCGGCTGCATCTGCCGGAACGTAATTGAGCCAGAACTATTCTGGTTTGGCGGGGGAGGTCAATTTCTTCAGGTGCAATGGGAGGCGGTCATTCTATGCTACCGTGTCTGCATGAATGTTGTCCAGACCTGCTTGATATGCCGCTTGATCTAGAGGTTCTCTCTTGTAGCGCTGAACCTCACGCTCTAGATCATGTAGATCTACCTTAAGGCTTTTGGGCGGTGGATATCTATCCACAAGATGATAATTTAGATGGTCTCAGCGACAACAGCCCAAAAGGTATTGCTTGGACAGCATGTAGTTATGTCTTCGCACTGATAGGATCTTTGTCGCCTGATGAAGGTGAGAATTGAGGAGACACCCCGTTGTAGTTCGGAGTGCGGCACTCTGACAGATCTGAATATTATTCCACTGCGTGTCACAAAGCTGACGAGACTACACTGGCGCTGCATAACTTACAACAGACCAGCCAATTGATTTGTACGCGGTCAACAAGGTTTCTTAGTCTGTGCTGCCAGCAAGTGACTTGAGGACCTTGTTTCTGCTTTTGACTTTATCTTAAATTGCTGTGGCATGTGGGGAAAATGTGTAAGAGCTGTCAAATGTGACGCCAAGTATTTTGGGACACTTAATGGTCGGAATCATTTTTCCATTGACCATCACAGTCCGCTCGGTATTCACTCAAGCGTTTTTGTAGTGAACAATGTGGCTGAAGATTTGGTGGCGGATATCTTCAGATTTCTTGCAGCGAAATATGAGGCAAGTTCGTTGAGGTAGACGTTAAACCTATCGCAGATGTCAACAATGTGTGGGGGGCCTGATGCCATGATCGTACAATCGTCCGCATATGATACGATCTATATGCCGTTTGGAGGGGGTGGTAGAGGTTAAACAGTGCCGGAGATATCACCCGCCTTGGGGAACTCCATGTTTGACTCTACGGTGCTTCGACTTCTTATCCCTAAATTCCACAAATGACTGGCGACCACATATAATTCGCCTTCGATAGGTCCAGTGCCACGTCATTTTCCTATCACATGGCCTGGGCTGATTGAAGTCACGGCAAATGTGTGCGGCGATGGCATGCAAAGCAGTTGTTGTGATATGCAGTCTTTGAAATCCATAGTGATGTTCGGCGAATGGAAATTCTCCTACGAGGCTCGGGAGCAGTAATGCCTCAAGCGTCTTTGCTGCTGTTGAGAGAAGGGAGATCGGTCTGTACGAATCCCCCTAACTCGGGTCCTTTCCAGGCTTCAGTAACGGGATCACTCTGCCCATTTTCCAGACATCGGGAACTATAAGAGTGTTCAATGACAGGTTAAGGACAGTGGTAAGGTACTCAACTCCAGATAAATCAAGATTCTTCAGCATCAATGTAGAGATTCCGTCGGGGCCCAACGCCTTGGATGATTTGGCGCCACGGATGACATTCGTAACTTCGCCCACGGTAAATTGTGATGGCTGTTCATCGGCTCGGAGACCACGAATACGGCGAATGGCTCTCCTCCTTGCCCTGTCTCTCTCGGGATGCACAATAAATTGACGTTGGAACAACCTGGCACATCTCTTCGGATAAGTCACGGTTATTTCGCCAAAAAGGGACTGAGATTCTGTCATTCCGTCTACCGGGTTTCGAGAGTGACTAAACAGTAGACCGCAGCTTGCCTAAACCGGGGTCTAAGTTACAATGCTCCAAGTGTTCCAGCCACATATTCCGCTTATGTTCGTTGACTACCCTGTTTATTTTCAGATTAGCTCGGGTTATCATACCACGATAACCCGCGGGGTCCATACCACGAATCCCATCACGCTCTTCTGCGAGTACCACAGCTTGCGCCGGGAAATTGGGTCGCACAAGCGAGCGGCTGCTGCGTTAATGATGTCTCGTAATTTCCTCTTGGCCACTTGCAGATCCGAGGAGGTTGGCACTTCACTGAAGCGGCGATTGGTATACTCTCTGAAGCCGGCCCGATCGGCCTTCTTCTGATTGATTAACGTTGGGCGCTCAGAGGTTATGAAATCGGGTAATCAGGTGGTCTGACCCCAAAGAGATGACGGTTGGACTCAGGAGATCAGGGGATGCAATGGGAATGTCTGGCGAGCTGCTGCACCTCCTCATAATCCTAGTGGGGGCATCCTCATTCACCTCATGTGGAGAGTTCAATCTGCTCTGCCAAAGCAATGTCACGCTGGTCGCTACCTAGGAGAGAATGCCATAAAGTGTGATGCGCATTAAAGTCCCTTAGAACCAGATGATTATGACCGATCTCTCGATTTAAGGTCTTGGGCCCATAAAAGGAGCACTTATTATCCGATTTTACAAAAATTTGGGACAGTGAGTTGTGTTAGGTCCTTTAACATTCTTCTTTAATTTGGCTCAGATAGGTGCAGATTTGGATATAGCTGCCATATGGACCGATCTCTCGATTTAAGGTCTTGGGCCCATAAAAGGCGCATTTATTATCCGATTTTGCAAAAATTTGCGACAGTGAGTTGTGTTAGGTCCTTTGACATCCTTCTTCAATTTAGACGAGATCGGTAAAGATTTGGATATAGCTGTCATATAGACCGATCTCTCGATTTAAGGTTTTAATTTGGCTCAGATCGGTCCAGATTTGGATTCAGCTGCCATATTGACCGAACTTTCGATTTACGGCTTATTTATTGTCCGATTTCCCCGAAATTTGGGACAGTGAGTTTTGTTAGGCCTTTCGAAATCCCTCGTCATTTTGGCCCAGAGAACCCTAGAACCAGATGATTATGACCAGATAGTAACCCACTTATGTCGGGGTTGTAAGCTTGGCCATTAATTGGGACACAGCTACCAACCGGCGGTATGTACACGTTGTATTGCTCTATCTCGGCAGTACCGGACTTGACTGCTATCCACATACACTCAATGTAGGGGTCACTAGCGCCAGGCGCAGGCGAGATGGGTCTTTATTGCACGAAATGGTGTATCGCGAAGGCCAACCCCCAACCTCCATTCCTTGAGCGATCCTTGACAACTGCGCAAGCTGCAGGGGTTGGTCACCTTTGGCTCCTGGATCGCTGCGACCAATATATTCTTCCGACTCATAAAATCCACAATCTCATCGATCTTGCCACGGAGAACGTTGCAGTAGTTGCAAAAATGATACACTTCCCGGCCCTGGCCTGGAAATATTGGGACTGGGATGCTACTGTTGCGTGTATTGCCGTACGTGAAAGGTCGGGGGGCTCACATATTCCGATGAAGAGGACGCCAAAGGCGACGACGACGACGTTTGTGAACCACTGCTGGCTATGTTCGCACAGCACCTTGGAACATATCCAGTATGACTATACTGCCGTAATGAAGTGAAGCCAGAGCAAGATTGGAAATGTGCCCACTCCATGCCCATGCTTGACAACAATGAAATGACTCTGTACGACTAAGTATAGTATAGACAAGTAAAGGCATCGTCAGTCAATATCACGCATCCCATTTCGTGTTCCTTAGCTAGAAGTTGGGAAGTTCGACTCCGCAGCTCCACAGTTGGTGTTTCATTTCAAAAATGTATCATTTAAACATGTTTACTAAAATTTTCTGACATTTTCGTACAACACGAAGCAAGCTGTATTAATTAAATTTTCTCCGAAATAGAATTACAAGATTGTTGTTGTTGGTTTTGTCCATTGGCAAAGTTTGTTTCATGTAAAATTCCATTAAACTCTTTTGTAGATTTTATGCCGTACGCTTCTTTTTATGGCTATGCCACACAACTATGCCCGCATTGCAACGCGTAATTGAATTTTTGCCAGAGCCTCCTCTTCCTTTACGGAAGTGGGGAAAAAAAAGTTGCAAAAACTTACGCATTGTAGTTTTTCCATTGGCAATGGCAGCATTTATTTGCCACTCGCTATTCAGCGCACCAGAATGAGATGCATTCGCAGCAGAGGGTGAATGTTTGTTTTCCCACGATGATGATTGTGTAATTCTTGACACAGGCAAGAAAGGTACCAACATACATTCGTACATACCTAGGCATCTATCCATACATCTCGCATAGACAGGAACGCGTGAAATGAGCGTTCGAGTGGCGGGTTGCATCAGCAGCTAGGCTAGGCTCCCCACCGCACCTTGGTGCGGCATGTGGCAAATCAAATTCAAAGTGAATTCAATTTCATGTTTTGCCATTGTAGTTGCAATGCCTTGCCTAGCTCACGCTTGGCAATTGGCGCAACCCAAGGGGCTGCAGGAGAGCCTCTGCGATTTTGGATGTGGATACGGTGCAGTGCGGCACAGGCTGTTTGCAGATACTCGCGGCTTTATTTACAACATTCAAATTGAATTTACCAATACTCTCGACTCTTGTACCAAGCAAAGTACAAATATTTATTAATCTTGGCAAATCATATTCATTGCCACATCTGCATCGGCATCAGCATCAGCATCTGCCACAGCCACTGCCAGTGCCATTGTTTGTTCGGTTTGGTTGTTGTTGTTGTTGTTCTAAATCTTGTTGCAGTGGCAATTGTAGCAGCATTTTGAGAGCTGACTTGATTTGAGGAGGAAATTAATTGATTGCTACATTTGTTGCGGATAAATCTCTTCAACAATGTCGATTGATTGCCCTGTCTAATTGGTGCAATGATTTCTAATGAAGGCACTGTGAATCAACATTCGTATACGCCACTACATTAATTAATAAGATATTGTGAAAACAAATAAATATTTGTTTGAGAATAAACTGCAAGTGGAGAATACACGAAATTATAACTGCAGTACTGGGAAAATGTCTGTGATTCTAAAAGTTTTTAGTATATGAGTTTTCAAAGTTCAGTTTTGGTAGGCAAAACTACTTCTGTGTAAAATTACTCTCCGCCATAGTGTGGGGGTAGGACCGTCTCATGCTATAGGAGAGTAACTTTTTGCAAATAGAGAAACGTATACCCTCAATAGTTTTCCTTTTGATACCGATAAGCAAAATACGATATAATATGTCGATCGGTTAACCATAGTCCGTGCTGCAACGACGTCCAAAGTTGGATGAAGTGATTTTTAATGAATCCAGTTGAATATTTTAGGCCATACTATGAAATTGGTAGACTAAGAACCCATTTAAATATATGAAACTTATTATAACAAGTAAAAGAGTGCTAAGTTCGGCCGGGCCGAGTCTTATATACCCTCCACCATGGATCGCATTTGTAGAGTTCTTTTCCCGGCATCTCTTCTTAGGCAAAAAAAGGATATAAGAAAAGATTTGCCCAGCTATTAGAGCGATATCAAGATATTGTCCGGTTTGGACCACAATTAAATTATATGTTGGAGACCTGGAGACCCTTTGGGGGCTCAAGAAGTAAAATCGGGCAATAGACCGATTCAGACCATAATAAACACGTATGTTGATGGTCATGAGAGAATCCGTCGTGCAAAATTTCAGGCAAATCGGTTAAAAATTGCGACCTCTAGGGGCTCAAGAAGTCAAGATCCCAGATCGGTTTATATGACATCTATATCAGGTTATGAACCGATTTGAACCTTATTTGACATAGTTGTTGAAAGTAAGAATAAAATACGTCTTGCAAAATTTCAGCCAAATCGGATAGGAATTGCGCTCAAGAAGTCAAGCCCCAGATCTGTTTATATGACAGCTATATCAGGTTATGAACCGATTTGAACTATACTTGGCAAAGTTGTTGGATATCATAACAAAACACGGCGTGCAAAATTTCATTCCAATCGGATAAGAATTGCGCACTCTAGAGACACAAGAAGTCAAGACCCATGATCGGTTTATATGACAGCTATATCAGGTTATTGACCGATTTGAACCATACTTGGCACAGTTGTTGGATATCATAACGAAACATGTCCGTATAAACCCGTTCGACCCGTCTGACCGTCTGTCCTTTGAAATCACATTACAGTCTTTAAAAATACAGATATTGAGCTGAAACTTTGCACAACTTCTTTTTTCGTCCATAAGCAGGTTAAGTTCGAAGATGGGCTATATCGGACTATATCTTGATATAGCCCCCATATAGACCAATCCGCCGATTTAGGGTATTTGGCCCAAAAGCCTCGTTTATTATCCGATTTTGCTGAAATTTGGTTCAGTGAGTTGTGTTAGGCCCTTCGACATCCTTCTTCAATTTGGCCCAGATCGGTCCAGATTTGGATATAGCAGCCATATAGACCGATCCGCCGATTTAGGTTCTTACGCCCATAAAATCTTCTTCAATTTGGCCCAGATTGGTCCAGATTTGGATATAGCAGCCATATAAACCGATCCGCCAATTTAGGGTCTTAGGCCCTTAAACTCCACATTTATTATTCGATTTTGCTGAAATTTGGGACAGTGACTTGTGTTAGACCACTCGATATCATTCTTCATTTTGGCTCAGATCGGTCCAGATTTGGATATAGCTGCCATATAAACCGATCTCTTGATTTAAGGTTTTGTGTTCATAAAAGGTTCATTTATTGTCCGATTTTGCCAAAATTTGGGACAGTGAGTTGTGTTAGGCCCTCCGACGTCCTTCTTCAATTTGGCTCAGATCGGTACAGATTTGGATATGCTGCCATATAGACCGATCTCTCGATTTAAGGTTTTGGGGCCATAAATGGCGCAATTGTTTTTCGATTTCGCCAAAATTTGGGACAGTGAGTTGTGTTAGGCTCTCCGAATTTTTTTTGCAACTTGGACGAAATCGGTTCAGTTTTGGATATAGACCGATATCTCGATTTAAAGTCTTGGCCCCATAAAAGGCCCATTTATAATCCCATTTCACTGAAATTTGACACATGTTAGACTTTTCGATATCCGTGTCGCAAATGGTTCAGATCGGTTTATTTTTGGATATAGCTACTTAAAAGACCAATTTTTAAACACAACTGAACAATGACTTGTACTTAAAAGTATTTGGTCCAAATTGGAACATATTTCTATGGGGCATAAGGTATGCATTTTTCACCGGATTTTGACAAAAGGTGGTTTACATATATACCCGAGGTGGTGGGTATCCAAAGTGCTGCCCGGCCGAACTTAACGCCTTTTTGCTTGTTTTTTTTATCCTACACCAGCAATGTGGTACAGGGTATTATAAGTTTGTGAATTTGTTTGCAAGGCTAAGAAGAGAGCTAAGAGAAGAGCTAGACCCAATGATAAGTATACCGATCGATTCAGAATCACTTTTTGATTCGACTTAGCCATGTCCGTCTTTCCTTCTGTGAATCCATGTATTATTGTAGCCAATGTACAGGTTGTATTCGTTATCCAAGCGTCACAAAATTTTGCACATGCCACATTTTTGGCATAAGGACGAACGCTATTGATTTTGGTAGAAATCTATTCCGATTTGGATATAGCTCCTATATATATGTATAGCAAATTTCGGTAAAGATATGGATATATATGTATCGTCCCAATTGCACTTAAATTGCCATAGAAATCAAATCTTCAACCGATCTGCTCAAAATTTAGCACGGATTGTTTTGTCATAGATCTGAACATATCTCCAGTTTCATAAACATCGGTTCAGATTTGGATATAGCCCCCATATAAATGTATCGCCTTATTTGCACTCATATGGCCGTTGAAACAGCAATTTTCGACCGAACTGCATAAAATTGGCAAGATTTGTTTTGTTCCTCATCTTAAAGAAAATGTCGTTGTAATCGACTCTGATTTGGATATAGCTCCTATATATATTTCGCCCGATTTACACTTATAAGGCCGTAATAAACATAATTTTAGCCGATCTGCACACAATTTGGCATGGATTGTTTTGTTACTGATCTTAACATATTTGCTAGATTTCATCAAAATCAGTTAAGATTAGAATATAGCTCCCATATATATTTATCGCCGGATTTGCGCTTATATGCCCGTAGTAACAACAATTTTCAAATGATCTGTTCGAAAAAAAATCGGTTCAGATTTAGATATAGCTCTCATATGCATATATCTTTATCCGAATTTATAATTGTAGGGTAGATGTAGGGTATTATATAGTAGGCTCCACCCGACTTTAGCCTTTCCTTGCTGGTTTCAAATGGCATAGTTCCTCACAAATGTCGCCAGCACTAGGTGTGGACCACCGCTAAAATTTTTTCTGATGTTCTCGCCAGGATTCGAATCCAGGCGTTCAGCGTTATGTGCTGAGATGCTAGCCTCTGAGCTATGGTGGCCTCCAAACGTAGTATTAGCCTGAAACTATTTGGTAAGATAAGTATGAGAAATGCTGTTTTATTTTCTTAAAATGGTAAATTTATTGTTGCTCTTGCAAATGCAAATTTTCCCATGAACATTCCATTAAGGAACTGGGGCAAACTTATCACAAATCAAGGAGTGCTGTCCGATTCAATTTTAAGCTCAATGATAAGGGGCCTCTTTTTTATAGCCGAGTCCGAACGGCGTGGCGCAGTGCGACACCTCTTTGGGGAGAAGTTTTTACATGGCAAAGTACCTCACAAATGCCGCCAGCATTAGGAGGTGATGCCTACTGCATCCTAAGTTCAATAATTAATATGGAATAATTAATTTGGAAATGTGCCTAAATTATTATTTAAATAGGATGATAAGGATTAAGCCTCTAATTTAATATTCAAACGTGGTCAATTGCTGGTATGCTAATTTCAAATATAGCATTTTACGAATTTCTACGATTAATGTGCGTATTATGAAAGCTAAAACAGTTGTCTCGGTTTAAGACGCATTTATTAGTTTTTTTTTTGTTTTTGCTAAAGACCTTGCTCTAAATCATACGCCACCTTTGCCTGCCATCGAGCGAAGTTAATATTAAATGTACGTCCTTGGCGGAAAATGAAGTAAAATGCTGTTGCAAATTGGCTTGTGCCATTTTACTACAAGCATATGTTGGGGTCGTAACTTTTTTGTGTCCTCCCAGTAGAATATAAAAATAAAAACTCGACACATAAAGATCTTCGGCTGTGTGATTCGAGGTATACGACATGGCATGCATTAGCAGCGGAGAAAGGAAAAGAATAAAATCTGGCAAATATTTATTTAATTTTATCGGACACTTTGTATCGTAAGATGTGTGAGTTAATAAAACTGACAATGATGAGGTGTTTCTAATACAACACATAAACAAATACATCAGCCTAAAGATATACGGACACAGATACAAACACATGCAAACGCCCACCTCCACCTCTCCCCCCGACTCTCATCAACTCGAAGGAACTCATACATAGTGTCCAAGAATAATATCAGGACATCAAACACACAAATAGATACTTTGCTTGTAGAAGTAGTTGGGCTTTGGTTGTTTGTGTATGGGTGTAAGTATCTGCCGGATACATTGAAACATTTTGTATGCTAAAGCAAATATCAACAAATAATAATAGCAACAGAAACAGCAAAAGCTTCATTCACAGAGGTAGGATGGCAGGCATGCCACCAAACACCCCCTTAGTAATAAAAAAGAAAACACACACGCATGCACACAGGCACAGTTAGTATTTTTATTTTTATACTTTATGTGACCGCCGTCGTATTCTGCCTGCCCCGTTTGACTGGCCGACTGACCATTGGTGCTGTGCCAACATTTTTGTTGGTTCGATGTCTCAAATGCATGTCCTTTTTCCCTTCGTAGATTTACTCTTCTTATATTGTCATAAACAAATATTTTCTTGGTGAATTTGCTGTTAAACAAAAAAAAAAAATAATTGTTGGATTTTGTCCTTTGGCGCCCATACGAGTAAGCTCTCAAATCATTTGGACGCATGCGGTTTTCTACATAATTTGATTTTCTGTTGAATTCATTGAGTTAATTGAAACTTAAATTTGGATTAGCGTAAAGTTTTTGTGCGGCACTTCTGTGTAACTTTAAAGTTAATTGTAAATAATCTTTACGTTGGTACTGTTGCAAATAAATGGAAAAACAGTAAGGAAAGGCAAAAGTCGGGCAGAGCCGACTATATAATACCCTACACCTAACCTACAATTATAAATTCGGGCAATATAAAAATATATATTTATATGAGAGCTATATCTAAATCTGAACCGACTGTTAAACAGATAAGTGCAAATCGGGCGATAAATATGTACGGGTTCTATTGTACATCCAAATCTGAACCGATTTTGATGAAATCTCGCACACATGTTAAGATCAGTAGCAAAACAATATGAGGCGAATTTTGTGCAGATCGGTTGAAAATTTTAGCTACTACGGTAATTTAATTGCACATCGGGCGATACATATATATGGGAGCTATATCTAAATCTGAACCGATTAAGATGAAAATTTGCAGATATGTTAAAATCAGTAACGCAACAGTCCATGTCTAATTTTGTGCAGATCAGTTGAAAATTGTAGCTACTAGGGGCATTTAAGTGCAAATCGGGCGATACATATATATGGGAGCTATATCTAAATCTGAACCGATTATTATCAAAATCATAGCGTTTGTCCTTGGGCCAAAAACGAGATATGTGCAAAATTTCGTGATGATTGAATTACAAATACGACCTGCAATTTGATTACAAGAATACATGGTGTTGGAAATTTATGTATTTTTACTCTATTTTTTTTATTTTATTTTTTTGATATATCTTTTTATTGTTTCATTTATGTATTTACAAATTTATCATTTTATATTAATCATCTATTTTGTCTGTAATATTTAATCTAATGATTCTAACAATAAGAACCACCTTAATGTCCGATGGTACATGAGGACCTAAGAATTCTCTGTTGCTTTGCTGATGTTCTTTTTGTTATATGTCTATTATGCTAGTCTATTTGTTGCTATCCATGGCCAGTTATTGTCTGCCAAACACTTATGATTTGTTTCTTTTTCGTTGCTGTGGCGGCTTTCATATGTTCACTGAACTTTTAGCTAGGGTTCTGTATGAAACATTTTGTTTATATACTTAAATGCAGGTAGCAGTATAACACTAAAATTTAAGTGCATATGCACTGACTTTGCCTTGAAATGCAAATGATTGAAACAACAGTCTGGTTTTAGCTCTAATCGCCTATATAACTGCCTTGCTGTACAAATAAATGATATATATCTACATAAGCTAAGATTAGCGAACTTAATTAATATATATATCTTTTTGTGATTATTATCAAATAAATTTTGTGTGCTTATTGTAACGTTGTGAATGAAAAAAAAAGAACTGATTTTAATTTTGTAACTTAAATAAAAAAGAGAAAAAAACTCCTACATTAAATTTGGTGCCGAAACCCGGGAAAGTTAAAGACATATTTCCTATATGAAAAGAAGAAACATATAACTTTATATAAAAAGATAAAAAGGCAAGAAGTAAATTAAATTTAATTAAGAGACAAGCAACTAATTGATTACTTTGTGACACAATGCCGGATCTTGACCGAGCTATAGAGGACCAACGTCTACTAATTACGAGGTTGTCTCGTTTTATGGATGAATATGAGAAACTGCCCACTATTTCTAGAACCCGTGGAATATCGCAGACCGTTTTGGATAAGATTGAGGAAATAAATAGATTGTTCGAAAGCAACCATGAGAGGATATACGATTATATTCGCGACAGTTCAATTTCGACAAGTGATGTTCCATATTTGTCTGAGGATGTTTATTTTGCTTTTTGTCATGATTTTATGATAGCCAAAGGTAAATTGCTGGATGCTATGGTTGAATTTAATGCCACTATTTCGCCTACCCTACATTCTAGTACGTTTCATGCTTCGTCCCATAGAGGTGATAGTTCTTTGAATGATGTTCGCCTTCCCAAGATAGATATCCCGGTTTTTTCTGGAAATTATTTGGATTGGATATCCTATAGAGATATGTTTGTTTCAGTGGTACACAACAACCAGGGTCTGTCTGATGTTCAGAAGTATTATTATCTAAAGGGTTCGTGCAAAGATACACCATTGTCCATTGTGAACGACTATCCTGCTTCTGATACAAGTTACCAGCTGGCTTGGTCAGCTCTTACTAGAAGATATCATAATAAAAGGAAGATTTCTGATACGATTTTCCGGAAGCTATTTGATATTAGGAAATCTGATGGTTCATGTGATAGCATAAAGAATATTCTTGATTCGACTAGGACGTGTATTGCTCTTTTTACTACATTGCAGATAGATTGTGGGAATTGGGGTCCTATTCTCATCCATATAACTGTTTCTAAACTGGATATTCAGACCTGTAAGGAGTGGGAACGGTCATTGAAGGCATCGACGGAGATACCTAAGCTTGAGGAGCTATTTTTATTTTTGGAAACCACGTTCCGTACGTTGGAGTCTGTTAACGACCATGATCTGTCTATGGTTAGGCCCACTGTGAAACCTTTTAATAACTCTTTCAGGCCTTTGCAGACACGGAGGGTTCATTTGGTATCAAGTCATGATGACAACTGTCCTTGCTGTGGGAAAAGACATCTTTTGTATAAGTGTTTCCAATTTGCTGCTCAGTCCTCCACGGCTAAGCGCGACTTAATTTTTTCCAAGAATATTTGTAGGAATTGTTTGAATGTTGGCCATTTTTCTAAGGATTGTCGTTTACATACTCGTTGTCACATTTGCCAACTGCCTCACCACACGATAGTGCACAATGAGTTCTCCAATGACAGGCAGTTGGCGAGTTCTTCGTCTGCTTCCACTTCTGCTGCATCAGCTGATATTGCTGATGTTGTCGAGTCAGCCACCCCAGACCTTAACTGCCACTTGTCCGTATTGAATTCGATTGTCATGCCAAATGTACTGCTTGCCACGGTGCGTGTCATAGTTCAGACCCATTTCGGGGATTTTACTCTACGAGCGATTTTGGATCAGGGTGCCCAGGCTACTTTAATCACGGAGAGTGCGGCCCAGCTTTTAGGACTCAGGAGGAGTAGTACCCATGTTCGTATTAATGGAATAGGAGGGGAGTCCATCGTTGTTCGGAGCTATGTCAACTTTTGTCTCATTTCTTCATATGAGAAAGGGTTCAGACTTGAGAGCAATGCATTTGTGATGCCATCACTGACATCTTATCATCCAGGTCCTATTGGTCGATGTCAGTTGCCAGATTTGGAAGGCTATCACTTAGCCGATCCTCAATTTTATGGTAATGATAAAATTGATTTATTGATCGGTGGTGACCTATATGGCGACATCTTACTCCCACAGCAGAGGAAATTTAAAAAGGGTATATTTCTTCAGCTTTCTCATTTTGGTTGGGTTGTTTCTGGTCCAACAGCTTCCCCAGGGTTTTCCTTTGATGTGAATGTGAACATGTGTTCTCTGGATAGTTTGCTGAAGGCATTTTGGGAGCAAGAAGAATTGGTGGAAAAGAGAGCATCTACGCAAGAGGATAATTTGTGTGAAGAATACTTCAGGAGAACTTACAGTCGTGGAAAGGACGGTAGATATACGGTGGCGCTACCTTTTAAGTCTGAGTTATATGGGAAGGAGGCTCCTAAGTTCAGTCATACTGATTTTCTTGCACTTAAAAGACTGAAAAGTATGGAAGACCGCTTCGATCGAGACAACGGTTTGGCTCTGCAATACAGGAGTTTCATGGCAGAATATGAGTCTTTAGGGCACATGAGAAACATTGGAATTTATCCCCAGGCTCTCCGACAACACGGTTACTTTCTGCCACATCACGGTGTTTTAAGGGAGAGCAGTTCCACCACCAAACTTCGTGTTGTATTTGACGGAAGCAGCAAGAGGCCACCATATTCCTCACTTAATGATGAGTTGTGTTCTGGGCCTGCCCTTCAAAATGACTTACCTACGATTATAACTCGTTGGAGGCGATATAAAATCGGTTTCCGTTCTGATTTGGAAAAAATGTTTCGACAGATCAAGGTAATAGATCGCCATCAACCTTACCAACAAATTTTGTGGCGTGGGGCAGACTCGTCCATAAATATTTATGAACTACAGACCGTGACATACGGTACCAGCCCTGCTCCCTATCTCTCAATTAGAGTATTACATCAACTGGCTAAGGACGAATATCACACATATCCCGAGGCGTGTGACATTGTGAAGACGGATACTTACGTAGATGATGTCATTTCTGGTGCTGACACTATAGGCGAGGCAAAGAGTCTTCAGGAAAGATTGGTAAAATTATTGGCTTCGGGTGGTTTCAATTTGAGAAAGTGGACCTCAAACTCAACCGAGCTTATGGAACATATACCCGACGAATTCAGAGAGAAGGTGGATTTGATCGCTTTTGAAGAGCAGAATTTAGTCAAGGCTCTAGGACTAGCCTGGGACATCAGAGGCGACTCTTTTACATTCAAGGTCAACTTCCAAAGTCAAGATGAAGTTACAAAGAGCAGCCTTCTATCAGACGCTTCGAAACTCTATGATCCTTTAGGCTGGTTGGCGCCAGTTACTATTAACGCTAAGGCCACCTTTCAGAAACTTTGGTTGGAAGGTATTGATTGGAAGGACAGGGTTCCTTTTGCTATTCAAACTTATTGGACTAAATACATCGCCGAATTGATAAATTTAGAGCGCATTAGGATTCCGCGCTGGATTGGATGCTTCAAATATAGCAGAATTGAGCTACACGGCTTCTGTGATGCTTCACAGACTGCTTTTGCTGCTGCTGTCTATGCAAAAGTTCTATGTAATGAGAAGCCTACCGTACATCTTTTGCAGTCGAAGACTAAAGTCGCCCCCTTAAAAGTTTTGTCGATACCCAAGTTGGAGTTGTGTGGAGCTAATCTTTTGGCACAAAATTAAGAATCAGCTGGATCGCGAAATTAGTAAAATATTTTACTGGACTGACAGCATTACAGCCCTATGTTGGATAAGGGGCGAATCAGCGAAATGGAATGTCTTCGTTGGCAATCGGGTGGCCGATATTCAGCGATATACCAATATTTCTGAGTGGTTTTATGTATCATCGCACGATAACCCTGCCGATTGTGCTTCTCGAGGCATCCCAGCTACAGAATTGGTGAACCACGAACTGTGGTGGTCCGGGCCTGAATGGCTACTTCTTTCTCAATCTGAATGGCCTCCACAACCTACTAGCTCGTACGAAACTGATCTAGAAAAACGGAAACAAAAAATTGTTATCAATCTCGTGACAACACCTGATTATCCTGAATTGCTCAGTAAATTCGCTTCATTGACACGACTGGTGCGAATCACTGCAGTTATATTAAGATTCTACCATAACATTAAAACAGCAACACAACATCGAATGTTTGGTTATCTTAAAACGAAAGAATTAGATGGTGCACTGAATCTATTAATATTTTTGTCTCAACGTGTGGATTTTGATGATGAACTTACTTGCCTGCAGAAGGGATATGAGTTATCGAAGGCCAGCGGAATTGCAAAGCTGTGTCCATTTATTGACGAAAATGGAATTCTCAGGGTTGGAGGTCGATTACAGAAAGCTAAGTTTAACTATGAATATAAGCATCCTATCTTATTATCCAAACACAATCCTCTTTCTCGCTTGATTCTTTCAGATGCTCATGTGAAGACGCTTCATGGCGGACTTACTCAGATGCAGGCATATGCAACGCGGAAATTTTGGATTATATCGGCCCGTAATATAGCTAAACAGGTGCAAAGGAAATGTGTAACGTGCTTCAGGTATAAAGCAAAAACAGCTGAGCAAATAATGGGTGACCTTCCAACCGTTCGCCTGCAGCCAACACGCCCATTCAAACATAGTGGAGTAGACTATGCGGGACCAATCACTATAAAACAGTCAACCGCTCGCAATTCTGTCACGACGAAGGGTTACATATGTCTCTTCATTTGCATGGTAACGAAAGCTCTGCATCTGGAAGCAGTTACAAGTTTGTCTACGGATTCATTTATAGCTGCTTTTCGAAGATTCACCTCTCGCCGTGGAGTGTGTACGGACTTGTACTCTGATTGTGGTACAAATTTCATTGGGGCAAATAAAGAGTTAAAGATTCTGCAGCGGAGAAGTCGTGATTCGGTTCCAGAAGAGCTCTATGAAATACTGGCAAACAATGGAACGAAATGGCACTTCATACCACCAGCCTCCCCCAATTTTGGCGGGTTATGGGAAGCAGGGGTGAAGTCAACCAAACACCACTTAAGAAGAACCATGGAGAACCGTATTTTAACCTTTGAAGAGCTCACAACTCTGCTAGCCCAAATTGAAGGATGCCTGAATTCACGACCCTTGTGCCCATTATCTCCTGATCCCAATGATTGCACCGCTCTAACACCAGCACATTTCATTGTGGGTGAGCCTATCTTATCAATCCCAGACGAAAACCTCCTTGATTGCTCAATTGACCGTCTCACTCGATGGAAAGTGGTTGAAAGACTAAAACAACAGTTCTGGAAGCGTTGGGTTAGTGAGTTTGTGAACCGTCTTCAATCGCGACCAAAATGGCTTAAACCACAAAACAATCTTGAAGTTGGAGACCTGGTTCTAGTGTTTGATGAGCGTTTACCCCCTGGCCAGTGGCCCTTGGCTCGCATTTCTGAAGTACATCCGGGTTCAGATGGTCGAGTACGTGTTGTTTCAGTTTTCTCAAATGGAAAAACATACAAGAGACCAGTTTCAAAAATCGCACTTCTTCCTATTAAAGATAATTTTCAAGTAACTACAAATTAACAAAAATGAGTTGCTGTGAGTCGAGGCATAGCACGGTGATCTCGAGAAAAACCGAATAAAACACCTCAAACCCCTTATTTAACTTTGTAAAGAACAGTTGTTCTTTGTGCGGGGGAATGTTGGAAATTTATGTATTTTTACTCTATTTTTTTTATTTTATTTTTTTGATATATCTTTTTATTGTTTCATTTATGTATTTACAAATTTATCATTTTATATTAATCATCTATTTTGTCTGTAATATTTAATCTAATGATTCTAACAATAAGAACCACCTTAATGTCCGATGGTACATGAGGACCTAAGAATTCTCTGTTGCTTTGCTGATGTTCTTTTTGTTATATGTCTATTATGCTAGTCTATTTGTTGCTATCCATGGCCAGTTATTGTCTGCCAAACACTTATGATTTGTTTCTTTTTCGTTGCTGTGGCGGCTTTCATATGTTCACTGAACTTTTAGCTAGGGTTCTGTATGAAACATTTTGTTTATATACTTAAATGCAGGTAGCAGTATAACACTAAAATTTAAGTGCATATGCACTGACTTTGCCTTGAAATGCAAATGATTGAAACAACAGTCTGGTTTTAGCTCTAATCGCCTATATAACTGCCTTGCTGTACAAATAAATGATATATATCTACATAAGCTAAGATTAGCGAACTTAATTAATATATATATCTTTTTGTGATTATTATCAAATAAATTTTGTGTGCTTATTGTAACGTTGTGAATGAAAAAAAAAAGAACTGATTTTAATTTTGTAACTTAAATAAAAAAGAGAAAAAAACTCCTACACATGGACTCACAGACGTACGGACGGACATGGCTTAAACAAATCAGAAAGTGATTCTGAGTCGATCGGTATACTTATCAATTGGTCTAGCTCTTCTCCTTCTTAGCGTTGCAAACAAATTCACAAATCTATAATACCCTGTATCACAGTGGTGGTGTAGGGTATAACAAGTAAAAAGGCGATAAGTTCGGACGGGTCGAACTTTGGATACCAAACACATCGGGTATATATGTTAACCACCTTTCATCAAAATCCGGTGAAAATTGCATACCTTATGTCCCATAGCAGTTATATCGATATATGTTCCGATTTGGACCAAATACTAATAAGTACAAGTCATTGTTCAATTGTGTATAACAATATATTAGTCTTTTTAGTAGCTATATCTAAAAATTAACCGATCTGAGCCATATACGATACGGACGTCGAAAAACCTAACATAAGTCACTGTGTCAAATTTCAGTGAAATTGGATTATAAGTATGTTTTTTATGGGGCCAAGACTTTAAATCGAGATATCGATCTATATGGCAGATATATCAAATCTGGATCGATTTTGGGCAAAGTAGCAGAAAATTTTCGAAGATCCTAACACAACTCACTGTCCCAAATTTCGGCAAAATCGGACAATAAATGCGCCTTTTATGGGCCCAATACCTTAAATCGAGAGATCGATCTATGTGGCAGCTATATCCAAATCTGAACCGATCAGGGCCAAATTAATGAAAGATGCGGAAGGGTCTAAGACAACCCACTGTCTCAAATTTCAGCAAAATGGGAAAATAAATGTAGCTTTTATGGGCCTAAGACCCTAAATCGGCGAAGCTGTAAGGAAGGTCATACAGTAAAAAAAAAAAATAGTTACGTTCAATAATGCTACGTTTATGGCTAACGTTTGATTTGTTGAAGCGAAACGTTACTCGGTTCCAATAAAAGAAAAACTTCGTGATGAAAGTATTTTGTTTGTAGTACAAAAATCCCAAACGTTTTATTTTTTTGCGTGTAGAAATTTTTAACCCGTTTTCAAACAGGTCTTATAAAACTCAATCTTACAGAAGTATGTCTTTTTACCGTTAAAGGATTCCGGGTTAAAAAACATTTGAATGTAATAGTTTAATCCGTTGCGTAAAAATACTATGTTTTACACGTCTGAAGCCGAAGAGGCACTAAAACCAAATAGTAGCTTTTGTGGCCAAATAGTTCATTTTGGTACTATAAGATCCCAAATAGAATGATTTTTGCACAAAATTCAAAATTTGTCAGACCAACCATGTTCCAAATTTACGATTTCCTACTCCATTTGCTAAGTGTAAGGGTTTTTCCAGAATTTGGGGTAGTGTGAATATCTGGTCTATGGGTATTTACCATGTCTAATGCTACATTGATAGGATTTAACTTTCTCGTTGACTTAAGATTTTAACCTCTCACACAGAACGCTCTTAAAAATGTTGATTCGATGGGAAGGATACTTATTCACCAGTAATGAGCATATAGTCCTAATTCCAATTATTATTTTAGGCGGATTGCGCAGACGAGGTTGTGCATGTGTCTCATCTTCTCCGGTCTTGAATAGTTCTGCTGGCAACCCATTGGTGCCTGCTGTCTTGTTGTTCTTCAGACGGCTCACCGCTAACGATGCGCTGTCTTTGTTGTTGTCAACATATTCAAGGCGTATTTCTGTATCTTTTACCAGTTTTTCTATCTCTGCAGAAGGAAGGGGACCATACCGATGTAAATGTTCGGTAGAATTTTCGGACTTCAGTCTGACACCTGAACATCTGGATTCGCTCACATTCAAATCGTTATATTTCTTTATTTTTCTGCGAAATAGCAGACGTTTCTGCCTGCTTCTGTCCTAACCTTCGTCTGGGTATTCGCTACTGGCTGCAGCTGCTCTATGTATGCAGCATTCTTGGTTTCAGCGGAATTTTGACAGTCCAGGTCGTCCCCTACTTTACAAAGTTTTCTAATGAAAACCCCGACTTTGTGTTAACATCTTCCTTATTTTAATTCAATATCTTAAAGTTTCTTGCTGCACATTAATTTCGAGCCCAGACTTTAATCTCATTTGTGGATAATGAGGAAAATTTTCTTGCTGCTCACAGTTCAATAGCCGTCGGTATTGTTTGTTGGTTTACTTACCTACCTGCCTGACATTTTCGCGTAATAACTTAAACGCTAGAAACCATTTAACACTTTGCGCTTTGAGCATGGCTGCCAAAACAGTTTATGAATGTTTCATTAGATTCAATTTTATTTGAATATTTTAAAGGCTAATTTGTCACTATATGGGCGTTGTTATTGTTTTATTGTTATTTGGTTTTCAAAGCAATCTTTAGTTGTTACTGCTGTGGGTTGTGGAAACGTTGCTGTTATTGTCGTTATTTTCGCTGTTATGCAGGCCATCAATTTTTTATAACCTCGAGAGCGGTTATTAGAAAAGACCGAGGACAAGAGGCCATCCATGGCAGCGGGGTCCTCCAAGCTGATGAATCGATGCAAAAATCACACCTTGTTGGTATGTTTGGTTATTCAAGTGTGAGTTTATATTTTAATATTTTATAATTAAAAAGCTAACACCATAACTCAAATAGGCGTCTATGTGTGTATGGGTAAGTTTTCAGACTAGGATGTACAAACACACACACACAGACACACGCACACAAACTTAGTGAACTTCACATGGATGCCGTTTGTACACGTAAACCACTATCACATTCATGCGTACTTGTGCATGTAAAGTATGTATAGCGACTTGTTCTGTGTGTAGGTGTATTTGTGTAAACAATCAACAAACAAAATCCTTTACAAATATTTGACTATATACTTCACATGAACACATACACACACTGGAATACAAACACAGACACTCGAGAGTTTCCTAGTAACAGCACAAAGGCGCGTAAAACGTTACTTTCTATTGACAGACGTATTATTTTGTGTTATGGAAAAACATTTACTGTGATACTTCATGCACACATGTGTGTGCGTGCATATGCCAGTTTACAGGCTTTACTATTTTTAAATTTTAAATATTTAATTAATTGTTAAATATTATCTAAAGGCAACACATTAAATTTCAATGTTAGGCATTTGATTGTTAAAGGATCAAAGAGAAATTTCAAAGTGAACCATTAGCAATTCAACGTACATAAATGATTCTTTTAATGCCAAACCGAATAAGGCAGAATAATATAGACGAATGGTAGACTTTATACTGAAACTAACCGAACCGGGCCCCCTCCGCTGCTTCTTCCTTTTTAAAAATATCTTTTATTTCAGCCCCCTATTGCAATAGTCAGCAAAAACATCCTATTTGGGGGTTGTTTTATGGGTGGGGTGGCCCCATAGACACTTGTTCGCGAATGTTGATATTAGATTCGTGCTCTACTTCAAAAACCTTTTATTTGAACCCCATATTGGTCGATAAATTTGACATCTTTGGGGTATGTTTTAGTCGAGGGGCGGCCCCCTAAAATCTTGGTCCCTCATTTGGATATCAGATTCGTATTCTACAATCAAACCCTTTTTGACGCCCCTACTGCCATGGTTCATAAATATGTCCGTTTAGAGGTGTTTTGGGGGCTTGGGTGGTCCCCATACTTGGTCCCACAATTGGATATCGGATACGTTTTTCGCTGTTAAATACCTTTTATTTGAGTCCCATATTGTCGTGATTGGTCTATATATATATTTGGCGGGTTTCGGGTGGGCCGTTTTTGAATCTATGTGGAAAATACAAGCAAACAAAATTGATTTTTATTTATAAGAAGAAGAAGATTATTTAATAATCGTGTGTTTGTTCCAGGGCTGCGGAGAAGAAGTCGAAAAGTTTCGCTCGAATCCCGCGAATGGAACTTTTTAGACAAAAATTTTTTTTTGGAAAATTTCGGCCTAGATTGGCACGTATTAAGACATTAATACAATAAAACATGGATTTATTGCCCGATTTTGCTGAAATTTCTCTGCACCTAAAACATATATGATCCAGATGGGTCCCTGTTTCGATGTAAAGAATGATATAGTGGAGGCCACGGTAGTGCAGAAGTTAGCAAGATCCTCAATGACTGGGCTGGCGAGAACGATATAAAAAATTTTAAACAGTGGGTTTCCCCTTCTAATGGTGGCGAAACGTGTGTGAAACTATGCCATGTTAAACTTCACTCCAAAGCGACACACCGTTCGGACTCCGCTATAAAAAGAAGGTCTCTTATCACTAAGAATGAAAGTGAATCGGAAAACACTCATTGATATATGAGAAGTTTACCCCTGGTGCATTTGCATAAATTTTTAAAGCCTGTAGCGCGATTACAACTCACAGGCACACAGTCAGATGGACGGATAGACGCTCAGACACATGGACATCGTCAAATCGTGTTAAAATTTTACGACGATGAAGAATATATACGGTGGTATCAGAATCGATGAAATGTTAGAGTGGACAAAAGTGCATCTTATTTCAGATTGCCGCTTTTAATTAACGCAATCTTACCGATTTTAAAATTTGAAATGTTATGGCGATCAGATCGATTTGTAATCAATCACATATCACTTTTTTTAAGCCCAAAGACAAGCCAAATGAATTTTGGCAAAAACCGGTTCAAATTTAAATATAACTCGTATATATATATATATAATTCGATCGATTTATAAGCTCGTAGTTACTACAATTTTAAACCAATTTGGACGAAATTTAGCGCGGAATGTTTTAATAGCCACATTTAAGCCCCTGCTAAATTTCATTAAAATCGGTTCAACTTTAGGTATAGTTCCTATATAAAGTTAGAAGTCGAAGTTCAATTATTGGGCTGTATTGACTTCTGGTTGAAATCTGTAATGACAGTTATACCCAAATCTGAACTGAAGTTAATGAAGTTCAGCAGAGGATGTGTATTGAAATTCCATAAAAAATTTAGTGCAAATCGGTGGAAAATCGGTACATTATAATTTTTATGAACCATTGTCAATTTGACAATGTCTTGCTTGAAATTTTGTATGAGTGTAGGTAAACAAGGTTACCGATTGATTCTCGATACCCTTGAAATTTGGACGGATATCCTTTAAATTTTGCAACGATATTGTTTTGGAGCGCCTATGACATAATTTGCACTTTTCGCCCATATCACTCACATTTATCAAATATTTTTTTTTTACATATTTGCACAACAAAACTCTTTGGCATCTCGGTTTATATTTAGATATACAATGCGCCTTATGATTGGGTGAAAATCCTTTTCAAATCATCATTTATTGCAGTTTTAAAAGTATAAAGTTTAAAAAATTAAAGTCGTACATGTGTTTTTAGGAATGTTTTGGCCAATGTGAATGAAAATGATTTTTTTTTTCATACATCACCATCAATCGCATCATTTATCAAGCCTTGGTCAAAGCAATAAATCATTAGTAGTTCGATGTACATTTATAACTTCAGCAATGTGATTTATGTATCGAAAAAATAAAATTTATGGTCTGGATTACATTTCAAGTTGCATATTTAAATTTTGAAATTGTTATTTTAATTTCTGTTATTCTGAGATTTTTATTTTCATTCGCATAGGGCTTTTAAGATTTAAAATAACTTTTAATACCCATCACCATAGGATGGGGGTATACTAAACTAGTCATTTCGTTTGTAACACCTCGAAATATTTGTCTAAGAACCCATAAAGTATTGTATATATATTCTTGATCGTCTGGACGTTCTGAATTGATCCATTCGATCTAGCCGCTTGAAATTTTGCACGGACACTTTATACTGATGTAGGTCGTTTGGGATTGCAAATGAACCATTTTGGTTGAGATTTAGATATGGCTCCCGTATAAACCGATCTCCCGATTTGACTTTTTGAGCCCCTGGAAGCCGCAATTTTTGTCCGATTTGGGTGAAACTTTATTCCGATATGTCTTCCAATAACTGTTCTAAGTATGGTCTAAATCTGTCTATAACCTAATATAGCTCCCATATAAACTGTTCTCCCGATTTGAAATTTTGCATTCTGTGTTCTGTTACGACTTCCAACACCTGTGCCAAGTATGGTCCGAATCGGAACCTGATATAGGTCCCAAATAAACCGATAACCCGATTTGACTTCTTGATCCCTTACAAGCCGCAAGTTTTGTCCAATTTGGCTGATATTTTGCAAGTAGTGTTTTATGACTTCCAACAACAGTGTCCGATATAGCTCGCATATAAACCGATCTCCCGATTTGACTTCTTTAGCCCCTGGAAGTCGGCTAAGTCGAATTTTTGTCCGAATTGCATGAAATCTTGCACAAAGTGTTCTGTTACGACTTTCAACAACTGTGCCAAGTAAACCGGTCTCCCACGTCTCCCATGTAAACCGGTCTCTTGATCATCCTTATTCGGTTTCTAAAACCTTTAATTTTTGCTCGTTTGATAGAAGTTTGGTATGTAGAATTAAATAATGCCCTTCAACTACATATATTTTGTTTAAATTTTTAGCAGAACCCATGGTGTTGGGTTCCCAAGATTCGGCCTGACCGAACTTAGCACGCTTTTACTTGTTTTCGCTAGAATCTCTTTACTTGTATTAGCATTAGCTGTTGTTATTGTTTTATTTTGGTTTTTTATTTAATAAGAATTTAATGTCTTGCCTTATTAAATTCCAGTTTTCAGAGCAGCCTGCAGCAGCCAACGACTCAATAAAAACATTATTTGCCGATATTGTAACTTTTGTGCCGTTGTTGCTGTTGCTGGCTTTGCTGCCGCTGATGTTGTCTGTTGTCGTAGAAAAGTGCTCTTCACAAATTGAATTCTTCAAAAACATGACGAAGAACAACAACAGCTCGCAACAAAAACAAAACGCCATAAGGGGCTGTGAAAGAAGGGATGAGCATCCAAGAGACGAGGAAAACAAACGTACCAGAAAGTATCTGCAAACAAATAAGCAAACACCGTTGCTCCATCTGGTTGTGTACAGTTAACAATCCGGGATCCGGATATAACATCGATGCAGCGGAAGGGCAGGGAAACAAAGGATAACAGCAATAACGGTAATACATAATAACAAAATGAGTGTAGGGCAAAACGAAAAGGCAAAGACGAAAGTCTTCGATTAAATGCGGAAAACGATAATAAGGAAAAGTCAACGAAATTGTCGACAATGATGGTTATGAAGACGAAGACGACAACGATGACAGACTGCACAAGCTTGGATGGAAACATCGAATCAGTTTTTTTTTTTTGCATTATTCAGACGAGGGGTCTTTTGTTAATTTAGGTTTACTAGATAACAATCTTCATATCTACAGTAGGGTCGGTTTACACCAAAGCTAAATTTAGATTTTTTTACTGCTCTAAAAATATTTGCAATCATTCGTCTTCATTTAATTTGGATGGTCACCGGAGCTTAAATTTATGATTTTAATCTAAGATCAAAGCTTTCAGATATCGAATCCATTCCGTACTCACAAATGCCGTTGTAGCTTCAGCCGCAACCTGTTCATCACAATTAGCGATAAAAATTGTCCAGACATTTGTTGAGCATGATCTATGCTCTCAGTTATCAATATGACAGCTATATCAAGTTATGGACCGATTTAAACTATTCTTTAGACAGTTGTTGAGAGTCATAACAGAACACCTCATGCAAAATGTAAGCCAAATCGGATAATAATTGCGTCCTCTAGTGGCGCAAGAAGTCAAGACCCCAGATCGGTTTGTATGGCAGCTATATCAGGTTATGAACCGATTTGAACCTTATTTGACACAGTTGTTGGAAATCATAACAAGACACGTCGTGTAAAATTTCAGCCAAATTGGATAGGAATTGCGCACTCTAAACGCTCAAGAAGTCGAGACCCCAGATAGGTTTATATGAAAGCTATATCAGGTTATGGACCGATTTAAACCATACTCAGCATAGTTGTTGGAAGTCGTAATAAAACACTTCATGCTAAATTTCAGCCAAATCGGATAAGAATTGTGCCCACTAGCGGCTCAAGAAGTCAAGATCCCAGATCAGTTAATATGGCATCAAAACATGTATAGTAGCCAATTAGAAATCCCAACCGACCTACACTAATAAGAAGTATTTGTACAAAATTTCAAGAGGCAAGCTTTACTCCTTCGAAAGTTAGCGTGCTTTCGACAGACGGACGAACGGAAGGACGGGCATAGCTAGTTCGACTTGAAATGTCATGACGATCCAGAATATATATACCTTATGGGGTCTTAGACGAATATTTCGAGGAGTTACAAACAGAATGACGAAATTAGTATACACCCATCCTATGGTGGAGGGTATAAAAAATAGAGATATCGCATAGATTCTTCTTTTGTCCATAGGCAGGTTAAGTCCGAAGATGGGCTAAATCGGATTATATCTTGATATAGTCCCCATATAGACCGATCCGCCGATTTTGGGTCTTAGGCCCATAAAAGCCAAATTTATTATCCGATTTTGCTGAACTTTAGGACATTGGGTTGTGTTAGGTCCCTTGACATCCTTCTTCAATTTGGTCGAGATCGGTCTAGATTTCGATATAGCTGCCATATAGACCGATCCTTCGATTTAGGGTCTTAGGTCCATAAAAGTCACATTTATTATCCGATTTTTCTGAAATTTGGGACAGTGAGTTGTGTTAGGTGCTTCGATATCCTCCTTAAATTTTGTCTAGATCAGTCCAGATTGGGATATAGCTGCCATATAGGCCGATCTTCAGTTTTATGGTCATGCGCCCATAAAAGCCACATTTATTATCCGATTTTGCTGAAATTTGGGACAGTGAATTATGTTAGGTGCCTTGACATCCTTCTTCAATTTGGTCGATATCAGTCCAGATTTGAATATAGCTGCCATATAGACCGATCCACCAATTTAGAGTCTTACGCCCATAAAAGCCACATTTATTATCCGATTTTGCTGAAATTCGGGACAGTGTGTTGTGTTAGGCGCTTCAATTTTGTCTAGATCGGTCCAGATTTGGATATAGCTGCCATATAGACAGATCTCTAGATTTAAGGTTTTGGGCCCATAAAAGGCGCATTTATTATCCGATGTGGCCAAAATTTGAGACGACATTTTTCTGCCACATGCAATCGGTCCAGATTTGGATATAGCTGTCATATAGACCGATATTTCGATTTAAGGTCTTGGCAACATAAAAGGCGCATTTAAAGTCCGATTTTACTGATATTTGACACAGTGGCTTATGTAATGTGTGCATAAGGTATGCACTTTTCACCGGATCATGACGAAAGGTGGCTCACATACATACGCGAAGTGGTGGGTATCCAAAATTCGGCCCGGCCGAATTTAACGCCTTTTTACTTTCTGACTCTTATTAAGTATCCCTGTTGGCTCGAATTTATGTCTGTGGTAGATATATTTTTTTTGGAGGTCGACGTGGCGCAGAGTTTAGCACAACCGCCTATGACGCTGAACGCCTAGGTTCGAATCCTGGCATCATCCTGACATCGGAAAAAAATTTCAGAGGTGGTTATTTCCTCCTATTGCTGGCGACATTTGCACAAAGAGGTGTCGCATTGAGATACGCCGTTCGGACTGGACTAAAATAAGAAGGTCCCTTATCATTGAGCTCAACCTTGAATAGGACAGCACTCATTGATATTGTTCCTTAATGTAATGTCTATGGGCATATTTGTATTTGCACTAGAATTATTTCGTGGCATTTATAATCAAATTAGGGTTTTGGCCTGCATTTCTGCAGCATATTCTTCCTCTCCTCGAATTTGAGCAAACTGAGCCAAAGTAAAAAATGAAATCCTTGCTTTAGGCCATTCAATTCAATTTAAAACCTCTACGAGTGCAATTTAATAAATCTGTGCAGATTTTCATATAAAACTCTTACAGACACACGCACACTCATTCACTGACTTGTACATGTATTTCTTCATATACATATATGGTTGTGCGTTTTATATATGTACTTTCCAAATACAAAAGTGTTCTAGGTAAGAGTCATCTGATTTTATGGGTGGACTACTGGGTGCTCCGAGGTGGCATGGCTCTCTCAATGGTTGGCTGTATGAATTGACGCAATGGTTGTAATGTCTTGTACGAGTATGTGTTCAAGCGAAAAACAATAAAGTGCTTGTATACACAAAGGATATAGCCTGACGATGTCGTCGTCGTCGTCTTTCAAACAACCAGTTAAGTTGAAAGTTGTTACCAAAAAATAAAAATAACGAAAAGAGAAAAGAATGAACGCGAATATGAGTGAATTCATCCCAACCCCCATTGACCTTCTTTCCCTGCAGCCTGTTCAGAAATAAATTAAATAACAATGCTTGCAGTCGTCCATACGAGGAAAATACCCGATCACATTGTTCTGCGCTGGATGGTTGTTGGTTGGCTGGATGGCTGGCTGGCAGAATGACTGACGGAGTGATTCTCTGTAAGCAATGAGCACACTTTATTGTTTACCCAAAGTCGTTAATTTGGTAAAACCCCGCTTTCAATTATCTTATAAATATGAAAATAATAAAATGGCTTCAAGCAGCGCATAAAGTATGGAGCTGCCCTAGAACACATCCAACCCATTCTGATATACCCAACATATACCTAGTGTTTCATTTGATTTCTTATTTTTTCTTTTATTTGGCATCAGGATGCGAAGAAAATAAATTTGTTGAAGCTTTTCCATCAGTACAGGATACAGTGATAGGCAAAATGTGTGTTTCGAGAAACTATTTTTTGCTTTTAAGTCGAAGCGATGATGGCATAATTGATCATTTGGAATGGTTCATCTAGCAGTCGCTTTTTTTAACTATGGCTTATATCGTATCGCACATTCAGTACATGGTCTGTGTTTAACGAAAATGTATTTCAAAATTCATACTAAATCGAATTGTAGAAACATTTGATCAGGACAAAATCGCTATTGCCAGAGTTACAATATCGTCCGGAAGTACGGAGGCAGCTAGATATATTTCTGGCCTAAGCAATGCTAAGAGTTGCCTAGTGCAATCTTACATTTCTATTGGAAAGTTTGCCATTTTCTAGCATGATTGTATTCAGAAAGTTTTGTCATGCGACCATCATTTGTATTGTTTATTGTGATTTGAAAAAAATAATTTGTCAAAAAAAAAATGGAATTAACTTCTGAATATTTTTTGGAGGCCACCGTAGCGCCGACTCTGAACAGCTGGGTTCGAATCCAGGCAGGAACATCAGAAAAAATATTCTGCGGTAGTTATACCCTCCTAAGGTTGGCCACATTTTTGAGGTACTGAATTATTTGGTATGGCAGCCATGTAAAAACTTCTCCACAAAAATATGTCGCACTGCAGCACGCAGTTCGGACTCGGCTATAAAATGTAGGTGGCGCTCGCCCAAAGTCGAATTCCGTGGAGATTAAATGACCAACGACGCCCAAAAACGACCGTTGTACCTGGGAACATTGATGCCGTACCCTGAACTTATAATGCAAGATAGTCATGTGACATGCCGTGAGGAAAAGCAGTCGTGGGCATTTCTGCCACAAGCATACATTCGGTAATGTATAAACATCTAGTGGTAAAAAAGCATTGTTCTAGACGGATACCGTTCAATTTGACAATGGCTTAAAAAAGGCCTTGTGTTGATGCAAAGAAATTTGAAAAATTCGATTCGGCGGCGAAAGGTGGAACTATGCGTATGAGCCCGAAACAAAACAACAATCGACCATGTCGGATTTCAAAGACGATCCAAATCCGAAGAATGTTGCTCGACGAAAAACACGTCGAACACAAATGGTCGCCTCCCAGCGAACAAAATGTCTCATTTCAGACAATTCTGAATCCTAGCAAAAACATTTTTTTGGGGAAATTTCATTCCGATAGTTCGGGAAGTTTCATTCTGATATTTCGGGACGAATTCTAAGCGATTTCTGTTCCGCGCAATATTTGTTGGACCATTAGAGATTTTTTGTTCCGACAGTCTTGAAAGAATTACGAACAAAGACTGGCCGTTCTTTCCTATCATTTTTTTTTTTTTTTTTGTTTTTCTTCCAATTGTTCAGAAGGGATTCTTAATTATTTCTGCGCTGTTTGTCTGTTCTCTGGGACTCTGTTTCGGATTTATTTTGTCTTCTTTTTGTGCTTACTTTTGTGGCCCATTTCTATACCCACCACCGAAGGATGGGGGTATATTCATTTTGCTATTCCGTTTGCAACACATCGAAATATCCATTTCCCACCCTATAAAGTTGTATATTCTTGATCGTCGTACAAATCTAAGACCATCTAGCCCTGTCCGTCCGTCTGTCCGTTGAAATCACGCAACAGTTTTTAAAAAATAGAGATATTGAGCTGAAACCTTTTACAATTTCTTTTTTTTTTTGTCCATAAGCAGGTTAAGTTCGAAGATGGGCTATATCGGTCTATATCTTGATATAGCCCCCATATAGACCGATCCTCCGAGTTAGGGTCTTATGCCCATAAAACCCACATTTGTTTCTCCGACCAAACTGGTTATGTGGTGACTGTTCCACATTAGGTCGCTTTATTCTGACTAATACACCACAATTTGTTTGCCTGAAGTCTTCGGAGAAATTCGAAAGACGAATCATTTAGCACCATGGCAATGCAAGCTCTCACACATAAGCTTAAAACAGCGCCTTTTTGACCGGCCAAAACGTCAAGTTGATGGGTCATCCAGGGCTGTACGCCTGACTTGACACCCATTTCTTCTTTTTATTCCCGCACATCAGGAAAAACTGCATGATCAAAATTTTTGGCATATAGTATATGCTGTTAAAGCGTTCAATAACCATGTTTTGGAGGTGTATCAATCGGTATGCAAAATTGTGTAAGTCATGCTGGAAAATATCAAAGAGCGTAAGAAAGAATAAGAGGTGGCGTTAGAGGGCAATACGTGATGACGAGTGACAAAATTTAAAGACACAACATATTTGAATTGCTTACGATATTTCGTTTTTCCTTTATTGCAACTTTCGGTTGCAAAGAAACAAAGCAAAATACGAAAAAATTTTCGAAAGAATGCTCGAATCAAAACAGAATAACAGAACAGCCCTCAATGTGAATCCAATTGGAATACAATAAAAATGTTGTGTCTTTAACACGAGTTATTTTACGGTACGGGGAAGACAAAGCAGAAACCCTCTCTTGTAAAGGGTGATTTTTTTGAGGTTAGGATTTTCATGCATTAGTATTTGACAGATCACGTGGGATTTCAGACATGGTGTCAAAGAGAAAGATGCTCAGTATGCTTTGACATTTCATCATGAATAGACTTACTAACGAGGAACGCTTGCAAATCATTGAATTTTATTACCAAAATCAGTGTTCGGTTCGAAATGTGTTAAAATTTTGACAAATTTTGTTCAGCGATGAGGCTCATTTCTGGTTGAATGGCTACGTAAATAAGCAAAATTGCCGCATTTGGAGTGAAGAGCAACCAGAAGCCGTTCAAGAACTGCCCATGCATCCCGAAAAATGCACTGTTTGGTGTGGTTTGTACGCTGGTGGAATCATTGGACCGTATTTTTTCAAAGATGCTGTTGGACGCAACGTTACGGTGAATGAACACATTTCGAACCGAACACTGATTTTGGTAATAAAATTCAATGATTTGCAAGCGTTGCTCGTTAGTAAGTCTATTCATGATGAAATGTCAAAGCATACTGAGCATCTTTCTCTTTGACACCATGTCTGAAATCCCACGTGATCTGTCAAATACTAATGCATGAAAATCCTAACCTAAAAAAAATCACCCTTTATTAGATCTTATGCTCTTTGGAAAATATGACTATGCTTGAAAAATAATAAAAACACTATCATAGCCTAAATGACTACAGTGATACCGGGTACCATAACTTAGAGTATTTGTTTGTAACATCCGAAGAAAGAGAACTAGACCCATTGATAGGTATACCGATTTACTCATAATCATTTTCGAAAGCAATTTAGCTATGATATCTTAGCCATAACTAAATCTGAACTACTTTGTATGAAATTTACCAGAGGTTTTTAGATGGGAAAAAGACCACTCCATACAAAATTTCGTGCAAATCTATTAATAATTGGGCCAACTGCGATATTTTAAGTGAAAATCCGGCGATATATATATGGAAGCTTTATCTAAATCTAAACCGATTTTCACTTTTTTCGCTCAAAATACATAGCGTTTGTCCCTAGCAATTGGATAAGTATGGTCCAAATCGGTCCATAACCTGATATAGCTGCCATATTAACCGATCTTGGGTCTGGACTTCTTGAGCCTCTAGAGGGCGCATCTCATCCAATTTAACTGAAATTTTGCGTATAATGTTTTGATACTACTTCCAACAACTGTGCGAAGTATGGTTCAAATCGGTCCATAACCCGATATAGCTGCTATATAAACCAATCTTGGGTCTTGACTTCTTGAGCTTTTAGAAGGCGCAATTCCTATCCGATTTAGCTGTAATTTTGCACGTGGTGTTATGGTATCACTCTGATATAGCTGCCGTACAAACCGATCTGGGATCTTGAGTTCTTGAGCCTCTAGAGAGCACAATTCTCATCCGATTTATCACAGATTCTGTACAACGGCTTCTCCCAAGGCCTTCAACAACGTGTGCAATATGGTCTGAAGCGATCTATAGCTTGATACAGCTCCCATATGAACCGATCTCCCGATTTTGGTTCTTGAGCCCCAAATCAGCCCGTCCACATTCATTATTCTTTGTTTGCCAAAAAAGAGATACTGCGAAAAGAACTCGACAAATGCGATCCATGGTGGAGGGTGTATATGATTCGGCCCGGCCGAACTTAGCACCCTCTTGCTTGTTTCAATTCGAGAGGTGCGTATTAGGATTTTATTTAAGACTAACCGAACGCGGCCTGCTCCGCTGGGCCTTCTTTAACTCTCTAATATATTTTTAGGGTGGGGACTCTTCACCCTGAATGCGGATATCGATTTCGTGCCATTGTAGCCTATGACGCCGAACGCGTTCGAAACCTTGCGAGAACATCGGACAAAGCGGTGTTTATCCCCTCTTAATGTTGGCCACATTTGCGAGGTACAAAGCCATGCACGGTCATTTAACAAATTTTCCCCAAAGAGGTGTCGCACTGCGGAACGCCGTTAGGACTCGGCTGCAAGAAAAGGTCACTTATCATTGACTTTAAACTTGAATCGGAAAGCACTCATTGATGTGTGTGAGAATTTGCCCCTTCTCGGATCCTGGTGGGAGGGGAGGGATGACACCTCAAACATTTCGACTCAAATATGGATATCAAATTCGTGCTGCACTTCCAAATCCCTCTAATTTGAGTTCCATATTGCCATGGCCGGTAAATATGAACCGTTTGGAGGGGGTTTTGGGGCTGGGGCCGGCCACCGGCACTTTGCACTGAAAATAGATATCAAACTCGTTCTTTATTCGCTACGGAAATGAAGTTCAGTTTAGGGGGTGCTTTAGGGTGTACCCCAAAACAATTGGTTCCAAAATTGGATATCAAATTCTTTTCTACTCTCAAAAACCCTTCATTTGAGCCCCACATTGTCATAATGGGTCAATTATTCCATTTTACATATCTTTAGGAGCAAAGTGCCACTTAGACTTGGACGCAAATTTTAATGTCATATTCGTAATCTACTCCCTAATAGCTTTCATTTGAGTCCCATATAGCCATGGTCAGCTAATATGCCAAGTTGGGTGTATTTGGGGGTGGGCGACCTCCCATTACTTGGATCTAATGATTTATGCTATATTTTATATATATCGCCTAATACTTTTCATTTGATTCCCAAATTGACATGAACTTTGTTTACTTCCACCCAAATGTTAATACCATATTCGTTTTCTGGTCTCCAATACCTTTCATTTGATACCCTTATTGTGCCGATCGGACCACTTTGGGATATGGGTTGCGTTTTTGGGGTAAGGGGGGGTATGTGCCTCCACTCGATATCAAAAAATTATATAGCCTATGTTTCCTTCCAGACAAACGTACACAATTTATGATCATTTTAAGAAAATCGGTTTAGCCAAATATCATATAGTCAGAGTGGGTCTAATGCCGTTTGTAAAGGATGGCGTAACCACCTATATTTAGATCTGATCTTTTTCCTCCTTCCTGACCATTTTCGTAATCTACTCCCTAATACCTTTCATTCGAGTCCCATATTGTCATTCATGATCGTCAAATAATCCTATTTTAAGGGGTTTTGGGGCTGGGGCGGCTCCCAGATACTTAGACCAAACTTTTATTATGAAATTCGTACTTTACTCTTGAATACCTTTCATTTGAATCCCATATTGTCCCGATCGGTGCACTTTTAGTTTTGAGTAGTACTTTTGGGGCAAGGGGGAGGGTCCGTCCCCCTCCGATATCAAAAACTTATATAGAATATGTTTTTTTCCAGATCAACCTATACAATCTGTGAAAATTTCAAGGTAATCGGCTCAGCCGTTTTTGAGTCTATACGGAACAAACAAACAAACATACTAACAAGCAAACACAAATTGAATTTTATATAAAAATTTCATCAAGGCTCAACCATACTAGTCTACACATAAACTAAGTTTCTTGGTGTAAAATTTTAACAGACCATGGTGGTGATCCAGTCGAACTTAGCGCTTTTTTAACTGTTTCTATTTTTCTCGGTCTTCAGTTATTATCATTACCACATTTTCACATAATGGAGAGGCACTTCACAAATTTCAATAGTTTGGAATATTGGTTTTCAAATTTTACCTCGACTGTATTCGTCGAAGAATCGATATGTTATAGATTGTAACAATTTCAATATGTCTGTATATTAATTTATTGTACAAAGAGAAACAATAACATCCGTTTTGGCCATAGGCGCTCCTACGAGTTCGCCCACTCATACACCCACATAGAAGAATGTTAAAGGATATGCATGCATGCATGGATGTACGAAGCAATTTGCTTTCGATTGTGTCCACGGTTAGCATTTTGCATTGTATACACTTCAGATCAATCAAAGGAACATGTTTCAAAGTTGATTGCCCCGGGGCGATGGTAATGATTTTTACCTCCCCTCTCTACATATTGACCAATTCTTCAATTCATTTTCCTTTTCTTGGCCATTGTGATTTTCACTAACGTCACATATGACCCTTTAACCCATTGAGTTTGGGCTATCTTCTTCTCGCCATTTTCATTCATACAATCCGCGACGTGATGAATCTGTGTATATACCTGCTGGGAGGATTCTCTATTTGCTATTGATTCATTTGGATGGCGAGACGGACACCAGCTGGCGATTACGAAATCAATGGAGCAAAGGCTTGAAAAAAAAAAAAACTGGCAAAACCTATGAAGTATGTATTTTGTACGTATGTATTTAAGTCATAGTGGTTGAGTATCGGCGTTGTGTAATATTTTGGATTAAGACAACAGCATACAACAATCATTCAAAATGGCTTAGTAATGGCAATTATATAAGCAGCTGTACGGAGCACATACTTGGACTCTTAATTCATTACTAATTTTTTTAGAAATCAATGGCTATCTTTTTGGTTGGGCGTTGGGATGGGTATGCTACCATGCTATTCACCATGTTACACATAGTTTAATATAACAGACCAACAGACCATTTGGTATAGTAGGATTGATTTTTTTTGCCATAAATGCTCATAAAAAGTATGTCCATGTCCAGTGTGCTGAAAACTCTAATTGAACAGCTTTCATGAGAAAAGTATCCTTAATGTCCATGGGCAAAGTGTCATTTGAATTTGGTTGGAATGGACAGAAGTAAGAAAACACTAGGATCTTCTCAACATTTTTGGTTTTGACTTTTCTAATACAATCCATTATATTTTGAATTATCTAAAAAATTTTGCACCTGTAACGACAATCTTTGTTAGTTGCAAATGTATAATGGAAATCATTTGACTGTACAGACATCTCATCTTTTGCAACGATATTTCGATTTTGAATAACGTTTACAATTTGCAAATAAAGGTGACTCTACGACACTATTTCAATTAGCACAGCGTTAAAATATGCAAAAAAAAATGCACGGACACTCTCTCTCCCAGCAAAGCTTGTTACTACTTTAAGATGCTGTTGGCCACTTGACCCCGCCACCATGGGCAACAGCATCATCATGATTGCTGTCACCAGACTACTGCTGGCCAAAGCTTTTTGTACGGCCAGTTAGTACAGTGAAACTCAGTGACGTTCAAGCGAGACAAGTGAATGCTTGATAGCCAATCACTTCAATGGGGAAATTCGATGCGCTCAATGAAGGCGAGAGATGTGGTGGCATGATTTTAATTAAGAAAATCTTGCTATTATATTATTATTGTCACACCAAAATCATTCCCCTTTATTAATTCATTGGTGCATCACTTTTCTATGTGAGACTACAAACGATTGCAAAACGTAGAGTATTTGCGAATTGCTGCAATGCCAGCGAGGAATGTTGTTTAGTTTGAAGTCTGTTTCTGTTTTTTTTTTGCGTTGGCCATGTTTTGTAATTGTGGCCAATGACCATGTGCATTGCAAATCATAAGTGGTCAATACAGAATTGCCTAAGAGATCTGTCATACTTTATTATGGAGAAATATAGAAAACTAGCCGAACTGGGCCCGCTCCGCTGCGCCTTCTTTAACTCTCTAATATCCTTTAGGGTGGGGACACTTCGCCCTTAATGCGGCAATTGAAATCATGTCATTGTAGCCTATGACGTGGCGAGAAAATCGGACAAAGCGGTGTTTATCCCCTCTTAATGTTGGCGACATTTGCGAGGCAAAATGCCATGCATGGTCTTTTAAAAAAATCTTCCCAAAGAGGTGTCGCACTGCGGGACGCTGTTTGGACTCGGCTATAAAAACAGGTCCCTTATCATTTAGTTTAAACTTGAATCGGAAAGCAGTCATTGATGTGTGAGAATTTGCCCCTTCTCGGTTCCTGGTGGTAATGTTCTTCCTTAGAATATTGTTCTCATTAGAGGAGGGATGGCATTTCGACTCAAATATGGATATCAATTTCTTGCTGCAATTCCAAATTCCTTAATTTGAGCCCCATGTTGCCGGTAAATATGAACCGTTTGGAGGGTGTTTTGGGCCTGGGGCGGCCACCTGCACTTTGCACTGAAAATAGATATCAAATTCGTTCTTCATTCGCAACGAAAAAGAAGTTCAGTTTTGGAGGTGCTTAAGGGCGTACACCAAAACACTTGACTCCAAAATTGGATATCAAATTCGTTTTTTACTCTCAGAAACCTTTCAATTGAGCCCCATATTGAAATTAACTTCCAATATGTCTGTTTGAGGAAGTTTTGGGGTTGGGGCGTCCCGATGGGTACTTAGACTCAAATTAAATTAATACCATATTCGTATTGTACTCTCCAATACTTATCGTTTGATACCTATATTATCCCGATCGGTCCACTTTTGATTTAAGGTTGTGTTTTTGGCATAACGAGGAGGGTTCGTCCCCCTTCCGATACCTAAAAATTATATAGCCTATGTTTCCTTCCAGACCAACCTACACAATATGCAAAAGTTTCAAGAAAATCGGTTCCGTCGTTTTTCTATCAATACGGAATAAACGAACCGAATCCCATATATGCGTGATTGGCTAATTCGCCCATTTTGAGCTTATTTGTGGGGGAGGGGTGATCCGCTATACTTCAACATGAATTTGTATGCCAGATTCGTAATCTACCCTAGCGTACTTTTTATTTGATGCGCATATTGTCCTTATCGGTCCACTTTTGATTTTGGGTGGTGTTTTTGGGGTAACGGTGGAATGTCCGTCCCTTCCGTTATCCGTTAATTATGAAGCCTATTTCCACTTCCTGACCATATTCGTAATCTACTCCCGAATACCTTTCCTTAGAGTCCCACATTGTCATGATCGTCAAATAAACATATTTTAAAGAGTTTTGGAGCTGGGGCGGCCCACCAGGTACTTGGAGCCAACTTTTATTACGGAATTCTTACTCTACTCTTGAATACCTTTCATTTGAATCCCATATTGTCTCGATCGTTCCACTTTTATTTTTGGGTAGTACTTTTGGGGCAAGGGGGATGGTCCGCCCCCCTCCCGATATCAAAAAATTATATAGCCTATGTTTCCTTCCAGACCAAGATACACAATCTGTGCAAATTTCAAGGTAATATATGATTCACAAATATGATTTTTCAAAAATTCTTTTAGAAATGTCAACAAATTTTTTTCAAAGTTTGATTTTTGTTGTGAATTTTATTTAAAATTAATTTTTGTAGAATTCCCTTTCCGCAAATTGATATCAATGCTATTTTTTCGAGTTGTTTTTCAATAGGGAATTTGTATACCTTCCACCATAAGATACCGGTATACTAATTTCGTCATTCTGTTTGTAACTCCTCGAAATATTCCTCTAAGACCCCATCATGTATAAACATTCTTGATCGTCATGACGTTTTAAGTCGATCTAGCCATGTCCATACGTCCGTCTGTCGAAAGCACGCTTACTTCCAAAGGAGTAAATCTAGCCGTTGGATATTTTGCACAAATACTTCCTATTAGTGTAGGTTGTTTGGGATTGTAAACAGACCATATCGGTCAATGTTTTGATATAGCTGCTATATAAACCTGTCTGGGATCTTGACTTCTTGAGCTACTAGAGGGCGCAATTCTCATCCGATTTGGCTGACATTTTCCACGAAAAGTTTTGTTATGACTTCCAACAACCGTGCTAAGTATAGTTCAAATCGGTCCATAACCTGATGTAGCTGCCATATAAACCTATCTGGGGTCTTGACTTCTTGGTCCACTAGAGGGCGCAATTCTCATCCGATTTGGCTGAAATTTTGCACGACAAGTTTTGTTATGACTTCCAACAACTGTATTTTGTTGTATGGCTTCTCCCACGACCTTTAACATACGCATCAAATATGGTCTGAATCGGTTTTTAGCCTGATGCAGCTCCCATATAAATCGATCTCCCTACATTACTTCTTGAGTCCCTAAAGCGCGCAGTACTTATTCGATTTGGCTGCAATTTTGCACAATGACTTCTACTATGGTCTACAACATTCAATTTAATTATGGTCAGAATCGGACCATAACTTGATACATCTCCAATTCTTTTTTCTTTATCCTTTGATTGCCTAAAAACAGTTACTGGGAAACGAACTCAACAAATGCCATCCATGGTGGAGGGTATATAAGATTCGGCCCGGCCGAACTTAGAACGCTTTTACTTGTTTGTAGGGTGATAGAATATTTTTTCTCTACAAGACAATAATAATCAAACATTAATCCTTTTTTCCCCTTACTAGTAGCTGCTTTCAATTTTTATACCCTTCACCACAACTGTGGTACAGGGTGTTATAAATTTGTGCGTATGTTTGCAACGCTAAGAAGAAGAAAAGCTAGACCCATTGATAAGTATACAGATCGGCCTGAAATCACTTCCTGATTCGATTTAGCTATGTCCGTATGTCCGTCCATATATACTTGTGATCAAGGTACAGGTTGCATTTGTTGTCCCATTGACACAAAATGTTGCCCAAGTCACTTTTTTGGTCCAAGAACGAACAGTATTGACTTTGAACCAAACTTGTTTAGATTTATTGTAGATATAGCTCCAATATGGCATTTTAAGGTTGTAGAAGCCACAATTTGACTCTGATCCTTGCAAAATGTAGCGTGAGAGGCTTAATATGACGCCCCAATATGTGTGCAAAATTTCATCAAAATTAGTTCAGATTTTTCGAACATCTTCTAGGTCGAGATCATGTTCAATGCTTTCTATTCAAAGAATAGCATAGCAGAGAACTTATAAAAGTTGAGCAAGTGTGTGTTATTATTCGAGACACTTTCACTAGGTGGTGATCAACACCTTTGTAAAATTGATTAAGTCACCCTCCATAGCCAAAGACTATGGAGTACGATGTGGAGCACAGTTTTGTTTTGAAACAGGGCTCAATAAGTCCACTAACACTCCTTAGCACAGTAAGAGAGGTGAAAGCCTTTCCACTATTCCTTTACAAACTCATCAACAATGCTAAGAACAACAAACACATCAACATTGCCAAACTCTTTTTGTTGTGCAATGGTCATCCGATATAACCTTTTTAAGCCGTAGAAGCCACAATTTTGGTCCTATCTTAACGACTTCTTATTTTGTGTACAAAATGTTCGTAAAATGTCATATCCTGCTGCCTACTAAATTTTTTCGTTACACTAGTATGGAATTTTTGGGATATATGGGATAAAGATAATGTATTTATAAATTATATAGTTAACCCACTTAAGTGGGACTTTCTTCTGTGACGTATATATTAATATCTTTGGTGTTGCTATATTTAAGCTGTTGATGGTTTCATATGAATCACCTAATAGAGTCTAAAATAAATTGCGAACCGATTCAGAGCTATTAGGACTATTTAGGATGGGGCGTATATTAATTTTGTCAGTTCTTTTGGAACGCATCGAAATATTCATTTCCGACCATACATGATATATTGGGTTGCCCAAAAAGTAATTGCGGATTTTTCATATAGTCGGCGTTGACAAATTTTTTTACAGCTTGTGACTCTGTAATTGCATTCTTTCTACTGTCAGTTATCAGCTGTTACTTTTAGCTTGCTTTAGAGAAAAGTGTAAAAAAAATATATTTGATTAAAATTCATTCAAAGTTTTATTAAAAATGCATTTACTTTCTTTTAAAAAATCGCAATTACTTTTTGGGCAACCCAATATATTCCTGATCTTTGCAAGATTTTATAACGATTTTTAATTATGTGTCTATCCGGCTGGCCTCGCATTAATTGTAATCATGGCACTGTTTCAAACTGTTGAGATATTGAACTGAATTTTGGCACAGCCCAATATTTTATCTATACGCAGATTAAGTCATGGAACAAGCCAGACTATGAACAATCTCCCAAATTAGAATTTCGGGTCCATAAAACACATGTTTATTAAAAGTTTTCGCTGATATTTGTCACAGTGGGTTGTACTAGGCCCACCGCATCTAATACTTAGATATAGCTGCCGTATAGATCGATTTTACCATATTGGATTTTGAGTGCGTAGAAGGCGCATTTTTATGTAATACTATGCCACTCGACACTCTTACATTAGGCTTTCGATGCCGACGGGATAACTATGAGCACCACACGGTATAGAATTTTGAGCTCTCGTTATCACGCTAAGCTTAGATAGGAGCTTTCAGGCGCCTGCACAGGTTGCGGAGTGTAGTGGAGTGCTCCTTACTGAGTAATCGCGATTGTAGTCACGGGCAGTTAGTAGTATCGAGTGCTGAGTTTCAGTAAAAGATTGACCGGCACAGGCACTTATTTAAATTCTGATATGATGTGGCTAGTTATTGGCGCCTTTAAATAAAGAATGGTAACCACGTTCCAGCTGCGATTGGTCCGGACCGGAACAAGCTTGCCACATAGTCCGATCTCACGATTTGTGATCCTTAGCCCTAAAAGAGCTCATTTACTAATCGATTACGCTGAAATTTAGAGCTGAGACCCCCCGACATGCATGCCAAGTATATTTCACATCGCCATATAGAACAATCTCCCGATTAAGGGCCTTCGGATCAATGGCGCAATTACTGCTCGATTTTGCTGAACTTTGAAAACGCGATCGTTTTGGACTCTCCACATGATTTCTGAATATGGTCTACCATTTCCAAAGTGACATGCAAATCGGGGCTAGCCTGGATCATATTGGATTGAGGTCCCGAGAACTCTTATACAAGTCACTGTTTCAGCGAAATGGGGCAACAAATCATCCGCTGTTTTATGGAATTAAGAATCTGATCTTAATACTGTGTTTTGTTTTAAAACGAAATCAGGTAATAAATGAAGGTTTTATGGGCTTCAGACTCTTTATCGGCAGATCGATCTATATGGCAGCTATATCTAAATATAGTACGATCTGAACCATATTAAGGTCAGATATCGGAAGACTCAAAACAACTCAACGTATCTGTGACAAATTGCAGCTCAATATCTCAATTTTTGAAGACTCTGGAGTGATTACAACAGAAGAATGGACAGACGAACGAACGGACAGACACACGAACATTGTTAAATCGTCTTAGAACTTAGAACGACGATACGAAACATATATACTTTGTAAGCTCGGAAATTGATTTTTCGATGTGTTGCAAACTCAATGACTAAATGACTAAAATATCCAATGGCAGTGGCTATAAAAAAATTTTGCTGAAATTTGTAGTAGTAGTAAATTTGGATATAGCTGCTGGATATCGATTTGATTGCTACGAAATGTAAAGAATAATTTTTATTTGACAACTTGATATCCTGATGACTAATATTCCAATATCATCGTGTTCGGACCATATTAAGCTATATGTTGGTCCTAAGTTGGTCGGTTTCACGATTTAAAGTCTTAGTTGGTGAGTTGTTTCGTAGCCTTTGACTTTCTGGCTATATCGGACTAGATTTGTAGACCGATAAGATACATATCCAAGGATGTGGCTTAATGCCCTTTTGTTTGTGTTTGTGAATTTGAATGTATTGCGTATCTTGTCGCCCAAACTGTTATTCGTGGAATTCACTACTTGAGGATTTTAGGATTTTTGTTTATTTTTGAAAAAGCCATTCGATGTAACCAAAATTTAAGTGCCAAAGTCAAAAAGTATGTTCGCTGTTTTAAAAGAATTCTTTTGTTGTGACATCCATTAAAGATGGGTGAGTGCGAGTAGGTATACATGCTTCACCTCCAGACTGGATGTGTGTGTGTGGACGACGTGCATGGGCCATTAACGAAAATAATCATTTGTTTGTTAAATTTCGTACCCGGCCATTAGTTTAAGGTAATGAGGTTTGAGATCTATTGACGCAATGCTACTACTAAGCCTTGCCTTGCCACCATACAAAAATATGGTGTTGACAATCACAACTCTTTTCGTACTTTCAATGATCGCAAGAAGTCTCTAATATTATTTCTCATGCACAGAAATCAATCACGAATCGCTATTTTTTTCAGCAAACAAAGGCTGGTGTCATCATTACGACATGCAGGCAAAAGTTAACGAGGTGGGTCGTTTGCCTTTATTTGGAAATTAATAAAGGGAAAGTACTTAAAGTGTTTAATGGGTTAACTTTTGAATATGATTGTCCGGTGGGAATGTCACCACATTGAATTAAACAATGGTCATGCTTAATTAGATGTTGCTTAGTAACCGACTCAATTCTGAGGATACCACAGCGACCGTGAAGAGGCAATCGAGACACCCATATTTTCGACTCAACAACTGGTTAAAGTTTTGGTTGGAACGTAGATCTAAATCACTGTTGGTACCACAGGGGTATCGGCTCGATTTCAGTTGAGGGCCCTATATATAAGCCAGCAATAAATTAATGTTTTTAAGCGGTTTAAGTTTAGTAAACTTTCTCGCTACTTAACATAAGATGATGATGTAATTTAGGGTTTATTAAATGTTCATTTATCAATAACATCATAGGGATGTGCAATGAGGCAAATAATTTATGAATTACCAAGAAATCCGTTTGCTTAGTCTACAAATGGCCTTAAAGCTCCTCCGCACATATGAGAGTATGATGTCGTGTACATTATCTGAACGTGTCTTATCCAATGTACTATACTCAAGATACAAGCTAATGAATGCCATTTAGCACATAATTAACCCAAAAAATGTAACTCCATCTTGTTTAAACAATTTGTAGCCAAAAATAAAAAACAGTCGTTGATAAGATGCGCATCTCATTATCACTTGGACGTGAATACGACTCATTAGTGAGTGTGTGTGGATTGTGGATGGTTAGTCGATTAATGGATAATCCCCCTTTTTGAGGGTGTGTGCGATGCGCGATGTAGACGACTACAAAGAATCGATGGAGAAACATCATCGGTAGATTTTATTTTTTGTTCTCTTTCCATCCGTCGTATCGTTGAAGATGAAGCGTCAAAAACTTAAGCAAACATTATGAACTGCATTACGAACTGAGCGTACTATGGCGCATAACTTGAAGACATTTCCTATAGTAAATGTGAATGCATGAGCTACACTTCAAGAAAACTGAGAAGATGAATATGAAGTAGCACTAGGACATTCTATATATTTGCTTGCATAGTGCTTAAAGGAGAACGAAAAATGCTATATAAATGGGCCAGGAAAATTTAATAGTCGAAGGTTTTTTTTATATTTTTTCATATTAATTAATGGATTTTAGCTGGAATTTCGTTTCTAGTTATAATATATAAACAAAATGTGTATAGATACACACCAATAAAGAATGAGAGATGTATTAGTTTATCATTCCGCTTACACAACATCAGACAGAGTGCGTGCCATCTAGCTGTAGCTTTATAATCTATTCAACTTTGTTGGACTATTTTTATATCCGCCACCATAACACTTCAAAATATTGATCTGCGGTACCAAAAACAGATACGTTCCGTTCGTCTGTCGGAATCAAGCAAGAGGTTCAAAAAAAGATATCCGCTAAACAATTTGCAGATACTTTTTTTTGGTGTATGACATTAAGGATTGTAAATGACCAAATCGGTTGAGATTTGGAGATAACTTGCATATAAAATGGTCCTGCGGTGCAATTATAAAAAAAAAAACTCAGCTGAAAATAGAAATCACAGCCTGCTGACTGTTAGTAGTTAATTTTGATGCTATAACAGCAGTAATTCAGGATTGCTGCTAAAAAGTCCGTTGTTTGCTGAAAATCACTGTTGCTTAATTTTGGATGGGTATGTTGGAACAACTAAATGGAAAGAGGTTTTCGAACTTTGGATACCCACCACCTCGGGTATATATTTAAACCACCTTTCGTCACAATCCGGTGAAAAATGCATTTGCATTTATGTCCCCATAGCAGCTTTATCTAAATATGGTCCGATTTGGACCAAATTCGATACGGATATTGAGTGGTCTATTAAGTAAAAGTCATTGTCCAATTTTGGTCTTTTTGGTAGCCATATAGAATTATTTGAACCATAAATGACACGGATGTCGAAAAGCCTAAGTCACTGTGTCAAATTTCAGTGAAATCGGATTATGAATGAGCCTTTTATGGGGCCAAGACTTTAAAACGAGCGATCTGTTTATATGACAGAAAAATCCAAATCTGAACCGATCTGGGCCTAACACAAATCACTGTCCCAAATTTCGGCGAAATCGGATATTAAATGCGCCTTTTATGGCCCAAAGCCTAATATCGAAAGATAGGTTTATATGGCAGCTTTATCCAAATCTAGACCGATCTTAGCAAAATTGAAGAATAATGTCGAAGGACCTAATACAACTCACTGTCCCAAATTTCGGTGAAATCGGGGAATAAATGCGCCCTTTATGAGCCCTAGACCTTAAATCGAGAAATCGGTATATATGACAGCTATGTCCAAATCTGAACCGATCTGTGCCGTATTGTAAAAGGATGTCTAAGGGCTAATAAGGGCTAATAAAGGCATACCAAGGCCCATCTCATTGAGTGAAACAAGGAGTTTTTCAAGGTGGGATGTCTTCTATGCCATGCTCTAACGATGGCATTAAGATCGTATCGTATGTGGAACAATGTACGATAATGGCTACGCGTCTTCACTTTAATGACATCGATGTTAGCTTAAGCGTCTACCGTAATAATCATCTACTGAAATAATCGATCAAGTCACTACATCTAATTTCGCTGCAAGTTGTTGACGATATGGGTCACCAAATCTTCAGCCACATTTTGCACTACGTGGCTAAAGAAAACACATCGGCAGCATGAGAGATTGATGTAACAATTGATAGTCTTTACAAGTCTTCCGCATGTAAAACTGTAATTTGTAACTAAGTATGTAACTAAATTAATGTGCTCAAGTTGGTTACCATCGGCGTTTGTTGAAAAAAAAAAAAAAAACATTTTGGCCAACATAATACAATTAACTGGTCACTTGCAAACTATACAGCATCAGTAGGGAATCTCCACATGAGCGACACGCAGTAGAATATAATCCAGAACTGTTACAATGGGGCTCCACGAACTGTGGCGTATCCTAGGTGCCCATGATGATCACATACTTCAATAAACAAACATATCTGCAGTGCGAATGTGCAGATATAGGTTGTGTAAGCAAGCTCTACAGGAGGCCAACGTAGCTCAGAGTTTGAATCCTGGCAAGAAACTCAGAAAACAAGTAAAAGCGTGCTAAGTTCGTTCGAGCCGAATCTTATATACCCTCCTCCATGGATCGAACTTGTAGATTTTTTTCCCGGCATCTCTTCTTAGGCAAAAAAAGGATAAAAGAAAATATTCGCTCTGCTATTAGAGCGATATCAAGATATGGTTCTGTTCGGACCACAATTAAAAATGCTATATTGGAGACCTGTGTAAAATGGCAGCCAATTCGAATAAGAATTGCTCCCTTTGGGGCTCAAGGAGTAAAATAGAGAGATCGATTTATATGGGAGCTGTATCAGGTTATGGACCGATTCAGACCATAATAAATACGTATGTTGATGGTCATGGAGGATGCGTTGTACAAAATTTCAGCCAAATCGGATAATAATTGTGACCTCTAGAGGCTCAAAGAGTCAAGATCCCAGATCGGTTTATATGACAGCTATATCAGGTTATTAACCGATTTGAACCGTATTTGGCACAGTTGTTGAAAGTCATAGTAAAATACGTCAGGCAAAATTTCATCCAAATCTGATAGGAATTGCGCCCTCTAGAAGCTCAAGACGTCAAGTCCCCAGATCTGTTTATGTGACAGCTATATCAGGTTATGGACCGATTTGAACCATACTTGGCACAGTTGTTGGATATCAAAAGAAAATATTTCGTGCAAAACTTCATTCCAATCGAATAAGAAGTACGCTCTCTAGAGGCTCAAGAAGTCAAGATTCAAGATCGGTTTATATGGCACCTATATCAGGTTATGGACCGATTTGAAACATACTTGGCACAGTTGGTGAATATCTTAACAAAACACGTCGTGCAAGATTTCATTCCAATCGGATAAGAATTACGTCCTCTAGTGGCTCAAGAAGTCAAGATCCCAGATCGGTTTATATGGCAGCCATATATAAACATGGATCAAAATGGCCCATTTACCGATCTACACTAATAAGAAGTATTTGTGCAAAATTTAAAGCGGCTAGCTTTACTCCTTCGAAAGTTAGCGTGCTTTCGGCAGACAGACGGACGGACATGGCTAGATCGACATAAAATGTTACGACGATCATGAATATATTGGGCTGCCTAAAAAGTAATTGCGGATTTTTTAAAATAAAGTAAATGCATTGCATAAAACTTAGAATGAAATATATAATTGCCATTTTATTCGATAACCTTTTGCCATCTTCCTGGCAAATTTAGTATTCCACGCTCATAGAACTTCTGGCCTTTATCTGCAAAAAACTGAACCAAGTGCGATTTTATAGCCTCATCATTGCCGAAAGTTTTACCATTTAAGGAATTCTGCAAAGATCGAAATAAATGGTAGTCTGATGGTGCAAGGTCAGGGCTATGTGGTGGATGCATCAAAAGTTCCCAGCCAAGCTCACTCAGCTTTTGGCGAGTGACCAAAGATGTGTGCGGTCTAGCGTTGTCCTGGTGGAATATGACACCTTTACGATTGACCAATTCTGGTCGCTTCTCCTTGATGGCTGTATTCAATTTGTCCAATTGTTGACAGTAAACATCCGAATTAATCGTTTGGTTCCTTAGAAGCAGCTCAAAATATACCACACCCTTCCAATCCCACCAAACAGACAGCATAACCTTGTTTTGGTGGATATCAGCCTTTGAAGTGGTTTGAGCTGGTTCACCATGCTTGGACCATGATTGTTTTCGACTAACGTTGTTGTAAACAATCCATTTTTCATCTCCAGTTATGATTCGTTTTAAAAACGGATCGAATTCATTGCGTTTAAGGTGCATATCACAAGCGTTGATTCGGTTTGTTAAATGAATTTCTTAAAATACATGTGGTACCCATATTAAAATTGACGCCAAACAAACAAATGTAGACAAAATTTCGCGCACTTTTTTTCTAAAGCAAGCTAGAAGTAACAGCTGATAACTGACAGAAGAAAGAATGCAATTACAGAGTCACAAGCCGTTGAAAAAATTTGTCAACGCCGACTATATTACTACTATATTACCGACAATTACTTTTTGGGCAACCCAATATATACTTTATGGGGTCTCAGACGAATGTTTCGAGGAGTTACAAATAGAATGACGAAATTAGTATACCCCCATCCTATGGTGGAGGGTATACAAATATCCAGAGGTGGTTATCCCCCGCTAATACTGGCGACATTTGTGAGGTGCTATGCCATTTAAAAACATCTCCGCAAACATTACCGCAGCAATCCTAATTCTACCCAACTTGCAAGGAGATCACTTTGGACGATGTTTACTTACATACTCCCTGCTCCACTTTTACAAATTAAGTAAAATCTGGCCAAGCTCGACAATTGCTAAACTTTGTGGAGGCTGATGGTGCAGGTATTATTTTGATTGCAGAGTTTAGGCATACGACTTATCTACGTGTCAGATTACTATTTGGTAAAAATTTCTGCGTTCATTCGAAGGTAGAATTAAACAGAATAAAAATTCTGAAAATCAAAAAAATTTTCAGCGGTGGTTCCCCTCTTAATGCTGGCAACATTTGTGAGGTACTATGCCATGTAAAACTTCTCTCCAAAGAGGTGTCGGACTGCGGCACGCCGTTCGGACTCGGCTATAAAAAGGAGGTCCCTTGTCATTGAGCTTAAACTTGTATCGGACTGCACTCATTGATATATGAGAAGTTTGCCCCTGTTCCTTACTGGAATGTTCATGGGCAAAATTTGCATTTTTTTGCTTTTGTGGTACAACTTTACTTTAGGGTAAACTATTAGTTACTTTTGGGAGTCTTCTGGAATCCTTAAAGGGGTTTGCACTAGTAATATTGACATTGTACAGCAATATTGTAGTTTCACTAAACAGCTGGGTTCGTCTAGTGCAGTACGCCTTTATTACACAAGTGTTTTTTGGTATGAAGGAGATGTAGTGTCTGTTAGCCTCAATAAGGGTTTACACAATAAATTCGAACACAGTTCTATGTTACAATTAGTCCGTAATCGCATAAAGGAACCATCTCTTTATTCACTGTTCTTTTGTAGCAACAACAATGGCCATAAATCCAGTCAATTGTGTTATTTGCCAACATTTAGACAACATTAGAGGCGGTGTTACAAATCTTGTTTTATTTTCATTATCAAATAAACATGCAAAGTTCAAAGTTAGGATTCCATTGCCTGACCAGCCTGACGATGGGATGGTTCATGTTCAGTATGTATGATGGATAATGGGAGCGTTGGTAGACTTGGCTTTGGTTTTCAGTTTCAATTTAATTTTTTGGTTTTTTTTTGTTTTGTTCAAATTGTTTGTTTGTTGGTACACATCTTTTTTTCGGAAATGTTTGTCCGGTACAAACAAAACGTAAATGGATAATTCATGACTTAATACCCGAGAAAATGTTATATTTGCATCACGACGACAACGCCAGCGCGATGAAGTTGATGACGATGGCGATGAGAATTGTGACGACTGTGGCAATGGCGATGATGAGGCTGGCAAAGCCGCCACCATTGGCTGCTAACTCACTAATGCTGCAGCTAATATTCGGCATTTTACGAATTCAAATGAGAGCAGAGCAACATCAGCGACTGGCAAACAAACAATCAACACTATGAGCATCAGAGATGGGAGTTATGTAGTTTCGCATTTCAATATACATATGAGTATGGTATTCAACCTAACCTGAGGCCCTTGTGTAGTTGAACCATTATGTGGTATAGAGAGAATGCTATCTTAAGCAGAATATTAAATTTTTCTACTTAAGAGTATTTCAACAAAAGGATTTATTTTGAATAGCTCGGTATTTCGGTAGCTGACATTTTTGTAGCTTTTTTTCTTCTACATTTGATAAATAGACACCACGTCATTATTAATAACGGAACGATAGACACTTTAACAATGCATTGAAAATATGAAGACTCACAAAAACGGTAAAAAACTTGCATTCCTATTTCGCATCAAGATCGAAAAATCATTTTGACCGATGAGACGCATTTCCACCTTGGTTGTTACGTTAACAAGCTAAATTTTTTCATCTGGGGGTCGGACAACCCAAGAGATATTTTTGAGAAGCCTTAAAAAGTGACTGTTTGGTGCGGATTTAGTCCAACGGGGTCATTGGATCAAGATCAAATATAAGATGTAGGCCAACAGCCTTGTGTGGATTCAATACCTCAGCGATAGAATTCGTGAGGCTATCGAGGTCATAAGGCAATCACTTTGCGATTTGGTTAAGGAAAATGTCATGAAAAGCATATGGTTCTGTAAGCGTGGTCGTGTTGGTCATTTGGCTGATGTTCTCTATCATCAATAACGGCAAACCATCCTCTTTTTATGAATTGAACTTCCGATCATTTATCTTGCAAAATTAATTTTTTTTTTGTGAATACCAAAATAACACCACAAAGCTAAACTAGCCATGAACATTCCATTAAGGAACAGGGGATACTTCTCTCATATCAGTGAGTACAGTCCGATTAAAGCTTAAGCTCACTGATAAGTGGCCTCCTTATCATTTTTCTATGAATACCAAAATAACACCACTAAACTATATTTTCCATGAACATTCCATTAAAGAACAGGGTATACTTCTCTCATATCAGTGAGTACAGTCTGATTAAAGTATAAGCTCATTTTTTATGCTGAGTCCGAACGGCGTGCCGCATAGCGACACCACTTGGTAGAGAAGTTGTAACATGGCATTAGTAAGGGGATAACCACCGCTGAAACATTTTCTGATGTGCACGCCTGGATTTGAAACCTTGAGTTCTGCGTCATGGGCCGACATGCTAACCACTACATCACTGTGGCCTCTTCTTGGAAAGCCCTGGTACGTTAATACTCCAGTATTTCTTTAGCTACTGTGTAGACCAACCGATTTAGGTTATAAAAATCCTTTCAGATCGTGATCTAGCATTAACCACAATATAAATAAAATTCGCAATGCAGTGGCGGGCATACTCACATATGTGGACACTACCCTGCAAACATTTTCTATCGTGCGAGTTACTAAATCTGCACTCAAGGAAGTTGAAAACAATCTTAGGCGATATAATTTTTATACCCTCCACCATAGGATGAGGGTATACTATTGGGTTGCCCAAAAAGTAATTGCGGATTTTTTAAAAGAAAGTAAATGCATTTTTAATAAAACTTAGAATGAACTTTAATCAAAAATACTTTTTTACACTTTTTTTTCTAAAGCAAGCTAAAAGTAACAGCTGACAACAGACAGAAGAAAGAATGCAATTACAGAGTCACAAGCTGTGAAAAAATTTGTCAACGCCGACTATATGAAAAATCCGCAATTACTTATTGTGGTTAGCGAATCATGAATGATGGAATTCTGATAGTAATGTGTTTTGTTGTTTTAAATCATGAAATCTCTACAAACTATCATACAAAAGGATCAAGAAAGTGATAATTCTGAGAGGCAATGAGAAAGGCACTTCCAAATGTTTGGAGGGTATTTCCAAGCCCATGAGCTTATGTTCTTGTGCATGTACATAATTATGTGCCATAGTGTGTGCGTAAGCGTTCACCACTACTGTAGATAAAAATTTTCAACAGGAGAAAAATGTCAAAACATGAAACTTCCAAAGTGAAGCCGAAGTGTTTGGAAATTGAGGAGGAAATCAGTTATACGTTGTGGATATGAATAGAGTAAATTTCAAAATTTTTTAAATGGTTTGGCAGCAATATACAGTTGGTAGCATGCTCGTAAGCCTCGAATAATAACAATGGGGCTACCGCCAGTCGAACATAGGACAAATTAGCTAAATAAATAAGCCGACTAAGGAAAATGAAGATGCAGCACTAGCCGATTGGTTGCAATGGAAATGGTTATTAACTCAATGAGTTGGTACAAATGTATCAACCCCAGAAGACTATTTTTTGAGAACATTTTAATAAAAAAAAAAATACTTGCAGAAACAACTTTTTAGGTCTCTATTTTGTATGCATGGAATTATTTGTTCCAACCCTGACATATTTTTAAGTCTGCGGATTACAAAATCCATCTGTATGGTGGGTATGTACATTTTATATTTGTATTTGTCCAAGAAGAATTCATAATAAAACAGCGATATGAACTAACAATATACATGGCACACATACACACGCACTCTCGCACTTGGTATGTGTTTGTCGGAAATGCTCAGTGTTGGAAAAAGGTGAAAAATCAACATCAACAAAATGAAAGAGAAAAAAAAACGAAATTGGAAAAAAAAAAAAACACATCACAATCACACACAAATAATATGAGATTTTTAATTGAGTGCTAATGCAAAACAACAAACGCCGAAAAAGCGCTTGTGCAAATAAAAGTCTTTAGAGTTGAAATACAATTTTATATTTTCTGATCATGTGTGGGTCGTTTCGGGCAATTGAACTGAAAATTGTTTTTTTCTCAGTTTTTTTTTTTTTTTTTTTTAAACAGCCGTTTTGAAAAGCAAACAAAAATTGGCAGAAAATAAAACGAAATTTCAAACTAACGAATTGAAGATATGTTCTATATTGGTGATTATTGGGAGTTCTTTGGTAAGGTGATATGTCAACCTACTTACATAACAAACTTCAAAAGATACTCGCATTAAAAACAAAAATAATTTCATATTGCAAGTTTGCAAATTTAAACTAAAAATAAGGTAGTTCAGGGTATCATAAATATTACATATATACAAATTGAGGCTTATGGGGTCATATCACCAAAACAGTTACATGGGAATCATGTCCGAGTCGAGATGTCTCGATTGCAATTCAGTATGACCTGCGATAATATTTAGCGGTTTTTCATCCGAGACTTCAAATATTCATAATCATAAATATATTTGTTAGTTCCGTAAAATTGAACACATTTTAGATCCCAGACCGCCAGTATGGCTTAATGTATTTTAAGTATAATACCCAAATCAAGAAGAAAATTAAAGATCAAATGCGCCTTTTAAGAGCTCAAGACCTTAAATCGAGAGATCGTTCTATATACAAATCTTGACCGATCTGGGCCAAACTGAAGAACGATGTCGAGTGGCCTAACACAACTCACTATCTAAAATTTCAGCAAAATCTGATAATAAATGTGGCTTTAATGGGCCTTTAACTGGCAGATCGGTCTATATAGGGGCCATATTAAGATTTAGTCCGATATAGCCCATCTTCAAACTTAATCTTCCTAAGGACGAAAAAAGAATCTCTGCAAGGTTTCAGCTCAATATCTTTATTTTTAAAGAATGTTGCGTGATTTCAACAGACAGGCATACGGACGGCCATGGCTATATGGTCTTATATTTTTACGAAGATCAAGGATATATATAAACTTTACTAGCTGGACCGGGCCCGCTCCGCTGCGCCTTTTTTTCCTTTATATGGAACAAAATTTTCCTTGGAATATTTATTTTCGACAAACAATGGGCTTTTAGTGAAATACCATGCTACGAAAATAGTATATCGCTTGACTAACAGTTTAACAATATTAGTACCTTTATCTGAATCCCATATGATCTCGAATACGTGACCCCGAAATTGGTTATCAAATTAGTTTTCTAATCCCAAACACCTTTCATTTGGGCCACATATTGGCATGGTCGAAAAATGTTTACCCTTTGGGGGTGCAACTACATGGTCCTACATTTGGATATCAAATTAAATACCTTTATTTGAGCCCCATATTGCGATGGTCAGTAAAAAATTGCTGTTTGTGGGGTATTTTCGGAAAGGGGTAGACCCCCAGAAAATTGTCCCGAAAGTGGATATCAATTCCTGCTCTACTCCCAAATTCCTTTCATTTAAGCCCCATTTTGACATGGTCTGTAAATATGCCTGATTTAAGGGTGTTTTGGGGAGTTGGGTGGTCCCCCAAACACTAAGCTCTGAAAATATATCAGCAACAAGCTGTCTTCTCATTTATTTTAGCCCCATATTGCTATTGGCCTCAAAATTGGGTATCAAATTCGTTTTCTAATCTTAAATTCCATTCACTTAAACCCCTTATTGAAAAAGCCAGCAAATATGTACGGTTTGGGGTATGGGCCCTAAAAACTATGAATATCGTGTTCCACTGTCTTGAAGACCCTAATTGTCTTGGTGAGTAAATACGTCCTACTTGGGGGTTGTTATGGTGGTGGGACGTCCCCCAGACAGTTGGTACCGAATGTTGATGTCAGATTCATGATCTTCACCCAAATACCCTTTATTTGAGCTTCATTTTTCCATAGTCGGCGAACAAAACCGGCTTGGGGGATGGGGCGGTCACTCAGTGACTTGGCTTTGAAAATATATATCAGATTTGTGTTCTACTCCCAAAATACCTCTTAAATGAGCCTCATATTGCAATGGTCAAAAAATACTTCCTATTTGGGTGGTGTTATGAGGGTGGGGTAGCCCCATAGACACTTTTCCCGGACATTGATATCAGATTCATGCTTTACTTGCAAAGACCTTTCATTTGAACCGCGTATTGCTATGGTCGTAAATTTGTCTTCTTTGTGGGATGATCTCGGGGATGGGTCCCCCATACACTTGCCCCCACATCTAGATGTCTATTCTTCGCTCAAATACCTTTTTTTTAAGCCCCACATTGCCATGGTCAGTAAATAAGTCCTGTTTGAGGAGTGTTTTGGGGAAGGAATGGACCCCCAGAAACTTTGTCCATATTTGGATATCAGATTCGTATTTTTCTCGCAAATACCTTTCATTTGAGTCCCATATTGCCATGGTGGGTAAATATGTCCGATTTAGGGGTTGGGTTGGTCCCCAAAACACTTGGTCCGACAATTGAATATCAGATACGTTTTCTAATCTTAAATACTTTTCATTTGAGTCCCATATTGTCGTGATTGGTGTATATATATATTTGGTAAGTTTTGGGGTGGGGCGCCCCCCTCCCTAGGTACCCCATCCGAAATTGGGATACCAAATTTTTGTTTGCAAGTTACTATAAGACAGCACTCAAAATTTCGCTTAAATCGCACCACCCATCTCCGAAATCTGGCGTTTCTGAAAATTAGGGTTAGGGGTAAAGGTAAAAAATTTAGTACCCTATTTTCACCACCGGATCATTATGCGCCATCAGTAAAAATTTCAAGAAAATCGGTTCGGCCGTTTTAGAGTCTTAAAGGAACACACAAACAAACCAACAAGCATACACAAATTGATTTTTATATACAATATAAGACTAGCTGGACAGGGCCCGCTCCGCTGCGCCTTCTTTAACTCACCAATTTCTATTTAGGGTGGGGACAATTCGCCCTCAATGTGGATATCGTGCTTCTGTAGACTATGTCCACCTATGATGATGTACGCCTGCGTTCGAGGTACAATACCATGCATGGTCATGTAAAAATTCTCTCCAAAGAGATGTCGCACTGCGGCATTCCGCACGGACTCGGCTATAAAAAAAGTCCTTTATCGTTGATAAACTCAACATGAATCGGAAAGCGCTCATTGATGTATGAAAAGTTTGCCCCCGCTTGGGTCCCGGACAAATTTTTACTCTTCTCCCAAATGTCTTTCTCTTGAGCCCCGTATTACCGTATTGGTAAATATTTCCGGTTTAAGGGGCATTTCGGAGGTGGCCACTTGGCCATCAAAGTAAATATAAGATTCGTGCTCTACTATCAGAAACATTTCGCATGACTACCATAATGGCATGATCGGTAAATACGTTGTGTTTGAAGGTGGGGTGGACCCCAGGGTATTTGCCCCGAAAATGAGTTTTAATTTCCCGAAAATCAATAAATATCCACCGCAAATAGCTTTTATATAATAGGGAGGAATTTTGGGGTGGGGCGGCTCCCCAAACACATGGCTCTATATTGTCGAGATTGGTCCATATATCCATTTGGCGGGTTTTGGGCTGTCCCCGCGGCACCCGTCCCCAACAATAGAATCCTTGTTTTTTTTGGTGATTGTTAGAATGCAAAAAATTTCGAAATAATCGCATTACCAATCTCCGAGATCTGGTATTTTTGAAATTAGGGTGTTGAGAAGTGCTTTTTAGGGGAGACACTTCGACTCAAATATGGATATCAAATTCCCTTTACTTTGAACCCCATTTTGCCATGGTCGGTATGTATGAACCGTTTGGAGGGAGTTTTGGGGCTGGGAAGGCCACCGGCACTTTGCCCTGAAAATAGATATAAAATTCGATCTTTACTCCCAAATACCGTTGATTTGAGCTCCAGATTGATATAGTCGGAAACAAAATTCAGTTCAAGGGTGATTTAGGGCGTACCTACAAAATTGGATATCAAATTCGTTTTTTCTCTCAAATACTTCATAGTAGATAGGGAATATGCCATCCAAGTTTCAGCCCCAGTTGGACAGAAGATGTCCACAAATATGAGAGTCACAAATATGAGATATTTCATATTAGTTTTATAGTTCGTGTGGGCGAAAGACGTTATAAAATCATGCACCAACGTTGTCATTATCATGAACAGACGCGTTGTTGAAAATATTGTTAACAAGCGTGAATAATTTTGTGAACACGCATTGTTGTTTTATCCACCGAGCGTTATACTTTAAGCTCTAAAATCATTGCATGCACATAGCCGGATGTGGCGCAATGTGGTAAGGCGTTTGTAAACATTCAATGAAATGGATTGAACACAGGTTCGATACATTTGTGTGGACGTTTCATTCACAACAAGTAAACGCGTGCTACCTTCGGCCGGCCCGAATCTTATATATATACCTTCCACAATGGATCGCATTTGTCAAGTTCTTTGCCCGGCATCCCATTATAGGTAAACAGAATAAAATGATAAGAATTGCATCCATATAGGCTCAAGAAGTAAAATCAGCAGGTGGGTTTATATGAGACCTTTATTGGGTTATGAACCAATTTGGACCATGCTTAGCATAGTTGTTGAAAGTCATAACAAAACACCTCATACAGTATTCGTTAAAATACGGCGATTTGAAGACATGTGGATAAAAGGTAGAACAAATCACACTATCAAGAAAATGTGGAATAAAAGTTTGTGTGATTTTGGTAAAAGGTGATTGTATTTCTTGCTAATTGCTTGTTCCTCTATTAACACAAACACAAATATCTTAAAAGAGATAACTGCCACACTATTGTTTATCTGAAACATAAGCCAGAATAGGTTGAAGACAAGATAAGATATTCTTAATGCACACTTATTTATAACCTCAACCATTCATACGAGTATTAAGCGGCCTCACTCTTTACACTGGTTTAATGTATAAATCTCTGCAAATATTTACATTTATTAAATATATAAGGATATATTTTTAAGCTGTTACTACTCTCCCTTGCATTTTTAAATATTGTTAGATATTTCTTTGGTAAATCACAAGAATATTTTCTTGAGGCCAACTTAGTTTCTCAGCAAGACGATTATTATCACTTAGTCCTCCTTTTTATTTTTAGAATAATCGTCTTTTTATTACTGCCAAGAATACGGGGAAAAGCAACAGTCTCTGATATAGTTGGCATAACGTCTTGTTCTCGATCTTATTCTGTCTTATCTTATCGCCTGTTGGGACATTGCAGAAATGCTGATAATCAGAAAAAAAAATATGGGAAGGGAAGATCATAATTAATACAGGCATCTTCGAAGAGTTAAAGAACTGTGTTTTCTTGCAAGAGGTAGATAAGCACGAAACCTTAAATGCAACAAGAAGAGTAAGTATGCCTTACTACGAGTGAGACGCAGGAACTTATATTTGAATATGTGTCTGTACTTTGAGTGTACACAGAAAGAAAATAAAATTTATGAATATTTCTTCAATTAAAAATTTAATTGAATTAAAAAAGTTTTCAATTTAAAAAATTGGCAGGACGTCGTGGCAGGACGTCGTGTGACGTCCGAATATGTGTGCAAAATTGCATTGAAATCGGTTCAGATTTAGATATAGCTCCCATATATAACTTTCGTCCGATTTGAACTATTAAGGCTGTAGAAGGCAAAATTTTGATCTGATCTTTACAAAATTTGGCACGAAGTGCTTTTTGTGACTTCCGATTTATATATAGCTCCCGTGTATATCTCTCATCCGATATGCTCTTTTAAGGCTGCAGTAGCCACAATTTTGGTCCCATCCTCATATGTGTCCAAAGTTTCATAAAAATCGGTCTAGATTTAGTTATAGCTCCCATATATATTTTTCACCCGATATGGCCTTTTAAGGCTGTATAAGCTAAACTTTTGGTCCGATCTCAACAAAATTTTTCATGGGAGAATCGATTTAGATAAAACTGCCCTATATATGTTTTATTTCGATCTCCCGATAGAGGGTCTGAAGGCCATAAAATCTTTTTTTATTATCCGATTTCGCTGAAATTTGCAACAATGGGTTATTTTAAGCCTCCCGACATCTGATCTAAATATGAGTTAGATCCGTTCATATTTAGATATATATGCCATATAGACTGATCTGCCGATAAAGGGTCTGAAGCCCATAAAAGCTTTATTTATTACACGATTTCGCTAACATTTAAAACAGTGGGTTATTTTAAACCTCCCGATATCTGACCCAAATATGGTACAGATGGGACTATGTTTACATACAGCTGTCACATAGACCGATCTGCCGATGAAAGGTCTGAAGTTCATAAAAGCTTTATTTTTTAACCGATTTCGCTAAAATTTGAAACAGTAATATGGTCTTACTTTTTATACCCTCCAACATATGATGGGGGTAAACTAATTTCGTCATTCTGTTTGTAACTCCTCGATATATTCGTCTAAGACCCCATAAAGTATATATATTCTTGATCATCATGACATTTTAGGTCAAATTAGCCATGTCCGTCCGTCTGTCTGTCGAAAGCACGCTTCGACGGAGTAAAGCTAGCTGCTTGAAATTTTGCACAAATACTTCTTATTAGTGTAGGTCGGTTGGGATTGTAAATGGGCTATATCGGTTCACGTTTTGATATAGCTGCCATATAAACCGATCTTGGGTCTTGACTTCTTTGGCCACTAGAGGACACAATTATAATCCGATTTGGCTGAAATTTTGCATGAGGTGTTTTGTTATAACTTTCAACAACGTGCTAAGAATAGTTCAAATCTTGAGTCTCTAGAGGACGCAATTATTATCCGATTTGGCTAGAATTTTGCATGACTTGTTTTGTTATGACTATCACCAACTGTGCTGGTCCATAACCTGATATAGCTGTCATATAAACCGATCTGGGGTCTTGACTTCTTGAGCCACTAGAGGGCGCAATTATTATCGGCTTCTCCTATGACCTTGTTCCAATAACATAGCAATTTTTTTCTTTTATCCTTTCTTTGCCTAAAAAGAGATACCTTGGCAAGAGCTCGACAAATGAGATCCATGGTGGAGGGTATATTAGAATCGGCCCGGCCGAACTTAACGCGCTTTTACTTGTTTTCAATTATGTTTGCCATTTTCCATATGAAATGTGATTTCAATGAACTAATTTTTTTATATCCACCACCATAGTATGGGGTTGTACTAATCTAGTCATTCCCTTTGTAACAACTCGAAATATTCCTCTAAGACCCCATAAAGTGTATATATTTTTGATCGTCTCGATGTTCTGAGTCGATGTAGCCATGTCTGCCGTCCGTCCGTCTGTCTAAATCACGATAGCGGTCGAACGCGTACAGCTAGCCGCTTGAAATTTGGCACATATACTTAATTTTCATTGGGAATTGCAAATGGGCCATATCGGTTTAGATTAAGATATAACTCCCATATAAACCAATCTCCCGATATGAATTCTTCAGCCCCTGTAAGCTGCAATTTTTTTCCGATTTGGCTGAAATTTTGCTTGTGGTGTTGAGTTATGCAATTACAAGCACCAATTTTTTTCCGAGTTGGCTGAAATTGAGTACGTATTGTTTTGATATGACAATAAAAATCTGTGACAAGTACGGTCCAAATCGGTCTATAACCTGATATAGCTCTCATATAAACAGATCTCCCGATTTGACTTCTTTAGTCCTTACAAGCTGCAATTGTTGTCCGATGACTGAAGTTTGGAGTGTAGAATAAAATTATTTCCTTCAACTAAATTTTATGTATACTTTTTTATCAGAATGCGTGGTGGTGGGTTCCCAAGATTTGGCCCGGCCGAACTTAGCACACTTTTACTTGCTTTAATAAAATCGGAATTTTTTTAAACTCCAAAAGTCCGAAATTTTTTCATATCTATGTCAATACATCTGCCGACATCCGCAATTTTTTGGAAAAATCCACGAGTGTATGTTATATCCTGGGAGTGACCGTGGATACAAACACAAACCTTAAATTTGAATTCCTATAGCTTAATATATGTGTACCAAGTTGCATCAATGTGTGGGTTTGCCCTATGGAGCGCATTTTTCGCAAATATTTTAATATAAAAATTTTTGATGTATTCAATTATTTTTGGAGTCGATTCTATTACAACAGATTGAAAATTTCCCATAATTGGATCAATAAAAAATTGATTGAAATTTTCCAAAAATTTTTAAGGATCAGTTTAAAATTAGTTGTAAATTTCAAAAATGGACAATAATTTTGTGACGTAATTTTTTTAATTGAAAATTCTTTAATACACCTTTTTCAAAAACTGTGATTGACATTATAATTTTCATGATTGAATCCATTAATTTCGTGAATTAAATCCAAATTTTTTATCTGTGTATTATTTTTATTAACTCTTAAAGTATATGGCGCCAAAGTTCACAAACTCATGTCGAAGATTTTTTGCAGAGAGCGCGAGTATCTTTTGATGATAGAATTCCAAGATAAGATATTTGTAATTTCCAGCAAGTGTTGTGAACATAATTCAATATTTTGCGATGTAAAGGGTAGCTGACACATAGTAATACCAAGTCCTCACTCGTATATTGTTACATGATATGTGTTTTATTGACAGACAATTATATTGTTAACTAGACCCACTAAGCATTCGCTTCGCAACATCATGTTCTCCGGGAAATTTTCCAAACTCTCAAAATGATCGTGTTTTCGTAACTGAGCGCCCGTAGGTAAGTGATTTTGAGCATAGAAACAGCCCCCCGAAGTAATTTTCCATCTCAAGTAATGGTATGTGTAGCTGTGATAGCCAATGGCCACTCTACAATATCAACTTAATTCTGTCAAAATTCTGTATGTAATATCTGTTACGACTCCAATTTCTTGAGAAGTATCACCTCAATCGGTCCTTAACTGCATATAACTTCCACATAAACCAACCTTCGGCCTTCATTTCCTTATCATCTAGATCTCTCTATTCTTATTCAATATATAGTATATCGCTTGACTAATTGTTTAACAATATAAGTGCCTTTGTCCGAATCCCATATGATCTTTATTGGTCTACGAATTTTAGTTTGGATGTAAGGTGTACTCCGTTCTTAAAATACTTTATTTCAGCCCGATAGTCTCATGATATCTGATTTAGGGGTGTTTTCGGGGGAGGTGGTCCCACAGGCACCCTTCTTTCGAAAACCATTTCTTTCAAAAACCATTTATTTAAACCCCATATTGCCATTGGTTTACGGGAGTTATACTATGAGGCGTCCCCCAAACACATGGCTCAAAATAGGTTGTCAAATTCGTTTTCTAATCTTAAATACCACATATTGGCATGGTCGAAAAATTTTTACCCATTGCGGTGTGTTTTGGGGAAGGGGTGATGCCCTAAATACATGGTCCTAAATTTGGATATCAAATTCGTATGCTACTCCCAATTATCTTCATATGAGCCCCATTTTCCATTGTTAAAAAAAAATTGCTGCTTGTGAGGTATTTTGGGAAAGGGGTTGATCCCCAGAAAATTGGTCCCGAAAGTGGTTACCAATTTTTGTTCTACCCCCCAATACCTTTCATTTAATCTCCACATTGACATGGTCGGTAAATATGGCCGATTTAGGGGTGTTTTGGGGATTGGGGTGGTCCCCCTAGCACTTGGTTCAACAATTGGATATCAGATACGTTTTGTATTTGTATTTGTATTTTTATAGACATGTTGATTTAGATGAGATTAATAGGAGTTTCTTGAACATATCTTTTCCTGAGCCAAACGTACATTTCTACGACAGTGAATTTAGTAACGTAAACCATAGTAGTAACAACACCTCACCAGACCTACGTTTTGATCTTGAGCGTTTTGAACAAAGCGATATCGTTAGCGCTGTAGAATCAATTAAGTCTAATGCTATTGGTTCTGATGGTATTGACCCAAGATTTTTTAGGATAATTCTACCCTTTATTCTTCCGTATATGTGCCATCTTTTTAACAATATTATTTTAAGGAGTTGCTATCCACAGTCTTGGAAACGGGCAAGGATAGTCCCAATACCAAAGAATAACCAGGAATTTAGGCCAATAGCAATACTTCCATTCGTCTCTAAGATATTTGAGACTCTAGTCAACCGGAAAATATCTGAATATATTGCGAATAATTCGCTGCTAACAGATTTTCAATCTGGTTTCCGGCCAAAGCACAGTTGCACTACTGCACTGTTGAAAGTAGTTGAAGATGTAAGGAGTGATATTGACAGCGATAAAGTTGCCTTTCTTGTTCTTTTAGATCATTCGAAAGCTTTTGATTCCGTTGATCCCAATATACTTTGCCTTAAACTGAAACATTTATTTAAATTTTCTGAAAGAACAACGGATCTTATATATTCCTATCTTACGAATAGAAGCCAATCGGTATGTGTTGATAGCCGCTGTTCTAGTTATCTTCCAGTCTCAAGAGGTGTTCCACAGGGGTCTGTGTTGGGCCCACTCCTTTTTTCCTTATATAGCAATGACCTTCCTGGACAGTTGCGCAACTGTGGTATTCATATGTATGCCGACGACGTACAGCTGTATATGAGCTCCTCGCCGGGGAGGTTGATCGATGGCGTACTTCGACTAAATAATGACTTGGATAGGATAAACACATGGGCAAACGCCAACGGACTTCTTTTAAATCCAATAAAGTCAAAGTGCCTTGTAATTGGTAGGAATCGGGTGACAATGCCGCCCAATCTTGATGTGGCAATTGCTGGAGCCCCAATTGAAATTGTTTCATCTGCAAGAAACCTTGGTTTGGAGTTTGATGATAGACTTTCATGGAAGAATCATGTCAGAATGACAGTGGGCAGGACCTACGGCGTTTTACGAAACTTATATATGAGTCGACAGTATACCCCTTTGTCAATAAGAATGCTTTTGGCTAGGACATTTATTCTGCCGAAACTATTATACTCTTGCGAGGTTTTTTACGGTAGTGATGTAACTCATAGGAATAAATTGCACGTGGCCTTTAACGATGTCGTTAGATACATTTTTGGTTTGCGTAGAAGAGACCGGGTATCTGACTTTGCCAGACAAGTATATGGTGTCTCTTTTAACTCGTTTCTTAAGATACGCTTGTTGCAAATGATCCATAAGATAATTTATACCAATGAACCGTCATATCTGGCTTCTGTTTTGCGTTTTGCTAACTCTACAAGAGGTAAACAAGTAATACAAATACGTCATCAATATCGTGTATCTGAACAACAGTTCTTTGTTAATGCTATACGTCTCTGGAATAATCTTCCCAATAGTATTCAAATTATAAGTAATGAACGACAGTTCAAATCTTTGATTTATAATCATTTTAATTAATTATTTGTTTTGTTTTTTTTATAACTATTTTTTTAATTTATTTTATTAGTAACTTTGATTAAATTGTTAAATTTTCTTTAAAGTTTCTTTTTCTTTTTTTTTTGTTTAAACCTTTTTTTAACTTAAATATTGTATCAGTAACTCTGCTTAAATTGTTAAATATTTTGTACCAATTATTGTTCTATTTAAATGAAAACTTGTTGAACTCATTGTATTTATCAATTTTCTAACCCATGTTTTATATAAGACACTGTCTTTTGTATGGGTTTTATCATAATAAAAATACAAATACAAATACAAAAAAAAAAAAAAAAAAAAAAAAAAAAACAAACAAAAAAAAAAAAAAAAAAAAAAAGATACGTTTTCTTATCCTAAATACCTTTCATTTGAGACCCATGTTGTCGTTATTGGTCTAAATATATGTTCGGTAGGTTTTAGGGTGGGGCGGCCCCCCTAGGTACCCCATCCGAAATTTGGATACCAAATTTTTATTTTTAGGGTACTATATGAGAACACTCAAAATTTCGCTTAAATCGCACCACACATCTCCGAGAACTGGCGTTTCTGAAGATTAGGGTAAGGGGGAGGGTCCGCCCCCCCGATAACAACAAATGTAGTACCCGATTCTTACCACGGGATCATTATGCACCATCTGTGAAAATTTGAAGAACATCGGTTCAGCCTTTTCTGAGTCTATAAGGAACACACAAACATACAAACTGTTTAATTTTTAAATATAATATTGATTTTTATATATAATATGGTTTTAAGGGTTTCTGGGAGTTTTTCCTAGGGCTAATTTCACTAATCTGTTCCTTAAAATTGTATTCGAAATGTAGTATTAAAATGGTTGGGTTAATTGGCATCACTTTTTCTTACTTATCATATACCTTGCACCGACTAGAGGATCGCTGTACAAGATAAGCAACATTCATACATAACTATGTAAAATGTAATTTAAAGACGCCAAGACCAAATCACAAAGTAAACAACATTTTAACAAAAACACACACGCTTGAATTTAATGATAATGCCGATGAACGCAAGAGGAGTGTGTCATGCACCCACCCTCCATTTCCCCCACTGTTGAATCTTGTGACCGCTGTAGTACTTATAACGATGGCGGCCATAAAGTTTTATTTTATTCCTATTTACTTACCTTAAGCACAATTTGATGGTAGTGCAATTCCCTTGAGGTTGCTGACCCCCAACCATCTCTTTTGTCGTCAGTCCAAGCAGCAAGAAGCGGGCCAATGAACGGAAGGATCAACAGTAAGTACCTGTTTGTGAGTGAAAATCTATTGGTGGCTCTGTTATTTTGTGTTCCATTCCATTCAGATGGCAATTAGCCGTTTTTAAACTAAATTTAGGTCACCTCCGCGTTAATTAACAACAAATGCCTTTAGTTATCAGTAATAAAGCATCAGTAAACAAATAGGCAATTGTTTCAACCCCCATTACCGCCATAACTTCCCATACTCACCTATGGCATTCTAATTTTATTGTTGTTCTAGTAGTAGACTACATTTTTCCCGCCGAAGGCATTTGTGACAGAGGGGCCAAGTTTGTGTCTGTCTGTAGTGGGCCACACACACATGTAATTAGAGAATCCAAGGCTCCACCAATTAATGGCTGACAAATCAAAATTGCATGTATCCAAACCATATATCAAAACTGTCTTTACCCATACTAACACGAGGATACTTACTGAGTTAGATCACACTCTCTCACACACACACAAATTGTACACTCTACGAAATTTGTTATTCAATGTTTGCTTTTTAGTTTCTGCCCGCTGAAAATGGTAAAGCAGATATTTCTGCTGTTTTAGCAAACAAAGGGTTGCTGTTTTAGCAAACCGTCTGTTATTTCAACTAACAAAATCCGCTGTTTTAAATTCAAAAATCTGCTGAAATATTTATGGCGTTGACAAAATAGGGTTTTCTCGAGCTGATCCCCAGGAGAAATTATGTTGGAAAAGAAGATTTTAGTTTGTGAAATGTAACTGAAAAGAAATAACCTGATCAACACATTGCGCGCACAGCCATAGGCAGACATTTTAAATGACGGCGAAAATCGGTAGTCAATTTTATTGCTCTGCTGGTCTTCACATGACTTTAGTTGCTTATTATTTCTATTTTATATGCAAAAAGAAGATGAAATGTAAACATTCACTGCCTACTGGTCAAACTTCCTTAAAACTACCTACTATGCTGCATTGACTACAATTCACTGGGTCACATAGCCTCGTTTGCCTACTGGTAAATATGTCGTTCATAAAACTTCCTAATATCTGCCTGTTCCAACATTTATTCCATTCTTGGGCTAACTATGTATGTATGAGCAATGCATTGATTGCAACAACATCATTTGTCCCTTACTTACAATAACAGCATCACATCACTTATGTGCAATTCAAGAACAAAATTTTGTCCATTATTTTCTATCCATTGCTGGTAGTTGTTGTTGTTTGGTATTATTTTCTGGCTACGAGCAGGCGATTTCTTCCCATAGTCTTCACAAAGGTTAAAATCTTCTCTATCACAAAATTTAGCTTTAACAACAGAGAGCAGCAAAATTAATAGTCAACAGACAAAAAACAAACAACAACAATGATAAGAAACCTTTTTATACCCATCACCGATGAATGGGGATGTACTCATTTTGTCATTCCGTTTGCAACACATCGAAATATCGATTCCCGACGCTATACAAAACAAATACAATAAATTTTGCCCATGAACATTACACTAAGGAACAGGGGCAAACTTCTCACATATCAATGAGTGCAGTCCGATTCAAGTTTTAAGCTCAATGATAAGGGGCCTCCTTTTTATAGCCGAGTCCGAACGGCGTGCCGCAGTGCAACACCTCATTGGAGAGAAGTTTTACATGGCATAGTACCTCACAAATATTGCCAGCATTAGGAGGGAAAAACCATAGCTGAAAATGTTTTCTGATGGTCTCGCCTGGATTCGAACCCAGACGTTCACCATCATAGGCGGACATGCTAACCTCTGCGTTACGGTGGCCTTCACCCTTCGACCCTATAAAGAATATATATTCCGGATCGTCTTAAAAATCTAAGTCGATCTAGCCATTTCCATCCGTCTGTCCGTCCGTCTGATAGATTAAGGTTAAGTTCGAAGATGGGCTATATCAGAATAAAGCTTGATATAGACTCCATATAGACCGATCCGCCGATTTAGGGTCTAAGGACTGTAATCCAATTTTGCTGAAATTTGGGACGGTGAGTTGTGTAATGGAGATGCTTTTTCTCGATCTACAATTGTTTTTATACCCTCCACCATAAGATGGGGGGTATACTAATTTCGTCATTCTGTTTGTAACTACTCGAAATATTCGTCTGAGACCCCATAAAGTATATATATTCTTGATCGTCGTGAAATTTTATGTCGATCTAGCCATGTCCGTCCGTCTGTCCGTCCGTCCGTCCGTCCGTCCGTCCGTCCGTCCGTCCGTCCGTCCGTCCGTCCGTCTGTCTGTCGAAAGCACGCTAACTTCCGAAGGAGTAAAGCTAGCCGCTTAAAATTTTGCACAAATACTTCTTATTAGTGTAGGTCGGTTGGTATTGTAAATGGGCCATATCGGTCCATGTTTTGATATAGCTCCCATATAAACCGATCTAGGGTCTTGACTTCTTGAGCGTCTAGAGTGCGCAATTCTTATCCGATTGGAATGAAATTTTGCACGACGTGTTTTCTTATGATATCCAACAACTGTGCCAAGTATGGTTGAAATCGGTCCATAACCTGATATAGCTGCCATATAAACCGATCTGGGGTCTTGACTTCTTGAGCCTCTAGCATGCGTAATTCTTATCCTATCAGAATGAAATTTTGCACGACGTGTTTTGTTATGATATCCAACAACTGTGCCAAATATGGTTCAAATCGGTCCATAACCTGATATAGCTGTCATGTAAATCGATCTTGGGTCTTGACTTCTTGAGCCTCTAGAGTGCGCAATTCTTATCCGATGGCAATGAAATTTTGCACGACGTGTATTGTTATTATACCCAACAACTGTGCCATGTATGGTTTAAATCGGTTCATAACCTGATATAGCTGCCATATAAACCGATCTTGGGTCTTGACTTCGTGAGCCTCTAGAGGGCACAATTCTTATCCGATTTTAATGAGTTTTTGCACGAAGTATTTCGTCATGATATCCAACAACTGTGCTAAGTATGGTTGAAATCGGTTCATAACCTGATATAGCTGTCATATAAAAAGATCTGGGGATTTGACTTCTTGAGCTTCTAGAGGGCGCAATTCCTATCCGATTTGGCTGAAATTTTGCATGACGTATTTTATTTTTACTTTCAACTATGTCAAATAAGGTTCAAATCGGTTCATAACCTGATATAGCTGCCATATAAACCGATCTGGGATCTTGACTTCTTGACCCCTAGAGGTCGCAATTATTATCCGATATGCCTGAAATTTTGTGCGACGGATCCTCTCATGACCATTAACAAACGTGTTTATTATGTTCTGAATCGGTCTATAGCCCGATACAGATCCCATATAAATCGTTCTCTCTATTTTACTTCGTGAGCCCCAATGGGCGCAATTCTTATACGAATTGGCTGACATTTTACACAGGTCTGCAACATATAATTTAGTTGTGGTCCAAACCGGACCATATATTGATATCGCTTTAATAGCAGAGCAAATATTTTCTTATATCCTGTTTTGCCTAAGAAGAGATGCCGGGAAAAGAACTCGACAAATGCGATCCATGGTGGAGGGTATATAAGATTCGGCCCGGCCGAACTTAGCACGCTTTTACTTGTTTTTTTGATAAAATTGATGCTAATAATATTACAATTATTGAAATGACATTCTTTTTATACTAATTTAGTCATTCTGTTTGTAACACCTCGAAATATGCTTCTCAGACCCCATAAAGTATATATATATATTCTTGATCGTCATGTCATTTTAAGTCGATCTAGCTATAGCCGTCCGTCCGTCCGTCTGTCTGTCGAAAGCACGCAAACTTTCGAAGAAGTAAAGCTAGACGCTTGAAATTTTACACAAATACTTTTAATTAGTGTAGACCGGTTGGTATTGTAAATGGGCCAAATCGGTCCATGTTTTTATATAGCTGCCATATAAACCAATCTTGGGTTTTGATTTCTTGAGCCTCTAGAGAGCGCAATTCTCGTCCGATTTGACTGAAATTTTGCACGTGGTGTTTTGATATCACTTCCAACAACTTCGATAAGTATGTTTCAAATCGGTCCATGTTTTGATATAGCTGCCATATAAACCGATCTTGGGTGTTGAGTTCTTGAGCCTCTAGAGGGCGCAATTCTCATCCGATTTGACTGAAATTTTGCACGTTGTGTTTGGTGACACTTCCAACAACTGCGCTAAGTATGATTTAAATCGGTTCATAATCTGGTATAGCTGTCATATAAACCGATCTTGGATCTTGACTTCTTGAGCCAAAAGAGATATGGCTGCCGTTTAAACCGATTTGGGATCTTGACTTCTTGAGCCTCTTGAGGGCGCAATTCTTTTTCGATTTGGCTGAAATTTTGTACAACGGTTTCTCTCGTGACCTTCAACATACGTGTCTAATATGGTCTGAACCGATCAATGGCTTGGTACAGCTCCCATGTAAACTTATCTCCCGATTTTGCTTCTTGAGCCCCTACTAGGCGCAATTCTTATTCTTCTACAATGTTCAGCATTCATTTATGGTCCGAATCGGACCATAACTTGATATAGTTCCAATAGCATAACTGTTCTTATTCAATAATCTTTGTTTGCTTAAAACGAGATACCACACATAGAACTCGACAAATGCGATCCAAGGTGGAGGGTATATAAGATTTGGCCCAGCCGAACTTAGCACGCTCTCACTTGTTCAATTTGGCCCAGATCGGTAAATATTTGGATATAGCTGCCATATATACCAATCTCTCGATTTAAGATTTTGGGCCCATAAAAGGCGCATTTATTGTCCGATTTTGCCAAAATTTGGGACAGTGAGTTGTGTTAGGCCCTTCGACATCCTTCTTCAATTTAGTCATGATCGGTAAAGATTTGGATATAACTGCCATATAGACCGATGTCCCGAATTAAGGTTTTAAGGCCATAAAAGACGCATTTATTGCCTGATTTTGCCAAGAATTGGGAAAGTGAGTTACATCTTTCTGCAATATGGCACAGATCGGTCCAGATTTGGATACAGTTGCCATATAGGCCGATCTCTCGATTTAAGGTCTTTGGCCCATAAAATGCGCACTTATTATCTGATTTCGCCGAAATTTGGGACAGTGAGTTAAGTTAGGCACCTCGACATCTTTCCGCAATATGACACAGATCGGTTTGGATATAGCTGCCATATTGACCGATCTCTCGATTTAAAGTCTTGGCCCCATAAAAAGCATGTTAATAATCCAATTTCGCCGAAATTTGACGCAGCGACCTGTGTTAGGCTTTTCGACATCGGTGTCGTATATGGTTCGGATCGGTCTATATTTGAATGTGGCTACCAAAAAGACCAATATTTTGTTCTACATATTTGAGCAATGACTTGTACTTGTTAGACCACTCAATGTCCGTGTCGCATTTGGTCCATTTGGTTCTATGGGCTACATATAAAAAGAAGTTCTATGGGTTAAATATAAAGATAAAGTTCCTTGTGTACCCAAGTTCCATGACACACTATACATCAACATATCTTCAAAGGTCTCAAGAAAGCGTCTAAATAGATGTAATTTGCTGAAGTTTGCAGATGAATGTGGGGCATCATATACACTAAATCGGCACTAATTTGGAATTTCTTAAATGTATGTTGAATTTTAGTACTTCGTCCCCGCAAGGTTCCTGACAAACCATACATCAAAATGTCGGCCTAGATATAAATTTTGAATTTTTCAATATTCATTTAGAGTTTTATTCATTTAGTAGTTCCGTTTGCAACACATCGAAATATGAATTTGCGACCCTACAAAGTACATATATTTCGGATCGTTGTAAAATTCTAAGACGATTTAACGATGTCCATGTGTCTGTCCGTCTGTTGAAATCACTCTAGAACCTTCAACAATTGAGATATTGATCTGAAATTTGGCACAGATACGTCTTTTTGATTAAGTTCTTGAACGGGCCATATCGGAACTTATTTGGATATAGCTGCTGTATAGACCGATCTGCCGATAAAGGGTCCAATGCCCATAAATGCTTCAATTATTACCCGATTTCGATTGAAATTTGAAACAGTGGGTTATTTTAAGCCTACCGATATCTGATCGAAATATGGTTTAAATCGGCCTATTTTTAGATATAGCTGCCATATAGACCCATCTCCCGATTAAGGGCATGAAACCCATAAAAGCTTTATTTATTAACCGATTTCGCTGAAATTTGAAACTGTGAGTAGTTTTACACCTCCCAACATATGGTTCAGATCGGAACTGATATCGGACCCGATAATGGGTCTGAAGCCCTAAAAGCTTTATTCATTACTCGATTTCGCTGAAATTTGAAACTGTGGGTAGTTTCAGGTTTCTCGACATCCGTCCCAAATATGGTTCGGATGGGACTATATTAAGACATAGCTGCAATAAAGACTGATCTCCTGATAAAGGGTCTGAAGCGCATAAAAGATTTATTTTAAACCGATTTCGATTTCCCAACATCCGACTCAAATATGGTTCAGATAGGACTGTATTTAAATAAAGCTGTCATATAGACCGCTTTAACCGGCATATGTTAAGGGTCTGAAACTCATAAAATCTTTATATATTACACGATTTTGTTGAAATTTGAAATACAACATTCAACAGTATTTATATTTATTAGACTACTCATTGTCTGACCTTCTAAGACGCTTGTCCAACAGTCGGCAGTTCTTTTGTCAGTAAATTTTTTTCCACCAGTGAATATTTACTTGTATGTTATGTGACAGTTTCTGTTTGTATGCTTGTGTTTTGAAGTATAAATTCTGCATAACTACTTTTACCCTCACACTGGGGAGCCATGGAATGTCCTTTATGCCTTGTAGATTTGCATGTGAATATTGTGTTTTTAGATCTTCATTTCCGCCTCAAAGGCCGCATCAACCTTATGGCATTTCCATGAGTGCACATTGTCTTGACTCACACAGACTGCAGTACATATACACATGTGTGTAGATATGAGTTTGGTGTTTGCTTAAGTTAAAAGCCGTCAATAACAAAACTTTCGCGTCGTATGGAGAATTATATTTAGAAAAATGGAGGAAGGTGTATGAAAAACGGAGTAGTAGTTAATTTTGAATAGTCCAATAACACTGGTCAACAAAATGAAAAAAAAAAAAAAAAATACAGATTCTTCTGATTTTTTGGTGCTTCCATGTCAAATTGGAGCTTTATTTCCAAACCAGCAACAGGTTTTCTCCAATAGCTCTTGAATATCAGATATAGCTTTTTATACCCACCACCGAAGGATGTGGGTATATTCATTTTGTCATTCCGTTTGCAACACATCGAAATATTCATTTCCGACCCTATAAAGTATATATATTCTTGATCAGCGTAAAAATCTAAGACGATCTAGACATGTCTGTTGAAATCACGCAACAGTCTTTAAAAATAGAGATATTGAGCTGAAACTTTGCACAGATTCTTTTTTGTCGATAAGTAGGTTAAGTTCGAAGATGGGCTTTATCGGACTTTTTCTTGATATAGCCCCCATATAGACCGATACTCCGATTTAGGGCCCATAAAAGCCACATTTATTATCCGATTTTGCTGAAATTTGGGACAGTGCGTTGTGTTAAGTCCCTCGACATCTTTCCGCAATTTGGCCCAGATCGGTCCAGATTTGGATATAGCAGTCATATATTTTGATCTTTCGATTTGTGGTTTTTGGCCCATAAAAGGCGCAATAAAGATGTTGTATAAAAACGCCTCAATTGGACTCGTATTCGAAGTACTTTAAAGTACAATTACGATTATGTCAACGGTTATGTTTCAGTGAAAAAAGAGATGTAATAAAGTTCGTACCACTCATGATTTGACAATTTGATCGCAAAATTTGTTTTATTAAGTATTTTCATATGGCGTATGATGTATGACATATCTGGGCATAATTATCGAAAAGTAATCATACACACCCATGTCCAACAATTATTTTAAATGGTTGATGCTATGCCATAGTTTTTCGCCTAAATGCGAACTCTATGTCGCCTCTTTTTCCACTGGACCGTAACCGTACATGGAGGATGGGTTATATCGTGCTATATCTTAATATGGTTCACAAACAGACTGATTTCCCGATTTAACTTCTTGGGCCCATAAAAGGAGCATTTATTAACTGATTGCTATAATTTGTATTATTATCAAACGATAATTGGATTTGGGCTTCTTAAAAATATTTTTAAATCCCACATCACCACTGTGGTGGTATTAAAACTTTAACAATTTTCATTTGTTTGGCTTACAATCACTTCGTTGTTGTTTTTGTAGCCATTCTACATCAAAAGCATGTTAGTCTCTTGTGTGGACAAGATAAATATTCAAAATTAAATTAGATTAATATTATATTCAATGTTTTTTTTTTTGTGTTCTTTAGAGGGTGGAATAACCAATAACGGTCTGGTGCTAAAACCAATAACCCATTGGTATTGAAACCAATACCAGTTCGGTAATAAGGCTAGTACCAAACGGTTCTAATCAAGTTGCTTATTATATCTATATTATATGCAAAATGAATATGAAATGTAAACATTCACTGCCTAATGGTCAAACTTCCTTAAAACTACCTACTATGCTGCATTGACTACAATCCACTGGGTCACATAGCCTCGTTTGCCTACTGGTAAATATGTCGTTCATAAAACTTCCTAATATCTGCCTGTTCCAACATTTATTCCATTCTTGGGCTAACTATGTATGTATGAGCAATGCATTGATTGCAACAACATCATTTGTCCCTTACTTACAATAACAGCATCACATCACTTATGTGCAATTCAAGAACAAAATTTTGTCCATTATTTTCTATCCATTGCTGGTAGTTGTTGTTGTTTGGTATTATTTTCTGGCTACGAGCAGGCGATTTCTTCCCATAGTCTTCACAAAGGTTAAAATCTTCTCTATCACAAAATTTAGCTTTAACAACAGAGAGCAGCAAAATTAATAGTCAACAGACAAAAAACAAACAACAACAATGATAAGAAACCTTTTTATACCCATCACCGATGAATGGGGATGTACTCATTTTGTCATTCCGTTTGCAACACATCGAAATATCGATTCCCGACGCTATACAAAACAAATACAATAAATTTTGCCCATGAACATTACACTAAGGAACAGGGGCAAACTTCTCACATATCAATGAGTGCAGTCCGATTCAAGTTTTAAGCTCAATGATAAGGGGCCTCCTTTTTATAGCCGAGTCCGAACGGCGTGCCGCAGTGCAACACCTCATTGGAGAGAAGTTTTACATGGCATAGTACCTCACAAATATTGCCAGCATTAGGAGGGAAAAACCATAGCTGAAAATGTTTTCTGATGGTCTCGCCTGGATTCGAACCCAGACGTTCACCATCATAGGCGGACATGCTAACCTCTGCGTTACGGTGGCCTTCACCCTTCGACCCTATAAAGAATATATATTCCGGATCGTCTTAAAAATCTAAGTCGATCTAGCCATTTCCATCCGTCTGTCCGTCCGTCTGATAGATTAAGGTTAAGTTCGAAGATGGGCTATATCAGAATAAAGCTTGATATAGACTCCATATAGACCGATCCGCCGATTTAGGGTCTAAGGACTGTAATCCAATTTTGCTGAAATTTGGGACGGTGAGTTGTGTAATGGAGATGCTTTTTCTCGATCTACAATTGTTTTTATACCCTCCACCATAAGATGGGGGGTATACTAATTTCGTCATTCTGTTTGTAACTACTCGAAATATTCGTCTGAGACCCCATAAAGTATATATATTCTTGATCGTCGTGAAATTTTATGTCGATCTAGCCATGTCCGTCCGTCTGTCCGTCCGTCCGTCCGTCCGTCCGTCCGTCCGTCCGTCCGTCCGTCTGTCTGTCGAAAGCACGCTAACTTCCGAAGGAGTAAAGCTAGCCGCTTAAAATTTTGCACAAATACTTCTTATTAGTGTAGGTCGGTTGGTATTGTAAATGGGCCATATCGGTCCATGTTTTGATATAGCTCCCATATAAACCGATCTAGGGTCTTGACTTCTTGAGCGTCTAGAGTGCGCAATTCTTATCCGATTGGAATGAAATTTTGCACGACGTGTTTTCTTATGATATCCAACAACTGTGCCAAGTATGGTTGAAATCGGTCCATAACCTGATATAGCTGCCATATAAACCGATCTGGGGTCTTGACTTCTTGAGCCTCTAGCATGCGTAATTCTTATCCTATCAGAATGAAATTTTGCACGACGTGTTTTGTTATGATATCCAACAACTGTGCCAAATATGGTTCAAATCGGTCCATAACCTGATATAGCTGTCATGTAAATCGATCTTGGGTCTTGACTTCTTGAGCCTCTAGAGTGCGCAATTCTTATCCGATGGCAATGAAATTTTGCACGACGTGTATTGTTATTATACCCAACAACTGTGCCATGTATGGTTTAAATCGGTTCATAACCTGATATAGCTGCCATATAAACCGATCTTGGGTCTTGACTTCGTGAGCCTCTAGAGGGCACAATTCTTATCCGATTTTAATGAGTTTTTGCACGAAGTATTTCGTCATGATATCCAACAACTGTGCTAAGTATGGTTGAAATCGGTTCATAACCTGATATAGCTGTCATATAAAAAGATCTGGGGATTTGACTTCTTGAGCTTCTAGAGGGCGCAATTCCTATCCGATTTGGCTGAAATTTTGCATGACGTATTTTATTTTTACTTTCAACTATGTCAAATAAGGTTCAAATCGGTTCATAACCTGATATAGCTGCCATATAAACCGATCTGGGATCTTGACTTCTTGACCCCTAGAGGTCGCAATTATTATCCGATATGCCTGAAATTTTGTGCGACGGATCCTCTCATGACCATTAACAAACGTGTTTATTATGTTCTGAATCGGTCTATAGCCCGATACAGATCCCATATAAATCGTTCTCTCTATTTTACTTCGTGAGCCCCAATGGGCGCAATTCTTATACGAATTGGCTGACATTTTACACAGGTCTGCAACATATAATTTAGTTGTGGTCCAAACCGGACCATATATTGATATCGCTTTAATAGCAGAGCAAATATTTTCTTATATCCTGTTTTGCCTAAGAAGAGATGCCGGGAAAAGAACTCGACAAATGCGATCCATGGTGGAGGGTATATAAGATTCGGCCCGGCCGAACTTAGCACGCTTTTACTTGTTTTTTTGATAAAATTGATGCTAATAATTTTACAATTATTGAAATGACATTCTTTTTATACTAATTTAGTCATTCTGTTTGTAACACCTCGAAATATGCTTCTCAGACCCCATAAAGTATATATATATATTCTTGATCGTCATGTCATTTTAAGTCGATCTAGCTATAGCCGTCCGTCCGTCCGTCTGTCTGTCGAAAGCACGCAAACTTTCGAAGAAGTAAAGCTAGACGCTTGAAATTTTACACAAATACTTTTAATTAGTGTAGACCGGTTGGTATTGTAAATGGGCCAAATCGGTCCATGTTTTTATATAGCTGCCATATAAACCAATCTTGGGTTTTGATTTCTTGAGCCTCTAGAGAGCGCAATTCTCGTCCGATTTGACTGAAATTTTGCACGTGGTGTTTTGATATCACTTCCAACAACTTCGATAAGTATGTTTCAAATCGGTCCATGTTTTGATATAGCTGCCATATAAACCGATCTTGGGTGTTGAGTTCTTGAGCCTCTAGAGGGCGCAATTCTCATCCGATTTGACTGAAATTTTGCACGTTGTGTTTGGTGACACTTCCAACAACTGCGCTAAGTATGATTTAAATCGGTTCATAATCTGGTATAGCTGTCATATAAACCGATCTTGGATCTTGACTTCTTGAGCCAAAAGAGATATGGCTGCCGTTTAAACCGATTTGGGATCTTGACTTCTTGAGCCTCTTGAGGGCGCAATTCTTTTTCGATTTGGCTGAAATTTTGTACAACGGTTTCTCTCGTGACCTTCAACATACGTGTCTAATATGGTCTGAACCGATCAATGGCTTGGTACAGCTCCCATGTAAACTTATCTCCCGATTTTGCTTCTTGAGCCCCTACTAGGCGCAATTCTTATTCTTCTACAATGTTCAGCATTCATTTATGGTCCGAATCGGACCATAACTTGATATAGTTCCAATAGCATAACTGTTCTTATTCAATAATCTTTGTTTGCTTAAAACGAGATACCACACATAGAACTCGACAAATGCGATCCAAGGTGGAGGGTATATAAGATTTGGCCCAGCCGAACTTAGCACGCTCTCACTTGTTCAATTTGGCCCAGATCGGTAAATATTTGGATATAGCTGCCATATATACCAATCTCTCGATTTAAGATTTTGGGCCCATAAAAGGCGCATTTATTGTCCGATTTTGCCAAAATTTGGGACAGTGAGTTGTGTTAGGCCCTTCGACATCCTTCTTCAATTTAGTCATGATCGGTAAAGATTTGGATATAACTGCCATATAGACCGATGTCCCGAATTAAGGTTTTAAGGCCATAAAAGACGCATTTATTGCCTGATTTTGCCAAGAATTGGGAAAGTGAGTTACATCTTTCTGCAATATGGCACAGATCGGTCCAGATTTGGATACAGTTGCCATATAGGCCGATCTCTCGATTTAAGGTCTTTGGCCCATAAAATGCGCACTTATTATCTGATTTCGCCGAAATTTGGGACAGTGAGTTAAGTTAGGCACCTCGACATCTTTCCGCAATATGACACAGATCGGTTTGGATATAGCTGCCATATTGACCGATCTCTCGATTTAAAGTCTTGGCCCCATAAAAAGCATGTTAATAATCCAATTTCGCCGAAATTTGACGCAGCGACCTGTGTTAGGCTTTTCGACATCGGTGTCGTATATGGTTCGGATCGGTCTATATTTGAATGTGGCTACCAAAAAGACCAATATTTTGTTCTACATATTTGAGCAATGACTTGTACTTGTTAGACCACTCAATGTCCGTGTCGCATTTGGTCCATTTGGTTCTATGGGCTACATATAAAAAGAAGTTCTATGGGTTAAATATAAAGATAAAGTTCCTTGTGTACCCAAGTTCCATGACACACTATACATCAACATATCTTCAAAGGTCTCAAGAAAGCGTCTAAATAGATGTAATTTGCTGAAGTTTGCAGATGAATGTGGGGCATCATATACACTAAATCGGCACTAATTTGGAATTTCTTAAATGTATGTTGAATTTTAGTACTTCGTCCCCGCAAGGTTCCTGACAAACCATACATCAAAATGTCGGCCTAGATATAAATTTTGAATTTTTCAATATTCATTTAGAGTTTTATTCATTTAGTAGTTCCGTTTGCAACACATCGAAATATGAATTTGCGACCCTACAAAGTACATATATTTCGGATCGTTGTAAAATTCTAAGACGATTTAACGATGTCCATGTGTCTGTCCGTCTGTTGAAATCACTCTAGAACCTTCAACAATTGAGATATTGATCTGAAATTTGGCACAGATACGTCTTTTTGATTAAGTTCTTGAACGGGCCATATCGGAACTTATTTGGATATAGCTGCTGTATAGACCGATCTGCCGATAAAGGGTCCAATGCCCATAAATGCTTCAATTATTACCCGATTTCGATTGAAATTTGAAACAGTGGGTTATTTTAAGCCTACCGATATCTGATCGAAATATGGTTTAAATCGGCCTATTTTTAGATATAGCTGCCATATAGACCCATCTCCCGATTAAGGGCATGAAACCCATAAAAGCTTTATTTATTAACCGATTTCGCTGAAATTTGAAACTGTGAGTAGTTTTACACCTCCCAACATATGGTTCAGATCGGAACTGATATCGGACCCGATAATGGGTCTGAAGCCCTAAAAGCTTTATTCATTACTCGATTTCGCTGAAATTTGAAACTGTGGGTAGTTTCAGGTTTCTCGACATCCGTCCCAAATATGGTTCGGATGGGACTATATTAAGACATAGCTGCAATAAAGACTGATCTCCTGATAAAGGGTCTGAAGCGCATAAAAGATTTATTTTAAACCGATTTCGATTTCCCAACATCCGACTCAAATATGGTTCAGATAGGACTGTATTTAAATAAAGCTGTCATATAGACCGCTTTAACCGGCATATGTTAAGGGTCTGAAACTCATAAAATCTTTATATATTACACGATTTTGTTGAAATTTGAAATACAACATTCAACAGTATTTATATTTATTAGACTACTCATTGTCTGACCTTCTAAGACGCTTGTCCAACAGTCGGCAGTTCTTTTGTCAGTAAATTTTTTTCCACCAGTGAATATTTACTTGTATGTTATGTGACAGTTTCTGTTTGTATGCTTGTGTTTTGAAGTATAAATTCTGCATAACTACTTTTACCCTCACACTGGGGAGCCATGGAATGTCCTTTATGCCTTGTAGATTTGCATGTGAATATTGTGTTTTTAGATCTTCATTTCCGCCTCAAAGGCCGCATCAACCTTATGGCATTTCCATGAGTGCACATTGTCTTGACTCACACAGACTGCAGTACATATACACATGTGTGTAGATATGAGTTTGGTGTTTGCTTAAGTTAAAAGCCGTCAATAACAAAACTTTCGCGTCGTATGGAGAATTATATTTAGAAAAATGGAGGAAGGTGTATGAAAAACGGAGTAGTAGTTAATTTTGAATAGTCCAATAACACTGGTCAACAAAATGAAAAAAAAAAAAAAAAAATACAGATTCTTCTGATTTTTTGGTGCTTCCATGTCAAATTGGAGCTTTATTTCCAAACCAGCAACAGGTTTTCTCCAATAGCTCTTGAATATCAGATATAGCTTTTTATACCCACCACCGAAGGATGTGGGTATATTCATTTTGTCATTCCGTTTGCAACACATCGAAATATTCATTTCCGACCCTATAAAGTATATATATTCTTGATCAGCGTAAAAATCTAAGACGATCTAGACATGTCTGTTGAAATCACGCAACAGTCTTTAAAAATAGAGATATTGAGCTGAAACTTTGCACAGATTCTTTTTTGTCGATAAGTAGGTTAAGTTCGAAGATGGGCTTTATCGGACTTTTTCTTGATATAGCCCCCATATAGACCGATACTCCGATTTAGGGCCCATAAAAGCCACATTTATTATCCGATTTTGCTGAAATTTGGGACAGTGCGTTGTGTTAAGTCCCTCGACATCTTTCCGCAATTTGGCCCAGATCGGTCCAGATTTGGATATAGCAGTCATATATTTTGATCTTTCGATTTGTGGTTTTTGGCCCATAAAAGGCGCAATAAAGATGTTGTATAAAAACGCCTCAATTGGACTCGTATTCGAAGTACTTTAAAGTACAATTACGATTATGTCAACGGTTATGTTTCAGTGAAAAAAGAGATGTAATAAAGTTCGTACCACTCATGATTTGACAATTTGATCGCAAAATTTGTTTTATTAAGTATTTTCATATGGCGTATGATGTATGACATATCTGGGCATAATTATCGAAAAGTAATCATACACACCCATGTCCAACAATTATTTTAAATGGTTGATGCTATGCCATAGTTTTTCGCCTAAATGCGAACTCTATGTCGCCTCTTTTTCCACTGGACCGTAACCGTACATGGAGGATGGGTTATATCGTGCTATATCTTAATATGGTTCACAAACAGACTGATTTCCCGATTTAACTTCTTGGGCCCATAAAAGGAGCATTTATTAACTGATTGCTATAATTTGTATTATTATCAAACGATAATTGGATTTGGGCTTCTTAAAAATATTTTTAAATCCCACATCACCACTGTGGTGGTATTAAAACTTTAACAATTTTCATTTGTTTGGCTTACAATCACTTCGTTGTTGTTTTTGTAGCCATTCTACATCAAAAGCATGTTAGTCTCTTGTGTGGACAAGATAAATATTCAAAATTAAATTAGATTAATATTATATTCAATGTTTTTTTTTTTGTGTTCTTTAGAGGGTGGAATAACCAATAACGGTCTGGTGCTAAAACCAATAACCCATTGGTATTGAAACCAATACCAGTTCGGTAATAAGGCTAGTACCAAACGGTTCTAATCAATTTATGTTTCAGTACCATACGGTATTGATAGTAAAGCAACACCGTATGGTACAAAAACAATACCGGATGGTATGGATGAAACATAAATTAATTAATACCGTTTGGTACTAGCCTTATTACCGAACTGGTATTGGTTTCAATACTAATACTATTGCTATTACTAATACTAGTACTAATCATTTTATGTTTCATCCATACCATCCGGTATTGTTTCTGTACCATGCGATGTTGCTTTACTATCAATACTGTGTGGTACTGAAATGACCACTTTTGGTATCAACCATTAGCTGAATGTAGAAAAGCGTTCCAACCTCCTCGATCTTCTGCGCTCATTTTATAATCCCTGACACAAAGAGTAGTGGCTAATATTGAATGCCGCGAAACAACTATAACTACATCATTCTCACTGGAGAAGTTCCGAATATGAACTATTTCTGCCCATTCTTCTTCATATATCCCTCGTAAATGGCGAATTATAGTTGACGCTCAATACCTCAATACCAATCCACCAATTTTGTTACAAATCCTGCCACAAGTTTGCACGCATTCACTTCCTTTTACCACATTTTCCGAATGAGGCAAAATGGAGGTCGAATATGTTGATTTGGATTTGGGAACACAAACAGATACACACACACGGATTCATATGTGTGAGTTTGCCAGATGGGGTTGAGATTACCATCAAGCCGTTATTTTATATTTCGTGTTTTATATAGGTGGCGTACTTTGCAATTCGGGTACCATGTTCAACTATCGGAGGCACGGTAGGAGACTCGTTGTGGCGAGTGCAATGTTGTGTTGTGAAGTGTTTAATAAGTTACTACTATTTCCGCGGTCAACATACGCTGATTGCGAGGATAAACTCCAAGCTGCCACTTTAAATCGATGGGTGCATGCATTCGCTGTGGGGGCTCCAATGTGTACGACGGCATTGGTAACACCTTACCACTGGTGGCATGTTGACGTTTGCCATCATCGTTAGCGTTCTTGGTTGATTGGTGATGTTGACGAGCGATGGCTATAGTGTTGATGTTGTCTGTTTGACCTGTTCAACCCCAACCGCGTTTAATTTGGAGTTTCTGCAATGTTCTTTTTTATATGCCCATACACTCACACACACACACACCTATATGAACACACAAAAGCAGAAGGTAGTGTGTGTTCGCTTCGTCCCCAAATACTCAATCACCTGTACCATCGCTTCGGTATATGTATGTGCGTGAATATTTTCGTCAATCAATATTCGTAATTTGAATTATTCACAAGACAAATATGAAGCTTTAATGGCCAAACAAGGTAATATTTTAGCTTCCAGAGTTGCCACCACTAAGTCGGAAAGTAGCTAAGAGGAAAAATTTTATGAAAAAATCCGACCCAAAGCCACTTGCCATATATACCGATCTATCGGTATGAGGTCTTGGCTCATAAAAGGCGCATTTATTGGCGGATTTCGCTGAAATTTGGGAAAGTGAGTTGTGTTAGGCCTTTTAACCTTCTTTTGTAATTTGGCTCAGATCGGTCCAGATTTGGATATAGCTGCCGTATAGACCGATCTCTCTATATAATGTTTAGGGCCCATAAAAGGCGCATTTATTGTCCGATTTCGCCAAAATTTGGGACAGTGAGTTGCGTTAGGATCTTCAACAACTTTCTGCAATTTGGCCCAGATCGGTTCAGATTTGGATATAGCTGCCATATAGACCGATCTCTCGATTTAAGGTTTGGGACCCATAAAAGGCGCATTTATTGTCCGATTTCGCCAAAACTTGGGACAGTGAGTTGTGTTAGGCCCTTCGACAGCAGTCATCGATTTGACTCAGATCGACCCCCATAGACCCCGATCTCTCGATTTTAAATCTTGGGCCTATAAAAAGCACATTTATTATCCAATTTCTCTGAAATTTGACTCAGTGACTTATGTTAGGCTTTTCGACATCCGTGTCGTATATGGTTCAGATCGGCCTATATTAGGATTGGCTTCCAAAAAGACCAATATTTTGTTCTACGAAAGTGAACAATGACTTATACATATTTGATCTCTCAATATCCGTGTCGATTTTGGTGCAAACCGGACCATATCTCGATGAAGCTGCTATGGGGGCATAAATTATACATTTTTCACCGGATTATGACGAAAGGTGGTTTACATATATACCGGAGGTAGTGGATATCCAAAATTCGGCGCGGCCGAACTTAACGCCTTTTTACTTGTTCTATATCCGCCTCATGGAGCGGCCTCACGATTAAAAGCGTTTTGCCCTGATTTCGACAGAACTTTGAGACGTGAGTGGTTTTGGAACATCCTTGCCTTATGGGGTCTAGATTAAAATTGATATTGCTGTATGTAGATCGATCTGCCGAATAAATGTGTCATGTTCATAAAAGGCGTACATACAGCAGTATCGGACGATAAAAATTACAGTGATCCTTACAGATCTGTCCTCTAAAAAAGTTACCCGCAATGTATTTAAGGGGACTTTTGTGAAAAGTGCGCACATATAAACCACCTCACAATGACCTTTGGAATTAACTTTGACTTTTCGTTTGCTTCGTTGCTTCCATGCTTGTTTGCTAGGCAATCATGTAAAATTATGGGCACCAATGGCATTCATACAGCTATGCCAGGTGAGAATTGGTGGGAGATATGAAAAGGCACTTAAGAGAGGGTTGATATGCATGCCTAGCACACGGGGGGCTGGCGACAGTTGCAGCCTATTGAGAGTGTAGGGTGGAGATGAATGTGGAGGTGATTGCCGTGTAGGTAGTTGTCAAGTAAACACGGCAATTTAATGCGCGTTGCTTCGACGAGTGCAGATTGGATTGTAAGTCAATGTTTGACTTACGCTCTGATTGATTGATTGACTGACTGATTGCACAACTACAACAAAAATAACCAAATGGAAAAAAAGAAAGATTTCCCCCCCACAAACATGCACACACACACACACACTGCAAGCGCTGACAACAATTCAGCAACAAAAATTTGCAACATCCATAAAAATAGTTAAAATTTTGGTGGGGCTAGCTGTTTCGGCTGTGAGGGATTTACATGATAACTACTGGAATGGATAAAGGAGAGCGGGTTCTGTGCTGGCACTGATCGTCCTTGATGGTGGACTTTCAATGCGCCATCATCATAGGGCAAACCCTCACACATACATCAATAAATTTAGCCATTATTTTTGTCCTTCTTCAGCAACACCGCCATTGCAGTGAGACCACGGGAAAAAATTCTTTTATTTACTCTGACAGTTCCCAATTTGTACGGAGGAATAGTTTGTTAATGCAATGTAAGCATAATTTGTTAATCCTTCCCCTCCTCTACTTCGCCTGATCTTAATATGATGGCAATTGGTTTATGCTGGACATTCTGGTAAAGGCTAACAGTTTGTTAGTATTTTCTGTTTCTTTAAATTGGCAATTACAATTGCAGGCTTGTTGATTTCCCAATTATTTACCGAATAACGTTCAATGAATAATTTGCATCAATGACTGACGTATGGAATAGAATTTATTTACATTTATTGGAACAAAAGACTGAAAACTGAAGTTGACGTATTAAATTTTCTAAAAACGGTTTTTTGTACATCAGACGTCATATGTATATGTTCTACGTCATACCTGGAGTCGTTTGGTTATAACAATACGAAATAGGTGATAAATATACACAGGTGGTATTTAAAATGAAGCCAAGCCAACAATTTCTGTATTGATTTCAGACATTGAAGATTTATTCTGTTTAACAAGATTATATTAACTATAAGTCACTTTTAGGTCGGCCGGTATGTTTAGATTATGCCAGTGCGGTGGTCGAGGGTTCGATTCCCATCAGAGGCCTGGTCTGCCGCTACTGTGGTATCACAATAGACTAAAATAGTCTAAAAGAGGCTGTTTAGAAAATAGATAGATAGATAGAAAATGGATAGTCTATTCGAACCTTAACCACTTTTGAATTGAAATATCGAATAGAACCTTGGACGATTTTCCTACGATGGTACGAAAACTGTGGCTTTTACAGCCTAAAAAGTCGAAACGCATTAAAGATATATATAATATATCTGATTCGATTTTGTTGAAATTTTGCACACGTATTGGGATGCCAATTAAAACATCTAATGAAAAATTTTGTAGAGATCGGACCAAAATTGGACATATCGGATAAAAGATATATATGGGAGCTATATATAGATCTGATCCGATTCTGATGAAAAACCACTTGGTGCCAAGTTTGGTAAAGATCGGACCAAAATTGTGCTTTCTATAGCCTTAATAGGCCAAATCGGATGAAAGTTATGTATGGGAGCTATATCTAAATCTGAACCGATTAAAATGAAATTTTGCACACGTATTAAGACGTCAAAAAAAACACTTTGTGCCAAATTTTGTAAGAATAGAACAAAAATTGTGCCTTATACAGCCTTAAAAGGCCATATCGGATGAAAGATATATATGGGAGCTCTATCTTAATCTGGGCCGATTTCAATGAAATTTAGCTCGCATATTGGGACGTGAACAGAAACACTTTGTGCAAAATTTTTTAAGGATCGGACGAAAATTGTGCCTTCTACGGCCTTAAAAGACCATATCAGATGAAATATATATATGGAAGCGATATATATCTGATCCTATTCTGGTGAAGTTTCGCACATATATTGGGACGTTCAAAAACGCACTTCGTGCCAAATTTGGTAAAGATCGGACCAAAATTGGGACTCCTACAACTTTAAAAGGGCATATCGGATGAAATATATATATGGGAGCCATATCTAAATCTGGACCGATTTTTTTTTTAAATCAATAGCGTTTGTCCTTGGACTAAAAAAGAGACTTATGCAAAATTTTGTAAAGATCGGACAACAAATGCGACCTGAACCTTGATTACAACAATACATGACAGATAGACGGACAGACGGACAGACGGACATAGCTAAATCGAATCAGGAAGTGATTGTAAGCCGATCCGTATACTTTTCAATGGGTCTAGCTCTTCCCTTTCTTAGCGTTGCAAACAAATGCACAAATCTATAATACCCAGTACCACAGTGGTGGTGCACGGTATAAATAGCAAATTTGCCCATGAACACTAAGGAACTGGAGCAAACTTTTCACATATCACTGAGTGCTGTCCGATTCAAATTTTAAGCTCAATGATAAGGGACCTCCTTTTTGCAGCCGAGTCCGAACGGCGTGCGACACTTCTTTGGGGACAAGCTTTAACATGGCATAGTTCCTCTGAAATGTTGCCAGCATTACGAGGGCATAACCATCGCTCAAATTTGTATACCCTCCACCATAGGATGGGGGTATATTAATTTCGTCATTCTGTTTGTAACTACTCAAAATATTCGTCTGAGAACCCATAAAGTATAGATATTCTTGATCGTCGCGACATTTTATGTCGATCTAGTCATGTCCGTCCGTCTGTCTGTCTGTCGAAAGCATGCTAACTTCCGAAGGAGTAAAGCTAGCCGCTTGAAATTTTGCATAAATACTTCTTATTAGTGTAGGTCGTTTGGTGTTGTAAATGGGTCATATCGGTCCATAACCTGATATAGCTGCCATATAAACCGATCTTGGGTCTTGACTTATTGAGGCACTAGAAGGCACAATTTTTATCCGATTTGGCTGAAATTTGGCATGACGTGTTGTGTTATGACATCCAATAACTGTGCTGAGTATGGTTGAAATCGGTCTATAACCTGATATAGCTGCCATAAAAACCGATCTTGGGTTTTGACTTCTTAAGCCACTAGAGAGAACAATTGTTATCCGATTTGGCTGAAATTCTGCATGATAAGTTTTATTATGACTTCCAACAACTGTGCTGAGTATGGTTGAAATCGGTGTATAACCTGATAAGCTGCCATATAAGCCGATCTTGGGTCTTGACTTCTTGAGACTCTAGAGGGCGCAATTCTTATCCGATTGGAATGAAATTTTGCACGACGTGTTTCGCTATGACTTACAACAACTGTGCCAAGTATGGTTCAAATCGGTCTATAACCCGCTATAGCTGCCATATAAACCGATCTTGGGTATTGACATCTTGAGCCTCTAGAGGGCGAAATTCTTATCCGATTGAAATGAAATTTTGCATGACATATTTCATTATGACTTTCAACAACTGTGCCAAATAAGGGTCAAATCGGTTCATAACCTGATATAGCTGCCATATATTGGGTTGCCCAAAAAGTAATTGCGGATTTTTTAAAAGAAAGTATTGGGTTGCCCAAAAAGTAATTGTCGGTAATATAGTAGTAAAATAGTCGGCGTTGAAAAATTTTTTCAACGGCTTGTGACTCTGTAATTGCATTCTTTCTTCTGTCAGTTATCAGCTGTTACTTTTAGCTTGCTTTAGAAAAAAAGTGCGCGAAATTTTGTTTACATTTGTTTGTTTGGCGTTAATTTTAACATGGGTACCACATGTATTGAAAAAAATTCATTTAACAAACCGAATCAACGCTTGTGATATGCACCTTAAACGCAATGAATTCGATCCGTTTTTAAAACGAATCACAACTAGAGATGAAAAATGGATTGTTTACAACAACGTTAGTCGAAAACGATCATGGTCCAAGCATGGGGAACCAGCTCAAACCACTTATAAGGCTGAAGTTTGTACGATGGATCCTCTCATGACCATGAAAAAACGTGTTTATTATGGTCTGAATCGGTCTATAGCCTGATACGGCTCCCATATAAATCGACCTCACTATTTTACTTCTTAAGCCTCCAAAGGGCGCAATATTTATTCGAATTGGCTGACATTTTACGCAGGTCTCCAACATATGATTTATTAGTGGTCCGAACCAGACCATATCTTGATATCGGTTTAATGGCAGAGCAAATCTTTTTTTATCCTTTTTATGCCTAAGAAGACATGCCGGGAATGAACTCGACAAATGCGATCCATGGTGGAGGGTATATAAGATTCGGTCCGGCCGAACTTAGCACGCTTTTATTTGTTAGCTATCCATTTCCTGATAAAGATTACCGGTAGTAATCGAGATATTAAAAATATTTAAAATTATAGTTCAACCAAGTTTAAGATCGGAAATTCGAATTTGCTACAAATGAATGAAACTTGCAGGAATTTCATAACTGTTAGTATCCTTATTTTAAGCATATACAATAAAAAAAATTTGAATTTTAACGTTGTAATTCATACAAGTTGGGTGATGGTTCTCTGAGGGTTTATTCAAACACACACATGTATATGCACACCCAGACCTGTTCATGTACACAATTACTTAAATACATGGCTATGAATCGAGCAAGATGCAGTCCTTGCATAAAATATCGTCGACATATTTTATTATAAACACAAATTAATTTCCATTCTAGTACCACAACACATCAGTCTTAGTGCCTTAAATGAAAAACATGCATGGGTTGTAAGTGAACGAGGGTGGGCTGTTTAGAACAGTTAAGAATGAAAACATTTGAAAAAGAGTGAGCCCAAGTCGAATTCCGTATATATATAGCCATAAGATAACAAATCAAAAACCATGTTACACAAATCCACTGGATTTGAGATAATCTCCAAAACCCAAAACAAAAACAGTGAGTAGTTTAAGGCTTCCCGACAACTGACCTAAATATGGTTCAGATCGGAATATATATTTAGATATAGCTACCATATAGACCGATCTCCCGATAAAGGGTTTGGAGTCAATAAAAGCTTTATTTATTACCCGATTTCAGTGAAATTTAAAACAATCGGTTATTTTAAACCTCCCGACATCTGACCTAAATATGGACTAGATTGTTCCATATTTAGATATAGCTGCCAAATAGACCGATCTCCCGATACAGGGTCTGAAGATCATAAAAGCTTTATTTATGACCCGATTTCGCTGAAATTTGCAACAGTGAGTTATTTTAAGCCTCCCGACATCTGACCTAAATAGGTATTAGATCGGTCCATATTTAGATATAGCTGCCATATAGACCGATCTCCCGATAAAGGGTCTGAAGTCCACAAAAGCTTTATTTATTACCCGATTTCGCTGAAATTTGGAAAAGTGAGCAGTTTTAAGCCTCTGACGTAAATACGGATCAGATCGGACTATATTTAGATATAGCTGCCATATAGACCGATCTCCCAAAAAAGAGTCTGAAATCCATAAAAGCTTTATTTTTTATCACATTTCGCTGAGATTTTAAATTGTGCGCAGTTTTAAGCCTTCTAACATCCGACCTAAATATGGTACAGATCAGACTAAATTTATATATAGCTTTCATATAGACCGATCTGCCGATAAGGGGTCTGAAGCCCATAAATGCTTTTTTTTATCCGATTTCGCTGAAATTTGAAACAAGGGGTATTTTTAGGCCTCTCAACATCTGACCTAAATATAGTTCAGATTGGACTATATTTAGATATAGGTGCCATATAGACCGATCTCCCGATAAAGGGTCTGAAACCCATAAAAGCTTTATTTTATAACCGATTTCGCTGAAATTTGAAACAGTGAATTATTTTAAGCCTCCCAGTATCCGACCTTAATATGGTTCAGATCAGTTTGTATTTGGATATAGCTGCCAAAAGACCAATATTTTGTTCTACAAAATTGAACAGTGACTTATGTATTTATTAGACCACTCAATGTTGAATTTAGGTGCTTAAGTTATCCAATTTTCACTAGATTGTGACGAAAGTGAGTTTACATATATACCCGAGGTGGTGGGTATCCAAAGTTCGGGCCGGCCGAAATAAATGCTATTTTACTTTTTTTTAATTAATTTATTAATCAATATTTCAATAGAATACATTTTCAAGATATGATATATCCAAATGAAATTAAAAACGCTTTTTAAATAAACGCAATATCGATAAATAATTTCAATAAAAAACAAAAAGTCCTCGAGCTTGGGTTTAAAAACATTAAAATTGAATATAGCAATCTGCAATGTAAAGTAAAGTTTGCCCATGAACATTCCATTAATTAACAGGGCAAACTTCTCACATATCAATGAGTACAGTCCGATTCAAGTTAAAGCTCAATGATAAGTGGCCACCATTTTATAGCCGAGTCCGAACGGCGTGCCGCAGTGCGACACCCCCTTGGAGAGAAGTTTTACATGGCATGGTACCTCACAAATGTTGCTAGCATTGGGAGGGGAAAACCACCTCTGAACATTTTTTCTGATGGGCTTGCCAGGATTCGAACCCAGGCGTTCAGCGTCATAGGCGGACATGCCAACCTCTGCGCTACGGTGGAATATATCCATAAAAAAGCCTTTTTATTAAAAAAAGTTTTTTTTTTTTGTTGAAATGATTTTGTTGAGTTAATTTTCTCGACTTAGGGCAAAGTTGCTCGAATACGACTCCGCAGCCCTGGTCGGTCTTTATGTAGGACATTTTAAAAATCAACCACTTGAAACCGAGTTGGACAATTGGAAGTCGTTAATTGATGCTATTCGAACAGATAGATATCTTTACTTGATTTTCGTATGGTAAATCCTGTTTCAATTGTCCCTTAGAAAGTCCGGGGGCTTCCATTGGGTTCCTACAGTGGATTGTCTTGGTCCCACAAAATTTTAATTGGTCTCAAAACAAACTGTCCCCAATTCAAAAATAACAAGTAAGAGCGCGCAAAGTTCGGCCGGGCCGAATCTTACATACCTTCCACCACGGATAGTATTTGCGGAGTTCTTTGCGCGGTATCTCTTTTTTTGGCAAACAAAGTATAATGAATAAGAACGGTTATGCTATTGGAGCTATATCAAGTTGTAGTCCGATTCGAACCATAAATGAATTGAATGCTGAACATTCATTGTGTAATATTTAGGTCCATTCGGATAAGAATTGCACCTTGAAGGGGCTCAAGAAGCAAAATCGGGAGATGGGTTTATATGGGAGCTGTATCAAGCGATTGATCGATTCAGATCATATTGGACACGTATGTTGAACGTCATGGGAGAAGCCGTTGTACAAAATTTCTGCCAAATCGTATGAGTATTGCGCCCTCTAGAGGCTCAAGAAGTCAAATTCCGCTTTATATGACAGCTATATAAGGTTTATATGGCAGCTATATAAGGTTATGTACCGATTTTAGCCATACTAAGCCCAGTTGTTGGAAGTCATAATAAAACATCTCATGAAAAATTTCAGCTAAATCGGATGAGAATTGCGCCCTCTAGTGGCTCAAGAAATGAAGATCCAAGATCGGTTTATATGGCAGCTATACCAAGTTATGAAGCGATTTGAACCATACTTGGCGGAGATTTTGAAAGTGATACCAAAACATCACGTGTAAAATTACAGCCAAAAAGGATAAGACTGCCGCCCTCAAAACACCACAATTTCAGTCAAATCGGATGGAATTGTGCCCTCTAGAGGCTCAAGAAGTCAAGACCCAAGATCGGTTTATATGGCGCCTATATCAAAACATGGACCGATATGGCCCATTTACAATCCCAACCGACCTACACTAATAAAAAGTAATTGTGCAAAATTTTTGTGCTTTTGACAGACAGACGGACGAACATGGCTAGATCGACTTAAAATGTCATGACGATCAAGAATATATATACAGAATGTCGAAATTATTTATTATGAAACGGGGAAAGAACTTTTTAGACTTTTTTGAATCTCTGAGATTTTTGTTAAAAGAGCTATCACCACAGGTAGGGTCAAAACCTACAACAGATGTTCTAGTGCTTCCCCAATAAAATAGGTTTGTATTTCGCAAAGATTCCCAAACGTTTTAAATATAAATTTGGAGTTGGAGGATGTAAGTAAAACGGACAGATTTTCTGGCCGATTGCACCATAAGCAGCCACAACAAACTGGTGGCTTTTGCCAATTTAGTCATATAATAATCAAATTTCTCAGTGGAAATTCTCATCATAGCTTCCTCGTAAGAGTCGTCTCATTTAAATGCCTATTTGTGTTTATGCGGGTGTTTGTGTGCCTGTGTGTTCATGTGTTAGTGTTTGAATATGAGGATATGGTTAGCATGCATGTATTTGTGGACGCAGTGCAAGTACAAGTGGTGGCAAGTGCGGCAACCACCACACAACAATACAACTATTGCAGCATAGCCACGCTCCAACTGCAAGGATCACATAGGCCTTTGGAGCTGCATCAACTACCAGCATTATCCTCAGTAAAGTGCAGCGTGGTATGCATTTGCATAAAATATTTGCTTAACAGTTTCCTGCTCAATGTTCGGTTGGTTGAATCTGCAACAAACGACGCCTATGAACGACGCTTTGTATTTAAATCGCATTCACACACATGCATCCTGTCACACACACACACACTCTGGATGGAGTCGAATAGAGTGAACACGATGTACGGGCCGCAAACACAAAGCAACCGACATAAATTCCAGCATATTTTGTATAATGCAATGTGCAATTGTTGTTGCCCCGTAGCTGGTAAAAGTCTTAAGCCAAGCCAACCAGGAGGCCTCTCAGCCTGCTCCCATAACACCGAAGGCACCCGCTGGTCTTGCAACTCTTCACCGGCTCTTGCGTTCGCCCATTCATTGTGTGGCCCAGATGCATTTGGCGTTGCTCCAATAAACCAAACTTAAACATAAAGTTTTAGATTAAATTAATGATTCAGCATCACCACCAGCAGCAGCGGCAACATTCTGTCCATATGCCCAGTACTTCGACCCGAGTTTTATGCTCTTTTCTTAATCCCCCCCACCGCCTCGAAGGCCTTGGCAACCACCATGGCCCTAATGCAAGCTCATTGCTAGTCCTGTATGCCAAGATGCCTGCTCCTGAGCGAACGGAGTGCTTCCGTTTGTCTGCCAGAGTTCTTAGCTTTAGAGTATCATAAATTTTATAGAAAATGAATCACTTAAGTTTTATGACAATTATTTGTTGAGTTTCCATTTTCTATTCTCTCTCCCTCTCTTTCTCTCTTTTTGAGTAATTTCCATTTTATACCCAACGTTTGTTGCAAGCCAGTGGGGGCTTCAACTGCAGACAGTGCACCGACCAACAGAGGGTATGCGTAATATTAATTAAAGTTTAAATTGGAATTATTTGTTAATTTCTTCTCTGTACCGTACCATATCTGTTGCGATAAGAAGATCGCATTTTATAATTAGTAAATTACGAAAAAAAAAAACAATAAACACTTTGATAACGACTGTGAGCATGGGTGATAATGAGGTTGCAGCTGCTATCATTCCACTTTTAATTATTGCCATTAAGGGTAGAGAAGATGATGAAGATATAGTTGCAAAATTTATATTAGAAAAAAAAATCTGTAATTAATTTGGGAAGAGTTGCAAGTTATTTGTGCCGATTATTAGATTCTTTATTATAAGCAATGTATGTGAATCAAGGTAAAGTGATATTAAAGATATTCAAATTCGTGGCCCGTTTATGAATCATAATGAGAAACTAAGCAAAGGTTGACAATATATATGCTTGAATGCGCCCAGTTTATTCAGTAAAGTCACTTTTCGTATCATGCACCAAAGTAGGCCGCCACCGCCACCGCCACTTTCCCCTATAGGCCACGTCGTTCTCTACTCTTCTATAAAAATTAGGTCTTCTATCATTTGCAGCACTCATTTATATGCGAGAAGTTCTCTTTCCGTTTTCTATGAAATTTGTTTTATTATCTCAAATATCTTTCATTAGAGCCACATTTTGGCATGGTCGAAAAATTTTTACCCTTTGAGGGGTGTTTTGGGAAAGGGGGTGATGCCCCAAATACATGGTCCTACATTTGGATATGAAATTCGTATTCTACACCCAAATACCTTTATTGAGCCCCATATTGCGATAGTCACTAAAAAATTGCTGTTTGTGGGGTATTTTGGGAAAGAGGTAGACCCCCAGAAAATTGGTCCCGAAAGTGGGTATCAATTCTTGCTCTACCCCCCCAATACATTTCATTTAAGCTCCACATTGACATGGTCGGTAAATATGCACGATTTAGGGGTGTGTGGGGACAGCGGTGGTGACCCAAACCCTACCCCCTGAAATATATCAGCAACGTGTTCTATTCTCATATATCTATATATCACTTATTTGAACCCCATATTGCCATTGGCCTTAAAATTGGATATCAAATTCGTTATCTAATCTCATTTAGACTCCTTATTCAAAAAGTCAGCAAATATGTCCGGTTTGGGGTTCTGGCCCTAAAAACTATAAATATTTAGTTCCACTCTCTTGGTCACATTGTCATGATCAGTAAATATGCCCACATTGTCATGGTCAGTAAATATGTCTGAGTTAGGGGTGTTTTGGGGAGTGGTCCTCCAAATACTTAGATCGAAAATATGTCAACATCGTGCTCTGCTCTCAAATATCATTCATTTCAACCGCATATTGCCATTGGCCTCTCAATTAGATATCAATTCGCTTTCTAATCTCAAATACCTTTAAAATTAACCCTTATTGGAAAAGTTAGTAAATATGTGCAAATGGGGGTATGGGCCTTAAAAATGGGCCTTTCAATATCGAGCTCCATTCTTTGTAAGACCCAAAGTGTCATGGTGAGCAAATACATCCTATTTGGCGGTTGTTATGGGGATGGGACGTCCTCCAGACAGTGGGACCCGAATGTTGATATCAGATTCGTGGTCTACTCCCAATTACCTTTCATTTGAGCTCCATATTTATTGGGGGGAGTTTTGGGCGATGGGACGGCCACTAAGTGACTTGGCCCTAAAAATATTTATCAGATTTGTGTTTTGCCCAAAGACCTTTCATTTGAGCTCCATATTGCTATAGTCGCAAATTTGTCCGCTTTGGGGGGTGTTTTTGGAGAGGGACGCTTGGTCGCAAATTTTGATATCACATTCGTATTCTACTCGCAAATACCTTTCATTTGAGTCCCATATTGGCATGGTCGGTAAATATGTCCAATTTAGGGGTGTTTTGGGGGTTGGGGTGATCCCCCAAACACTTCGTCCGACAATTGGAAATCAGATACGTTTTCTAATCTTAAATACTTTCTTACTCATTCTGAGGGTGAGTAATAGAAAATTTAAAAATCGAACTCGGGACCGTTGTATTGTAAATCGGAAGCATACGCTCTGTGCCATAAAACTACTAAAATCACTCCCATGTATCATAAACAGCATATGTCAAACTTAAACACAAAAGCATGGTCATCTTTGATGAGAACGAATTTAAGTTTGCTTTTGTGTTGTTAGGAAATATTGAAAGGAGAAAATAGTGTCTCTTTCAAACGTAAGTTATGTGGATGAATGCGTATTGCGTCTGCTTTGTAAACGGAAGGTTCTTGGTTCAATTCTCGGCTGCAACGAAGGTAAAGTTTAATTATCGTTTATAATTTGAATTTTTTTATAAAACTTGTCTTCTTCACAGTAACTGAGCGATTGAGAATGAGGTGTTAAGAAAAAGGCGCGAAACTCTTTGAGTCTTAGGGTTGGTATTCTATACTGCTTTCGGAATAGTCGCTGAAATGTTTAATTGTATCTGGAGCGAAATTTGACAGTATTCATTCGTTTTTATTTTCACTTTTTATTTGCACTTATGTTTTACAATTTTTTCGCAAATAAATAAAATAACAAGAAGAAAAAAAAGAGAGTTGCCATTAAAATTTATTTTTGCCATTTTCCTCACTATAAACAGAGTACTACTTTTACGCCTATTTTCCTCCAGCGATTGGAAGACGTTTTTATACCCACCATTGAACGTGGTTCGCAACCGTTCGCAACACATTGAAAATTCCATTTCCGACCCTATAAAGTTGTATATTCTTGATCGTCGGACAAATCTAAGACGATCTAGCCATGTCCGTCCATCAGTTTGTTGAAATCACGCAGTCCATAGGCAGGTTAAGTTCGAAGATGGGCTATATCGGACTATATCTTAATGGTAGACCCCGTAGAAGGTCTATTGCCCATAAAAGCCACATTTATTATCTGATTTTGCCAAAATTTGGGACAGTGAGTTGTGTTAGGTCACTCGATAACCTTCTTCAATAAGGCCCAAATCGGTCCAGATTTCGATATAGCTGTCATATAGGCCGATCTCTCGATTTAAGGTATTGGGCCCATAAAAGGCGGATTTATTGTCTGATTTCACCCAAATCTTGGACAGTGAGTTGTGTTAGGCCCTTTGACATTCTTCTTCAATTTGGCCCAGATCGGTCCAGATTAGGATATAGCTGTCATATAGACCGATCTCTCGATTTAAGGTCTTGGTCCCATAAAAGGCGCATTTATAATCCTATTTCGCTGAAATTTGACACAGTGACTTATGTTAAGCTTCTCGACATCCGTGTCGTATATGGTTCAGATCGGCCTATATTTGGATATAAGTACAAAAACGACCAACATTTTGTTCTAAAAATTGAACAATGACTTGTACCTTTTAGACCACTCAATGTCCGTGCCGAATTGATATAGCTTTTCGACGATTCGATATAGCTGATATAGGGGCAAAAATGATGCATTTTTTACCGGATTATGATGAGAGATGGTTTACTTATATACCCGAGGTAGTGGGTATCCAAAGTTCTGCCCGGCCGAACTTAACGCCTTTTTACTTGTTTTTATAGGGAGTTTAGCAGCATTCCGCCTAAATAGCTGAACAGAATACTCAGCTTTAGTAGGAATTTTTTAACCACATTCAACTAAGATATTATGTCATTACTGATTGACACCTTGTATGTTTAGACATAAGTACTCATTTTTGAACAATTGGTATGTTTGTGCGGAAGGACTTTCCTCCGAGGACATGAATATGTAAAAGTAATTAGGAGCGATGCCTAAAAATAAGTAGTTATTTTATTTTGAATATACTTACCAATCTGGTTATTTAGAAATGAAAGTTTTGCTGGGAATTTGATACCCACAAACGAAAACCCCAAGCGGGGTTAATTTAAGAGAAGTGTGCAAATGTGGCAATCAATTTAGGTAACTCATCAAGGGCGCTAATTTCTGACAACACAGTTAGTCAGAAATATGAATAAGATTGTAGAAGCTGGAAGCATTTGGAAAATTATTTTAATGAATGGAGTGTTAGTGATACAACTGACACAAGTGAGTCATAAATGTATCACCTTCGAGTATACCAGTTGTACACCTCACTTAAATCGAATCTCGATCGTTAGAATGTATTCAACAATACCTTCGCTATTAAGCCTTCAATTTGTTTACCTCTATTTGCATCGAATTAAGGAAGAACAACAAAATGTGTGTTTCCAGGCAGGGCTGATTATGAAATGTTAGTGCCATTGATTTTACGTTCTCTTTGCATTGTTAACATTATTAGAAGTCTAAACAAATGAAAACAGCATTGGAATTGGATAAAAACGAAAGGTGCCTTACAACTTTTCAAATGAAAACAATACCCATCACCGCCGCATCGCGCCGTCTCCCCAAACCGACGGGCATTGAAATCGAAATCGTAGAACTCACTCCTAGCAGTACTAACAATATTTAACAGGAAAATATTTATTATTTACCAATTTGTTTGTCTGGCTAATAATAATAGTAATGCCAATACTCGCACTTACATTCACACACTAATGTGGTGCTATACGCACACATAGATAGGGGAAAATCAACAGCGTCATTGGCCGATTGCTATGGAGCGCCGCCAAGGGTTCCCTTTGCCATGCAACTGCGGATGGGAACGCGAAAGGAGGTGGGGAAAGTAAATTTGAACTGAAAATCAAAATATAAACATTAATAAATATGTGTACAAAACAACAATAACAAAACCAGGAATAGCTCCAACACCAACAATAACTGACTGACTGACTGACTGCGGTAATAACAACAGCAGTTATAACACCTACATCGACACAAGCAAATACGCTCACAAGTGTTCGTACAAATTTGCATTCGTTTATCGATGATGTTGGTGAGTGTAGTAAACGTGTTTGGAACACGTGTTATTTTCATTTTGATTTGCATATGTCCATTAGGAGATAAATCCTTAAAGAGAGAACAAAGGTCACCATCTATCGTTCTCAATATTATATGTGGGGAAATTTTCTCACTCATAAAATGAAATCTTTTATGCAACAAACAAAGCAAGAACGTTGTATCATGACTTTCATTTGTCTGCTTTTATTGCCCTTCCTTACTGGTTTTTTGAAAAAAGTCGAGCAGTGCCGACTGCATAATAACCTACGCCTACCCTATAAGCACAATGTGGGACCTTTATCCAATTCTGAACCAATTTTGATGGACCTCGGCGAGCAAATATGGTCAAACTGTAAAAACTGCGGTTGACAAATGACAACATTATGGCAAATTACCCAAAATCTGACGTACATATATATGGGAGCTATATCTACTTCTGAACCGATTTCGAGAAAAACTTCTCAGATAATGTAGTAGTTGTTGTTGTAGTAGTACCAGTGTGTGGTACACTGAGGCGGCAGCCCTTGCCGATGAAGGAATTCATCGGGTCAATCCGGTACATACATCCGGCTGTCATGGGATTGATAATGTTGTAGTCGCCGCGGAAAGCGCTGTGCAAAATTTTGGCAAGATTGGTCAAACAATGCGCTTGCAGTGGCTCTTGGGGTGAAAATCTGCCGATATGCATATATGACAGCTAACAGTAATATTGATAGTTACAAGAAAATCCTTCCTGCAAAATGTCGACGGAATCGAATAACAAATGATCACTTTGCAATATTTCTCAAAATCGGACGAACATATATATAGGAGCTATATCTAAGTCTGAACCGATTTCGAGCAAACTTCTCACAGATACTGTGACAGTCGTCGAGGAAATCGTTTTGCAAAATTTTGGCAAGATGGGTTATTAAATGCGCTTGCTGTGACTCTAGAAGTTAAAATCGGGCGATTTATATATATGAGAGCTATATCTAAATCTGAAACGATTTTCATGAAATTCGCCAGCAATATTGAGAGTCAAGAGGAAATCCTTCCTGCCGAGTTTCGAGAAAATCGGTTAACAAAAGACCATTTTATTGCAATATTATTGGGTTGCCCAAAAAGTAATTGCGGATTTTTCATATAGTCGGCGTTGACAAATTTTTTCACAGCATGTGACTCTGTAATTGCATTCTTTCTTCTGTCAGTTATCAGCTGTTACTTTTAGCTTGCTTTAGGAAAAAAGTGTAAAAAAAGTATATTTGATTAAAGTTCATTCTAAGTTTTATTAAAAATGAATTTACTTTCTTTTAAAAAATCCGCAATTACTTTTTGGGCAACCCAATTCTACAAATCGGACGAACATATATATAGGGGCTATATCTAAATCTGAACCGATTTTAACCAAACTATGTATATTGTGGTAGTCATCGAAGAAAGCGTTGTACAGTGTTTTGGCAAGATTGGTCAATAAGTGTGCTTGCAGTGGCGCTAGGAGTGAAAATCGGGCGATATGTATATATGAGAGCTATTTCTAAATCGGAACCGATTTCCATGAAATTCACCAGTAATATCGACAGTCCTAAAAAAATCCTTCTTGCCAAATTTAGAGAGAATCGGTTAACAACGACGATTATTTTATTGGATTATTACTGAAAATCGGACGAACATATATATGGGAGCTATATCCAGATCTGAACCGATTTTTTCCAATTTCTATAGGCTTCGTTTCTAGGCCGAAAAACATGCGTGTACCAAATTTTAAGACGATCGGATGAAAACTGCGACCTGTACTTTGTACACAAATTAACATGGACAGACGGACAGACAGACGGAGAGACAGACAGACGGGTATAGCTAAATCAAATCAGAAAATGATTCTGAGTCGATCGCTATATTTACCAATGGGTCTATCTTTCTTTTGGGTGTTACAAACAAATTCACTAACTTATCATACCCTGTACCACAGTAGTGGTGTAGGGTATAATAAGAACCATTCATCATCCTCGGAGACTGAGAGAAAATTGTCAGTAAAAACAGTAACAATTAAAAATGTGTTAACTTGGGCCGAACTGAATTTTGAGACCCACTACCATGGATTGTATTAAAAACTAACTCATCCGAACTTAGTGTACTTTCCATAAAATTTTTGACAATTCGCCCAAAAATTTAAGTTTCTTGGGGCCGCTGAGGACCATACTTTCCATGGATGTTGGAAGTCATAATAGAACAAAATGTCAAAATTTCATCCAAAATTGGCGAGGAATTGCGGCTTCCAGAGGATCAAGATGTCAAATAGGGATATCGGTTTGTATGGGAGCTACATCAGTTTATAGACCAGGGGTGCACAAAACTCTGTTTACAAGTATTCTCGTTCTCTTGGCTTCAGTCGTTGTTGAGACTGCAACGAACGAACACACGCATGGGTGTAAGCACCATTCTTATACCCATCACCTCGAAATATCCATTTCCGACCCCCCAAAAAATATATATATTTCTGATCGTGGTATAATTCTAAGACGATTTAATAACGTTGTAATGACGCTTCAGCATTTAAAGCTAAATTTTTCCATCGGTCCGTATTTCGTAAAAAGGCTGGTTAAGTTCTTGAACGGGTCAAATCGGATCATATATTGATATAGCTGTCATATAGACCGATCTGCCAATTAAGGTCCTTAAGACCATAAAAGGGGTGTTGAATATGAGATTTAACTGAACTTTGGAACTGCGAATTGCTTTAGACCTTTCGCAATAAGACAATGACTTGGTCTTATTAGACCATCACAATGTCCGTGTCGAATTTGGTCCAAATCCGGATTATAACGAAAGGTGGTTTACATATATACCCGAGGTGATTGGTATCTATAGTTCGGCCCGGCCAAACTTAACGCCTTTTTACTTGTTTTTGGTTCCATATCAAATAAAAAAGCAAAACAACAAAAATTCTTCAAAAAGTCTTAGCTATGTGGTGTGTTAAATGTATTGGGTCGGGCTACAATGATCGCTATTTCGCCCATTGCCACAGGGCTCATCAGATTGCTATTTAGTTAAATGTACTCCTCTTTTTAGGCGCAAATTATAACCTTAAACTTCCCCCACCAAATAAGAAACAGACACAACAAACTGTTCACAGTTGGAATCGATTTTGGCTTCCTTTGAACGAAGGCAATGGAATTTTATTTCAGACAAAGTCGCCTACACACGCAGAGATAAGCACACAATAGTATCGTTATGAAAAGTTATACACACTTGGCTTCCGTTTCCCTTTTGTCAATAATATCTTTGCTTGTGTATGTATTGGGATATCGTTAAGCATAAGGAAGTGTTGGTGTGTGTGTGAGTTTGGTTAAGAGTCTGTGTTACACACAAGTATTGACTGCTTCCACTTAGATTGCTCGCTTTATTTTGCTATATAGCATGTGCCGTTTTTGTTGCTGTTCTTCTTTGGCTCCTCTTCACCATCTTCGTCTTCTTCTTTCGTCACAGCATAGATTTAGATATTCTGGTGCTGTTGTTGTTGGTGTTCTTGTTCGTGCTTAGTACAGTTAAAAGTAAAGTAAAGTTGTTAAGCAGCGCTAGATAAGTGTTCATATAAACATAAATAATAAATGACATTTACTAAATAAAAATATTTGCGCTCGCATAATATTTGAGCAGTAAACTCAGTCAGCTCGCTGCCACTACGTCAACAAAAACAACAACGGCAATAGTAGCAGCAGCAACCACAGTAGCAGCAGCACAAAACGGCAATGATCCACTCATCACTGGCAGACTGACTACTCAACCTGCCGTTACACATTGAATGGCATAGACAAACTGGATGAATGGATATATGCCACAGACATTACTCGTTCGACATCTCAGTTGATAAAAAGTAACTACGTTCTATAATTCAGACCGAATTATATATACCCTCCACCATGGACCTCATTTGTCAAGTTCTTTGCCGGGTATCCCTTTGTAGCCAAACAAATGATAATGGATAAAATGCTATTGGAGCCATATCAGGTTATGCACCGACCATACTTGGATTAAATGTTGGAGACCATGGACCTAAGCAGTAGCATGGGTATCGGTATAGATGTTAAAACTCAACATACGGAATACCAGAGTGTCTTGAGAATTTTGGACCCCTTAAATCTGTATTTATTCCATATTGGGCCAAAATTATTGAAGAGGTTTTTAGAACAGGAAAGTTACCGTGGTACTAAAAGCCTAATTTTTTTGGGAAAGGGCATGCAATTGAAGTTTGATAGAATAGTACGGAAAATTAATGTCAATACTCTAAAAAATTTAGATTATATAGATTATATTAAAAATTCGGGCAATATGTAAATATATATGTATAAGAGAGCTATATCTAAATCTGAACCGACTATTAAACAGATCGTTCGAAAATTGTTGTTACTACAGCCATATAAGTGCAAATCTGGCGATAAATATGTATGGGTGCAACATCCAAATCTGAACCGATTTTGAAGAAATCTCGCATACATGTTAAGATCAGTAACAAAACAATCCGAGCTAAATTTTGTGGAAATCGGTTATAAATTTTGTTTATTACAGCCTAATAAGTGTAAATCGGGCGATACATATGGAGCTGTATCCAAATCTGAACCGATTTTGATGAAATCTAGCATACATGTTAAGATCAGTAGAAAAACAATCCGTGCCAAATTTTGTGCAGATCGGTTGAAAATTGTAGCTACTACGGCCATTTAAATGAAAATCTGGCGATACATATATATTGGAGCTACATCTAAATCTGAACCGATTTGGATGGAAATTTGCAGATATGTCAAAATCAGTAACAAAACCATCCATGCCCAATTTTGTGCAGATAGGTTGAAAATTGTAGCTACTACGGCGTTTTAAGTGCAAATCGGGCGACACATATATTGTATATGGGAGCTATATCTAAATCGGAACCGATTCTGATGAAATTTTCCAGATATGTTAAGATCATTAGCAAAACAATCCGTGCCAAATTTTGTGTAGATCGGTTGAAAATTTTAGCTACTACGGCCATTTAAGTGCAAATCGGGCGATACATATATATGAAAGCTATACAAAAATCTGAACCGATTTTGATGAAATTTTGCAAATATGTTACAATCAGTAGCAAAACAAAACGTGCCAAATTTTGCGCAGATCGGTTGAAAATTGTTGCTACAAAGGCCATTTAAGTGCAAATCGGGCGATACATATCGGGCAGCTATACCTAAATTTGAACCGAATTTGATGAAATTTTCCACATATGTTAAGATCATTAGCAAAACAATCCGAGCCAAATTTTGTGTAAATCGGTTGAAAATTGTTGCTACTACAGCCATTTAAGTGTAAATCGGCCGATAAATATATATGGGAGCTATATCTAAATCTGAACCGACTTTTAGCAAAGCCAATAGCGTTCGTCCTTGGGCCAAAAGCAAAATTTCGTGATCATTGGACAACAAATACGACATGCACTTTGATTACATGAATACATTGACTCACAGACGGACATGGCTAAATCGAATCAAAAAGTGAATCTGAGTCTATCGGTATACTTATCAATGGGTCTAGCCCTTCTCCTTCTTAACGTTGCAAACAAATTCACAAACTTATAATACCCTGTACCACAGTGGTGGAGTAGGGTATAAATATCAAAACTAAATCCCAAAATCATAAAAAGAATGACAAAAATTATTTATTTTTATAACCTCCACCATGGGGTATACTTATTTTGTCTTTCTGTTTGTAACACCTCGCAATATGCGACTGAGACCAGATAAAGTATATATATTCTTGATCGTCATGTCATTTTTAGTCGATTTAGCCAAGTCCGTCCATCTGTCCGTCTGTCGAAAGCACGCTAACTTTCGAAGGAGTGAAGCTAGCCGCTTGAAATTTTGCACAAATACTTTTTATTAGTGTAGGTCGGTCGGGGTTGTTAATGGACCAAATCGGTCCATGTTTTGATATAGCTGCCATATAAACCGATCTTGGGTCTTGATTTCTTGGGCCTCTAGAAGGCGCAATTGTCGTCAGATTTGACTGAAATTGTGCACGTGGTGTTTTAGTATTACTTCCAATAGCTGCGTTAAGTATGGTTCAAAGCGGTCCATGTTTTGATATAGCTGCCATATAAACCGATCTTGGGTCTTAAACTTCTTGAACCTCTAGAGGGCGCAATTCTTATCCGATTTGATTAAAATTTTGCACTTGGTATTTTTGTATCACTTCCAACAACTATGCTAAATATGATTCGGATCGGTTTATAATCTGGTATGACAGTCTTATAAACCTATATTGGATCTTAGCTTCTTGAGCCAGTAGAGAGCGCAATTCTCATTTGATTTGGCTGAAATTTTTACAACGGTTTCTCTCATGACCTTCAACATACGTGTCTTATATGGTCTGAATCGATTAATAGCTTGATACAGCGCCCATAAAAACCTATCTCCCGATTTTGCTTCTTGAGCCCCTACAAGGCGCAATTCATATCCGAATGAACTGAAATATTTCACAATGACTTCTACAAAGTTTAGCATTCATTTTTTGGCCCGAATCGGACTATAATTTGATATAGCTCCAATAGCATAACAGTTCTTATTCAATATTCTTTGTTTGCCTAAAAAGAGTTACCGCGCATAAAACTCGACAAATGCGATCCATGGTGGAGGGTATATAAGACTCGGCCCGGCCGCACATAGCACGCTCTAATTTTTTTTACTATTGCTTAATTTATGGGTATTCTTTAACTTTTTATTACCAATAAGTAATTATTTAGGTCATTATAGATAACCTATTATTAGGTACTCCTACGAGTAACAAGAATTTGCTTACTGGTGTGTAATGACATGTTTCTTACCTAGTTTTTGCTGGGTATATAACCTAAAGTCCATTGGCTTGGAAATATTGTGCACATGTGTTAGTTAGCCACCACTGCTTTACTCTTGTCCGGGCAGATCTGTAAATAGAGTTAAATAATCTAGTTTCCAAGGATTTGAATGATGGGATCACTCCGTGCTTGGCGGAGTTCCATTTTACCTGACTTGATTGTATTCACATATTATTTCGGATAAGCGAAATCAGCTGAACATTGTCCGATGGAAGTGTTGCTGGTACTTGTGGTACATTAGAGTTTAAAGGGTATCACCCGTATTGTTCATCGACTACCATCATCCCAATTTAGTAAAGTGGTGATTTTTTACTCATCCCACATTTCGTTCATCGTTGATTTTCATGTTCGTACTGATTTAGTTTCGTAATTTATACCATTTGAAAATTATTGGGCACAACTTTTGTTTTTATTTTTTTGTTTTTGTCTACATAAACGCCAAACTTCATAAAAGCTTCTGCTGTTGTTGCTGCTGCTGCGCTTCGGCTTTGCCATGATAGTAAATAACAACATGTTATTGACTGAAAGCTGGCAAGAAAAAAACTTAATTGGTTACTTTTACTTTCTTTTTTGTTTGTTTGACTTTTTGAAATGAAAATACTTCCATGCAGACAGTCAGTCATCCATTCAGCCAGCCAGCCAGTCCTCCAACCATCCAACCAATCATTCTGTAGCAACGCAACAACAGCAGTAGCAGCAATAGAATCAGCAGCGACAGCAGTCAGCTGGCTGGCTGGCAGCAGCAACAATCAGCAGCAATTTGTTTGAGTATTTGCTCTAAATACACAGTTTTTTAAGAATGCGGATATATGTTTATTTGATCAATATTTGTTTGTTTGTTTGTCTGTATGTAAGTGAACGACGACTTACTCACACAGCTACACTCACACACACACTCAGAACTAGTGTAGGATTTTCAGGCTGCCAAAAGGAGGGAGCAATGGGGTCGAAAGGAGCTGTACGATGGAAATGCAGTGATTCTTCGAGTATTTGAGAAGAAAACACACACACACACACACACGTCTATGTCTCATTGTGTTGAGCGTTAGAATCAATGGGAAAATATTGACTCAAATTTTGTTCTCTTCCTTTTTTTATGCTACCTCAGCTCCAATGTTATAGAAAACGATGAAAAGACGGAACAATTTATGCATCTGGGGAAGTACGAGTGTATAAATTTTTGTGTATTTGTGTTAGGAAGTGTCAGACATTCCCATAACAATTTGACATAATATGCAATACAGATGCAAAAGTAGCAATAATTTGGTAGCCAAAAGTCAATAAAGGAAATGTTCTGCATAAGTCCCTTAAATTGCATAATTACTTTGTGATGGTAAGGGAGAAATGTTAAATAAATATTTAAATACACTTAATTAATTAGCAGTTAGGCAACAATTATCGGATAAGTATGAATTTATAAACTTAAAAATTCATATAATTTTTTTTAAGTATGAAATCTAGTTTCCAAATTCTAAGTTCAATTTGATATAAACTATAAAAGCCTGTACCACAGTATTGGTGTAGGGTATAATTACATAAATAATTTCAAAATAAAATCATATGCCCATATTCAACAAACATAAAGTATTGTAGTATTAAAGTTGGCCTATTTGAAACTGTTAAAAATTTTGCAAATACCCGTGTTATAATTTAAATTAAACTTCCCATGAAATAACAACCAAATACGTGCGATTGTCCTACCAATATTGTAAAATTTTTGAAGTTTTACAATTATTTGTCATAAAAAAGTAATAAAATTGACTATTGCAGAGCCCGACCCGCATAAATATGATCACGCCACTTAGAAACTTTGAGTGATGTTAAAAACACTTTGAAAAGAACATTTATGGGGTCAACATTTTCAGAACATGCCAAAATTAGTCAAAACACATAACTGGCCATAATAGGCAAACAGGAATAAAAACAAAATAAGCAGCAATTCTTTCTTTTAAATTCAATTGCGATATGTCTTTAATATTTAAGCAGATTTTTGTACTTATAATAGCATATTTTGTTTGCTGAAATAGCTGACCGATATGTTTGCTAAAACAGCAGCCCTATGCCAGCTGAAATCGAAGTTATGTCTTCTTTCCACTTTACAACAAACAAGCCCTCCACCATGGGTCGCACTTGTCTTTCTTTTTCCTATCTTATGCAAAAAGGATAAAAGAAAAGATTTGCTCCGCTATTATAGCGATATCAAAATATGGTTCGGTTCAGACCACAATTAAATTATATGTTGTAGAACTGTGTAAAATATCGATTTATATGGGAGCTGTATCAGGCTATAGACTGATTCAGACCATAATAAACACGTATACAAATCGGATAATAATTGCGACCTCTAGAGGCTCAAGAAGTCAAGATCCCAGATCGGTTTATATGCCAGCTATATCAGGTTATGAACCGATTTGAACCTTATTTGTCACAGATGTTGAAAGTCATAATGAAATACGTCATGCAAACTTTCATGCAAATCGGATAGGAATTGGGCCGTCTAGAAGCCCAAGAAATCAAGTCTCCAGATCGGTTTATATGTTGTAGATCTATACTTGGCACAGTTGTTGGATATCGTAACATAATACTTCGTGCAACATTTCATTCAAATCAGATAACAATTGCGCCCTCCAGTAGGTCAAGAAATCAAGATTCAAGATTGGTTTATATGGCACCTATATCAGGTTATTGATCGATTTGAACCATTCTACGCACAGTTGTTAGAAGTCATTGCGAAACACGTCGTGCAAAATTTCATTCCAATCGGATAAGTATTGCGCCCTCTAGAGGCTCAAGAAGTCAAGGCCCAATATCGGTTTATATGGCGCCCTCTAGATGCTCAAGAAGTCAAGACCCAAGATCGATTTATATGGCAGCTATATCAGGATATGGACCGATTTGGACCATACTTGGCACATTTGTTGGATATCATAACAAAGCAAAATTTCATTCTAATCGGATAAGAATTGCTCCCTCTAGAGGCTCAAGAAGTCAAGACCCAAGATCGGTTTACAGGGCAGCTATATGAAAGCATGGAGCGATCTGGCCCATTTACAATCCCGACCAACCTACACTAATAAGGAGTGTTTGTGCAAAATTTCAGGCGGCTAATTTTACTCCTTCGAAAGTTAGCGTGCTTTCGACAGACAGACGGACGGAAGGACAGACGGACGGGCATGGCTAGGTCGACATAAAATGTCACGACGATCAATATTATATATACTTTATGGGGTCTCAGACGAATACTTCGGGTAGTTACAAACAGAATGGCGAGGGTATAATAAACTGATCTGAACCATATACGACACGGATGTCGAAAAGCCTAACATGAGACACTGGGTCGAATTTCAGTGAAATCGGATTATAATGCGCCTTTATGGGGCCAAGACCTTAAATCGAGAGATCGGTCTATACGGCTGCTATATCCAAATCTGGACTGATCTGAGCCAAATTTGATGAAGAATGTCGAAGGTTCTTACTCAACTCACTGTCCCAATAGCTGGCGATATCGGACAATAAATGCTCCTTTTATGGGCTCAAAACCTCAAATCGAGAGATCGGTCTATATGGCAGCTATATCCAAATTAGAACCGATCTAGGCCAAATTGATAAAGTATGTCGAAGGGCGTAACACAACTCACTGTTCCAAATTTCAGCAAAATCGGTTGATATATGTGGCTTCAATGGACCTAAGACTTTAAATCGGCGGATCGGTCTGTATGGGGGCTATGTCAAGATATAGTCCGGTATAGCTCATCTTCAAACATAACCTGCATATGGACAAAAAAAAAAAAAAAGAATCTGTGCAAGGTTTCAGCTCAATGTCTCTTTCTTTAAAGACTGTAGCGTGATTTCATCAGACGGACGGACTTGGCTAGATGGTCTTAGATTTTTAGAATGATCAAGTATATATATTCTTTTTACCGTCGCACATGGATATTTCGATGTGTTGCAAACGGAATGACAAAATGAATATACCCATCCTTCTTGGTGTGTATAAAAAAGGAGTTAAAACAATAACTAAAGTACAATAGCTCTGTTTTTATTGAACTTTCAAATAAGTGAGTTTCTCTGGCTTACCCTGTATATTCATAATTCCATCTCACCATTAGGTACTTCTTATGTTGTGTCCTAAATTTCTTTTAAAAAATTCCGCTTTGCAAAAACCGTTTGACTTACCACTCGGAAATACCAGATAATCCGTTGCCTCTTATATATTTTTCTTAGCAATTTCTTGTTCTAATTGATCTTTTTGGGTCTTTTGTTCATTCAATTTGTGAAACTGAGAGATTTAGAAACTCGAATTCGATTTAATCTTACCGACCACACAATTAATTTGTGTGTTTCAAGAAAAACAAACAAACCCAGGCAAATCTATGTATTTTCCAATTACAATAAGTGCCTCATGCATGAATGAAAGAATGGCCAAATTGAAATATGAATGGTTAATTGTAAATTGTGATGAATAGAAGAATGAATGAATGCAGTCGGAAGGCATAGAACACAAATTCGTTGAGGAGAAATGGGCCAGAGTGGTATATGGGCAATTGATGGGATTAGTGGCAATATTCAAGTTGCTTAGGCAAACAGGTGTAGGGATGCAGACATTGAGTTCATTTCAATTTTTGTAAGTAGAAGGATACTGAACAATGAAAAATAATATTTTTGGAATCTATAATAATAAAAAACAAGTAAAAGCGTGGTAAGTTCGGCCGGGCCGAATCTTATATACCCTCCACCATGGATCGCATTTGTCGAGTTCTTTTCCCGGCATTCTTCTTAGGCTAAAAAAGGATATAAGAAAAGATTTGCTCTGCTATTAGAGCGATATCAAGATCCGGTCCGGTTTGGACCACAATTAAATTATATGTTGGAGACCTGTGTAAAATGTCAGCCAATTCGAATAAGAATTGCGCCCTTTGTGGGCTCAAGAAGTAAAATAGAGAGATCGATTTATATGGGAGCTGTATCGGGCTATATACCGATTCAGACCATAATAAACACGTATGTTAATGGTCATGAGAGAATCCGTCGTACAAAATCGGATAATAATTGCAGGCAAATCGGATAATAATTGCGACCTCTAGAGGCTCAAGAAGTCAAGATCCCAGATCGGTTTATATGGCAGCTATATCAGGTTATGAACCGATTTGAACCATATTTGGCACAGTTGTTGGATATCATAACAAAATACTACGTGCCAAAATTCATTCAAATTGGATAAGAATTGCGCCCTCTAGAGGCTCAAGAAGTCAAGACCCAAGATTGGTTTATTGACAGCTATATAAGGTTATGGACCGATTTGAACCATACTTGCCACAGTTGTTGGATATCGTAACAAAACACGTCGTGCAAAATTTCATTCCAATCGGATAAGAATTGCGCACTCTAGAGGCTCAAGAAGTCAAAACCCCAGATCGGTGTATATGGCAGCTATATCAGGTTATGGACCGATTTGAACAATACTTGGCACAGTTGTTGGATATAATAACAAAACACGTCGTGCAAAATTTCATTCCAATCAGATAAGAAATGCGCACTCTAGAGGCTCAAGAAGTCAAGACCCAAGATCGGTTTATATGACAGCTATATCAGGTTATGAACCGATTTAAACAATACTTGACACAGTTGTTGGATGTCATAACAAAACACGTCGTGCAAAATTTAATCCCAATCGGATAAGAATTGCGCACTCTAGAGGCTCAAGAAGTCAAGACCCAAGATCGGTTTATATGGCAGCTATATCAAAACATGGACCGATATGGCCCATTTACAATACCAACCAACCTACACTAATAAGAAGTAGTTGTGCAAAATTTCAAGCGGCTAGCTTTACTCCTTCGGAAGTTAGCGTGCTTTCGACAGACAGACGGACGGACGGACAGACGGACGGACACGGCTAGATCGGCATAAAATTTCACGACGATCAAGAATATATATACTTTATGGGGTCTCAGACGAATATTTCGAGTAGTTACAAACAGAATGACGAAATTAGTATACCCCCCATCTTATGGTGGAGGCTATAAAAATTATTCAAGCTATATGGAAATATGAAGCGTAACCGCTTGAACATTACACTGAACTATATGATTTCTAATTTAATCGACATTTGGCTGATATGGTAAGATCCAGGTGCAATGGTTAATCACTTTCGCTTCACATATGAGCGTATCTTGCAATTTAACTTTATAAGCCAAAAGGCCAAGGACATAATTATTGATTCCATGACATAACGATTTAGGTGTTTCCAAGTTCCAGACGTTTCGCTTTATCTTCAATTTCTTACACCTAAGTTTTACTTGCTGCTCTTATAGTTTCTTTCTCCATTTGCCTAAATCGTTTAGTTTTTAAATGGCAGTCTTGCTGGATCTTCTTATTTCTTTGTCACAACTTGAAATAACCAACATAGGCATTGTTATTTAATAGGCTTTAATGATCAACTTCGGCGTGTAGCCAATTTATGTCGAACGTCCCAACAACATACTCATCTGATTTTAAATCAATTTCAAAACTGAGGTCTTTTGTTTCGTTTATGGCGATGAGCCTGTGTCTATTGCATATGTAGTTATGTTTCATTGCTTTGTAAAATTTTCGGACTTCATTTTGTGACGCTGTGAGCTCACACTCACTTGTTCTCATTTTTCACATTTATGAATTGTGCAACATCTTTCAGAAAAAATGCAAGGAGAAATTTTTTTCCATAATTTTCAAAGAAGACCCACTTCTCTACTAATTAACTGCGAATGGTTTCTTCATACTTGCCATAAACGAGTGACCAACAGCTAGTATACTTAAAAGGCTCATTTTAGAGAAGTTTGTACAATAGCTTATTTTGGCCTTTCGGAACGCCATTTATTGCATATTGGTACATTCCTTATTATACCCACCACCGAAGGATGGGGGTACATTCATTTTGTCATTCCGTTTGCAACACATCGAAATATCATTTCCGACCCCATAAAGAATATATATTCTTGATCAGCGTAAAAATCTAAGACGATCTAGCCATGTGCGTCCGTGTGTCTGTTGAAATCACGCTACAGTCCTTAAAAAGACAGATATTGAAATTTTGCACAGATTCTTTCTTTGTCCTTTAGCAGGTTAAAATTGTAGATGGGCTATATTGGACTATATCTTGATACAGCCCCATAAAGACCGATCCCTCGATTTTGGGTCTTAGGCGCACAAAAGCCACATTTATTATCCGAGTTTGCTGAAATTTGGGACAGTGAGTTGTGTTAGGCCCTGTGACATCTTTATTCAATTTGGCCAGTCCAGATTTGGTTATAACTGTCATATAGACCGATCCGCCGATTTAGGGTCTTAGGCTAATAAAAGCCACATTTACTATCCGATTTTGTTGAAATTTGTGCCAGTAAGTTCTAATAGGCTATTTGAAATTCTTATTCAATTTGGTCATGATCGGTCCAGATTTGGGTATAGCAGCCATATAGACCGATCTCTCTATTCAAGGCGCTTTTATTATCCGATTTTGTCAAAATATTGGACAGTGAGTTAAGTTAAGCCCTTCGACATACTTCTGCAATATGGCATACATCGGTCCAGATTTGGATATAATTGCCATAAAGACCGATCTCTCGATTTAAGTTTTTGAGTCCATAAAAGGTGGATTTATGTCGCCGAAATTTGGGACAGTGAGTTGTGTTAGGCTCTTCAACACTTTTTTCAATTTGGCTCAGATCGGTCCAAATTTGGATATATAGACCGATCTCTCGATTTAAAGTTTTGGGTCCATAAAAGACGCATTTATTGTCCGATTTTGCCAAAAGTAGGGACAATGAGTTGTGTAAGGTCCTTCGACATTTATCTACAACTTGGCCCAAATCAGTCCAGATTTGAATATAGCTGCCATATGGACCGATCTCTCGATTTAAGGTTTTGGGGCCATAAAAGGCGCATTTAATGTCCGATGTCGCAGGAATTTGGGACACTGAGTTGTATTAGGCTCTTGGACATTTTTCTACAGCTTGGCCCAAATCGATCCAGATTTGGATATAGCTGCCATGTAGACCGATGTCTCGATTTAAAGTCTTGGGCCCATAAAAGGCTCATTTTACAGAAATTTGACACAGTGACTTATGTTAGGCATCCGTGTGGTATATGGTTCAGATTGGTTTATTTTTAGATATAGCTACTAAAAAGAGCAATATTTTGTTAGTATATGGTCCAAATCGGAACATATTTCGATACAGATGGTATAGGGCAAAAAGCATGCATTTTTCAACGGATTTTGACGAAAGGTGGTTTACATATATACCCGAGGTGGTGGGTATCCTATGTTCGGCCCGGCCGAACTTAACGCGTTTTTACTTATTTTTTTATTATCTTCTCCTCAGACCTTCGAAGTTTATATAAATGATCTACTTGGCCCAGGTGCATGTTGGGACTGACGTTGGTTTTGTTTCGGCTGAGGTTAAGTAGTGATTTGGCTTACATCCACTTCTGGAGAAAAACTTTGGGCAGACACAGCCTACTGATATTTTAGGCGGTATAAAATTGGATTATTTAAAGCATACAAATAAAAGCGAACATACTGTTCTATTGTGTAACTTTCGCATAGTGGGCGCCACTTGGAATTACAACAGTTTTTTAATAAATCAAAAGGTTTAGATTACAACTGCTATGAACGGGTATAGGTGTAGTATGTGTATGGTTCTAACAATGGATTCATTCATTCATGGGTGTCGTTGTAACCGTAATAATCAATTTCGATGAAATGGGTGGGGAAATGGGGGACATAAACTCCCCAAAAACTTTGTTAGAGTTTTTTTATGTTCTGGAATCTAGTCGACATGCATTCAACAATATTGTCGTCGGCTATAAAACAAATCCCCCATAACAATTGATCGATTGTTCTTTAACATATCATTCGATCATCCCCCATTGAAGGGACGAGCCCAGACGAGCAACTGGAGGCCATAACGCTTAAGGGGGTGTTTAGCGTCACAAGCCGAAAAGCTGGATCTTTATGATTCACTTATGGTTCTCCATTATTGTTCCGACAAATAACAACAAAACATTTTTCATAATTCATGCTTTAAACAACGAAATTGAAATAAAAAAAGGGAACAGAATGAAATCCTTATAAATGTCAATCATGCTCAAGTAGCAATAAGTACCCAGAATTTGATGCCCAAAGGTTCGGGGCGAAATACAAGCAACAACGCACAAACACACACACACACATTGTGTGTGCGTAATCGTACAACAGCAGGACGGACGGTTAGATAAGTTCAACGCCTCAGCAAGGAATAACTCGAACAGAACATTGGGCGTCGTATGGTGTTGCTTTGGCATGGTCATAACCAGCCAGGAAGAGTGAGATTGGAAATGTTAACCACGACATACGCTGAAATAACGACAGATGTTATATTGGGCTTGTTCTTGGTGAGACATGCAAATGCCATGTCAATAAAATTTGGAGTACTCGCCAAGTCGAGCTGACAATGAGGTGGCGACTTAACACAGCACAGCGAAACTCTCGGCAGGTGTAAATACCCAAGTACCACTAGTCACAGCCCATGCTGTACGATGATGTCTGCACTTGCAACGAGAAGGGTGTATCACTCACCAACGCCCTCGCTGGCAATAACGGTGTGATGTAGTGAAATTTCTATTAACTGTGCTGAAATTAATAAAAACGTCAAATGTTAACAGAATGTTAAGTACCATAGCGTAGTGATATCAGCCCATATGGATATGGACATGTTAAGTGTTGTGGCAGTAAATCTCTAGCAGTTGGAGAAATTCGTCCAGTATACAGGAGATATTCGTAATGAAAGTAAGCATATGATCTAAAGTGCATTTCATGTTTAAACGCAATTTGTCTGATTAATGAAGAATTTGGCAGTTGTCATTCTCAGAGTGGGTTTATTAAATGATATTAAGAAGAAATGGTATTGAAAACAATCAAGGAATTTCTAAGTAGCATGGAATTCCTGACTTAAAATTATCGACTACTGCTTAGGTGTATGTCCATAGTGGCATGGGGCGGATTAATATGTGCACACTCTTTTCAAACTAACCTAACCTAAGAAGAATAAGTCTGGCTGACCAAGAAACTAGTCAGCCAGACTTACTTTGCCTATATACACACCACCATCGATTCTGTTACAAGTTTTATTAGATGAACTCAATTTATAAGACAACTGAAACCTCGACTTGAGTAGTGGTTGCACCAGGCTCCACTAGGTGACACATGACTAGTATGCCTAGGTATGGGAACTTAGGCAAAAACTATGTTCTACATTGATAACGTCTGATTTCTGGAAGGGAAAACCCCTTGGCCTGATTGAGAGAGAGAGAGAGAGAGAGAGAGAGAGAGAGAGAGGAGACAACCCTTTAAGCACTGTATAATTGGATCACTCGGTTAGATTTGGCATAAGTGAGCACCGGCGAGGAAACTCATAATCATAAAATCACAGGAATGTTGAGACAGTGAACTATTGGAGAGATCGGTTGTTGCAATTTTGAGTTCTAACCATGAATCGAAATATTTAGTCGACCATTAATAACGGGAATTGGCAGAACGCTACTTTAATCGTAAATATCCGGAAGATCGAAATGTTTTGCACTCACCAAGTTTATTGATGAGAGTTGTCTGGAACTACGGGCCAATTCTTCTGCCCTATCGTTTCCCCTTACTCTGCAATGGCCCGGCACCCAAACAATGTAGGTGGTGTCATCCTTTGAGTAGGTGTTAATCACCTTCCACCATTCCAAGACCGTTCGTGACTTCACCATTCTGGTTATTATAGCTCTCTTACTTTCCGAAAAGATTTGCACACTCTGAGTCCTCGCATTAACACCATACCACCCAATGCATTCTGCGATCGCCTGGATCTCCACCTACCGGATCGCATTTCAGCCTCAATTTATAACAGCAATCCATTGTAATTTGGATGCAATACACCAAGTCATTTGAACATATTTCTTTTTATCAACTTCAATATACGATATATAGCTGGATAGGCCCCGCTCCGCTGCGCCTTCTTTCACTCTCTTATTTTATGAGCCCTATACGGTCACGTCAGGAAATAAGTACTGTTTGGGGGTGCTGGCACGGCCTTTCAGATTTTTGGAGCCAATGAGCATATTATATTGGTGCTCTTCTCCCAAATACCTTTGGAGCTTATTATTGCTATGGCCGGTAAATATGTCCGGTATGGGGTGTTTTTGGGGGTGAGGCGGATCCCCCATATATCAGATTTGTGCTTTGGTCTCAAATACCTTTCATTTGAGTCCTATATTGTCCTTATTGGTTTATATTTCTATTTGGCTGGGGGCTTTGGAGGTAGGGCGGCCCCCTAGATATCCCACCCTAAATAAGGATACAAATTTCTGTATTAACGTTATTATAAGCAAACTAAATATCGCTTAAATCGCTCCACCAATCTCCGAGATCTGGCGTTTTTAAAAGTAGGGTAAGTGGAGTGTCTACCGTTTAAAGTTGGGATGTCAGATCTTCTTCATTCTCTTGGATTTGGTGGTGAATTGGAGTAGCCAAACTCTTTGACCCGAAAGTGGATATCAGATTCATACTTCACCCCCAAAAACTACATTGGAGCTACATATTGCTATAGTCGGTAGGCTTAGGGGGAGTTTATGAGACGAGGCGTCCCTGATACACTTGGCCATAAAACGTATATCAGATTTGATCCCCTGTTTACCATAATCCAAAAATAGGTCCAATTTGCGGTGTAAGTAGGGTGGGGCGGCCACCCATGCACTTAGCCCTGAAAAAATATCAACATCGTACTCTACTGTTAAATTCCTATTTTTTGAGCCGCAATTGCAATTGGTTTAGGGTGAGTTTATGGGTTGAGACACCCCCAAACACTTGGCCTCAAATTTGGATATCAAATTAGTTTCCTTCAATCAAATACCTATTATTTCAGCCTCTTATTGCCATAGTAGGCAAACATAGCCGGTTTGAAGCATTTTGAAGCTGACGATCAGATCCACGCTAATTATTTTTGTTTGTTTTCGTTATCTACATTCTAGATCATATTTTAAAGCTGGTCCTCCTGTGTCTATCCTAATTTGAGGGCAAAAAGTGTACTCTACTACCAAAGACCTTTTATTGCTATCCTATTCTATCCTGATCGGCCTTCATATATTATTTTTAAATCCTTTTCTTTGGGTAGGATAGGGGGAGGGGGATTGCACTCTGACACATCCTTTCATTTGAGTGCAATATATTCTCAGTCGTCCTATATGACAATTTGGTGTTGATTTTATTGGGAGAAGGTCAATCCCCACCACGCTAAGACCCAAAAGACAATTTACTACTGTCCATTATTGTCGCAATATACATGTCCTGCTGAATGGCAGGACGGCTGGACGTGACCCAGATTCTTGAGTCCTTATATCAACATTAGATTCGATTGGGGGAGTGGGGTGCATGCATTTCCGATATGGGGGAGGGCCAGCCCCCCCCCCCCCCCCTTAATTTGGCCCTGATCGGTTTAGATTTGGATATAGCTGCCATATAGACCGATCTCTCGATTTAAGGTTTTGGGCCTGTAAAAGGCGCATTTACTGACCAACCTTACCTAACTTTTTCCTAGAACGCTTTCCTAAAATACCACCTCAATATATCTTAGAAGTTTGTTCGAAATCGGTTTAGACTTAGATATATATTTTCATTTGATTTGAAGTAATTCTCTTGAAACTGTTGACATTTTTCTTTAATTTTTTAAAAAATTAATTCAGATTGATTTTTAACTTTCATAAAGATATATACATCGCCATGCACTTGAGCCGTAGTTATTAATTAAGTACTTAATATGTAATTTGTTCGAAATTTCATACGGATTCTATATCCCATCTGAAAGCCTCCACCGAGGTCCATCAATATTGGTTTAGAATTAGATAAAGCTTCCAATTGGTACTTAAAGGGTTGGTGTAGGGTGTTATATCGTCGGCACCGCCCGACTTTTGTCTTTCCTCACTGATTTCATATAAAAACGGAAGGCACCTACTAATTTATCATCTATCGCACTTTGTTCGAATAGATAACACATTTCATTGTTACAACATCCCAACACGTTAATTGATTTATATTTAACTCCTTAATAGTTTGTTTAACATTCATATTTAGAACATTACCGCCACACCACCCAAAAATCCATTTCGATTTAAACCAGCATAAAGGAAACCCACCCTCTTTGTTTTTATGCAACCCCAGTCAACCAAAGTCAGAAGGGGTCGCACTTTGACGCACCGCAAACAGGGACTAAGCTATCGCGCCGTGTAAGCGAACTGTCTGTGTGTGTTCGCTTTGAGCAATGACAACTAAATTAAAACATTTGTCAAAAGTTTACAATCACATATGGTGCCATTTAACGGCAATGTTCGTTAGGTTATTTGGTGGCTTTTCTTTCTTCCCTTGATTGGCAGTGACATCGATTTGTTCGGCTCACTTCAGCATGTCATGGGCGCGAGACAGGGTGATATTTCTCCCCCTCCTACGCCGCTGGACGGGGAAGGCAGTTGGACGGAAAAGGAAAACCACCAGTTAAATGTGGCTTTAGAATTGTGCGGCACTTAACACAGGTTTCCCCCTTGCCATTACACGGCGATAAAACAAAAGCAGAAAACATCAACACCAACATGCCGCAGATCCCTTTGCAGGATTTCGCCAGTGCCACACAAAGAAATGTTAACAGAAACATTATCAAAACAACAAACCCACCCATTTTCATCCACACCATCATCATCATCACTTTCGGCAACCTTATGCTCAGTCTTCGTCATGAACTACATTCGTGTTGTCAGCCATCCCTTTGCCGCGATGGCTTCGGTTGTGTTTTCAATTTGGTCCACTTTACCACAGAGATGCAAAGAAAACAAAGGTCCTTCATTTCGTTCCAGCAAATTGTTGCGGTACGTGTTCTTTTTATTGTTGTATCTTTCCCCTTTGTGGAAATGTTTTTGTAACGAAGATTGTTACTCTTGTCTTGAATTATTTCGCTTAAATGTTGCAGAATTGAACTCTCGCTTTCTTAATGGTTTCAATTTTTGCTACAAAAATTCGCAAAAATCGCATTGATTTTTAAATTTTGTTCTGCCATTAATATATCAAAGCTATACCCATGGCAAGGATATTACGGATGCTGATGAAGCGCTTTCTTTACTGCGATAAGGTCCCCCTGGTGTCGTAGTAAAATGTTTCAATGTTATTGTACATTAAAACGGTGTTAATGTATTGTTGTTATTTTAAGTTGATTGTTTCATTGTTTTTGATGCTGTAAATGGTTTTACTGCGACACAGTGGGAGGAATGTTTGGAAAAATTGTATGGAGAAACTATAGAATATTTAAATGTAATGAAATTCAACTGATCCTTATTTAGATCTATTACCTACTTCTCTGATACATTTGTGAGTTGCGCAGGATATCTTGCATTGTAGATATGGTGATCGCCTCTAGCATATGAATGAGAGAACATTAACTTCGTTGTGAATGAATTTGTCTGTTATTAGGTTGTTGTTGGATGTGTCGAGACATCTCTGCAACAACAACAAAAATACTTCCTAGATTTAAGAGAGTATTCTTTAGCATGTGTATATAAATACGAAAAAAGCCGTTCTCAACCGTATGGATGTTGAGCGTCCCCCTTTCTTTTCTACTGAGAAAAAGTTGCACAACAGAATCCGTAGTTCCAATCCTTGGGAGTGTAGTGAACACGAGCTTTGATATGTCGCTTAAAAATATTACTGTGGTATTCCAATTGACTACAAATAGTCTGTCTTGGTTAGCAAGATATCTAGGTAATAATTAACGAATTGCGGGCGAATTGGAGTACAACAGAACTGGTACTGTTCACTCGTAAATACCAGTTTCTCGAATCTTAACTCCATCTTTGAATTGTGTCAAACTATACTGTCAACCAGATCAAAAAAATCTCGTCAAGGTGTCCTACTTTCGAATAAAGAGAAAAAAAACCGACATAGTGCGCATTCATTTACTCCTCAAGGATAGAGTCCGTTAGCTGTAACATGAGAAGATCTATACCGAAATATGTGACAGTGGTAAGCTGAAGAAACTCAATTGGATGATCCAGTAACTTACCTGCATCGGAATACCAGAATCGCTGAGTTCAAATTCCCAGCCCTATTGGCGTCTACAAAAGCTGACTCCAGGAAATGAAAAGGCGGACAAATCAGTAACAACTCTACATAGGCGTCGTTTTTCGAACAACTGAAACTAGTAAACAAAGGAGCAAATCCCCGCACAAACAAATTACAAATCGGCTTTTATCACGAAATATTTAATTTAATTAATTTTTTAATTGAAACTGATGCAATCAGGAAAATGATAATATCAGTCACTATCTTTGGAAAAGTTAAAGGAAGGAGAGGAAAGGTAAAATAAGTTCTATTTAAACATATATAAATTTTATAAAACACAATTTTTGTTTTAATTGATCCGATTGAAAAGAATGGTTGAAAGTTTTAGAAAATCTCTAATTTATTAATTTAGTAAAAGATTATTAATATTAAAAAGTTACCTAAAAAGGGTAAAAGTGTGCTAAGTTCGGCCGGCCGAATCATATATATATATACCCCCCACCATGGATCGCATTTGTCGAGTTCTTTCCCGGTATCTCTTTTTAGATAAACAAAGGATAAAAAAAGGAACTGAGTAAGAATTGGGCCTTAAGAAGTAAAATTGGATGATCGGTTTATAGGGGAGCTGTATCAGGCTAAAAACCAGTTCAGTCCATATTTGACACGTAAGTTGGAGGTCATGGAAGAAGCCGTTAATTAGGCCTTCTAGAGGCTCAAGAAGTCAAAATCCCAAATCGGTTTATATGGCAGCTATATAAGGTTATAGACCGATTCGAACCATATTTGGCACAGTTGTTGAAATTCATAACAAAACACCTTATGCAAAATTTCACCCAAATCGAATTATAATTGCTCTCTCTAGAGGCTTAAGAAATCAAGAAGTCAAAATCCAAGATCGATTTATATGGCAGCTATATCAGATTTTGAGCCGATTCGAATCATACTAAACACAGTTGTTGAAAGTCATAACAAAATACAATGTGCAAAATTTCGCCCTCTAGAGGCTCAATAAGTCAATACCCAGAACGGTTTATACGGCAGTTACATCAAAAAAATTGACCGATTTGGCCCATTTACAATCCCAATCGACCTACACTAATAAAAAGTATTTGTGCAAAATTTCAAGCGGCTAGCTTTACTCCTTCGAAAGTTAGCGTGCTTTCGACAGACAGACGCACGGGCGGACATGGCTAGATCGACTTAAAATGACATGATGATCAAGAATATATATACTTTATGGGGTCTCAGACGCATTTTTCGAGGTGCTATAAACAGAATGACGAAATTAGTCTACCCCCATCCTAGGGTGGACGGTATAATAAAACGGTCATATTGCCTGTGGTTCATGCTATATTTTTCGTTCCTTACCTTGTAGTTTATGCGAATCCATCTTTTCTTAAAGATGAATGAATACACCCCCTATTCATTTAATCATTTCGTTTGCAACACATCGAAATATCAATTTCTGACCCTACAAAGTATATATATTTCGGATCGTCGTAAAATTCTAAGACGATTTAACGATGTCCGTGTGTCTGTCCGACCGTCAGTTGTAATCACTCTACAGCCTTCAAAAATTGAGATATTGAGCTGAAATTTGGCACAGATACGTCTTTCTGATGCACGCTTTTTAAGTTATTGAATTTGCCAAATCGGACCATATTTGGATATAGCTGCAATATAGACCGATCTGCCGATATAAGGTCTAATGCCCATAAATACTTTATTTTTTATACGATTTCGCTGAAGTTCGAAACCGTGACTAGCTTAAGGCTTCCCGACATCTGACCTAAATATAGTTCAGATTGGACTATATTTAGATATAGCTGCCATATAGAACGATCTCCCGGTAAAGGGTCTGAAGCCCACAAAAGCCTTATATATTACCTGATTTCGCTGAAAGTTGAACTAGTGGGTTAATTTAAGCCTTCCGACATCTGACCTAACTATGTTTCACATCGGACTACATCTAGATATAACTGTCATATACTGATAAAGGGTATGAAGCCCATAATAGCTTTATTTTTTAACCGATTTCGCTGAAATTTGAAACGGTGAGTAGTTTTAGACTTCCCGGCATCTGACTTAAATACGGATTAGTTCGGACTGTATTAAGATATAGCTGTCATGTAGACCGATCTCCCGATAAAGGGTCTGAAGCCCGTAAAAGCTTTATGTATTACCCATTTTCTCTGAAATTTGAAACAGTAAGTTGGTTTAAGCCTCCCAATTAAGGACCTAAATATGGTTGAGGTCGGACTATATGTAGATATAGCTGCCATATAAACCAAACTCCCGATAAAGGGGGATTACATATAAAGACCCGTGGTGGTGGGTATACAATATTCGGCCCGGCCGAACTTAATGCCTTTTTACTTGTTTAACCTTCTTTTATTTATATCTATCACCATATTCCTCCAGGGCTATAACCAAAGATTAATGTAAAGATTTTTAACATTATTTCACCCCACTGTGTACCGGGAGAATCAAACTACCCTCTAGAAATATCGCAGGATTTCCATGTGTAAATTCATCCGAAATATGGAACACTGCAAAAAAAACTTCTTTCGAAATGTTTTCGACAAAACCATTTGTGGCAGCAAAGGCACGGAATAAGCGCTACAGAATGATAATACCTATAGCAGCAGCAACAACAACAACAATAGCAATCAAGCAACCAAACAATGAACCATCAAAGAGCAAAAACAAAACCACCAGAACACAAAAAGGACATGGTTTGGCCAAAAAAGGGGGAGACTGTAGTTGCAGAACTTGACTCACTCGCTAGCTCACTCATTGCTTACAATTTGCTTTGGTAGAATAAGGATAAAGTCTGAGGCTTGCCATTCCACGAACACTGAAATTCAATCATTCTGCATTCGAAGGATTTGTATGACATACACAAAACACAATTCAATTGAGGGGTTACAAATTGCCGGATGAATAATCACAATAATAAAGGCAAAACAGCAACAGAACGAATAATGAAAGCAACAACATGGACACATTTAAATTCATTCATTGTTTCACCCAAAGGACATTCTTTGGATTCCACATTGCCATTCATTCCCTCATTCAACCATCACAAAGAAGGGCAATAAAATAATTGTGACAATAAGCATTTCATTATTAGAGGGTTTAGCTGCAAGTTCTGCTGCCTTTCCTGTCTCCTTCGACACAGAACTCGCTTCTGGTGTTGTATTGCTTTCATATATTTGTTGTTGATTTCAGCAATTGGTACTCCCTCATCATTTGTGGAATCTTTAGAAAACTTTTTAGAAATAGAAAAATGATGGCTAAGCTGGAAGTGCATAAGCAAAACTGTTCTGTGTTATGAGTGGGGGAAAAGATTTGTTCCAAAATATTTTCTGCACAGTGGAATAGGGAGGACGTAGATGTTTCTCGAGACTCTAAGGATAATAACGAGGTTTTAGTGCGATCCACTTAAAATTGCGTTGAAATGTCATCTTGGTTTGAAATGTTGAATTCTCTCAGCCCAAGAGCATTGTTTTATGGTTTCTAATAGCCCTTATATTCTGAACTAGCTGGCCGTTTGCACTTCGCTACAACCTAAAATGGCTTTTTGAAATTATATTGTTTTTATAAACGATCAAGTCTTTTAGAGCTATGAGTCCATTATAGATCCCCACAAATTGATTTGTAAAGTGTGTTTGTTATTTACTTTCAAAATCATATCACAAAGATACCATATGGGATACAACATTTTCAATCCAACCATTCACAGGTGGATCAACCCAAGGATCCAAAGGTTTTTCCTAAGTCAATCCAAATTGGAGAGTAAAATTTGTACTCTACAACCATAGACCTATTGGCTGCTTGGAAGGTGGTCGGCTCCTAGACACCTGCGGCTAAAATTTTATCTCATATTCGTGCTTATTCTCTCTATAATGCATTGTGCGGTCCGCTGGCCAATGAATTACAAACGGGTGTGAGTTCCTGGAATGTCTAATATCCCTGACATACATCCTTACATCGGGAATAAGATAATATCAGACGAACACACACCATGAAAGTGCCGATAGAACAGCGCCGAACAATCCACATTGCGACGATGATGAAGAGAGGCAATAGATTTGGATACCCCACTGTCGCCATCGCTCTCCTCTGTACACGTTCCATTAGCTCCAGGGATGATTTGGAAGCTCCAGCACATACATCTGAGTTGTACCCCATTTTCAGCCTTATAAAAGTGGTGTAGCTGTTAAGAAGATCAGACGGAGTGAAGTAATTCTTACACCGTTTAAGGAAGCCTAAACACTTGAATGCTTCTTTTGGCACTTCAAACACATGTTTAGCCCAACGGACATCACTTTGTATTTTCATCCCCAGAACATCAAGAGCTTCTGATTGCTCAACATCTACACCGTTGATAGACAGAGATGATTGTAATGGGTCAGCGAATCGTTTGTGTGATAACAAGCAGCACTGAGTCTTCCGTGCATTAAAATATGCTCGATTCATTTGACCCCACTCAGAAATGACCAGCAATTCCTGGCGGAGTGTATCGTCCATAACCCGCCTCTTGCCCCAATCTCTCGAAGATTCCGCCTATGGTCGAATGAGTACGAATGACAGAGATTACTGTCATTCGCAAAGGAGTAGATCGGATTCGATGTCTGCCCCAACAGATCGTTGATGAAAATTAGAAAAAGAGAAGGAGAAAGAGAAAGAACAGAGCCCTGGGGTACACCTGTGGTCAATTTGTGCTCATTGGATGAGAACCCATCTATAACGACTCGAATAGTGCGATCTCTGAGAAAGCTCGAAATAAATCGAACGAACCCATTACCGACACCAAATGCGACAAGCTTTGATAGTAGTGCAGACCCTATCAAATGCCTTGGAGATATCCAGAGCCACAACCTTACTCTCACCAAACTGGTGGATTGAGCGACTCCAACGTTCCGACAGAAGTGCCATGAGGTCGCCCGTAGAGCGATTTCTGCGGAACCCATACTGCTGGTCGCTAAGAAGGCTATAAGACTCTAAATACCTCACAAGATGGTGATTAACCATGCTCTCCATGATCTTGGAGAGAGTGGAGCATATCGCAATTGGCCGATAATTCGCAGGGTTGTTTGCCTCACCCTTCTTGGGTATTGGCTGAACGTTCGCAACCTTCCAACGCGCCGAGAAGGCAAGGTTGAAAAGGTTGCGTAATGGACGAGCGAGCGTCGTAAGACAAGTGTGATATGCAATCCGGCCCCGGGGATTTATTTACTTTATTACGGGGAACAACCCTTTTAACTCTACGTGTTCGTAAAAATATTTGGGGCCTGAAGTCGGATACGTTTTCGATTGAGGGGAGTGGTTGATTGCTATCCGGCAGGGAAGAGTTCCCTGCAAATATATCAGCCAACAGGTTAGCTTTATCAACCGGGTCAGTGAACGTTTGATCGTTCTTAACAAGAGTTGGAATAGATGAAGAACTACCCTTTACTCTTTTCACGAACGACCAAAAGCTCTTACTTCCTCGTGTAGAAGCAAGAGACTTATTAGGACGCCGACGCTGTTCGTAACGAAATTTTTCGCGTCTAAGCACATTGGCACACGAAGATCTTGCCTGCTTGTGCAGCATTTAAGTATTGGCATTTTTATCCAAGCGCCAGTTCCTGAATGCCACCTCTTTCGATCTGACAGCATCTCAGCATGTCTGGTTAAACCAACTTTTGTCGTCTGATTTAGCCGTTATAGTCCTAACTGTGATAAATGTCCTCATTCCACATAAAATTATCTACTCAATCATTTCAGCAGCAGCATTTATTTCGTCATCTAGAAAACATAGTTTCCAATTAAAGTGCCGAAAGAATCTATTGAGCTCAGTCCAACGTGCTTTTTCGTATAAAAATGTTGACCGCTTCGGAACTGGGGAGGAAGCAGTACGAAGAGTAGAATACGAAAAAGATGCTGAAACAATGCAATGATCGGAGTTACCAAGAGGTGCAAGAGTATTAGTAGTTTAAGGCTTCCCGACAACTGACCTAAATATGGTTTAGATCGGTCTATATTTAGATATAGCTGCCATATTGACCGATTTGCCGATAAAGGGTCTGAAGCCCATAAAAGCTTTATTTTTCACCCAATTTCTGCCATATAGACCGATTTAAGCATCCCGACATATGACTTTAGTATGGTTCAGATCGGACTATATTTAGATGTAGCTGCCATATAGACCGATCTGCCGATAAGGGGTCTGAAGCCAATAAAAGCTTTATTTATTACCTGATTTCGCTGAAATTTCAAACAGTGAGTTTTTCTGAGCTTCACTTTATCCGACCTTAATATGGTTCAGATCTGTTTAGAATTGGATATATCTGCCAAATATATCCTACAAAATAGAATAGTGACATATTTATTAGTCCACTCAATGTCCGTGTCGAATTTGGGTGCATAAGTTATACAATTTTCACCGGATTGTGACGAAATGGGATTTACATATATACCCGAAGTGGTGGGTATCCAAAGTTCGGCCTGGCCGAAGTTAATGCCTTTTTACTTGCTTCTTATTCATTTACATTGCTTTTCAGTCTACCTAGCAGCAGCTTTTGCCTATTTATCATCACTGTGCAATTAGATGTATTAACAGGCTGTTACAACCCTCGGTGGTCTTGGCAACATATGATTTTGTTAATTCTTCTCCGCAGGGGTGGGGCGTGATATGAAAATAAAGAATCACTGCTGTTTGTGAGGCACTACGCCTCTTCGCTTAATAATCTATGATCCGGGGATTTTGTTTCATTTTCTTTGCCCAAAATATATGTTTACAGTTAATAGTTTTGGGCCATGTCTGTCCTTGGCATTTGATTTTTACAACTGCATGAACATAAGCTATGCAGCCACAGCATTTGAAGCCGATACGGATGAAGAGAACGGTCGCACGGCGTTGCGCATGAAGGCATTCATGCGATGGCAAAGTGTGAAAACGGGTGTTAATTCTGATCTCGATTTGATTTGATTACTGGAATATTTGAGGCACTCGCAAGAAGGTCTTCTATGTCACCCCCCCGTATTGCAAGGAAAGAGCAATAAATTGCTAATATTTTGGTTGCAACAAAGTGTCGCACTTGGCGTATGATGCTGTTGAAGGATTAATCCATCTGAGCAGTATTTAAGCCTTGTCGTCTGTCTGTCAACAGCAACTGTTCGTTTACCACTACGAAGGGTTTTTGACATTATTATGATGGTGTTTGAACTTATTTTGAAGAGTTTTTTGTGATTTGATAAAATAGCAGCATTTGTTTCGGGATTTGCAGGTTTTTTGCAGATTATCATCATTCTATTCATATTGCAAATAAATCCACAAATCATTTTGAAGGTGTTCTTTAATTTTTTCACATTTTTTTATTATTTTGATTTTTTCTTCTTTCCTTTACCTCATTAGATATTCAATAAGTTATTCACTTTTCTCCGTAATTCGGTTCAATTGTTTAATCAGAAAAAAGTAGCACTACTTGAAATAATTGTAATTAGAAATGCAAATATAACTCTTGGCCTTTGCTGCCAGTTTACAGACTTTTTCTGTCTTTATATTGTTACTTGATTCTTCATCTCTTGAAGGAAAAAAAAAATTCAAAATGAATACTTAATTAACTTTGCCTAATTAGTGGAAAAGATTTGTGAGAAGTGACTTCAGTCGAATTTCCAACGCATAATTAATCGCTAATTTTATTTGAAGTTGGACATAAACTCACCCACTTAGTAAAAAGGAAAACCAACAAGAGTAAAAATGGATGTAAACTGTAAAGATAATGGAAAATAACGAATTCATGCGGCAATAGTTGTCATGACCCTTTATCTTAAAAATTAAATGATTTATCTTAAATTTTGGGAACGAACTTCTTTCTATATAGCTTTCAACAAGAACATAATTTGTTTATACTCCCCACCCCTGAAAACCTAAAGAAATAATTTTGCTGATATCACCAATGCTAATTTTAGATTGATTTTTTTTTTAATTTTGTAGGAAACGATACCAAATTAGTCAGCCGTCAAACAGATGTTCTCTATATTCCCAAATTATGGAATATTTTAGAATTCTAACAACGCTTCATTAGCAATAAACGCCAACAGGTTTCCGCCCATCACTCTCTGGTCTCGGCGGTGAACTAAGATCATATTTTAATTAATAATTAAAATTGTTGGCCTTTATTGTATTTAGATTGGAAACCAGAAACTAAATTTATTGCAATTAGAATTTCAATTCAATTTGCAAATTTGAATGGAAACAATGCGAAACAAAACACACGAATATTTAATGCAATTTTAATTACACGCAATTCCATGCAAACTAATAATGAGAATTTTAATGTCAAATAACAATTTATTTTTAATGCAAACCAAAAAACTCCAAACAACGAGAGAAAAAAGCAAAAAAACAAAAACCTCACAGGAAAATTTCAGTGGCAGGACAACGGAATAGGGCCACCAAAAACGAGAGCAGCGAAATGCATTTAATCTAATGCATCACGTTGACTAAATGACCGACCCGTTCCACTTACAAACGCCAGGCAGGCGAAGATTGCTGTTGCTGTGGCCATTGTCGTTGCTGATATTGTTGTTGTTGTTGAAAATTAAAATACAATTTAATTTATTTTGAAATATATTTGCACAGCAAACCGAAATTAATTCACTAACACCATTACACACCTCCTACGTGCATGTGAGAATGGCTAAACAACAATAGCTGAAATAGCACCACACACGCACATATTCCTATACAAGTGTGCATGTATATTTGTGGCAATACATTCAGCATTTGGGCAATTTCCATTTTGTGGAGCAGCTGGAATGGAAATCACAAATGAATGTTGGAGCAGCAGAACCACTTTAAAACGCATTTAAACAAATACAAATTTGAAGTACATATTACCCCACCCGCACCATTGAAAAACACCCATTTCCACTCATACGTGTGTGAACCCTACAAACATTTACCACAATTTTGGAAGAGCGTGCATCCCCGCGATGAATCAAATAATCTTGTGGAACGTTTTTACTCAATTGTTATGCCAATCTTATACGATACCAGTGGACAATGTTTCAGTAACTCTTTGTGACGGTAATTCTCTTACAACCCATTGCGTTGTCATCGTCCGTATGAGTCGTGTAGCACTCTTCTAGGACATCGTTTGACGATCCATTGTAAGTGCGGAAGTTTTAGCAACTCTTCGAGAAGATTTGCTTGTACTTTTCCCGATTGTTTCCATTTCGCTGCCTAGTTCGTTAGGACTTGTATTGAATTATGCTATTAAATTTTTGTTTTGAGTGGACAACTTCCAAAACACTAAACAGATTTCCCACTTGGTTTATGTGGCGATTGGTATTTAGTAATAGACGAACCGGTCCCGCTCCGCTGCGCCTTCTATAACTCTCTTATATCTTTTTAGGAAGGGGACACTTCGCCTTGAATGCGGATATCAAATTCGTGCCATTATAGCCTATGCCGCTGAAAGTGTTCGAATACTGGCGAGAACTTCCAAAACTTGCACTTCCAAATCCATTTAATTTGAGCCCCATATTGCCATGGCCGGTAAATATGAACCGTTTGGAGGGTGTTTGGGGTTGGGAAGGCCACCGGCAATTTGCACTGAAATTAGATAACAAATTCGTTCTTCATTTCCAACGGAAATCAAGTTCACTTTGGTGGGTGCTTTAGGGCGTACCTCAAAACACTTGGCTCCAAAATTGGATATCAAATTCGTTTCCTACTCTCAAATACCTTTCGTTTGAGTCCCATATTGTCATAATGGGTCAAATAATCCATTTGACGTATGTTTAGGAAGAAAAAGGCCACCAAGACTAGCACGCAAATTTTAATGTCATATTCGTAATCTACTTCCTAATACCTTTCATTTGAGTCCCATATAGCCATCGTCGGCTAATATGCCCATTAGAGGGTATTTGGGGATGGGCGACCTCCCATTACTTGGACCTAATGTTTTTTGTCATATTTGTAATCTACTGCCTAATACTTTTCATTTGAAACCGATATTGACATGAACTTCGAATATATCTGTTTAAAGGAGTTTTGGGGTTGAGGGGCCCGCTGGGTACTTGGACCCACATTTTAATACCATATTCGTTTTCTTGTCTCAAATACCTTTCATTTGATAACCTTATAGTGCCCATCGGACCACTTCGGATATGGGTGGCGTTTTTGGGGTAAGGGGGAGGGTCCGCCTCCACCAGATATCTAAAAATTATATAGCCTATCTATGAAAATTTTAAGAAAATAGGTTCAGCCAAGTATCATATAGTCATATGGGTCTAATGGCGTTTTTGAGGGGTGGCGTGACCCCCTATACTTCGATTTGGTTTTGTATGCCAGACTTGAAATCTACTTCCGAATACCTTTCATGTGAGCCCCATTCTGAAATTAACATCCAATATGTCTGCTTGGGGGAGTTTTGTGGTTGGGGCGGCCCGATGGGTACTTAGACTCAAATTTTAGTACCACATTCGTATTCTACTCTCCAATACATTTCATTTTATACCTATATTGTCCCAACGGTCTATTTTTAGGTTGTGTTTTTACATAAGGTGGAGGGTTCGTCCCCCTTCAGATACCGAAAAATCATATAAATTACCTATGTTTCCTTCCAGGCCAACCTACACAATATGCAAAAGTTTCGAGAAAATCGGTTTGGCCGTTTTTCAGTGGTGTTTTTGGGATAACGGTGGAGGGTCCGCCCCCTTCCGTTATCAATAAATTATAAAGCCTGTTCCTACTTCCTGACCATATTCGTAATCTACTCCTGAATACCTTTCATTTGAGTCCCATATTATCATGATCGTCAAATAAACCTATTTTAAGGGGTTTTGGGGCTGGGGCGGCCCCCAGGTACATGGATCCAACATTTTTTCATTATGAAATTCGTACTTGACTCTTGAATACCTTTTATTTGAATCCCATATTATCACGATCGGTCCACTTTTATTTTTGGGTAGTACTTTTGGGGCAAGGGGGAGGGTCCGCCCCCCGAGACTCTTCTGGATTACTCTTTAGCAATTCATATGGAAGAATCGGGGATTATTTGCGGACACAACTCCTCACGACAGGGGAGTCGCCTCGTCCGCGATCACAAACTTCATCTAAAAGATGAGTGAAAGATTGTTTGGCGATATAAAATGTTTGCAGGGCATGTATGCACACCCACGGTGTTGATAGCAAGCATATATAATGGTCATGCATACATACACATATGTATATAAACACTCACACAAATTTCGGTGCACTTACCCCAGCCTGGGTAACCAGCCAAATTTATCCAAGTATCCATGAAAAGAGATACTAGTATAAATAAGGCACTCCGTTGGCTTTGTTTGTACGGTCAGTGGTGATGGAAGGTCGCATGACAAGTCTTAGGATTCGCAATTGCTTGCATATTTTGTCACTAGTATGTAGTGTAAATGTTTCCTTTTCACCATCCCAAGCCTATGGGTAACATTTGGCGACAGCAAAGTAGATGCCAACATCGTCATATTCTTTTAATGCTGAATCCAATGATCTTATGACCAGGATCATGTACTAATATGAGCATTATTGTCCATGATCTTGTTGCGCACTCGGCATACATATGTGGCCGGCAGAACAAACTTCGTAGGGGAGGCCCCCGGACTCCAGATTTTTAGGCATTTTGGGCCCTTGGAAATATATACATGTACGTTTACGATTTTTTTGGAAGTGGGGCCATATTTTTATACCCTTTCCGTATGTAACACCTCGAAATATCCGTCTAAGACCCCGTAAAGAGGCTACCGTAGCGCATGTCGGCCTATGAGCTGAACGCCTGGGTTCGAATCCTGGTGAGACCATCAGAAAAAAAATGTTCAGTGGTGTTTTTCGCTTCTAATGCTCGCAAAATTTTTGGGGTACTATGCCATGTAAAACTTCTCTCCAAAGAGGTGACGCACTGCGGCATGCCGTTCGGTCTTGGCTATAAAAAGGAGGCCCCTAATCATTGAGCTTAAACTTGAATTGGACTGCACTCATTGATATGTGAGAAGTTTGCCCATTTCGCAAAATTTTCCCCATAAAGTTTTATACTCTTGACCGTCCTGACATTTTAGGTCCATCAAGCCATGTCCGTCCGTCCGTCTGTCTGTCAAAGCATGCTAACTTGCAAAGGACTAAAGCTTGGTGCTTAAAATTTTGTACAAATACTTCTTATCAGGGTACGTTAATTGGAACTGTAAATGGGCCATATCGGTCCGTGTTTTGAAATTTTGCATGAAGTGGTTCGTTATAATGATTCAAATCGGTCCACAACCTGATATAGCTGCCATATAAACGGATCTTGACTTCTTGAGCGACTAGTGGGCGCAATTTTCATCCAATTTGGTTGAAATTTTGAATGAAGTAGTTTGTTATAACTTCCAACAACTGTGCTAAGTATGGTTTAAATCGGTCTATGTCCTGATATAGCTGGCATATAAACCGATCTAGGATCTTGACTTCTTGAGCCACTAGAGGGAGCAATTCTCACCCGATTTGGCTGAAATTTTGCATGAGGTGTCTTGGTGTGGTTTACAACTGTGATAACTACGTTTGAAATCGGTTCAAATACTGTTATATACACCGATCTGGGGTCTTAACTTCTTGAGCCATTAGAGCGCTGAAGTCATATCTGATTTAGCTGAAATTTTGCGCGTAGTGTTTTGGTATCAATTTCAACGGCTGTGGTAAGTATGGTTCAAATCGCTACGTAACCTGATACAGCTGCATACAAACCGATCTGGGATCTTGACTTCTTGAGCCTCTAGAGGTCGCAATTAATATCCGATTTATCCGACGGTATATAAGATTCGTCCCGGCCGGACTTAGTACGCTTTTACTTGTTTATTTTTAAATTGGGGTAAGGCTCTTCCCCATTTTCATGTAAATATGTGTTTAAGATTAACTACACTTTTGATATTGGCCTCCTACACTTACGCTAAGTTTGTTGATCGGATAGAAAATTAGAACTAAACAAAAATACAGTTTTGGTAAAACTAAATTTAAATATCAGCAACTACAACAATAAAAACGTTTACAACCCAACAGGAACGCACATACACATCCACACTTGCGTATGTACATATATTCAACAGAAAGTGGTCGTTTGGTTGTTATGTTGTGTTGTAGTCAAATACAATTCGTAGGTGTCCTTAAAATGCAAATACAACCATGCGAACATGTTGGTGGATGTGTATTTAGTGGGTGTATTAGTAGATTCCTATTAGGATTTGCATTTGTCAATTTGCATGGGTCTGTGGGGGTGTGTCCGTCTGCCGGTGTATTCATGTGCGTTAGAATTTTATCCTAATTCACAATTAATGGTAAATTCAGTGTGTTGTTATTGTGTTTGTATGTGGACTTAATACCGTATTTTTGGATCGTACGATAAACCAAACCAACCGTCCAACAATTGGCAAATAAATGCATATGTGTGTGTGTGTGTTTGTGTGTACGTTCCAGCATATCCCTTAGCAGTAGTACCACATCACCAAAATCCATGCATAGACATTTAACATATGTGCGTATGGCTATGTATGTATACATACGTATGTACGTATGTATGTACATGTATGCATGGGGAAATATTTGCACAATAATTAATTGAATAATGTCAATAAATTTTCAACACATCTCCGAGCACAACTTTTAAGTGTACAAATCTGTACAAAAGTACTCGCTCGTCGATGTATACACCCATGCCCTGTTGTATGCGTTGTGTGTGCGTGTGAGCTTGTACCAAACTCAAATATACAATGGATACGAATGTTAACCCAAGTGGGCATAATAAGGAACAGTGGTTATAAATCTTGCAGGGAAGAAGTTGAACCACTGATAATTACACCGATTGGATCAGTGAATCTGATATCTGACCATATCTGTCTATAAATCGGTGCTTGTGAGCTAAAGGGCTGCACCAGCCGAATTGAATGAACCCATGACAGGTGTTGTCCTAAAATAATAGATGGCAGGCCATCACAACTGCATACTACACTCCCAAATGTAGGCAGCCAATCCTAAGAGAGGCATGGCGTGCAATAACAGCGACATCTAGGTGACGATCATCTCAGTTAGATCAGAAAGAAAATAGCATACCGTGAAGCGTGATTTGTTGCCAAGGGCTAATTCATACGGGAGTGAGCTCTGCACAAAAACGGTTGCATGGAAGTGAGAAATATAGAGAACACATTTCAAAAACTAAATAAATGGTGGAGAAAATACATTTAAGAGATTTTCTAAGTGAAGAATAAAATGTTTTTTATTCTCATTTAATAAACAGCTATTGTTTTTTAACAGCAAAAATCCTTCATCACAAAATAGTGATTACAGTTTTAGGATGCCTTTACCCATTTTGTCAAATATTCGTTTTGCGTCATCATGTAACAGTTAAACCGATTTCTGTAGATTTTTTTCTTTTCTCAAATATTTTAAATATTTTCAAAATTGACATTGTTGTCCGATGCATTGCAGGTATGCCAGTTGCTGTGCTAACAGTCAATAGCATGGTAGTTTCTTTGGCATTGCAGCACAGAATTGTAATTTTTTTCAGGCCGTCATAAAGTGGTGTGCGCTGATGATCGCATATTAATACAGAAAAATGTGACATTTGCATGCCTTTATTGTAGTTATTAAGTCACCTGAAACTTCTTTGGAGTTCAAGTTAATGACTAACGCTTTTTATAACCACCCCCATAGGAAGGTGCACAGATAAACATAATTTTGAAAAACAACAACTTTTGTTGAAAAAACGACGACGAAATTTGTTAATTTTCCTGCAACAATTTGTTTTGAATCTTAGCGACTGAAAGCAAAAATTTTTAATTTAAAAGAGCTCTTCGAAAGTCAACGTATAACTAGAACAATATATCCATAAGCAAGAGAAAAAAACAATTTAACCAGCCACCAAATGTGTTTTGCAGCACGCTTCGGTGTGCTGGTTGTTTTGTAATATCTTTTGTTCAGCTGGCCTCGGGTTTTCTGTCTGTCACCCTCTCTCTACTACTTTATGATTTTATTAATTTGCCCACCGCGTGATTTGAACTCACGAACATAATTTGTTCATGATGAAAAAAATTCTGTAAGTATTATAGCTCAGTAATAAGTGTCTCGATCAAATTAAAACAAGTAAAGGCGTGAAAGTTCGGCCAGGCCGAATCTTGGGAACCCACCAACATGAATTCTGCTAAAAATGTATACAAATCGGCAGATCGGTTTATATGGGAGCTATATCTAAATCTGAACCGATATAGCCCGTTTGCTATCCGCAACGACCAACATCAATGTTAAATATCTGTGCAAAATTTTATGCGGCTAGCTCTACGCGTTCGACAGCTATCGTGGTTTCGACCGGCGGACGGACGGACATGACTAGATCGACTCAAAACATCAAGACGATCAAGTCTAGGACGATTATTTCGAGGCGTTACAAACGGAATGACTAGATTAGATCAGCCCCATCCTATGGTGGTGGGTATAAAAAATGGGAAATTTTCTCAAAAGAGAAGAATTTGTAAGGAAAAGCGAAATTTGGCGGGATTGAAGCAAAATTCGAGACAAACGTTAAAAAAGCGGCATAGATTCCGCCAAACGCAGGACAGATAGTCACTTTAGGTATACTAATCTGGTCATTCCATTTTCAGCAACTCAAAATATCGATATTTAATACCGTCAAATTAACATATCCGGGACAGGAAACATAATTTTGTTATCGATTAATAATCGCTTAAATCGATTATTAGTAATTACCTCTATTATCCGGGCATATTAGAGCATTTTACGACCCACTTTTTATACCCTACACCACCACTAAGGTGCAGGGTATTATAACTTAGTGCCCGAAAGGCAGACAGATAGACCCAATGATAACTAAACCGTTCCAATCAAAATCACTTTATTATACCCACCACCGAAGGATTTCCGACCCTAAAAATAATTTATATTCTTGATCGGTGTAAAAATCTAAGATCATCTAGCCATGTCCGTCCGTTAAAATCACGCTGCAGTTTTCGCTTCTTCTTTTTCTCCATATGCAGGATAACTTCGAAGATGGGCTATATCGGAATATATCTTGATAAAGGCCCCATATAGACCGATCCCCCGATGCAGGGTCTTGAGCCTTGGGGGCAGTGAGTTGTGTTAGGCCAATCGACATCCGTCTTCAATTGGGCTCACATCGGTGCGGATTTGGTTATAGCTGTTATATAGACCGATCCTCCGATTTAGTGTCTTAGACCAAAAGAAGCCACATTTATTATCCGATTTTGTTGTAATTTGGGACAGTGAGTTGTGTTAGGCCCTTCGGCATCCATCGTCAATTTGGCCCTGATCGGTCCAGATTTGGATATAGCTGCCATATAGATCGATCCTCCGATTTGGGGTCTTAGGCCCATAAATGCCACATTTATTATCCGATTTTGCTGAAATTTGGGACAGTAAGTTGCCTGAGGCCCTTCGATATCTTTCTTCAATTTGGCCCTGATCGGTTCAGATTTTGATATAGCTGCCATATAGACAGATTTCTCGATTTAAAATTTTGGGCGCATAAAAGGCGCTTTTATTGTCCGATGTCGCTTAAATTTGGGACAGTGAGTTAAGTTGAGCCCCTTGACATACTTCTGCAATATCGCACAGATCGGTCCAGATTTGGATATAGCTGCTAAAAAGACCGAAATCTCGGTTTTAAGTTTTGGGTCCATAAAAGGCGCATTTATTGCCCGATGTCGCTGTAATTTGAGACAGTGAGTTTAGTTAGGCTCTTCGACGTCCTTCTTTAATTTGGCCTAGATCGGTCCAGATTTGGATATAGCTGCCATTTAGACCGATGTCTTGGTTTAAAGTTTTGGGCCCATGAAAGGAGCATTGATTGTCCGATTTCGCCGAAACTTGGGACAGTTAGTTTTGTTAAGCTCTTCGACATTTTTCTGAAACTTTGACCAAATCGGTCCAGATTTGGATATAGCTGTTATATAGACCGATATCTTGATTCTAAGTCTTGGCCCCATAAAATGCGCAATTATCATCCAATTTCACTGAAATTTGACACATTGACTTATGATAGGTTTTTCGACAGCCGTGTCGTATGTGGTTCAGATAGGTTTATTTTTAGATATAGCGACTTAAAATATTAATATTTCTTATACACATTTGAACAATGACTTGTGCTTATAAGTATTTGGTCCAAATCGGAATATATTTCGATATAGCTGCTATGGGGCATAAGGTATGCATTTTGCATCGGATTTTGACGAAAGGTGGTTTATATATATTGAACAATTAAAATCCCAATACGTGTGCAAAATTTCATCAAAATCGAATCAAACTCCCATATGTGTCTTTTATACGTATCGACTTTCAAGGCTGTAGAGCAAGAATTTTCATACCATCGTAATCCTAGAAGGTATTTTTCTATATTTCCATAGGTATGCAAAATTTAAGTCTGACTAGATTTGGATATAAGTGCTGCATAATAAAAGTATTAAGTAGACATTACAAATATCGTTGACAAGCAATAAAATTAAATATTACGAATTCTAAAAATAACAAGTAAAAAGGCGTTAAGTTCGGCCGTGCAGAGCTTTGGACACCTACCACCATGAAAATATTATTTATACTATTATAATGTAACTCCACTACCATGTTTGGATCAAAAATTCGTAAACAATTCACAGTTTAAACGGAATTGGGTTGAACATATCAGCTTTGTCGAAATAAAAACCGATCGGTACCATATTCAAATTGGATAAGGGGAGACCCATTGCAACCCACTGCTTCAAATTTCCGCGAAATCGGGTAATACATAGAGTCTTAGGACCCTAAATCGGAAGATCGGTATAAATGGCAGCTATATCCAAATGTGGTCCGAATCCGTGCCAAACGTTAGCTCAATATTTCCTTTGTTGAAGGCTGCAGAATGAATACAACAGACGGACCGACGGAAGAGATTTTTCGAAAAAAAAATTAGTCTAAAAAGATAGAAAATCCTTCTACTAATCTAGACGTAAATGAATTAAAATCTGAAATTGGACTTCTGTAATTCATTCCTTGGACCATGGTACAACATGGAGCTTTAAATGTCATTATCGCAAAAATATTCTGCTGAGACTAGTCACTTCAAGCAGTATAGATGAATTTAAAAGGGGATTTAACAGAATTAAATCACTTTGGTCAATTAATAATGGCTGGGAATGCTGTGCTCCGAAAATGTATACAAACGGTATAAAAAAAGAATTTTTACTTTACAATATGTCCAAAACTTGAAAAGAGAACTTCAATATCTGGGAAAATCAACTATCCGTAATGCCCCCCGTTCCACGCATTCCGAATAATCGAGGTCCGACTGTATGGAATATAATTGATCTCCTTGACATTCTAAGTCTATCTGTGTCTGTCTGTGTGTGCGCCTGTCTGGCTGTGTGTGCGCCTGTCTGGCTGTGTGTGCGCCGTCGTACATTCTTCTGATTTATATATAAATATAATGTTTTTAACCAGAATCCATCCATGTTACAACGTAATTACGAATTTGCCCAAAAAAAAATCCTAACAAAATATGCGTATTTGACCAGTTCGTATGTAGTATTTAATGAACTCCTTAAATTTAAGGCCCAAAAACCACTGTGACCCTCAAAACATGTGACATCTTTCGCTAAAGTAAAACATAAATAGAAACACCCAACAATTTTGGATACTTAAACTTTTGCCAAGAATTTCTACTCACCATTTTTCTCGTCCATCCTATCCTACCCATGTAATGGAACTGCTTCATAGGATCCATCCATCAACAGGATACAGGACAAAAATGCAAAACAATAACAACGGAGCTGAGTTGAGTAGAAAGGAACAACATTGGCCGTCATCAAGATTCCGGACACACAGACGGACGACACATAATGTGGACCATATTTGTACTCTGGCATCAGCCACACAAACAGATATGGGGTCCTCGTTTCACACACACACACACACACAAATCCATACTCTTACTTACAATGGTGCGAATGAGTATTGGAGTTTTGGCTTTGGTGTTGAAGCCGATGAGTGTGTGTTTGTGTGTGAGCGTCTGTGGGTAAAGCGATTAGGCGAAGCGAATCAACAAATCAGCAATTTAGCAATTTCGGCAATTTTACTTCCAAAATTTACATAGACACACTAGACCAAGTTGTGAGTGTGTGTATGTATGTTTGTTTCTTTCTTCGTCTCCGTACTTCTTTAGCCACTGGTTACACTCCTTCCAATGAGTCCTTATTCGTTTGCAATGGAATCCATTTCTTTACCATGGCAGCCAACCTCAATCCCTGAGATTTGTTTGAGAATGTGTAAGAACATTCACACATACGGAAGCATGTGTAACTTGGGAGTCCTAGTGTACACATCTCCCATACTCTCCCCCTCCCCTCAATGCATTCATTTGACGGGCATTGGTATCGAATGGGGCGAGTTTGCTGTTGCCTTGTAAGTTTGTCTTTCAATTTTCGCAAACGTTATTTGTGTTCGTTCAGTAAGGCAATGGATGATGTTTTCTCCAAGTCTTGGTGACTGTTGACAGTCGTGCTTTTGTCACCGATTGTTGTCACACCATCTGCAGCATAAGGGGAGTATCACCTCCCCTTACACACATACATACACACGGTAATGAAAAGAAGGAAACCCGCATGCAAATCTCAGGCACTGAGCAGCGGCCGAGCATATTCCATGCTGATAAAAGTCAAAACGAAAATATCGCTGCAGGACGATGGATGACCAAGTCGAAGCGACACCACACATCTGTAATGAAGCAACATGTTGTTTCGGAGCAATAGAGCGTTTTCCTTTCCCAACAACACTCTGACGTTGTTTTAGCCCAATGCCCCAAATTCCGTTGTGCCTTTCTGTTGTTATTTTTCCATTTCCCTCATCGTTTCTGGGCATTAGCTACCCATGCAGTTGTTGGCCATGTTATGAGCTCCAGCCAAAGAGCTTTGGCCCAGACAGCAGAGCTATAACAACAGAAAATGTCCCTTTGCTTATGGCTGGCGCGTTCTGTGCTAAGCAAATGTTTAACTTTGAAAAGCATACAGAACGGACGACGACACTGAGAGGGATATGCTCACCAGCAGTCACCATTACCTCCATATTCTGTAGAAGGAAACAAGACTGCAGCTTACTTTTTTCAGACAGAATCAATGACAACAAAGATCAACTTCCAGCCGGAGAAGCATTGAGCACTTTTGGATTTTTCTTTTTCCACCTACTTGTGTGGGTGGTCACACTACTCTGTGTCCATCGTTTGTCTTGTCGCTAGAATTGAGGTATGCAAACCCAAAAAAATTCAAAGGGTGTTCGTTGAAAATAGTAGTATGAAACCCTACAATAGAAAACAAATTGCCGTAAGGAGTGCATCCCTTCAAGAATTACGAACAATCCAATTACTTAGAGGGCCAAGTTGAAACAGATTAACTATTCTTTTATCAATACTTGCAGCCAAAAAGCATATATGTCAATTAGTTTCTGACATAAATTCAACCATATAAAGGATATCCATCACCATGAGTATATTTCATGGTGATGGATATCCAGCTCTAGATGCCAGCACGCATATTTTATGGGCAGATGCGGATCAGTGGACTCTGCTCTACACAGCGCAGTGCATGGAAACTGGATTTTAACGAATTCACCTTGGCGGCAATTTTGGATATTGAAGGAAAGTCAGGGGAGGCAAGTGTGGATGATAGCGTGATAGTTTAGATTACGAGAAAACTTTCGCACAGAAAGATCATGACCAATATTGTTCAAACGTCGCTCAATGGCGCGATTAGACTTTTTTGGTTGCAAAAATCATATCTTTTGAACCCAATAAGATAAATGAATGATATGATATGACTGCATATGATAGATAAGTGTATAGTGTATGAGTGAAAAGGGTGCTACGATTTGTAGCTGTATTAATGCCACATTAAAGTCAAAATATGTGGCAAAAATGGTTGTTTCCTTTTCATTATTTTAAAATTATTAACCAAAAAAAAAAAAAAAAAAACAAGTAAAAAAGGAATTAAGTTCGGCCGGGCCGAACACATTCGCCATAATCTGGCGAAAATTGGATAACTTATGCACGCAAATTCGGAACGGACATTGGGTGGTCTAATAAATATAAGTCACTGTTGAAATTTGTATATAAAATTTCAGCGAAATCGGATAAAAAATGGAGTTTTATGGGCTTTAGACCCTTTACCGGCAGATCGCTCTGTATGGAAGCTATGTCTAAATATTGTAAGATACAAACCATATTCGCGATGAACGTCGGGAGACTTAAAATTACCCACTGTTTCAAATTTCAACGAAATCGGGTAAAAACAGAGCTTTTAGGGGCTTCAGACCATTTATCGGCAGATCGGTCAATATCGCACCTATATCTGAATATAGTCCGATCTGAACCATATTAAGGTCCTATGTTGGGAGGCGTAAAACTACCCACTGTTTCAAATTTCAGCGAAATCGGATAAAAAATAAAGCTTTTATGGCCTTCAGACACTTTATCGGGAGATCGGTCTATACGACAGCTATATCTAACTATAAACAGATCTAATTCATATTTAAGTCAGATGTTAGGAGGCTTAAAATAACTCACTGTTGCAAATTTTAGCGAAATCGGTTTAAAAATAAAGCTTATATGGGCTTCAGACTATTTATCGGGAGATCGGTCTATATGGCAGCTATATCTAAATGTAGTCCGATCTGAACTATATTTAAGTCAATTGTCGCGAAGCCTTAAACTACTCACTGTTTCAAATTTCAGCGGATGAAAAATAAAGTTTTTATGGGCATTAGACCCTTTATCGGAAATCGGTCTATATAGCAGAAATATCCAAATATGTTCCTATTTGGCCCGTTCAAGAACTTAACCAGCGTGCGTCAAAAAGACGTATCTGTGCCAAATTTCAGCTCAATATCTCAATTTTTGAAGCTTGTAGAGTGATTACAACAGACGGACGGACAGACACACGGACATCGTTAAATTGTCTTCGAATTTTACGACGATCCGAAATATATATACTTTGTGGGGTCTGAAATTGATATTTCAATATGTTGCAAACGGAATGACTAAAAGAAGAAAACTGGATTATTAGTTTTATTAGTTTTTTTTTTGGAAATTTGAAGTTGTGAAGCTTATAACTTTTAGAAGGAAAGGACAATCTTTAAATTTTGTGGCTTTTCCACTTGATCCCAAATTTTTAAGCCCTACACCACCACTGAGGTACAATACCCTGTACAACGTAAGTTTATGCAACGCTAAGAAGGAGAAGAGCTAGTATACTGATCGACTCAGAATCACTTTCTGATTCGATTAAACCTTGTCCGTCTGTCAGTCTGTGAGTCAATGTATTTTTGTAATCAAAGTGCAGGTCGTATTTGTCGTCCAATCATCACAAAGTTTTGCACATATCACTTTTTTGGTCCAAGGACAAACGCTATTGATTTTGATAAAAATCTGTCCAGATTTAGACATAGCTCCCAAATATATATATCGCCTGATTTGCACTTAAATGGCCGTGGTAACTAAAATTGTCAACCGATCTGCACAAAGTTTGGCACAGATTGGTTTGCTACTGACATTAACATATCTGCAAAATTTTATCAAAATTGGTTCAGATTTAGATATAGCTCCCATATATATGTATCGCCCGATTTGCACTTAAATGGCCGTGGTTACTAAAATTGTCAACCGATCTGCACAAAATTTGGCACTGATTGTTTTGCTACTGACCTTAACATATCTGTAAAATTGTATCAAAATCGGTTAAGATTAAGATATAACTTCCATATATTTGTATCGCCCGATTTGCACTTAAATGTCCGTAGTAACTACAATTTCAAACCGATCTGCACAAAATTTGGCTCGGCTCGAACCGGAGCAAAATTTTGGCTATATCAGCCATGGGTCAAAATTACCTGTTCAAAATTTATGACTGCCATACAAAAATGCGACCTATAATTTGATTACAATAATCCATGGACAGACAGACGGACATGGCTAAGTCGAAGCGGCAGGTGATTCTAAGCCGATCGGCATACTTATCATTGGATGCACTTCTTTTTCTTCTAAGCTTTGCAAAGAAATGCACAAGCTTATAGAACCCTTTTTCCCAGTTGTGATGTAAGGTATATTGGAGTACTCTTTATTCACCAAGGGACCATTCCGCACTATCTGCGGAAACTAAACTTGTCCTGCTTTTTATACAAAATTGCGAATGGCGCGCTGCAGTTTGATGTATTTATAAATGCTGTCAGCAGTTAGTGAAGGGATAACCGCCGCTAAAAAGGTTTTGATGATGTCGCTAGCTGATGAAACGCCCATGCGTTTAGCTTAAATACTCCATGCACAATATCAGTCCTTATGTATAAAAACAGATTTAACAGTTCATGTTACTATGTATATTAGTTTAATTAAAAGCTCTCTTTGTAAGTTGAGTAATTTCACCGCAGTAGTGGCCATGAACCTCACAGGAGATTGTTTCCATTACTGTATTTCAGAAATCAATAGTCATTTGTAATTGCAACACAAAAGCGTGAAATGCTTTTGCCATGTGACATCTAAGTATTGCCATGGATGAGGAGGAGGATTTTACTGTGAGCGTTGGTGGTCGAAATCCCCACTTTGTTTTTCATATTAAATATTTAATTAACCCATTGACCTATGATTCTGTATTAAAATAAACCATGGTCTCCATTCCATAGTTCCAAGACAACCACACACTTTTTGCTGGCAAGCCAATGGACGTCGTTTAGTCCTCTAGCCCATCATTTGGAATTCAACATTCGTTGTTGTCAGGGTAAACACAGTATCGTACCCATCGTAGCAACTTGGTTCGTCTGTATGAGGCCAGAACTGAGAGCAATGGAGTCCATAGCCTCTAAGTAGGAATCTTCTATGGAGCTAAGCGTAATCTCACTCCATTCGTTTAAGCGTAATTGCAGTAGCTCCCCCTGGCCGGAGGAGATGCTATTGACATTTAGCATTTTAACTTGATGTTGTTGTATTTGGCGAAGCCGAGTGAGTGTATATTCGTACTTGCTGTATTAATTTGTATGCGATTTGTATATTTACATTGGACTCGCTTGAATGGGGTTTTTTTATTGCAAGCACCCCTAAAAGTAGACCTCAAAGCCTCAATGTAGAAAAATTTTCAAGGAGAATTCGAAAAAAAACAATGGCCAATTTTGAAAAATAAAAACATGCTTAACCCAATTGTTAAAAAAAAAAAACATTTTATTTACATAAATCTATATAATTATATATAATTTATTTATATCGGAAGGGGGCGGACCCTCCAACGTTACTCCAAATACACCACCCAAAATCAAAAGTCGACCGATAAGGACAAAATCAGTTCGAAGTATAGGGGGTCACGCCACCCCTCAAAAACGCCATTAGACCCATTATGACTAAATGATACTTGGCTGAACCGATTTTCTTAAAATGTTCATAGTTTGGGTATGTTTGTCTGGAAGGAAATATAGGCTTCATAATTTTTAGATATCGGGTGGAGCCGGACCCTCCCCCTTATCCCAAAAACGCCACCCATATCCGAAAGTGGTCCGATGGGCACAATAAAGGTATCAAATGAAAGGTATTGGAGACTAGAAACCGAGTATGGTATTAAAATTTGGGTCAAATGCCCAGTTCCCTTCAACCCCAAAACTCTTTTAAACAGATATATTCGAAGTTAATGTCAATATCGGACTCAAATGAAAGGTATAAGGCATTAGATTCCAAATATTACATAAAACATTAGGTCCAAGTAATGGGAGGTCATCCAATTCCAATTATTAGGGAGTTGATAGCGACTATGACTTTGCGTTCAAGTCTAGGTGGCGCTATTCAAATGGGTTATTTGACCCATTATGACAACATGGGACTCAAACGAAAGGTATTTGAGCGTAGGAAACGAATTTGAAATCCAATTTTGTAGCCAAGTGTTTTGAGGTACGCCCTAAAGCACCCTCTAAAGTGAACTTCATTTCCGTTGGGAATGAAGAACGAATTTGATATCTAATTTCAGTGCAAAGTGCTGGTGGCCTCCCCAACCCCAAAACACCCTCCAAACGGTTCATATTTACCGGCCATGGCAATATGGGGCTCAAATTAACGGGATTGGGAAGTGCAACACGAATTTGATATCCATATTTGAGTCGAAATGACTGTGGTGCCATCCCTCCTCTTATGAGAACATTACCCTGAGGAAGAACATTACCACCAGGAACCGTCGCGCATAGCCATGGATATTATTGCGCTAATGTCGCCAACATTAAGAGGGGATAAACACCGCTTTGTCCGATATTCTCGCCTTCGAACGCTTTCAGCGTTATAGGCTACAACAGCACGAATTCGATAACCGCATTCAGGGCGAAGTGTCCCCACCCTCAAAAGACATTAGAGAGTTATAGAAGGCGCAGCGGAGCGGGCCCGGTTCGGCTAGTATAATATAAAAGGTGCATTCATATTTAAAATAAACAAGTAAAAGCATGCCATGTTCGGCCGGGCCGAATCTTTTAAACCCTCCACCATAGATCGGATTTGTGAATTTCTTTGAATGACTTTTTCAATATCCATATGTGAGCTACATCAAGTTGTTCAGCGATATGGACCATACTTGTCATGGCTGTTAGAAGTCATAGAATAATACCACCTCGAAAATTTCAGGCAAATCCAGTAAAAATTGCGCCATCTAGAGGCTCAGAGTGTTACACTGATAGATCGGTTTATATGGCAGCTATATGAGGTTATCAACCGATTTAGTTTACACATGGCACAGTTGTTGGAAGTGATGGAGTTTTTATATTATTAACTTTGATGCATGCTGCGTTTTTATTCTATGTGAATGAAAATCTAAACAATCATATATATAAGATTTCCTAAAATGAATTGAAGATAAATGGTATCTTGATTCAGATTTTATTCTAAGTGGATAAGTTCATGTTAAAGAGGGCTCGTTAAGTCAAGCAAAATCTGAACCGATATGGCAGCATTTGTAATCCCCAACGACCTACATCAATAACAAGTATCTATGCGAAGCTTCAAGCGCCTAGGTTTAAGAGTCGAATGCTATCATGATTTCGACAGAGGGACTGGTATGGGAAGACCAAATCAGAATGTCGAGACGATCAAGAATATATATAATTTATGGGGTCGCAGAGCAATATTTCGAGGTGTGATATATGCGGAATGACTAGATAAGCAAACCGCCAATCCGAAGTTTGGTGAAAGTTTTGATATTTTTATACCTCCTCCATAGGATGGGGGTATACTAATGTCGTCATTCTGCTTGTAACACCTCGAAATATGCGTCTAAGACCCTTCACAGTATTTATGTTCTTGATCGTCATGACATTTTAAGTCGATCTAGCCATGTCCGCTCGTCCGTCTGTCTGTCGAAAGCACGCTAAATTTAGAAGGAGTAAAGCTAGCCGCTTGAAATTTTGCCACCGTAGCGCAGAGGATAGCATGTCCGCCTATGACGCTGAACGCCTGGGTTCCTCCTAATGCTGGTAAGATTTGTGAGGTACTATGCCATGTAAAATTCAGCTATAAAAAGTAGGCCCCTTATCATTGAGCTTAAACTTGAATCGGACTGCACTCATTGATATGTGAGAAGTTTGCCCCTGTTCTTTAGTGGAATGTTCATAGGCAAAATTTGCAATTTGCAAAGCTAGCCGCTTGAAAATTTGCACAAATACTTTTCATTAGTGTAGGTCGGTTGGGATTGTAAATGGGCCAAGTCGGCCCATGTCTTGATATAGCTGTCATATAAACCGATCTTGAGTATAGAAATCTTGAGCCTCTAGAGGTCGCATTTCTCGTCCGATTTGACTTAAATTTTGCAAGTGGTGTTTTGAATATCACTTCTAACATTTGTGCTAAGTATGTTTTAAAACGGTTCATAACCTGATATAGCTGCCATATAAACCAATCTTGGGTCTTGACTTCTTCATCTTTAAGAGGGCGCTATCCTCATCCGATTTGGCTGAAAATTTGCATGGAGTGCTTTGTTAAGACTTGCAACAACTGTGCTCAGTATGGCGCAAATCGGTACATAACCTGATATTGCTGCCGTTTAAACCGATCTGGGATATTGACTTCTTGAGCCTCTAGAGGGAGCAATTCTCATCCGATTTGGCAGAAATTTTGTAGACCAATATGGTCTGAATCGATCTATAGCTTGATACAGTTCCCATATAAACCGAACTCCCGACTTTGCTTCTTGAGCACCTACAAGGTGCAATTCTTATCTGAATGGACTGAGATATTACGCAATGACTTCTATAATGTTCAGCATTCAATTCATTTATGGTCCGAATCCGTCTATAACTTGATATAGCTCCAATAACATAACTGTTCTTATTAATTATTCTTTATTTGCCGTGCAAAGAACTCGACGAATGCTATCCATGGTGAAGGGCATATAAGATTCGGCCCGGCCGAACCTAGCACGCTCTTACTTGTTTTTCTTTCAAGTTTATTATTAGTAACTGCTGTGCGTATTATTTTTTCCTCACTGTATATTATTTAATATGCGTAGTAAATGTACCCATGTTTGCTAAACAAACACAAAATATCAAAATATTGAGCAGATACTTCCTACTTTCCTTATGCCCTAGAGCTGGCAAAATATCGATGTCACTTTCGATACTATCGATTTTTTTTTTGTTTGTTTGATATATTTGCTATCGATACTATCGGCCAAGTTAAATTTTTTGCAAAATTTAACAAGAATAGTCGATACAACACTGAATGTGTCGCCTATAGAGGGCGCAATTTTCATTCGATTGGGCTAAACTTTTGTACAATGAATTTATTGTACAAAAGTTTAGCCTTTCTCTCGTGACTTCCAATGAATTTATTAAATTTGGTTGTATTCGGTATGTGCCTTTATATTGCTTCTATATAAATGGGTCGCCTGATTTTAATACCCTCCACCATAGGATGGGGGCATACTAATTTCGTCATTTCGCTTGTAACACCTCGAAACATTCGTCCCACAAAGAATATATATTCTTGATCGTCCATTGCCATTTAAAGTCGATCTAGCCATGTCCGTCTGTCTGTCGAAAACACGCTAACTATCGAAAGAGTAAATCTTGGAGCTTGAAATTTTGCACTAATACTTCCTATAAGTGTAGGTTAGTTGGGATAGTAAATTGGCCAAATCGGTCCATGTTTTGATATAGCTGCCATGCAAACCGATCTTGGGTCTTGACTTCTTGAGCCTATAGAGGGCGCAATTATTATCCAATTTGGTAAAATTTTTGCACATTTCGTTTGGTATGACTTCCAATAATTGTGCCAAGTATAATCTAAATCTGTCTATAATCTGATACAGCGGCCATATAACCCGAAAAGACTTCTTGAGCTTCTAGAGGTCGAAATTCTTATCCGATTTGGCTCACATTTTGCGTGAGATGTTTTGGTGCTAAAAACTGATATAGCTACCATATAAACCAATATTGGGTCTTGACTTCTTGAGCTCCTAGATGGCACTTTTCTTATCCGGTTTGGCTGAAGTTTTGAACGTATTGTTTTGGTATGACTCCCAACAACTATGTCAAGTATGGTCTAATTAATTCCATATTCTGATATAGCTGCTATATAAACCAATCTAGGATCATGGCTTCTTGAGCCACTAGAGGGCGCAATTCGTATCCAATTTGGGTGAAATTTCAAATCCTGATATAGTTCCATATAAACCGATCTCCCAATTTAGCATTCTCAGGCTCTTGAGGAAGCAATTATTACTCAATTTGCCTGAAATTTTCGAGGTGATATTTTTTCGATGACTTGTACGGCATGGCAAATACGGTCCATATCGCTCAATAACTTGATATATTGGGCCCAAAAAGTAATTGCGGATTTTTCATTAGCCGGCGTTGACAAATTTTTTCACAGCTTGTGACTCTGTAATTGCATTCTGTCTTCTGTCAGTTATCAGCTGTTACTTTTAGCTGGCTTTAGAAAAAAAGTGTAAAAAAGTATATTTGATTAAAGTTCATTTTAAGTTTTATTAAAAATGCATTTACTTTCTTTTAAAAAATCCGCAATTACTTTTTGGGCAACCCAATTCAAAGAACTTGACAAATACAATCCATGTTGGAGAGTATATAAGATTCAGCCCGGCCGAACTTAGCACGCTTTTACTTGTTACTTCTCATTTTCGTTTGAAATATTGGTAATGTGAAATTAACGATGGTATCGATAATTAATTTTAGAAATGTCAAAAATTTCGAATGTTGCGATTATCGATGGTTTGCCATCTCTATAATGCTTACATAAAGAAATGGTCCAATGATCGGGCCAAAAATGATCCTGGTTTAAGGTATATGAGTGTCAGTTCGGTTAAAACTTTTCTCACTAAATTAGTCTACTACTTTATTGACTTTTTTTATTAGAAATTTATCTTTGACACACCTTCTTATTCTTCTTAATCAAAGCTTTACCTGTCCGTTGATGTTGGAAACCAAATCAGCATTTCTTCACTTTCAGAATATTGATAAAAATGCTTAGATGCTTGATTTCTTAAATTGATGTTTATGTAATACTTAAAAAATGTTGTCCATATTGCCCGCACCAAATAGAAAATCTTTTCATTCTCTTATCGTTTGAAGGCATCAAATTCAATTTATGGCATACAAAATAAAACAAATTATGCAAAAATCTCTCGCAACGGAGACAATCAATCAAAATTCCCTCCTTTAAGCTCCTACAAAACTGTCACACAATTTTATCCTTATCAATAATGCCGACCAAACACTCGGCTCATACATTATGTCTGTCCGTCCGCCCGCCAGTCCGTCCATCCGTTTGCCAGGCAATAGTCCTTTGCTATGAAAATTCATGATCTCCATGGGATGTTGTGGTGTGCGTGCCATTGTGTGTGTATGTATGAATGTTGGGAAAAAAGTATGTGCCCTATCAATACATGGAAACTTGCAGCAGGCATCGAGCAACGAGTGGCCATTGGTATGCTGCGTGACTGAATGCGTCACTTATGGATTATGACAATGCTGACGATGATGGTGATGATGACGAAGAGGCCGATGATATTCTAGTCCCTCACAGCCCAAATTTCTCCACCATTCCCTGTTCTTCATTGCAGAACTGTCGAAGGGTAACATTTGCTAGAATGCGTCTCGGTTGTGACAAAAAGTTCGATAACATTTAAGTCGCATCCTTTTTGTTTAAATGCTTAGAAGGACTTTTACAGTCATTCACTTACAAAGTTGAATGCCGGTGTAAACGTGGTTCTTTGGGTGTGTATGGTATGGTAGGTAGTTTGGTCGCCGCCTGCCTGCTCGGCTGGCAGGCCTGGTGTGGCGTCAAAGGTCCTTTTGTTTGTAGAGCACCAACGGCCAACAAACAACCATCAACTCCCCCGTCCCCGGCACACTCCTCGAATACGGCTTCGCCCTTTTCGCATTCCGCATATCGCCCCTTTGGGTCTTTGTTCTTTGGCATTGTGTTTTGGTGTGTTGACGCTCTTATCTCCAAAGTAATTACAACAAATCCCCGACAATTTGTTGTTGTTTACTTTGATGTTATTGCTCTCTTTTCCTACTTTTGTTCTGCTTTAGTTTCTCTTCCAATTCTGAGATTTCGAATGCAACAGATTTAAGCTCGAAAATTAGAATTAATCTTCCAAAGCGTACGTTGCGTTTTGTTTCTCATGCGATTCGCATTGAAATGCGGGCACGTGGCAACACGTTTCGGCACTTTGCCATTTTTATGCCGCCACACATACACACACATAACCCACAACAAAATAGAAGCGCTTCATCATAATGAAATCAAAACATTACCTTCATTCGGCATAGGGCTTCGTGGGGGTTGATGATTTGTTTCTTTTGATTAAATTTAAAGCTTATCCTTTGAATGTCGCTCTAAATCCCAAAGTTTAGGATTAAAAATAGAAGGTGACTATTTTGACATAACTTACTAGCCATCAAACAGTGTTATAAGCAAACGATTAAAGTTTTCCAGTTTTATATCGTCCACCATATTGCTGCCGGTAATTTTTGGTTATCTGGTTGGGGAACATAAAATTTGTACATGATCTTTTCCCTCAGGGACAACATTATTGATCTTCGAGAAAATCGAAAATGTCGTCAATATCTCTCCAACTATTAATGCAACTTTTTGAACATTTTTGAGTTGTTTTATTCGCAACTTTTGGGGTTAAGACGAACAAGTATAAGCGTGCTAAGTTCGGCCGGGCCGAATCTTTTATACCCTCCATCATGAATCGAATTTGTCGAGTTCTTTCCCGGTATCTCTTTTTAGACGAACAAAGAATAACAGAAAAGAATTGTGCTAATTGAAATGAATGTTTGAGACCTTAGAAGTCTATGTGCAAAATTTCAGCGAAATCGAATAAGATAATAATTACACCCTCGGATAATAATTACACCCTCTTGAGGCTTAAGAAGTCGAGATCCCAGATCGGTTTATATGGCAGCTATATCAGGTTATGGACTGATTTGAAATATATTTGGCACAGTTATTGGAAGTCGTAATACAACACCCCGTGCAAAAATTCTGCCAAATCGGATAAGAATTGTGCCCTCTAGTGGCTCAAAAAGTCAAGACCCAAGATCGGTTTATATGGCAGCTATATCAGGTTATGGACCGATTTCAACGATACTCGGCACAGTTGTTAGAAGTCACAATAAAACGTCTTATTTCAGCCAAATCGGATAAAAATTGTGCCTTCTAGTGGCTCAAGAAGTCAAGACCCGAGATCGATTTATATGGCAGCTATACTAAAACATTTACCGATATAACCCATTTACAATCCCAAATAAGAAATATTTGTGCAAAATTTCAAGCGGCTAGCTTTACTTCTTCGAAAGTTAGCGTGCTTTCGACAGACAGACGGACGAACAGACGTACGAACATGGCTAAATCGACTTAAAATGTCATGACGATCAACAATATAAATATATACTTTATGGGGTCTTAGTCGAATATTTCGAAGAGTAACAAACAGAACGACGAAAATAGTATACCCCCATCTTATGGTGGAGGGTATAAAAACTGTGTCTGACAATGCTTTTCTCGCTGTATATCGAGTTTCATTGACATCAACGGAACAGGCATAAGCCCCAACTTGTAGCAACAGGGGGTGTTAATTTCAACTTGGAACCGCTTGCGTTCCCTCGAAGAATTTTGTAAGTAAAAACCAGTAAGGAAGGGCAAAAGTCGGGCGGTGCTGACTGTATAGTACCTTACACCTACCCTATAAATAAAATGTGGGACCTTTATCCAATTCTGAACCAATTTTGATGGACCTCGGCGAGCAACTATGTTTAAACTGTAAAAATTACGGTTGGCAGATGACAACATTATGGCAAATTACCCAAAATCTGACGAACATATATATGGCAGCTATATCTACTTCTGAACCGATTTCGAGAGAAACTTCTCAGATAATGTGGTAGATACCCAGCAATATTAGTCAATAAATGCGCTTGCAGTGCTCCTAGAAGTGAAAATCGGGCGGTATATATGACAGCTATATCTAAACCTTGGTCGAATTCTATGAAATTCACCAGTAATGTCTAGAGTCAAAAGAGAATTCTTCCTGCCCAACAAATGACCATTTTATTGAAATATTACTGCAAATCGGACGAACATGTATATGGGATCTATATCGAAATCTGAACCGATTTTTTCCAATTTCAATAGGCTTCGTCTCTAGGCCGAAAAACATGCCTGTACCAAATTTGAAGACGATCGGATAAAAACTGCGAACTGTAGTTTGTATACAAATTTATATGGACAGACGGACAGACAGACTGACAGGACATAGCTGAATCGAATCAAAAAGTGATTCTGAGTCGATCGGTATACGTATCAATGGGTCTATCTCTCTTCCTTCTGGGTGTTACAAACAAATGCACTAAGTTATATTGGGTTGCCCAAAAAGTAATTTTCGGATTTTTCATATAGTCGGCGTTGACAAATTTTTTCACAGCTTGCGACTCTTTAATTGCATTCTTTCTTCTGTCAGTTATCAGCTGTTACTTTTAGCTTGCTTTAGAAAAAAAGTGTAAAAAAATTATATTTGATTTCAAGTTCATTCTAAGTTTTATTAAAACTGCATTTACTTTCTTTTAAAAAATCCGCAATTACTTTTTGGGCAACCCAATAATACCCTGAAACACAGTAGTGGTGTGGGGTATAAAAATGAGGAAGAGACGGATAAACCAGGGGGGCGCGTAGTTCGTCCCTAGCCTTTAAATAAAGGTGGTGTTTCCGATTCAGATTCAGACTGCTATTGTGTCAATGAGCATAACACTGCTAAAATGCTCAATAAGAAAAAGAGCTCCCCGCTTTATAGTACTTTGGGAAGATCAAGCCAGACCCAGAAATGTCCTATGGAGGAGACAAAGTCGGAACAGCAGCGAAGGAGGCGCGTACGGCCCCTGAGTATTCATAAAGGATTGTGACTTCCAAAAGGATGGCACAGCCATCACAGAAGGGGAAGATGGTCTCTGAGAAAGGTAAGGAACCGCCCTCTTACGACGCAGTGAAGCACAACAGAGATGAGGATCTGGTTAACGAGCAAATTTTCGAACTTGTGTGGATCCCTGTAGAGGGTCCACCCATACAAATGATGATCTGCGAGTATAGAGGGGACACCTTTACGCTGCGTTTGCGTAGGCGGAATGTCTTGATACAATCAAAAAGCGGAGATATCTATACTTTAAGATATCCTCAAAGCTCAACATGGTGAGAAAGAGGGACATCCCCCAGCTCACAAAGGCGACGGTCTTCATCACGGGATGGGGCAGTAAATTCGCGACGGAATGCAGGTTGGGATTCTTGGGCAAGCAAAAACAAGGTTTGATCGCAAGGTCATCATAGGTAGGAGAAGGAGGATGAAACTCTCCTTGTGGTTGACGTTGATCAAGTCTGACTGTTTGGCTAAGACTAAAGGCATGGCGCACTACGGGAGCAAGGTTGTCTTTTTCAAGATTGGAAAGACTAGGATGTGCAAAGATCAATATGGACAAGATAATTTAGATTGTCCAAGCGTAGAAGACATTGACGACTGCACTAGTGGAGTCCTTCGAAGATAGTTGTCCTCTTCGAGAAAGGAAATCAGCCCAAGAAAAACCCTGCATGATCGAGGTGATTTGCAACATGGGGAAAAAAGTCCGTAGACTTTATAACATAGCACGTCGTAAAAAAGCGGAACCTATTGGGATGTGTATTAGACACCGCTCAGATGCAATAAGATTACCAGAGCGGCAAAACGTCCCTCCTGGAAGCTTTTCTGCGAATACGTCGATAGCGTAATGACGACGCCAAGCTGAAAAGTTTCACTTAAAAACCCCATTTCCAAACTGAACGGACGATATGTTAAGTCCTTTGATAAAAACGAATTTCCACGTGATACGACGGGACTTACGCAGACACCGGAATCTTTGAATAATGAGGCTAGTCGAATCCTTATCATCGCAGTATTTATGGTAAAAGAAGCCTTGAGGAGCTTCAAACCATTTAAGGGTGGTATTTATACTCAAGCCCGGCAAGGCAAGTAATTCGACATTAAAGGCCTACAGAGCTATCAGCTTTATGTGATTTCTACTCAAAACCATGAAACGTATTGTGGATACCATGATAAGGAGTAGGATATCCGGCGAAATGCTCAAATACAAGCAGCACGCCTATGTCAAAGGAAGGTCGGTGGAGACTTCCCTGCACGAGGTTAGGCCTAAAATAGAAGAATCCTTCGATGCCAAGACGTACACATTGGCAGCATGCATTGAGATCGAGGAAACTTTTACCAATGTGTGGACCGACGCACTGATTCAATCCTTAGCCAAGTCCCGTGTGGACTGGATAAACCATATGCTTAGGAGCTGATGGATAAATTGTGGGTCCCATGACATAAATATAGGGGAGAAAGTAGCACAGAGCACGCCAAAGGGGGGTATTTTATTGCCACTCCTATGGGTGACCACCGTAAATGACCTATTGCGGATGCTGGCTGAAGAGAAATAAGAACCCGTCTGCTATTCAGACGTATACTTCTAAGGGGTAAGGATCCAAACCAGAAACCAGCAGTAGGGCCGAAAAGGTCTTGCAAATGGCATACGACTGGGCTAGACCCAGGGGTCTCAATGTTAACCAGGAGAAGACTGAAATCTGCTTGTTCACGAGGAAGACGAAGGTGCGCCAATTTAACGCACCACGTTTCCTCAATAGAACAATTCCGATATCTGACAACGTCAAATACATAAGAGTGATCTTGGATGGGAACTGAATTATCACAAGCAGGTGCTTACTGAAAAGGCTCACGGGCCGAAGGTTCGAAATGGGGCCTGAATCCAAGGATAGTCCACTGGCTTTACAGAAGCGTGATTAAATCAATACTTACTAAGATCTCAGTTGTTTGGTGGTCTGCAATATGGAAAAAGTGCAATATAAGGATAATACAACAAGTTCACAGAACGTATGTTCTTGACATAGGCGGAGCGATAAGGACCACGCCCACTGGGGCACTGGAGACTTTTTTCGATATCCGACCCATTGGCATATAGATTAACTGTGAGCCAGCCACTGCGGCTATGAGACTTAAGGCGATGGGAGAATGGATAGACGATAGGAGCAGGTCATATCATCGCGGTATAATCAAGTCGACGATAGGAAACCTGGCAAAAATGGACACTTGAGGTCGAGTGCGAAACACTGCTGCCAGCGGCACTCTAGTATTGCCATCTGAGAGATTATGCTATACAGATGGATCAAACATTAAGAACCCAGAGACTGAGATCTGTTTTAGACTATCTAACCATAATACGATTCTGCAGACAGAGAACCGCACGACCGCGGAATCCGTGAGGTAGTGTGGTTTTCATATGGTGTAAACATATTTACGGACAGTAAACTGGCCATCAGGGCAATAACATCCAGGACGGTAAGGTCACGAACAGTCTTGCAGTGTAAGAAGGAGATTAATGCCTTCTCTGAGGATGGCAAAATCCGCATCGTTTGGGTGCCGGGCTATAGAGTTGTAAGGGGGAATAAAAGGGCAAACGATTTGGCAGTGAAGGCCAGAGGACTGCCGTCGATAAACTTGGTTAAGCCGAAGCCTTTCGGTCGTCGCAGTTAAGCGCGTGGGCTACGGACGCGCATGTTAGACTGTGGAGCAGCCAAAAATCCTATCGGGAGATCCGGATTGTGAGAATAGGAGGCTATTATTGAAATGAAGTAAGAAGGAGGTCAATATAGATATTGGTGTCAAGACGGGACACATAGGACTACGAACTCACTTATGCAAAACAGTTACAGCAAGTGATAGCATGTGTAGGGCATGCGGGGAGGATAATGAGACGTTGGAACATTTCATATGTCAATGTCCGGTTTTCGCGGCTAACATACACCGGCACTGGGGCACTATACCAGACATAAACCAACTTAGGGGCATGGTATGGTAAACAATTAAAGATTTTGTAAGTAGCACAGAATTCCTAACTTAGCTTTTCGAGGTTACATTTTAGTATTTAGTGTATGTCCATGGTCACATGAGGCAATATCCGCACCCTCTTTTCAACCTTACCTTACCAGCTGTAAGCTGAAATGTATTAAAATAGAATTTTTGATAAATCTTCGAGATAGACAAAGTTCTCACTTTGATTTTTTGTTGAGGGAGCAGTTTCCCCTCAAAAGGAGGTTGGGATAGCCAAGGCTCAGGCCTGATTAATATCATTAGAGTTCCTCCATAAAACAAAACCACAAGCAGGCACGGAGTAGGCCCTTACTCCTTTCCAGCAACATGTGATTGAAAACCACTACACTTGATATCATTTAATATGAATTTGATATCCTGTTAGTTGACAATATGCCTTCACAAATTCTGGGTGTAATGCTTGTCACTAGTCGCGATTAAAAAACCGCCCCACATTCGAACGTCACTTTGCCATTCACTCGATACTTTTCGTAACGCATTAATCACGTAGCCATTTTTCAGTTGAAGCGGGTGTAAAATGGGTGGGATTGGGGCTTGGGGGATGGATGGATACTGTCGGCCGTGTGTGTGAATGTGTGAAAATGCGTGTGTAGGTAATGGGGTGGGGGGTCGTAAGTCAAGGCATGAAGGAGTGTGAGCGCATGATATGGAATTTCTAAATCGTTCAATTTCAGTTATTGCCGCCGACTATGGTCTAATATCGAAAAGGGTGTGACAATGACTGATGGAGCATGGACGGACATGTAAACGAGCACTCTGCCATGAATGAATTGTTGTTAGCTTGGCCGTTATGGTTGGCGTGGTGGAGCGCCTTATCGATTGCCGAACACACCTTTATCACTTGAGTGCCATTGGTGGTGTTGGTGTTGCCGATATTTGGATGGATGGATGACTCGTTGAGCGAATAGATGGATGAATGGCTGGATGTAATTCCATATCCAAGGTGTCTTAGACATTCTGTCATTTCAACTCATCCTTCCCCCCAAAATTCTGAAATATACTTCGACCTTGCCTGTGATGTATTGGAAGGCTTGTTTAACAGCTCCCTATAAAATATGGGAATTGATTCCGAAAATCATAATTTCACTTTATTTTGACAGCCATAAATATAGGCTACCACTGCCGGCACTTTAGTTTAATGTATGAGCAGATGGATCACCCAAACAATACCTGATGGAGGAGCGGTATTTAAAAACAGATCAATTATAATTATCATCGTGGACATTTTGTTTCTTCAAAATTAATTTTGTTGCCATCTTAAAAAGTGAAATTGACTGAAGTCTCCCACGGAGATCAAAAGGCTTAATGGACATAGCATGTTTTGGAAGAAACGAATGGGGAACAATACAAAAAGGGTATATGCTTTAGGAAACACACCTCATGCGAAGGAGACAGTCGAATTGGAGTCAATCGAATTTTCAATTACCTTGAATTTCCTGACATTTCCATTTCCTACTCACACAGAGTGAAATATTTGCTAACACATAAGTCTGCCCGCCATTTTTCAGCAGACATAAGCTGTTATTTTAGAAAGTTGTTTGGTGTACATATTGAGTCAATCTACCAAACTATTTGACAAAAAACATGGAGGTGGGCAAAAGTGCATTAATTTTAATTGGATCTTACGACGTCGTGTAAATTCCATTATTCCGGGAGAAAAGTTAATCAATGAAAAAGGGGAAATATTTATAAAACTGATGCACTTTGCATACATCTTGCCGTGAAATGAGATCAGGGTACACGAATAATTAGTTATGCATGGGGAGGCTCTGCGTACTCACTCACTGAAGTAAATTTTAATTTCCGGAATTTGTTATTCATTACAATAATTGTGGTGTAATATGTTAAATCAGAATGCTGCTGCTGCTGCTACTTCAAGCCATCTCGTCACATCGCCAGCCACTCGCAAGACATTACTGCTTACTTGGCTCCTTTTCTCGCTCGGCTGTAATGGCTGGAGCCACAACTCCTCCATCATTATTTTATTTACGACAAACCCCAAACGAAATAATTTAATGAATTTTATACCACATTTATTCTGGTTCTGCCCTGCCGTAGCAACTCGAAAAGCTTACTTGGAGGCCATGAGGCCCTGCACAGAGCAATACACTCTCGCACCGACAGCAGGACAGACGGGACAGACTTCACTTACACATACTATAATACATCCCTTCGTTGTAAATAGATATCAGGCATAGGCTGACTGCCTGGCTAAAAGTCAGTACTCTGGAACTGTTACTGGTACTGGCTCTGTAACTGTTGTTATATGGTGGCGGCTGTTGGTCAAAGATAACAACAATTTATTTTTCAAGTCATCATTTTAAATTATTTTGTACGTCAGCTTTCCGTCTGGCATTTTGCGAAGAGCCAACTTGCTTGGTGGTTAGTACTCCTACAGAAATTTTCCTTCTTCTCCCCACCACATGCCTTCTTCTACTTGTATATAGGAAACCAAACCCGCACACACTGCACCCCCGAGCTTTCCCCTGCACCATCTTAACTTGCTCCGAATGAAGATGAAGGCTGGCCGCTGTGCTGCCTGATGGAAGCCGTAAGCAAAGTAAGCGCACCAAGTCAGAGTACCATGCAGCAGAACAAACGCAAGCATAACAATTTTTGCTCATTAAAATATAATGTTCTCCTCCTCTGTCTCCTCCTCCTACCTTACTCTATGGTGCTGTAATGCTATTCGGTACTTGTAATACAACGACATTGTCGGCTGTAACGAGGCCAGGGTAAGAGAAATTAGAAACATTTCATAGCAATAACACGAACATTTTTTTGTGTGAAAGCCAAGGGAAACTTTTTTAAATTCCATAGCTTACCCATTGCGAGGTTAGAAGTTATGTAGTGGGTGTAGTATGGGCTCATACCGCACACCGACCATGACATACTACACCCATACCAACCAGACAGACGGAGATGGTTAAATCGTATTAAAATTTTAAGACGATCAAAAATATATATGGGGTCGGAAATGGATATTTCGATGTGTTGCAAAAGAAATGACTTAATCCGATGGTGGTGGGTATAAAGAAATTTTTTATTGGGGCATATCGGACTATATTTTGATATAACTGGCATTGCACTGAAATATGGTCTTGAACCAATTAAATATTCATTTATTAACCGATTTTGCGAACGTTGAGTTTTCCCAAGCCCCTCACTATATATGCTCCCGATCGGACTACATTTATATATAGCTGCCATATGGAGGGATCTCACAGTACCAGATCTTAAGCATATAACTTTACTTTTTCTTTAATTGGCTATAACAGAATATTTGTTCCACCAGACTAGCGTTCCAAGCGCCTCGATCTTCTGCGCTCATTCTAAAATCTCTGATACCAAGTTTCGAGGTGTCTCCCACAACTTGATCTTTCCATCGGGCTTTTGGTCTTGCCGGTTTGCGGGTACCGTGTTTGCCTTCAAAAGACTTCTTTGCTGGAGCTTCTTCATCCATTCTGACAACATGACCTATCCAATGCAGCCGTTGTATTTTGATGCGTGTAACTATGCTATCGTCGTCATACAGCTCGTGGTTCATACGTCGCCTATATTCTCCATTAACGCAAACTGGTCCATATATTTGACGAATAAACTTTCTCTCAAATACTCCAAGCACTGCTTCATCAGCTTTCACAAGTACCCATGCTTTTTGGGAGCTGAAACCATCCATTTCGTCTTATCTCAATATACTGCCAGACTCATTTTCGCTGACTCTCTTTCGGTTCTTTCAAAGGCTGCAGTTACTACTTCCGGCGACCGACCTATGATATCGATGTCGTCGGCATAGGCGAGTATCATGTGTTCTCTTGTGATAAGTGTGACATATCTATTCACATCTGCATCTCGTAGAGATAGGCTGTCTCCGTGTTTATTTACGGGGTTTGGCGCAGTGTGAATATCTGGTCCAGGATGGATTTACCAGGTCTTAAGCCGCATTGATAAGGCCCAATTATCTCATTGACTTTAGGTTTTCATCTTTTACACAGTACGCTCGAGAGTATCTCGCATGCGATGGGGAGAAGACTTATTCCTCTTGTACACGGGACATAGTATGCTGGGGTTCCAATCATCGGGTATGCGTTCTTCTAGCCAGATTGTGCAGATAAGCTGATACATACGCCTTATCAGTGTAACGCCTCCGGTCTTAAATAGTTCAGCGGGTAACCAGTCGGCTCCTGCTGCCTTGTTGTTCTTTAGTCGGGTCACTGCTATTTGGACCTCATTCTGACTAGGAGACAAACAATCTATACCATCATCATTGAATGGTTCTGCGGTATCCTCTTCGCCGCCAACGTCGGACACTAGCAGTTGGGTAAAATATTCTTTTCATATCCTCAGCATGTTATCTGTGTCAGTTATCAGATTTCCCTCTTTGTCTCTGCAGGAGAATGTGCCTGCACCAAAGCCATCGATTTGATATTTAATTCTTTGGTAGAATTTGCGGACTTCATTCTGACACCTGTACATCTCAATTCACTCACACTCACGTCTTTCCATCTCCTTTTTCTTTCTGCGGAATGGAAGTTTCTACTCTCTCCTTTTCTCCCGATACGTTGCGTTGCTACTGATTGCAGGGTTGCTCTGTATGCCGCATTCTTAGCTCCAGTAGCATCTCGAAACTCTTGGTCGTGCCATGGGTTTCTTGGACGAGGCTTCCTGTACCCTAGTACAGATTTCGCGTCATATTCCATGGAGTAGGCAATAGTTTGCCACTGCGCCACTATATCATCGGAACCAGGAGTGCTTTCATCAAGCAGTTGGGTCAGTCGAGTGGAGTATTCCGCTGCCATTTGTTGTGTTTGCAGCTCTTCTATATCCAGCTTCCGTGCAGTGTCAGATCGTACTTTCCTCGCCATGTTCAAACGGGTGCGAACCTTTGCTGCAACAAAGTAATGATCCGAATTTATTTTCGCACCACGGATCGATCGTCCATCTAACTCCCTATTCCTTTGTTTCTCAAAGTAATTCTCATCGTTTTCCAGGGGTGGGTTACCCACAAAACCCATACGCCCCAACCGTATGGGTTGTGTGGGATTGCACATGTATCCCTCGTTGTGGCGAGCCGCTTGCTTGCTGTGAAGCCTATAACAGCTACATTTAATACACAATTACCCAGACGTTTTAAATTTCGAAATGTAAAAAGCCTCCCCACAGGTCGATCTAGTGCTATTTAGCTGAAATTTTAAACTGTGACATTTAGCATAAAGCTTCTTGGTATCTAAATTAAATCTGATCGAAATCGACCATATTTGAAAATAAGTATGGATATGTTGGATTTATCATAAAATCAGATAACTATTTTATCCATGGTAATGGGTCTCCAAATTTCGCCACGGCCGAGCTTAATACTTAATCAGGCTGGTTTATCTCTATCCGGGTTATGTCTATCCAAGTTATGCTTATCCGGATTATACCCGTCCAGTATATTTATGACTATATGGGCTATTTTTATCCCGGAAACGCCTTTGAGGGATAAGCCTATGTAGCGTCTAAATTAGCCTTTAAATAATCGCTACATTCTCTCAAAATGGACCATGAGTTCTTACTTTTCACTATAACCTATCCCACTTCCTTAGAGAAATGAACCTTATGAGTCCCATTCATGAAACCTTTAAATATTTCATTAAAACTCTTTTTTCCTGACCAATGAATTGATACCACCCTCGTGCCGAGCTGCGTAAGTGTTTGTTAGTGTGTATGTGTTGTTAAATGTGCTGCCCCATGAAAACGTGTACGAAATAAATATAAGGGAACATTTTTATTTTTTTTTTTTTTTGTAATTTCACTGAAATGTTTACTTAAAAAATTCTGTAACAGTAAAAAATCTACAACTTGAACTTTTTATTATCCTCCCTCTACTTTGCAAGCTCTGGTGGCGCTTCTTCATTTCCGGAATACAAAAACAAAATTCGAATAAATGCTTCAGAGATAACAGCAGAGAAAAAAAAGCATTTTTTCAAGGAAAATTCATTTGTACCCATGAAGAAGGATCCATTTTCGCTTTCTCTTTAAATACACTTGTATATGTGTGTATGGTTGTGTGTGTGTGTGTTTTCGTGTGACTCTCTAACCCTTTTAATGGGTTCCACTGTGTGTGTGTGTGTTTGTAGTTGGAGGAGGGGTGAAAAGGGTGGCATGTTGGAAACCTCAATGGTACGCCATTCGCTTGGCTGATACTATTTCCGGAAGCGTTCATGGAAAAAAGTTTCCGCTTTCATAACCGAATTTTAATTAACTTTCAAAAACCTAATTACAAAGTATTATAATAGTGAAAAACGTTGCACTATAAGCATTATACACACTCTCTCGTTGTCGTTCTAGTTCTCGCTCTCTCTTCCTTTCTCTTTTCTAAATACCCATATACACTTACACGTGTGCTTTAACTTTACGGCCGTTTTTTTGTCTTTTACCTCGAGCTTCATGTCCTCACTGAAGCGCGCATTCTGTACTCATGCACATTGGAACACTGGGCACAGTGCCAAAACATACCCTCAAAACCAGTAAGGAAGGGCAAAAGTCGGGCGGTGCAGACTGTATAATACCCTACACCTACCCTATAAGTACAATGTGGGAGCTATATCCAATTCTGAACCATTTTTGATGAACCTTGGCGAGCAAAAATATGTTAAAACTGTAATAACTACGGTTGACAAATGACAACATTATTGCAAATTACCCAAAATCTGACTAACATATATATGGGAACTATAACTTAAACTGAACCGAGAGCCATTATCCCTCCTGCCAAATTTCGAGAGAATCGGGTAACAAATGACCATTTTATTGCAGTATTACTGCAAATCGGAAGAACATATATATGGGAGCTACATCCAAATCTGAACAGATTTGTTCCAATTTCAATAGGCTTCGTCTCTAGACCGAAAAACAAGCCCATACCAAATTTGAAGACGATCGGATGAAAATTCCGACCTGTAGTTTGTACACAAATTAACATGGACAGACAGACAGACGGACATAGCTAAATCGAATCAGAAAGTGATTCTAGATCGATCGGTATACTTATCTATGGGCCTATCTCTCTTTCTTTTGGGTTTTACAAATAAATTCACTATATCCTACCCTGTACCACAGTAGTCGTGTAGGATATAAATATCATTTTCAGAAATTAAGTTCTCGTATTTATACATGGAGGCCACCGTAGCGCAGAAGTTAGTATGTCCGTCTATAACGCTGAACGCTTGGGTTCAAATCCTGGCTAGAACATCAGAGGAAAATGTTATGTGGTGGTTATATCCTCCTAATGCCGGCGCGATTTTTGGGGTATTATGTCATTTCTCCAAAAAGGGTTAGCTCTGCGATTCGCCGTTCGGACTCGACTATAAAAAGGCGGTACCTTATCTGACTTGTATCAGACAGCACTCATAGATATGTGAGAAGTTTGTCCCTGTCCCTTAATGAAACCAACATGGGTAAATTCGCAGTTGCATGTATACCCAAAATTATGGAACGTATTGTGGACACCATGATAAAGAGTATGACGTCCAGCGAACTGCTCAAATACAAGGGAAGGTCGGTGGAGACTGCCCTGCACAAAGTTGTGCATAAAATAGGAGAATCATTCGATGGCAGTATGCATCGAGGGGGCTTTTAACAATGTGCGGACCGACCCACTGATCCAATCCTTAGACCAGTACCGGGTGGACCCGGACCTTAGAGACTGGATAAACCATATACTAAGGAACAGGGGGGCATTTTATCGCCACTCCTATGGGTGACCACCATAAATGACCTTTTACGGATGCTGACTGAGGAGGGATTTGAACCCGTCTGCTACGCAGACGATGTTATAATACTTCTTAGGGGTAAGGATCCGAACGAGCTATGCAGAATGGCAGAATGGGTCTTGCATATGCCATATGACTGGGCTAGACCCAAACGTCTCAATGTTAACCCACAGAAGACGGAAATATGCCTGTTCACGAGGAAGTCGAAGGTGGGCCAATTTAACGCGCCACGTTTCTTCAAACAGACGATTTCGATATCTGACAAGGTCAAATATTTTGGTGTAATCTTGGACGGGAAACTGAATTGGAAGTGTCACATTCAGGAGCGTACTGAGAAGGCTGACAGATGTTGGACACTATGTAGATGGGCCGTTGTCTCGAAATGGGGCCTGAATCCTGGGATAGTCCACTGGCTCTACGGGAGTGTGATTAGGCCAATACTTACTTACGCCTCAGTAGTTTGGTGGATTGCTATGGAGAAAAAGTGCAACATAAGGGCCATAAAACAGGTTTAGAGAACATGTTGTCTTGGCATAGGCGAAGCGATGAGGACCACGTCCACTAGGACACTGGAGACTATTCTAGATATCGGACCCATTGAAATACAGATTACGTGTGAGGCAGCCACTGCGGCTATGGGACTTAAGGCGATGGGAGAATGGAGCAGCTCATACCATCGCGGTATAATCGAGGCGATGATAGGAAACCTGGAAGGAAGGGAAGAAGTTTCTGATCGGATACCTGAGATGAACCTTGAAGTCAAGTGCGAGGCACTACTGCCATCGGCACAGTCATGGATTGACGGAACCCTAGTATTGCCATCTGGAAGATCATGTTACACGGATGGATAAAAGCTAGAGGACAGAGTGGGCCTGAGGGTTTACAGGGACTGAGATCTGTTTTAGACTGCCTGACCATAATACGGTCCTGCAGGCGGAGATCCGGGGGATCATGGAATGCGTGAAATTTTGTGGTGCTAACCCGAGGACGTCGATTGTGAACATCTTTACCAACAGTAAAATTGGATTGGAGGATGGGAAAATCGGCATCGTTTGGGTGCCGGGCCATAACGAAGTAAGGGGAAATGAAAGGAACGACGATTTGGCGGTGAGGGCCAGAGGATTTCCGTCAATAAATTTGTTTAACCCGAAGCCTTTCTTGTCGACGCAGACCGAGTTAAAGGAGTGGGCGACAAATGCGCATGCAACATTGTAGAACAGCGAAACGGTCGGTAGGACGGAGAAAATCCAATGGGGGGGATTCAGATTCAGATCGTGAGAAGACGAGGCTATTACTGAAAGGAAGCAAGAAGGAGGTTAGTATAGCTGTTGGTATCATAACGGTACACATAGAAGTACGAGTTCACTTATATAAAATCGGTGCGGCAAGTGATAGCATGTGTAGGGCATGCAGGGAAGATGATGAGACGTTGGAGCATTTCATTTGTCATTGCCCGGCTTTCTCGTACAACAGATACCGGCACTTAGGTTGAGACACAATATCAGACATGAACCAACTTAGGGGAGTGGTATAGGAATCAATTAATGATTTTGTAAGTAGCACGGAATTCCTAGCTTAAAATGTTCTTTTTCGAGGTTACTCTATGGTTTTTAGAGCGCACAACAAGCCGATTACTGGCTTAGGTGTATGTCCATAGTGGCATGGGGCGGATTAATATCTGCACCCTCTTTTCAACCTAACCTATTCAAAATTTAACCAAATTAGATTAAATTTAGCTAACTTATTTGAAATAAGCATTTTATATTTTTTTATGAGCACCATTCTTCTGAGTTTATAAGAGAATGATTCATATCTTCTAGTTCATAATTTTTCTCGATTTGAACTATTTAATGCATAGACAGAGAAGATAGTATTTCCGCTTTTTTACTGGTACCTCTTCACGGAAGATTGTTTATCATGGAAGCCATTATTTCATCCAAATTTTCACAAAAAGAAATACTTGGCACACTGTGCATGTTGGAAATCTCGTACACATCAGCCTTTAGGGATAAACTATACAGCCATGCAATTATGTACCTAGCTAGCTATCCCCGCAGAAAGTCGAATATGAGTGAATCTGTATGTGATGTGCTTAGTTTCCTATATGAATGTTAGTGGGTATGCCCATATTCCTTCAAAATTCTGGCAAATTTTCAGTGCGTATCTTTTTTCGACAAAAGACCATGAGGTATATTTTATATGTAATATGTGGCCACTTTCCTTCAACCACACTCATTTTTAAAGGACTCGTTCGTCTTCTTTACCTTCACTGCTATCAACATGAAGGCTTCAGGTTCATGTTGGTCCTCGATAATACGAAGTACAATGGCATTAGCATGGTTTCTGTTTTATTCTCTGCCGTTGTTGGACTGAATGGAGCTTTTATTACCCCTGCCGTTGTACTCGTAGTCGCCGCCATTGTCATTTTTATTACGCTAATGCTGGGCTCTTGTGCATTCATAAAGAACGAGGACAAAGATACAAACGATGAATTAAATATTCCATTAGAACGAAAGTATGAACGAGCAAGCCAAGGAAAAAAATGGCCAAAGGAAAGAATGGAGCCTTTCGAAAAGATTGCGGTTGGTAGACCTACATAAGCAGCAACACGCAGAGCCACAGATTCAAAGTGCGTGTGGTTAAAGAGTGTGGGTATGGGTAAAGGTGTACCTTGCTATAGGTCGTCCGTACAAAACCCTTTAATTCCTAACCAAATTATAATTTTATGAACTAAAATAAACAGAAACTTTTTAAAAAAGTTTCATTTTCTCTTTGGCCATGTATCCAATTGTCTTTGTAGACCATCCATCTGTATTTTGTGGCTATGTTCAGCAGTGTTTTGTCCGTTCTGTCGGCATTGCTTGTTAGAGATCTCTTAGGTTTATAAAACTAAATCAAGAAATGTATTTGTAACAAGACTTTATTTTTCATACTCTATGTAAAAATAACCGAAGCTGTTAAGGTGTTTAAATTGTCAAAAGAAGTGATTCGAAATGATCCAATCTAAAATAAAAACAAGTAAAAAGGCGTTAAGTTCGACCGGGCCGAACTTTGGATACCCACCAGCACGGGTATATATGTAAACCACCTTTCATCAAAATCCGGTGAAAATTGCATACCTTATGTTCTATAGCAGTTATATCGAACTTTGTTCCGTTTTGGAAGTCATTGTTCAATTGTGTATAACAAAATATTTATCTTTTTAGTAGCTATATCTAAAACAAGGATGTCGAAAAGTCACTGTGTCAAATTTCTGTGAAATCGGATTATAAATGTGCCTTTTATGGGGCCAGGACTTTAAAAACTAAAATTCCTAAATTTCAAAAACGCCAGATCTCGGAGATGGGTGGTACAATTCAAGCGAAATTTTGTGTGCCATCTTATAGTAACCTAACCTAGGACCTTTTTGCCCAAACCGGACATATTTGCTGACTTTTGCAATAAGGGGTTTAAATGAAAGGTATTTGAGATTATAAAACGAATATGATATCTAATTTTGAGGCCAATGGCAATATGGGGATTCAAATAAATGATATTTGAGATTAGAGCACGACGCTGATTTATTTTCAGGGCTAAGTGTTTGGGGACCACCCCACTCCCCAACACACACCTAAATAGGAGAAATTCACCGACCAGGTCCGTACGGGTTCAAATGAAAGGTACTGAGGAGTAGAGCATGAAATACTACACATATATACCGACTATAGCAATATTTAGCTTAAATGTGGTTTTTGGATCTGATATCTACTTTCGGGGCAAAAGACATATATATATTATATATTTTTTTTTTAATTTTTTCAGTCCTTCACGAGCCTATAGCCTATGGGTAGCGTTATCTAGATGTACATTATTCGTTAGAGGTAGTAACCCAAATATAATGCACAATGTGAGTTTATGTATGGCGCGAGTTGTGTTGTAGTTTTCAAATAGTGAAGTTGGTGCTTTCTGGACAGATTGAGATTGAATATGTATATGAAGATGATAATGTCAATTTGTAAAAGAACGATAATTTTGTGAATAAGGACCACGACACTTTGAATACCCCTAAGGATCCCCAACCATCTACGTCAAAGTCAAAATCTTGTTTCTCGGTAGAAAATTAGACCGAATGGAGTTAAGGCCATAACTACAAATTTGATGAACAACCTTTCGACAATCTTAATACAAAAGTTCTATATAAATAATACAACAATTAAAATTTCGTAAATACAATGAAAACCAATTTTTTTAATCAATATTGACTGCTAATACAATAACCAGTTGTCATTAATACAACGACTGTGTTTCTCATATATAACGATTAAATTCATCATATTTACAACTGTATACAATGTAACTAGTTTCATTGTATAAATGAAATTTTATGTTGGTTTAATATTAGTTTCAGATTTCATTAATACAACAATCAGAATCGTTCATAATACGAAAATTTTTCCTTTGGTGTAACTATTATATGAATTCAACATTCGATAAAGGGAATTAAATTGCACAAAGATCTGGATAAGTGAAGCTTTCAAAATAGTTTTTCCATATCTTTTGTCTATAGGGTGAAATTTTATTGAATTTTTTCTTAACAGAAAAACTTTCTAGAAATGTTGCCTTTAGATAAAATGTTGTGGTCTTTAAAAGTATTATACGTATTGGCATATTGTTACTAACCAATTTATGCACTCTTATGTATTGTCATACAACCTAAAATATTGGAAAAGCAAACAATGCTACTTTCTTCCTTCTTTCCCCATTAAAGGCTTTAGCAAATACAAAGTCGCTGACTTTTAAACTTACCTCTTGCGTATGATAGGGAAAAGGATATCTGACGTAGAGTGTTTTGTGAACCCCTTTCTTTGTTTTAACTTGTTGATTTTAATTTTTAGTTGTTCCGTTCTCGTTCTCGTTGTCGTATTTAATTATGTTTCTTTTTGCTATCTTTGCATTTCCACTTTTTGCTTTGACGAAAAAGTCACTTCACAAAGTCTATTTTAATTTTAATTTTTTATTAGTTCACGGAATCGGCCTCCCACCACCCGCCCAACCGCTCAGCTTCTGTTAGGATGACATCTATTTATGTATGAATCATTCACAGTGCTGTGCTCCCTGTCTATGTGTGTCTTATAGAATGCGAAAAATGTATTTAAGTATGATATGAAGCTGTGTGTAGTTGTTTTTCTTGTTATTTTGCTGTTTTCGACTTCATTTATACATACATATGTACATAAATAAAAGTATATATGTACATATGTAAGCATGCATACACCAAATATATATTAGAGTGGTTTTCCATGGATTTTGAAGCAAACGTATCTATTATATCTTCATTCTTCTGTTATATAAAAATGAAATTGTTGCACTTTGTTTGTGTGTTCCGTATAGACGCAAAATCGGCTGAACCAATTATCATGGGCCCCCGATGAAAATAGGGTACTACATTTTTTCATATCCGAAAGGGGACGGACTCTTCCCCTTACCACAATTTTCAAAAACGCCAGATCTCGGAGATAGGTGCACCGATTTAAGCAAAATATTGCATGCCGCCTTGTGCTACCCCAAAAACAGGAATTCGGCATAAAATGTTGGGGTCATATAACCTGGGGGGACGCCCCATCCCAACACCCACCCGGACGGACATGTTTACCGATGTAGACAATATGGGTATCAAACGAAAAGAATTTAAGAGCAGACTACGAACTTGGTATACAATTTACATCCTAAGTGTTCGGGGGGTCCCCCACCCCCAGAAAACCCCCCAACAGGAGCCTTTCACCGCATTGGCTAATATGGATATCAAATGAAAGGTATTTAAAAGACGAGTACAAATCTGACATTCCTTGGTGTCTGAGGGCCTTCCTCACCCCCCAAAACCCTCCCGCAGGACATATTTACCGATTGGGACAATATGGATATAAAAAAAGGGTATTTAAAAGTAGAAAACAATACTGATATACGAATTTATTCCTTGGTATCTGAGGCGCTCACCGCACCGCACCCCACCCCCCAAAACCCCTCAACAGGGCATATTTACCGATTGGGATAATATGAGTATCAAATTAAAGCTGTTTGGTAGTTGAGCATACATCTGTTGTAAGAATTTGGTGAAAGGTGACGGGCATTAATTTCAACGTCACAAAATGGGTATCAAATGGAATGTATTTGGGAGTTGACTACGAATCTGGTATACACGAGAGCACCCAATAAATACTCTACAATAGGACTTGTAGTTTGACGGCACAATATGTGATGTCTATGTCAGTAGAGTTCGAATTTAATGTTCATATAAAGATTGAAGTACCTGGTGGGTACCTGCCATTAAGAGGGACATGTATCGTTACAATAAAGGACTCAAATAAATTGTCTTTTGGGTCTGAGCGTCGGGGGGACCAACCAGCTCCACCCAATAAAAACAACAACAATCTGTCATGTAGGACAACCGAGAATATATTCTACTCAAATGAAAGGATGTATCAGGGGGCAATCCCCCTCCCCCATCCTACCAAAAACAAAAAGGAATTAAAAATGGTATATGAAGGCCGATCAAGATAAAATAGGACAGCAGTATAAGGACTTTGCTAGTAGAGTACACTTTTTACCAAATTGGAAGCTTTAAAATATGATCTTCAATATAAATAGAAAATCATTACAAAAATATTTAATTTTATGTGGGTTTGAACGAGACGCGCAGTCCTGAATATCTTGATAGCCACCTTGTAAATGATTGGCATTATGGGGCTCAAACAATATTGTGCTCTAGCACGATGCTGATATAATTTCTGTAATTGTCCCCCAAATTCCCTTCAAACCGGCCGTGTTTGCCTACTATGGCAATAAATAATAGGTATTTGATAGTAGAAAACGAATTTGATATCCAATTTTGAGGCCAAGTATTTGGGGATAGTCTCATCCCATAAACTCTCATAAACCAATGACAATTGGAGCTTAAATAAAAGAATTTTGAGAGTAGAGCACGATGCTGATATTTCAGGGGTAAGTGCGTGGGTGGCCGCACGAACCTACATATTTGTGGATTATGGCAAAAAGGGTTCAAATCTGATATCCGATTTATGGGCAAGTGTTTCAAGGGACGCCTCATCTCATAAACTCCTTCTAAATCAGGCATATATACCGACTATGGCAATATGTAGCTCAAATGAGGTTTTTTGGATAGAGTATGAATCTGATATCCATTTTCGGGGCAAAGAGTTTAACTACTCCAATCCACCCCCAAAACCAAGGGAATGAAGTAGATCTAACATCCAAACTTTAATGGGCGTTCCCTCCTCTTAAACTATTTTCAAAAATGCCAGTTCTCGGGGATGGGTGGGATAATTTTAGCGAAATTGCGTTTGTTTATGATTTGGTAATCTTATTTATGGTGGGATATATAGAAAGGCGGCGCCAACTTCAAATCCCGCCAAATGGATATATAAACCAATGTTCGTGCAATATATTTTTGTTTGTCCTTATATAGAAAGACCTAGTGCAACTCATTTTTTTAAAATTTCAGCGAATTCGGGTTATAAATGCGTCTGTTATGACCTTAAAATCCTATACCTGGAAATCGGCCTATATGACAGTTTAACATCAATATAATCCGATCGAGACCATATTTGACATAGATGACAAGGTCTGCAACAGAACTGACTGTTCCAATGAAATCGGGTAATAAAAAATGCTTTTGTAGGCTTGAGACCCAAAATCGCCACATCGGTCTATTTGGCAGCTTTGTCCAAACGTAGTCCGATCTGGACCCTATTCGTTTTGGATTACAGGTGGCCTAATACACCGTAGACCACCGTAGCGCAGAGGTTACCATGTCCGCCTATGGCACAGAACGAATGGGTTCGAATCCTGGCGAAAACTTCAGAAAAAAAATGTCTGCGGTGGTTATTCCCTCCTAATGCTGGCGATATTTCTGAGGTACTATTCCATGTTAAAACTTCTCCCCAAAGAGGTGTCCCATAGCGGTACTCCGTTGGGACTCGGCTACAAAAAGGAGGTTAATTATCATTGAGCTTAAAATTTGAATAGGACAGCACTCAGTGATATGTGAGAAGTTTGCCACAGTTCCTTAGAATGAATGTTCATGGGCAAATTTGCAACTGTTTAAAATTTTAGGGAAATCGGGTTATGATTGCGCTTCTTATGGCATTAAGACCCTATACCGGCTGATTGGTCTATATATACTTAAATATAGTCCGATTGGGACAATATTTGGCATGTATAACTAGGAGCATAGAATAATCCACCGAAGAATCAGTGTATGGAAGAAATACGAATTTGTGCCAAAATTTCAGCTCAATATCACAATTTTTGAAGACTGTAGCGTGATTACAAGACACGGATAAGGCAGGTAGAATGACGGACAGATATACCGATGTTATTAAATCGCTTTAGAATTATATGACGGTCAAGAATATGTATATTTTGTTGGGTCGGAAATTTATATTTCGATGTGTTGCAAACGGAAAAACTTACCCCTAATAAAATGCGTATTTATAAGATTTTTATTTTGTCGGAGGGGAACGGATTTTAAGAATGAGAACCGCACCGCTCCAGGTTTTGTAATCGATTGTTTAAAGAAAAAAATGGAAGGAAGTATTTCACTTTAGAACAGACAAAGACAGACAGACATTCTAATTAAAAAATAAAAAAGCAAGTGCAAAAAATAAGGGAGTATATCTACGCCGCTTAACAAAATATTATGTCTCATTCCTGTGCTTGTTTTGGCTTTATATGGAACTCATCTGAGTGGTGTTCATTTGCAAACAACGCACGATGTCCGTCGACCATGATGAATATCATATCCACTGAACAATTACTAAAACGTTCGCGCATCTTTCACTCCGTTATATTTGTGCGTATGTTTCTAGCTAACTTTGTTTTTATGTGGCATGCGATACAGACAATGGCTTTGGTCAAAGTGGATATTGAGTGCCAAATTTTGGGTCTCATGCAGTTCTCTGACTCGTACCAGTTATAGTAAATATTAAAATTTTATCATTCAGAGATTAGAACTTTTTCTCTGAGATTTGAAACAGCCCTGAACAGTATAAGGCCCCTCGACATCCATGCTTTTATTCTGCAGTATAAACGAATACACACTGGCGACAAGAAGTTAAAGAATTTTAAGTTATCCCCGGCGATTTTTCAGTAAAACCTACCAAAATATGAGGTTATCCTACCAATCTACCAAGAGAATAAAAAACTACCAATTTTGGTAGGAACCTATCAAAAACGGCAACACTGATTACAATATGAACTAATTTTTGTAAGTGGTGTTTTAGCATAACTTGTCACTTTCTGACTACTCATGTCTCATCTCACCTTAAGCATTTAGTTCATTTCGTAATTTCTTACACACATGAAAGTGCCCACTCTATTGTATTTAAAGCATTTCTATATGCGTTAAGGGTTTGTCGAAAATGTAAAAGTATCTGTTTTTTCTTTTGGTCTTAATTGAAAAATTTTATTAAAAAGAGTTTGCATTTGTTTAGGATGGCTTTTAATTTTTTTTTGCCTTTGCTTTGTTTTACTAAGAAAATGAAGAACAAAAAGTTTGATTGTTTTTTAATTGGCACGAGAACTTGAAGTGGAATGGGCCATTGTGAATTTTGTCTGTGTATTGGATATGGTTTACAAAAGGAAGAAAAAAAGTCATCAACATTTAGTAAATTAAATGTTTTATTAAAGCATTTATAACATATACAATGCAAATGCCTTTTCGATTATAAACATTTTACAAATCCAAAAACACTATAAAAGGAAATGTTCAAAATTATCAAAATATTTTTAGCAACGTACACCGAAAAAATAAAAATCGATTTCAATTACGAAATTTATTGATCCAATTAATTTGTTAATTGATACTGCTTCAATCACGAAAATGATAACATCAATCACAGTTTTTGAAAAAGGTGATTGACAAAATTTTCAATTCAAAGTAAATAAAAATGATTGAACATTTTTGAAATTTCTAATTAACTTTTTAATTTATCCAATTAAAACAAGTAAAAAGGCATTAAGTTCGGCCGGGCCGAACTTTGGATACCCACCACCTCGGGTATATATGTAAACCCCATTTCGTCCCAATCCGGTGAAATTTGGATAACTGAAACACCCAAATTTGGCACGGACTTTGAGTGGTCTAATATATATGTCACTATTCCATTTTGTAGAACAAAATATTGGTCTTTTTGGCAGATATATCCAATTATAAACCGATCTGAACCATATTAAGGTCGGATATCGTGAGGCTCAAAAAAACTCATTGAATAAAATTTCAGCGAAATCGGGTAATAAATAAAGCTTTAATGGGCTTCAGTACCCTTATCGGCAGATCGGTCTATATGACAGGTATATCTTAATATAGCCCGATCTGAACTATATTTGAGACAAATGTCGGAAGGTCTTAAACTACTCACTGTTGCAAATTGCAGCGAAATCGGGTAATAAATAAAGCTTTTATTGGTATTAGGCCACTTACCGGCAGTGGCCTAATATAGTCCGATCTGATCCATATTTAGGTCGGGTATTAGGAGGTTAAAAATAACTCACTTTTTAAAATTTTAGCGGAATCGGTTACAAAATAAAGCTTTTATGGGCTTCAGACCCTTTATCGGGAGATCGGACTATATGGTAGCTATATTTAAATACAGTCCGATCTTTAAACTGCGCACAATTTCAAATATCAGCGAAATCGGATAAAAAGTAAAAATTTTATGACTTCCAGGCCCTTTATGGGGAGATCGGTCTACATGGCAGCTATATCCAAATATAGTCCGATCTGAACCATATTAAGGTTAGATATCTGGAGGCTCAAACTAACCCACTGTCTAAAATTTCAGCGAAATCAGGTAATAAATAAAGCTTTTATGGTCTTCAGACCCTTTATCGGGAGATCGGTCTAAATGGTATCTATATCTAAATATAGTCCGATCTAAACTATATTTGGGTTAGTTGTCGGGAAGTCTTAAACTACCCACTCACTCAAATTTCAGTAAAATCGAATGAAAAATAAAGTCTTTATGTGCATTAGACCCTTTATCGGAAAATCGGTCTATATAGCAGCTATATCCAAATATGGTCCAATTTGCCAGTTCAAGATCTTAACCAGCGTGTATCAAACGCTGTGCCAAATGTTAGCTCAATATCAAGGATCGGGCCATATGTAGACATAGCTATCATATGGACCGATCTGCTGATAAGCCCATACAACACACAATTATTATCCAATTTCACTGATATTTTGATAGTGAATTGTTTTAAGTCTTCCGTCATCAAACCTAAATATGGTCCAGATCGGACAATATTTCGATATCGCTGCCATATAGAGCTATAGATTGAGGGTCTTAAGCCCATAAAAAGCGGATTTGTTACCCGATTTCGCTGAAACTAAATACCTTAGAAGGATGAGGCAAACAATCCTGCAAATTATCGACCAATAGCGATATGCTACGCTCTCTCCAAGACTATGGAGAGCATGGTTAATCATCATCTTATGAGGTATTTAGAGTCTAATGGCCTTCTTAGCGACCAACAGTGTGGGTTCCGCAGAAATCACTCTTCGGGCGACCTCTTGGCACTTCTGTCTGAACGTTGGAGTCGCTCAATGTACCAGTTTGGTGAGAGTAAAGGTTATGGCTCTGGGTGTCTCCAAGGCATTTGATAGGGTCTGTCACGGTGCACTACTATCAAAGCTTTTCGCATTTGGTGTCGGTAATGGCTTCGTTGGACTTATTTGGAGCTTTCTCAGATATCGCAAAATTCGAGTCGATACAGATGGGTTCTCATCCAAAGAGCATAAATTGACCACAGGTGTACCCCAGGCCTCTGTTCTTTCTCCTTCTCTTTTTCTTATATTCATCAACGATCTGTTGAGTCAGACATCAAATCCGATCTACTCATTTGCGGATGACAGTAATCTTTGTCATTAGTACTCATTCGACCATAGGCCGAGTCTTCAAGAAATTGAGGATAAGAGGCGAGTTATGGATGATACACTCTCCCAGGATTTGCCGTTGCCATTTCTGAGTGGGGTCGAATGAATCGAGCAGATTTTAATGCACGAAAAACTCAGCGCTGCTTGTTGTCACATAATCGATTCGCTGACCCATGACGAAAATCTTTACCTATTAACGGCATACATGTTGAGCAATCAGAAACTCTTGATGATCTGGGCATGCAAATACAAAGTGATGTCCCTTGGGCTAAGCATGTATTTGAAGTGCCGAAAGAAGCATTCAAGTGTTTAGGCTTTCTTAAACGGTGTAGAAATTACTTCCCTCCGTTTGATCTTCTTAACATCTACACCACTTTCATAAGGCCGAAAATGGAGTACAACTCACATGTATGGGCTGGAGCTTCAAAATCATCCCTAGAGCTACTGGAACGTGTACAGAGGAGAGCGATGGCGTCGATTGGGGACGTTAGGGTATCCAACTCTACTGCCTCCCTTGAACATCGTCGCAATGTGGGTTGTTTGGCGTTGTTCTCTTTCGGTACTTTCATGGTGTGTTCATCTAATATTCGTCCTGTTATTCCTGATGTAAGGATGTTGGTCAGGGATACTAGACATTCCAGGGACTCACACCCGTTTGTAATTGATTGGCCAGCGGACCGCACAATACATTATAAAGAGAATTCTTATTTCGCCCGCACAGTTTGTATGTGGAATCGACTTTAACATCCAGAGATTTAAGACAAATGTCAATAAACACTACATCCTTTCTTTAGTTTTGAGGGCTTCTTCTTCGAGTTGAACTTTTCAATGACCAACTGACAGCCAGTAGGACAAAGTGTCGGGATTGGTTAGTGTGTTGTATGCATTTCTTAGAGTTTTTTCCGATTTCTGCGAGATAATACAACTTACCAATGTACGACCTTTGAAGCCCTCACTCCTATACATTTCTGATGATGACCCCATGCTTACCAAAGAGTCGAAACGCGTCAAATCATGGTTGGTGTGGCATATCTTCTGCGGCTTTCATTTTTCCATTGTATACAATTTTCAATCATTTAAAAGCTTAACTCGAAAGGAAAATAACGCCACGCCCCTAAGTAGGTTCATGTCTGGTATTGTATCCCCACATAAGTACCGGTGTCTGTTAGCCGCAAAAGACGGGCAATGACATAGGAAATGCTCCAACGTCTCATCATCTTCCCCCAAATGCCCTACACATGCTTTCTCTTGCCACACGGATTTTGCATAAGTGAGCACGTAGTCCTATGTATTTAGTTATGATATTGAAAGCTATACAGACCTCCTTCTTACTTTCTCTCAGTAATAGCCTCGTCTTCTCACGATCTGGATCTCCCAATAGGATTTTCGCTATTCCACAGTGTTACATGCACTCCACTCCCTTAACTCGGAATGCGTCGATCCGAAAGGCTTTGGATTAACCAAGTTTATTGACGGCAGTTCTCTGGTCTTCATAGCCAAATCGTCTGTCTTTCATTTCCCTTTACTCCTCTATGGGCCGGCACCCAATCGATGTGGATCGTGCCATCCTCAAACGTTAATCTCCTTCTTACACTTCAAGACGGTTCGAGACCTTACTGTCCTGGTTGTTATTGCCCATATGACCGGTTTACTGTGAGTAAAGATGTCCACACTCGACATCCTCGCGTGAAAATCTCTACCTGCATGATCGTATCCGGATCTCTACCTGCAGGATCGTATTATGGTCAGGCAGTCTTAACAGATCCCAGTCCATGGGTGCTTAATGTAGACCCCAGGCCCACTCTGTCCTCTAGCTTTGATTCATCCGTTAAACATGATTTTCCAAATGGCAATACTCGGGTTCCGTCAATCCAAGACTGTGCCGCTGGCAGCAGTGTCTCGCACTCGGCCTGAAGTATAGTCTCAGGTATCCGATCGGAAACCTCTTCCCTTTCTTCCAGTATTCCTACCGTCGCCTCGATTATACCGCGATATACCATTCTCCCATCGCCTTAAGTCTCATAGCCGCAGTGACTTCCTCACATTTAATCTGTATGTCAATAAGTCGGATATCTAGAATAGTGTCCAGTGTACATAGTATCCAGATTCTCTAAACCTGTTGTATGGTCCTTATATTGCACTTTTTCTCCACAGACCATAGAGACCTAAGTATTGGTATTGGTCCAATCATGGTCTTGTAGAGCAAGTGAATTATCCTTGAATTTAGGCCCCATTTCGAGCCTACGGCCCGTCTACAAAGTGCCCAAGACCTGTAGGCCTTCTCAGTACAAAAAGAAAAACAATTTATCCCCATAAATAAGTAAGATAAAGCAATAGTCGGGGAGGGCCGACTATATAATACCCTACACCACTGAGAATACGTTGTTCCTTCAATGCAGGGAACATATATTGAAATACAATCGGTCAACAAATGCGATCTGCACCTTGATCACAAGAATACATTGACACACAGACGGACATAGCTAAATCGAATCAGGCAGTGATTCTAAGCCGATCGGTATACTTATAATGGGTCTCTTCTCCTTCTTAGCGCTGCAAACAAAGTTATAATACCCTGTACCACAGTGATGGTGTAGGGTATAAAAAACCAAGTAAGGGCGTGCTAAATTCGGCCGGGCCGAATCTTATATACCCTACACCATGAATCGCATTTGTCGTGCTCTTTGCGCGGTATCTCTTTTTAGGCAAACAAAGAATAATGGATAATAATTGTTATGTTATTGGCGATATATCAAGTTATAGTCCGATTCGGATCATAAGTGAATTGAATGTTGAAAACCATAGTAGAAGTCATGGTGTAATATTTCAGGCCATTCGGAGAATCTAGAGATCGGTTTATATGGGAGCTGTATCAGGATATGGAACGATTCGGACCATATTTGATACGTACCTTGACAGTCATGGGAAAAGCCGTTGTACAAAATTTCAGTCAAATCGGATAACAATTGCGCCCTCTAGCGGTTCAAGAAATCCAAGATCGGTTTATATGACAGCTATACTTGGTAATAAAACGATTTCGACCATCCCACAGTTGTTGGAAGTGATACCAAAACACCACGTCAAATCGGACGATAATTGAGCCCTCTAGAGGCTCAAGAAGTCAAGGCAAGAAGTTACGCACCGATTTAAACCATATATAGCACAATTATCGAAACACCACGTGCAAAATTTCAGTCAAATCGGACGGTTATATGGCAGCTATATCAAAACATGGACCGCTTTGGCCCATTTACAATCCCAACCGACCTACACTAATAAAAAGTATTTGTGCAAAATTTCAAGCGCCTAGCTTTACTCCTTCGAAAGTTATCCAGCTTTCGACAGACAGACAGACGAACGAACTTGGCTAAATCGACTTAAAGTGTCATGACGATCAAGAATATATATACTTTATAGGATCTTAGACGCATATTTCGAGGTGTTACAAACAGAATGACGAAATTAGAATGCCCCCATCCTATTGTGGAGGGTACACTGCGCCAATCCTCCAAGATGCCTCTCAACCGAAGTTTAGATCAACTAATTATAAAAAGGAAAAAATAAGAATTGAAAACAACTCGACTTCAACGACATTTCCCAAAATATCCACAGCTTTTTATTTGAACGAACTCGTTGGACATTAAAGTAGTTCTCCATCAATTAAAGTGATTGGAGTAGTAAACGAGCGAACACATGTGTCGTAATCAATGTTTAAATATTTAATTCTCTTCCTGCAACAAATTAAATTTTTACAATATTTAAAGAGTCCTCAAATTAATTGTGTACCGAAAGGAAAAAAAAACAACAACACAGAAATCTGTATGGTTGAAATTGCAAAAAGTAAAGGCAAAAAGCACAAGTCGCTCTCATTCAGAGGAGACAAATGCATAGGGCGGCGATACGCACTTGTACCCACACATATGAAGCAAAATATTTTTGGGATATGAAATGAACATGAACAACCAGCCAAACCAACATTCAAGCTCATGCTCTCAACAAGCAACCACCCAGGCAAACACCACACATCCTGGCTGCGAACATATTGAGAGGGAGCAAAAAAAGTTGTTCAATGGGTACAATAAAATGACTACAAGCCAAATAATGATTTATCTATTTACAAATACACACTCAAACGCACATAAACATGTGCACATGCATGCGAACACATATTCTCGATGACTATATATGTGTGTGTGGCTGTTGGATGCTTTACACCCATACCCCGCTCAAAGTAATAACGACATACGGACATTCTTCTAAGCTTAATATATACACGTGTGCGTACACACATGAGACCATATTAAAGGCGTGGGGGTATAGCATGAGGTGGGGAGGGCGAGTTAAAGTACCTACACACGCACCAGCCAACACAACACTCAACGCTATTGAAAATCTAACAAAACATCAGGCGAATACAACAAACAACAAGAAAAAGTTGTATCTGCAAAATACAAAAAAATTAGTAACTTGTACTTTAATACGCAGCCTAAATACGCACACACACTCACACTGGCACTAGTGTATATGAGAATTTGTAGGAACATTGCCACATCTGGGCACCACCACCAGAAATGTTCCTCAACATGTCGATGTCGATGTCGACAATCGACCATGATGACGACGACTACGACTACAACGAATTTGCTTTGTTGGGAAGCCCCAAAAGCTTTTTTAGAAAGAGCGCATGTCTAACACATGAAGGGAATATTAAACAATGCCAGTCGCTCTGTGGCCCAGCAAAGGCTTCACACAGCGTACTCAACCAACCACCCAACCAAAATCACCACCCATTTGAGTAGGCAAAGGACGAGTATTCGCAACCAACACCTTTTGTGATTCTTTTTTTTTTTTGTTGCTTTCCAACGTCGTCTCTTGAATTGTTAGTACGTACGAGTATCTCAGGGTATTTCGTTGGCATTTGTATATATGTATGTGTGTGTATGATTAAATTTTTGTTTGTGTTGGTGAGTGTATCAGTCTGTATTCATATTGAAATTAAAGTGATAGACGCCATTGACAAGATACAACAACAACAGCAGCAAAAACAACAACAACTTCAATACAACAACACAAAGAGATAAGTTCAGTTAAGACGAAGAATTGATTTTCCATGGGGATTTTTCGTCATTGTTGTTGCCTCTTTCCGCTCTCTTCGCTACCACACCACCGCACGCTCACCAATGAAGGGTATATTTAAAGTTCAGCGCATTTCTTGTCTTGAGGTTTTGCTTTTTTTAATTTAAGGAAAAACTTAAAGCATTCGTAACTTGAGGGAAAAAAATGTAGTTCTGTTTGTCACGGCAAATTTCGATCATAATTTCGTTATTTCAGTGAGAAATATTTGAACTCTGGACCGTTCTATTGTTCCCTATGCCCTATGTCCTACATATAAAAACAAATAAAATTTATGTTTACACATATGGATGCTGGTATAAATTAAGCGCCAACGACGCTGAACGCCTGGGTTAGAATCCTGGCGAGACCATCACAAACACAGCTAACATTTTTTGAGCTATGAGGTACTACGCCATGTAAAAACTTCTCTCCGAAGAGGTGTTGCACTGCGGAAGCCCTTCGGACTGGGTTATAAAAAGGATGCCCCTTATCATTGCCCATGAGCATTCCATTGATGCCCCTTATTGGAATGCTCATGGGCAACATTTGTATTTATATTTGTATTTATAGACAGTAATCTCTGTCATTCGTACTCATTCGACCATAGGCCAAGTCTTCGAGAGATTGAAGACAAGAAGCGGGTTATGGACGATACACTCTGCCAGAATTTGCTGGCCATTTCTGTGTGGGGTCGAATGAATCGAGTAGATTTTAATGCACGGGAGACTCAGTGCTGCTTGTTGTCACACAAACGATACGCTGACCCATTACGATCATCTTTGTCTATCAGCGGTGTAGATGTTGAGGAATCATAAGCTCTTGATGTTCTGGGCATGAAAATACAAAGTGATGTCCGTTGGGCTAATCATGTATTCGAAGTATCGAAAGAAGCATTCAAGTGTTCAGGCTTTCTTAAACGGTGTAGAAATTATTTTACTCCGTCTGATCTTCTTAACATCTACACCACTTTCATAAGGCCGAAAATGGAGTACAACCCACATGTATGGTCTGGAGCTTCAAAATCATTCCTGGAGCTACTGGACCGTGTACAGAGGAGAGCGATGGCATTGATTGGGGACTGTAGGGTATTCAACTTTATTGCCTCCCTTCATCATCGTCGAAATGTGGGTTGTTTGGCGCTGTTCTATCGGTACTTTCATGGTGTGTGTTCGTCTGATATTAGTCCTCTTATACCTGATGTAAGGAGGATGGTCAGGGATTCTAGACATCCAGGAACTCACACCCGTTTGTACTTGATTGGCCAGTGGACCGCACAATGCATTATAGAGAGAATTCTTATTTCGCCCTAACCGTTCGTATGTGGAATCGACTTCCGGCTAATGTTTTTCCAACCCACTTTGACATGCAGAGATTTAAGACAAATGTCAACAAGCACTACATCCTTTTCCCCCCTCCAATTCCTAATTTTCCCTCGCCAACGCAATGCACTGCATTCATAGGGGACATCCCCTGTGTGTTAGCTGAAAAAAAATCTTAAATATTTATTATATACTCAACATTTTATGGATTTTTTATTTCTAACAAGATTAAATATGTAAGGTGGGGCAAAAATCGGCCATTGCCGACCATATTCAAGCCTACCGTAAAGTGTATGATTACATATATGAGCGCTAGTTGTGGTCCGATAGTATGGTCCATATGCGCTTCAAATAGTCCACCCGCTTAGTCCAATTTCGGCATACTCTTTCCAACATTTCGGCCGATGTCTCACGAATAAATGCTTCAATGTTGTCTTCCAATGCGTCAATTGAAGCGGGCTTGTCTGTATCGACATGAGCTTTAACACAGCCCCACAAAATATTGTCTAAAGGCTATAAATGGCATGAACTAGACGGCCAATTCCAGTCCCGAACGTGAAATAAAATGATCATTGATCTCAGCTCTTAATAAGTCCATTGTTACGCGTGCAGGGCGGCATGTGGCACCGTCTTGTTGAAACTACGTGCAAGTCGAGCTCTTGCATTTTGGGCAAAAAAAAAATGGATATCATCCCACGATATCGCCCACCATTCACACTTACGTTACGATTCGCATTATCTTTGAAGAAGTTCGGTCCAATGATGCCACCAGCCCATAAACCACACCAAACTGTGAAGTTTTCTGAATGCATTAAAAGCTCTTGCCATGCAATACGGACCGTACCTATCATGACTATTAGAAGTCATAAAAAATACCAAGTTTAAAATTTCAGTCAAATCGGATGTTTTCAAATTTCGGCTGATCTTCACTCCAAAATCGATAATTCGGCTTATGCTAAAAATGAGCTTCGTCGCTGAACACAATTTTTCGATAAAAAAGTGGATATTCGGCCATCTTTCCAAGAGCCCATTCACCAACAATTCTGCGTTGTAAAAGGTCGTTCGGCTTCAATGCTTGCTTCAGCTGTATTTTGAAGGGCCTCAAAATTAAATCCTTCAGCAAAATTTTCCTCGTTGTTAAGTAACAGAGGCCCAATTGCTGCAAAGGTGACGAATCGATAATTGATGGTCATCATTAACACTGGCGGATACATCTGCGATATTTGTATCAGTTCGCACTCTAGGTAAGCGTGTTGGTGGTTTAATGTCCAAAAAGGTGAATTTGGTGCGAAATTAAGTCACAATAGCCCGCATAGTCGCTTATGTAGGTCGATTAAACCGACCATAAAATGGAAGAAGAGCATGATGAACTTTCTTAACAGAGCTCGCATTTTGATAATAAAATTCCATAATTTGCAAGCGTTGTTTGTTTGTAAGACGATTCATGGTTAAAATATAGAACTGAAGATGTTTCACAGTGAAACAATACACGAAACATGCATGAGGTGTTTAAACCAGTGTTGCCAAAAAGATAATAGCTAAAAAATCAAATACAAATGCAAATTTGGCCCATGAACATTCCACTAAGGAACAGGGGCAAACTTCTCACATATCAATGAGTGCAGTCCGATTCAAGTTTAAGCTCAATGATAAGGGGCCTCCTTTTTATAGCCGAGTCCGAACGGCGTGCCGCCGTGCGACACCACTTTGGAGAAAAGTTTCACAAATGTTGCCAGCATTAGGTGGGGCAAACCACCACTGAAATTTTAGCGTTAAAGGCGGACGCTACGGTGGCCTCCTAGCTAAAATGATCACCCTTTAGTTTAAATCGGGCGTGCATGTATGCGGGAATTAAACCTTAATCTAGACTAGAGTGACATGTGCCAAATTTCGTAAAGATCGGTTGCCAAATTACTATATTATTGCAGTCTTAGACCTACTAAGACGAACATACATATAAATGGAACCTTTATCGAAATCTGAACTGAACCAAAAGCTCTACACGCAGTACAAGTAAATAGGACAAGATATTGCGCTTGATTTTAAGAAGGTGGGTTGAGAGATTGATTTCGTGAGCCTCTAGACGGCGCAATTCTCATCCGATTTGGCACAAATTTTGTAAAACGGCTTCCCTTATGACCTTCAACATACGTGGTCTGAATCGATCAATAGCTTGATACAGCTCCCATATAAACCGATCTCCCTATTTTACTTCTTGAGCCCCTACAAGGCGCAATTCTTATCCGAATGGACTGAAATAATACACAATGACTTCTGCAATGTTCAGCATTCAATTCATTTATGGTCCGAATCGGACTATAACTTGATATAGCCCGACAAATGCGATCCATGGTGGAGGGTATATAGGATTCGGTCCGGCCAAACTTAGCACGCTCTTCCTTGTTTTTTTTTCTCACATCCCTTTTGTATGTAAGCAGCAGTCATTTTCAGCAAATAACAGACTTTTCAGTAGTCAGCCCGCTGCTCTGAAATTGCAGAAATACTGCTGTAATAGCAGAACTACTGCTATAATAGCCTCAAACTTAACTACGAATATTCAGCAGACATTGTTTGCTATTTTCAGCAACTTTTTTTCTATGAGTGTACTGGTTGGCAGGCATCAAGTAGAAAAATAGGACTTTGACCGGTATTATCCGAAGGATGCATACATATGTGAGCGAGGGGGATATTCTCTTGCTCTAGTTTCTCTTATTTTCCCTTTATCTCGCCACCAAGCCTGACTTACATTTGTGTATTGTTCATCTACACTTCATTTACCATAATGGTATTACAATAGTCTAAACTGAGTTAACGCATGGTGGGCTACACATTCAACCTAAATCTAGATTTAGAGCTTAAAAAAATTGCTTTCATAAACGTCTATACATTTATTTGTCAAAGGTTTAGTATATTAAGCTAGAAATCGTAAAAACATCACCGTTTGCTTTCATTGAAATTACATATGCTCCCTGATAAAGGAATGTGTCTCATATGAAAATTCTACGAAAATTAATCCCAACTTCCAGGTAAAACTACACATTTTTCTTGGGGTACTACAAAGAAAAATTCTTCAACAAATGAGTCTTATCTGCAATTGCTAATTTATTGTCCCCTTGATTCCTGCTAGCATTTCTTACAAAGCGCTACATTGGGTGCGACCCTCAACCCTATCAAAAGTTGGTGTTGTGTTTATTGTTTTATAACCAATCACAACAACAAGAGCAGAATGTACGATTATTTTTACGCTGTTAATGTTAATTGAAATGACAACAGTTTGTCAAATAAAAGAACCCAACTGAGTGACAGGCGGATGGGCCAGGCGATCAAAATGAACAATTCATTAGGACCCCCTTATCAGTGGCACCTAAGACTACTTCAAATCCAATTTGTAATCACAAATTGTCGTATGGGCCACTCGAAATTATCTGCTCGGAGATGGCTGCTTGTTCATAACCAAATCGCCAACTGATAACTGAAGGAATGAACAACTATGAGCAAATGTTCTCATATTCTGCCGTACCATGAGACAGACACATTGTCGATTGATAGACCAATATTCTGCTGTAGTGGAAGAGATCGCATTTAACGATATCGTCAAATGGAATGTCCGCGTTTTCAATCTAAAATTATGAATTTATTGCTCCCTCCCCCCCCCCCCAAGCACCGTAACCAAGACATATCTGATTAAGCAGTACGTTTTTTGAGGAAGGTTCGGATTTTTTTTTTTTGGTTCCCATAACTCCGACCATTGACTGCCTGTAAATGGATGGATGGATGCAATTTTCTGTTTTTGTTTGTATTGATTTGTTATCTTCTATTCTGGTGCTAGGATTGATCCGATTCTTGAGGTGCGGGTAGATAGTATTGTTTGACTTTTGATAGGTTATCGAATGAATGTGGTCTTTTTGTGTAGAGAATGTTTGCTTAGAGAGTGGCTTTATTGATTCAATGGACAAAATACTACCTTGGATTGTATTTAATGCAGAATCGATTGTTAAAGGTCAGTGGCGAAGTGACAGTAATGTTTACAATAAACAAAAAAAAATGGTTTTGAATATTTCTAAACAATGAAAGGTGTTGTTGAATTAAAAGAGTTAAACACAGGATCATTTACAAACCCAAAAGTGTTGCTTTAATTTAAAACCCTCCATTTTAACTTCGTTACCACATGGTATATCGCTGATATTGAATGTGTAGCAAAGGCCTGCGCAAAACTATTCATTTCATGAACAGAACTCTTCGTTTTCACATACAACATTGTATGAGACAATTGAGAACTGAGTAAAACAGATAACAAGACACCAAGACAACGGGATGAGTGAATACAAAAAAGGAGCCCTTCAGCAACAAGAAAGATTGATTCGGATTTCAGTGAGTACACGTTGTACAATGCATGCAATCGGGTGCATTTTGCTTCAGATAAAGTATTTTTCTTGTCGTCTGCTCTCGTAGTACGAATTTCGTACGAAGGCAACGTGGTTGGTTTGGCCAAAGCTTGGGTAAACACACACAAGCCTAGTTTTTTTTTTTTATTTGAGAAAACAAACAGTTTGCAAATCGATTTGTGTGAACAGTTCAACTTTTGAAAATGACAGCGAGGAACTTTCATACGACTCAGTGTAAAATACACCCAAGCTTTGTTTTTCAATAGAATTTACTCAACAGCCACTTGTTCTGTTTACTCTCGTGTCTCGCTCTTTAGTAATCTTAAAATGCAACATCATGTGGGTTCAGTGTTCACGAGTTCAGTAAAAACAGGCACCAAAGCAGTCCTTTGGTATGTTGCTTTACAGAATAAGTTAAACTGTAATTTTTTCTGTTTGATATTGCTATCACAATTTCGATTACATTAATTCTCTAGGACAAAAAAAAAATACCAAATAATAACATCAAATCAGAATAGGGAGAAAATGGCAAATGCACACTTTTTGGTCACTAAATGCTAAAAAACTGAAAAATAATGTACGAGTATATTTCAATATTGCCAACAACAGCACTCACTTCTTCACCCAGAGTCATTCACTTATGTCAAAACTCTTAAATATTTGTTAAATTTGAGAGATCTGGAAAATGTTTTGAAGATTTCAAGATGCTTGTTTTGCAAACACTTTTTTTGCTTCTTGAACTGAAAAGTTTTGCATATTATGGCCCTTGGCTAAACCTCAGCAACATTATGAATTTCTAGAAAACCCACTGTATAGTGATCGCGGGAGCTGAGAGATATTACAATCATCAACGATCTACAACAATGAGACACATCTGTGATAATTTCAAGCGGGGATACTTCTCTCAAACAATAAGTGCTGTCGGACACAAGTTTAAGCTCAATGGTAAGGTTCCTCAGTTTTATTACCGAGTCCGAACGGGTTGTTGCAGAGCGTCACCACTCAGTAGAGAAGTTTACTTCCACATTATTGTTGGCTTAAGATGGGTATTAAGTTCGTGTTTCTCAGTGAAAATTAATATTTTTCACAATTACTTATGTGGATAATAAATTTTGAATAGATTTTCAATAAAAAGCATTATGTTATCAGTAAGTTTTTTGCCGTTTTTCAAAAAAGTATTCGTGAAAAACATAGGTATTTCACTGTGAAACAGGAATTTAATACCCAAATTAACTTTAATAAGTAAAAGCATGTTAAGTTCGGCCGGGCCGAATCTTATATACCCTCCACCATGGATCACACATGTAAAGTTCTTTGAATGACTTTTTCAATATGGCGCCTATATCAGGTTATGGAGAGATTTAGACCATACATGGCACAGTGGTTGGAAGTCATTTCTCAACGTTTTGTGCCAAATTTTAGCCAAATCGAATAAGTATTGCGCTCTCTAGAAGCTCAAGAAGTCAAAACCCAAGATTGGTTTATATGACAGCTATATCAAAACATGGACCGATTTGGCCCATTTACAATCCCAACCGATCCACACTAATAACACATATTTGTGCACAATTTCAAGCTTCTAGTTTTACTCCTTCGAAAGTTAGCTTGCTTTTGACAGACGGACGGAAGGACATGGGTAGATCGACTTAAAATGTCATGACGATCATATTCTTGATACACTTTATGGGGTCTTAGATACTTATTTTGAGGTGTTATAATCGGAATGACAAAATTACTATCCTATGGTGGAGGGTATTAAAGGTTTTTGTTTTTATACCCACCACCATAGGATGGAAGTATACTAATCTAGTCATTCCGTTTGTAACACCTCGAAATATTCGTCTAAGACCCGATCGTCTCGACGCTCTGAGTCGAACTAGCCATGTCCGTCCGTCTGTTGAAATCACGACAGCAATCGAACGCGTAAAGCTATTCGCTTGAAATTTTGCAAAAATACTTTTTATTAGAGTAGGTCGGTAGGACATATCGGTCCACATTTTGATATAGCTGCCATATAAACCGATCTGGAATCTTGACTTTTTGAGCCGCTAGAGGGCCGATTGGCTGATTTGGTCCGATTTGGCTGAAATTTTGCGTGAGGTGTTTTATTATGACTTCCAACAACTGCATTGGGTATGGTTCAAATCGGTAAAAAACCTGATATAGCTGTCATATAAACCTATCTGGGGTCTTGACTTCTTGAGCCGCTAGAGGACACAATTCTTATCCGATTTGGCTGAAATTTTGCATGAGGTGTTTTATTACGACTTCCAACAACTGTGCTAAGTATGGTTGAAATCGATCTACAACCTGATATAGCTGTCAAAAAAACCGGTCTGGGGTCTTGATTTCTTGAGCCACTAGAGGGCGCAATTCCTATCCGATTTGGCTGAAATTTCCCATGAGGTGTTTGGTTAAGACTTTCGACAATTGTGCTAAGAATATCCGCAATTCCTTTCCGATTTGGCTGAAATTTTGCGTGAGGTGTTTTATTATGACTTCCAACAACTGTATTGGATATGGTTCAAATCGGTAAAAAGCCTGATATAGCTGTCATATAAACCTATCTGGCGTCTTGACTTCTTGAGCCACTAGAGGACACAATTCTCATCCGATTTGACTGTAATTTTGCATGAGGTGTTTTATTATGACAACTGTGCTGAGTATGGTTGAAATCGGTCCATAACCTGATATAGCTGTCATATAAACCGATCTGGGGCCTTGACTTCTTGAGCCACTAGAGGGCGCAATTCTCATCCGATTTGACTGAAATTTTGCACGACGTGTTTTGTAATAACTTTCAACAACTGTGCTAAGAATACTTCAAATCGGTCTATAACCTGATATAGCTGTCATATAAACCTACCTGGAGTCTTGACTTCTTGAGCCGTTAGAGGGCACAATTCTTATCCGATTTGGCTGAAATTTTGCATGATGTGTTTTATTATGACTTTCAACAACTGTGCTAAGAATAGTTCAAATCGGTCCATAAACTGATATAGCTGCCATATAAAACGATGTGGGGTCTTGACTTCTTGAGCGTCTAGAGGGCGCAAGTATAACCCGATTTGGCTGAAATCTTGTACAACGGCTTTGTTTTCTTTAAACTCACTCAAGACCTCAAAATTACCGTAATCTAATAGGGCCTCTACAGTCAGGTATGTTTTCGTTTGTAAAAAGGAAACAAAATTTTGATTATTTTTTTTTTTTATATATAAAGAAAGATTTCTTGTTTTGTTGATTTGTTTTTATTAAATTTTAACTAAATTAATTAGTTGTTTTAGGTTTATGCTAAATTTTGTATAAGGTATTTTGTCGCATTTTTCATATCATATTTATTATTATTTTTTTTTTTTTTGTTTAATACAATATTAACAATGTGTTTGTTTTATAGGATTTTGTTTGATTTTTGTTTAGGTTTGTTGGTTTTTGTTTTTTTTTTTCTTCTTGGATTTTAATGTGAACTGTTAGTTTGAATGCAGCTTAGCTAGAGAAATATATATATATGCATAGTTTCGTCCTTTGAAGGGCTCTCTCTCCCTTCAAGGGTAGGAGTAGGAGGGGTATTTTTCGGTTTTGTATTGTGATAATAAAAAAGATGTTTTTGTTTTAGTTTTAATTATTGAATAATAATTGCATTTATTTATGGAATTTTTTTAAAATTTAAAACATTTTCCTTTTCGTTTTGGTAATTAATTAATGTTGTGTGTGTGTGTGTTTTTTGTGTTTTTTTTTTTAATAATAAGCTTAGGGTTGTAATAAAAATTTACATGTACATGTGGCTGTAGGTTTTTCCTTCCATAGTTTTCATAATTAAAATATTTCTAAGATTAAATGTTAATTTTAACTTGGCTTAACTTTTATATTTTTACAAGATTTTTACAAAAATTGTTTTATTTTTTACGTGTAGGGGGCAGGGTAATATTTGGAGGGTCTTCTATTTAACAATACAACAGTAAGTTTTTCAGTAACTAAACTATATAAAAAAATTACAAAAAAAAAAAATAAAACACTAAAATTTAAAAATTAGTTAATTAAAAGGTTTGAAGATTCATTTTTTGGTCTTTTGTTCAGTTTTTTCATGAATTCGAAGTTGGTTTCCATTTGTTAGGTTTAAACAAAAACAAATTGCACTTAACTCTGTAAAGTCTATAACAACAAAAGAAAATTGCAAAATTGGTTTTCTTTGTGGTTATTCTGTCTAGATGTGGATCTTTTTGCGGAAAAGTAAAAAATTTGTTATAGAAATGTCTTTCATACTCATGGCACGGCTTGAGTTTTTATGCGGGCATCTTTTCTCAATTAAAAGTTAACGTTTAGAATTTGTGGGTCTCAAGGATTTTGTTTTTATACAAAAGAATGCTTAATTTTCGTTTCGTTTAGTTTCACTTAAACCTACATCACTTTTGATTGCTGCTTTTAAAAAGTCCAATCCAAAGACTTTTTAAAAATTATAGAAAAAATTTCATTTTTCATCCTCAATTTTAATAACAATTACATGTGTACGAATAAAAAATAAAGAAAAATAATTGTAAAAAACTAAAAAACAAATTTTTAATTTAAAAAAAAAGAAACTAAAATGTATAAAGAGCCTATTTACAAAGGTTTACTTCTTAGGGGTTTCTGGTATCTTTGAGATTTGATTTTTGTTTGTTTGTTTGTTGGTTGGTTGGTTTCAATGGCGTCAAGCGTAAAGGTGCCAACGAATGCTAACCACCCATCTGCACATGCCGCCTAAGATGACCTATTCCATTTCCCGTTGGCTTCAAGGATCTTGCCAGCCGATGATCGTTCAATCGTTCAGCGATGAGTATGATGATTAGTGTGGCTTTGGAAAGGTGCTAAAAAGTCACTCTGTGCCATTTCTTGAGGCTGGGGAGACGTTAATTGAAACTCTGGCCAAAGTGTTTTCTTTTGCCAAGCCTCACGTCCAAGGTGACAAAGAAAATGGCTGTATGGAATTTTTACATAAGAAATTCTGTTCCTCAACCGATCATGATTCAGTCAAAATCAAAAATTAAGGCCCATATATGGTGCTAGACCTTTAAGTTATATCTCCTGGCTTTTATATTCATTCCACTTACTTTTCGCTCTCTGTAGTTGTACCTCGTCTAGAGCAGATTCTGCAAAGCCGCCGCTCCATTCAAACTTAAGGTGTGATTCCAGTTGCGATAGGATGAAGCTGCCGCCGCATATTGCTGATAGTTGCTGTAGAACTGCTGTTGCTGCTGCTGATGGACCTGCTGCAACTGCTCATCGTTCAGATCACTTGTTATGTTGGACGAATCCTCCTGCAGATCGCTGGGCGTCAATTGACTTTGCAGCAGACTCTGATGGTGCTGGTGGTGGTGATGGGCTGCAGCTGCCATTTTGCTATTCAAGTAGGCGGCCGCCTTGAGCTTTTGATTGTAGAAATTCACCGCCGCTACCGCCGAGGAACTGGTATTGTGCAGATGATGATGTTGCTGCTGCTGTTGCTCGTGGTGAGAAGGATGAGGATGATGGTGTTGATGATGGCTGGACGTGGTCGCCGCTGTAGAGGGTGCCGACTCATTTTGATTTTGCTGCTGATTTTGTAGGCTGTGATGCTGTTGCTGTTGTTGACCGCCGCTGCTGGTACCTGTTGAGAAGATGCTGCTACTACTGGGGCTGGTGGTGGTGGTGGCGGCCGCCGTGACCCCAGCCCCCGCACTGGAGGCACTGGCGCCATTCGCCGTCGAAGAGCTTGAGGTCGCAGCATTACGCAGCATCTGTTCCGCTCTTCCTTAAGCCAAGGGATACTGGTGATGTCACAAGGTGGTCGTGCCGGCTGGTGCGTGGTAACCCAAACTCTGGTAGTACGATTCTTGACCCAAGGCAGCGTGTGAATTTGTCAGCGGACTCAAGGCATTGTAGCCAGCATATTGGCTCATGTCGTACATTTTAATGTCGGCTTTTGATTCGGTCGGCAGCAGTCGATTGATGGAGAATGGATGGCTGGGTGGGGCATAGCCGGAAGGTTCCTGTTTCAGATGGTGCATGGACGAGTGGTAGTCACTTATCAGTGAGGGATGGCAACGATTGACCATGCTTGTGATGCTGGACAATTCCTCCTGCTGTAGCTGGTGGTGGTGCTGGTGATGGGAGGGAGCATGTTGGGCCTGTTGTCCCAGGCACGCTAATTCGGCATTGGCATGCAGCATGGCCAGAGCTTCAGCATCCTTGGCATGGGCCGAACTCAAAGCCCCGCCAAGACCACTGTCCTTGTGATGATGATGCGATTGATGATGTTCCAGCCGACTGTGATGGTGATGGTGGTGCATGTGATGGGAATCGTCGTGATCCTTCTTTCCCGGGGAGGTGGCCTCCAAGCTGCTGTGGGAGGGGGATTTGTGCAATTGGCGTATGGCTTCCTTCTTCTCATCCTTGAAGCGCTTCTGGCGGCGCAGATAACAACCATTTTCGAACATGTTACCAGAATCGGGGTGTAGGGTCCAGAATGAGCCTTTGCCCGGCTTATCGGGGGTACGAGGAATCTTGACAAAGCAGTCGTTAAAGGACAGCGAGTGTCTTATAGAGTTCTGCCATCTTTGCTGGTTCTGACGATAGAAGGGAAACAAATCCATAATGAATTGATAGATCTCCGATAGGGTCAGCATGCGTGTGGGATTATTCTGTATGGCCATGGTGATGAGGGAAATGTAGGAATAGGGAGGTTTGGCATGGGTGTAACTGCGCCTGTAGGTGGTGGGCTTTTCAACACGTGATCTGTTCAACGAGTTGGGAGATCCGGTGTCCAAGTCCCGGGCACTAGCCGCCGCAGCCATGGAAGAATAACCACCCATGGCTGCCATGGTGGACATGCCACCACCCATGCAATTACCCATTTGTCCCAGCGGAGAACCCATGGAGGCATAGCTCATGCTGCTGGGAGTCATACAATTCTGGGCCATGGAGTTCATGGCGGCCGCAGCACCCATGGAGCCACCCATGCTGGCCACAGCAGCGGCTGAGTCCAAGACACTGGAGCCAAATGTGGCCGCCGTCTGCGGTGAGACCGAAGACATGCCACCGCCAACGGGCATACTCATGGCATTCATGGTATAAGGAGCTCGGGCCAAGGGGCTCATGTTGCCACCTCCATTCGAGGGATTTCCCAAATTGTTGCCATTCGGATTCTGTGAATTGGGATTGGAGGGATTGCCGCCTACACCACCGCCACCTCCCCCGCCGCCGCCAGCATTATTCCCTCCTCCACCCGCCGACCCAGCGGACTGGCTGGTCATGCTGATGGGCCCGCTGGTGGGAGCCTCCGAGTAGAGTTTCTGCATGATGTCAATCGTGGTTTGGTGGGGCGAACCCTTGAGGAAACTATTCAATAGTTGAGCCGTTATGATGCCGATTTGTGGGAAACGCGTTCACTAGAGGAAAAACGACAACGACAACAAGATGGAACGAAAAAAATAACGGCACGTTCACGATTTAGAAAAGGCAATCGATCGTTTGATAGGTCGTCTCGCACAGGACCTGGTAGTATTTTTTTTAAATTTTCCTAACTTTAATGAATCGGAAATTTTGCAACATTTCTTCACTGTTGTTCACTTTGAAATTTTTTTGTAAATATTTCTCATTGATTCTTAGCACTTGTTCGGTATATTCTCTTTGCTTATTGTGGTTCTTTGCAATTTGATGGTGATTTAGTTTTGTTTTGATTCACCCACTGAAGTGTTGCTAATGTTGTTGTTGTTGCTGTATATTTGTTTAAATATTCAGATAGACTGATTATTATTATTTGTGTATGCTTTGATATATTCTTTGTTTTGTTTGTGTGTTTGGCAAATTAACTTAAAAAACACTTTTGATTTTTTCGAAAGACGACGGCAGGTCGTTTGCTCGGTTTGTTGTTTCTTTCAAATAAATAACACACCACCCGTGCTTGCTTTCTGGGGTTTCTTTACTTTTGGGCTTTCTTCTTGGGTTTGTTTTTTATGCGATTATTAAATAAAAATTCTACAATGCGCTCGAGTACTCTTTGGCTTGAGCTCTTGAATTCGACTGTTTGCAGAGGGGAATGCCGTCTTACTATTTGGCTTACTAACAAATATTGTTCAGGCCGTGCTCAGGCTCAAGTGTAGTCCACCGCCGCGCGTTGTTGCTTGACTGTGTGTGCGAGATATGGACGACGAAACGAAAAATGTGTGTGGAACACAACCATAACACATCACGGCCACAACAAGCCAGGCACAAGCATCTCCTCTCACACTCGCACACACACACGCTCAAACACTGCCCAGGCAGGCATTGTGTGCCAAGGCATTTCGTGCCAAGCAACCACCATCACTCACCACTACCAACGAGCCGTGCAGTTGGTGTGTGCTGCTGTCACTGTTGGCTTGGGAGTCTTCCAATGAGAAGGCTCTCTGCAAACAACAACGGCCTTTGCTTGCCCAAGAGATGATGTGCGTTGAGATAAGCCATAAAAGATAACGGCTTGGCTTGCCCTCGCCTAAGTACGAAAGAGATAACTGGTGTTTGCCGAAGGAAATGATTCTCTTGGTTTCGTACTTGCTGTGATGTCAACTAACATGTTGTTGCTAGAGTCTTCTCTGCTCTCAGAGAGCCGTAGACAGTTATGAGTGATTGAGGGTACATTTTTGCTGTGTCTGTAGAAAATCGCCTGCGCATTGGTCTAACTAAGATATTCTAACTCTCTTGAGGGAGGAGCTTTATTAGATGAAGGCGACGCCTATTTTCGGAGAGTTTGGTCTAAGATGGGTAAGATTTGTGATTTACTTCAAAGGCGAGTTGTAATCAACCATTTTAGGAAAACATTTCCAAATGCATTTTGAATTTCATAGCAGAGCTTCAGAGAGAGAGCGAGAGAGAGTAATTTTGAAAAATTATTACATGGCTACTGCAACTCTCTTGCCATATAAATGCCTTTTTTCATTAGGCACCCAAAAAAAAACGAGGAAAACTGAAAATGACACTAAAAATCTTTGTCATGCTATGAAAGCCATTATCTCTGTACCACCGCTTGACAAAATTCATAATAGAATCAATAAAACAAAAAAATACCAGCAGCTGTTTTGAAGTTTCTTTCGCTTCAATTTTTTGTTTTTGCTTTGTTTTTCCCAACTTAACCTAAAAAACCTTTCTTCACAAAAACTCCCTCCCCAGAACTATGCCATCCGACGTACTCCCTAACAACCCCAACCCCTTTCGAGGTTTTGCTGCCACTGCAAATTCTGTTTGCTTAGAGAACATGAAGCGATGGCACGCCGAAAAAAAGCAACCAACAGCCATGGCAAAACGGTGCTATTTCCTCTTCAGTGAACTGACTGACATTCTTCTATTCCGTGGCCATCAGTAGTACACCGACCGACCATCATCCGTCAAACATGCTGTCATCATCATACAACAACGTTTCAAGAAAGTTCTCAGCTAGCAGGGAGTTAGCCTAGCAGCCTAGATGGCCCAATTCCCCATTCTGCTCCCGAGAAAACGTTTTTGTGCTTAAGAATAATCAGCAGCCAGCAATCGTGGTTTCCCATACAATTTTCATGGCTGAGGTTAAGTTGCCATCGAATAATAAGGCATGTGGCACTATACCCTTGGTGGCAGCCATCGACGATGACACTTCTGCACAGTTCAACGTCATCCAGAAATTAGAACTTTTTCGTAAAGAGCCAATTTGAAAATATTTTCAATGGCACAAAACAGAAAGGCAAAGCATCGAAAGCTTTCACGGAAAGTACAAGGCATGCAACAATCCCGGAATAAAACGACAAACGCGGCGTGCAACTAAATTAAAAATACAATACAAATTTGTTCGTAGCACCAAACCAAGATGCGATGATATAATCGATTAGCAATTCTTGGTATTTAAGGATTAAACGGATTTTAATGATCACCGCCATTGTTTCCTTGGCCACCAACAAGAGCAGCCATAAACAATTTTAACGCCTCATCAAAACTAGAGCAGCTTCGTCATTATCCGGTTTGTTACTCGGTCGGTCCGTTCATTACAAAAATTCCAACTCATTTTCATTTCACCCAAAAGCCATAAATACAGGTAGAAGCGAACATCGACACGCATCTTTTTGAATGAATTCCACAAAAAGGATACCTGCGGCCGAAATGTAGTGCCTGGCGATAAGTTCGTGGTGTGGTCCATGAAAAACAGGAAGGAATTCCCCTTTTTAATTATAAAGCATTTTCATAACGTTTCGTGGAATTTCAGAAATTCATTCAACCGCCAGAAAATTGCCTTCTACCTACTGGTCCTGCGTCAGGACCTTGCCAAACCATAATGCCGACGGAAGTAATTAACTAAAAAGTTAAACCATCGGATTAAACTCAAACACCGCACAATAGTGTCATTGCCTAAAGGAAGGGATTAGCAAAACTGTCGATTGAGGCAGAGTGCCAATTTTGAAATGGCGCTTAGTGCTATAAAATCCAAAAAACCATCTTTAAAATTTTAAATATCCAATAAGAAAATGAGTTTAGTTTTCCGCTAACTATCGCACCTGTTACACTAACGCGTAGTGAGTTAAATACTGAAAATGTGTCAATTAAAGGAAAAATGCTGATAATGCTAATATTGGACACTCTTAAGAGAATGAGATAACAGGTCTATTAAACTGTCGTTATGAAGCTATCCTTGTATGTCTACTTGTCAGTGTTGTTAAAAAGCAACAGCACAAATCTAAATTTTCAGTTACTACATATTAGTGGTGCAGGTGCGACTCAGCCAGCTTGACTTTTGTGCAGACAGCTCACTCTTAATCATCAGTTCGTAAGATGTTTAAAATTAAAACAAGTAAAAAGGCATTAAGTTCGGCCGGGCCGAACTTTGGATACCCACCACCTCGGGTATATACGTAAATCCCCTTTCGTCGCAATCCGGTGAAAATTTGATAACTTATGCACCCAAATTTGGCACGGACATTGAGTGGTCTAATATATATGTCACTATTCAATTTTGTAGAACAAAATATTGGTCTTTTTGACAGATATATCCAATTATAAGCCGATCTGAACTATATTAAGGTCGGATGTCGTTAAGCTCAGAAAAACTCACTGTTTAAAACTTCAGAAAAATCGGGTAATAAATAGAGCTTTTATGGGCTTAAGTTTCCTTATCGGCAGATCGGTTTATATGGCAGCTATATATAAATATAGTCCGATCAGAACCATATTTAGGTCGGATGTTGGGAGGTCTTAACCTACTCACTGTTTCAAATTTCAACGAAATCGGATAATAAATAAATATTGTATGGGCTTCAGACCCTTAATCGGCAGATCGGTCTATATGATAGCTATATCGAAATATAGTCCGAACTGAACCATATTTAGGTCGGTTGTCACGAGGCTAAAAATAACTCACTGTTTCAAATTTTAGCGAAATCGGTTAAAAAATAAAAGTTTCATGGGCTTTAGACCCTTTATTGGCAGATCGGTCTATATGACAGCTATATCTAAATAAAGCCAAATTTGTACCATATTTGGGTCGGACGTTGGGAGGCTTAAAACTGCGCAATGTTCCCATTTTCAGCGAAATCGGATAAAAATTAAAACTTTTATGGTCTTCAGACCCTTGATCGGGAGATCGGTCTATATGACAGCTTTATTTAAATAAAGTCCGATCTCAACCTTCTTAAGTCAGATGTCGGGTGGCTTAAAATAACCCTCTGTTTCAAATTTCAGCGAAATCGGGTAATGATTAAAGCTTTTATGGTCTTTAGACTTTTTATCGGGAGATCGGTCTATATGGCAGCTATATCTAAATATAGTCCGATCACAACCATATTTGGTCAGATGTCGGCAAGCCTTAAACTACTCACTGTTTTAAATTTCAGCGAAATTGGATGAAAATTGAAGTTTTTATGGGCATTAGTCCCTTTATCGGAAAATCGGTCTATATAGCAGCTATATCCAAATATATTCCGATTTGACCCGTTCAAGAACTTAACCAGCGTCATTAAAAAGACGTATCTGTGCCAAATTTCAGCTCAATATCTTAATTTTTGAAGGCTCTAGGGTGATTACAACAGACGGACGGACAGACGCACGGACATCGTTAAATCGTCTTAGAATTTTACGACGATCGGAAATATATATACTTTGAAGGGTCGGAAATTGATATTTCGATGTGTTGCAAAAGGTATGACTAAATGAATGTACCCCCTGTCCTACGGTGGTGGGTATAAAAATGGAATACAAATTTGGTAAATTCGATCGGATCACACATGGAAAATCCAATTCTGTGGATTTATTTAAATCCCATATAGTCATAAATTATTCTTGATTCTCACCTGGTGTACGAGGGTTGCTATGAAAATTTCTGGCCTAACAATTAAAATGCCAATTTTTTATTATCAACTCTAGATAACTCATTTTTATCGGATTTGACCGATTTTTGTCATATAGGCAAGCTTACAGTGACCGCCAACATAAAGTATACAAAAGCCATACTTTTACAGGTTTTTTTTTTGCCAAATACCTCAAACTTACTTTCATCACCAAATATAACGTTGTTTCGGAAAGAAAGTTAAATATTTTCGAACTTCGTATTACTTGTAAATTTAACGATGAAATATTATTTAACAAATGCTTTTCTATACTTAATGTTGATGATCACTGTATACCCACCACACCTACCTCGCCCACCACAAAGATTCGGACATGCTTGATTTTATGGTCATTTCATTTCTGGCAGTCCAAACAGAACACATGACCAGATTTTTTTTTTTGAAATCTAAGCAATATTCAAAAACACTTTTCTAACCAAATATTGTATTTAACTTTGAGGACAAATGGGACCCATCTGTCCTACGACTTTTTTCATAGAAAGAGCAACATTTTTTCCATTTTGAGGACACTTTACTTAGTAAAAAGGACTATTCTAAGAACGGATACGAATTTTGAAGAAAAACTTAAAAAATATATTTTTTACTGATGATGGATCCGATGAATTTAGTAATCCTGTCGGAGTTTACAGCTTAGCAAGAATTCCCAGGATTAGATCGTGATTGCGCGGTAGAAAAATGAGCGTTGTCTTCATGGGGAATTCCCGGAAGAAGAAAATATTGGTAGTCATAACAGAACAATTGTTCGATTCTCTAACTTCCTACCGATAGAATTCATATATTTGTCGGAAGTTAATAGTATTTGTCGGTAAGTGCAATCTTGTATTGGAAATTTCACCAAAATTTGTCGATTCGAATTGTGCCAAAAATAGTAGTCGCTAAGTCTTACCGACAATATTTAAACATTTTGAAAACTCAAATTTGAAAGAGAAAACATTTATTAAAGATACTTTCCATTTTATAAAAACTAGCCACCCAAGAATGTCTCCTTTTATACCCACCATGATTTTTATTAATTCATATGACAAAATTTTTAAAATGTAATCTTAATTTAAGAATAAATTCACTTTTGCTCCATATAACGACCTTTTGCCTTGACTAATGCACTGAGACGGCCAAAAACACGAGTTGCAACATGCGCGAATATAATCTGCCCGTGTTTTTTAGCCCACTCCCGTTAAATGGCTTTCTTCAGCGCATCCCACTTGCATATTTTTAATCTTTACCGTGCTCACAAAAATGGTCCAAAATGATAAGTCCATCGGATTGGCATTTAGCCCGCAACTGTGATGAAGTGCCGAACATGACATTTTGGACACTCTTGGTTTACACGCCCTTTATGTGACGGTGCCGAGACTTGTTGGTACGTCCGCCAATTCTATCGACTTTTCTGTGCCATACTTTTCCAATGTAAGGCTGAAAATTTACCTTCTGCCAAGTCGTTTTCCTCTTCTAAGCATGTTATTAGGGAAGAGTGCTGCGGAATATAAAAAAATTATTAAAAAAATAAACTTTAACAAGAGCTTGCTAAGTTCGGCCGGGCCGAATCTTATATACCCTCCAACATTGATTGCATTTGTCGAGTTCTATGCACGGTATCTCTTTTTGGACAACCAAGAATATTGAATAAGAACTGTTATGCTATGGAGCTATATCAAGTTATTGTCCGATTCGGACCATAAATGAATGCTGAACATTGTAGAAGTCATTGTATTTATAACATTTCAGTTCATCCGGATAAGAATTGCTCCTTGTAGGGGCTGAAGAAGCAAAATCGGGAGATGGGTATATATGGGAGCTGTATCAAGCTATTGATCGATTCAGACCATATTAGAGACGTATGTTAAAGGTCATGAGAGAAGGCGTTGTACAAAATTTGTACAAATCGTATAAGAATTGCGCCCTCTAGAGGCTCAAGAAGTCAAGATGCGAAATCGGTTTATATGACAGCTATATCAGGTTATGTACCGATTTATGTACCATACTCAGAACAGTTATTGGAAGTCATAGCAAAACACCTCATGCAAAATTTCAGCCAAATCGGATGAGACTTGCGCGCTTTATTGGCTCAAGAAGATAAGATTCAATATCGGTTTATATGACAGCTATACCAGATTATGAACCGATTTGAATCATACTTATCGCTGTTGTAGGAAGTGCTTCCAAAACACTACGTGCAAAATTTCAATTAAATCGGACGATAATTGCTCCCTCTAGAGGCTCAAGAAGTCAAGATCCAAGATCGCTTTATATGGCAGCTATATCCAAACATGGACCGATTTAAACCATACTTAGCGCTGTTGGTGAAAGTGCTACCTAAAACTAGGTGTAACATTTCAATAAAATCGGATAAGAATTGCGCCCTCTAGAGGCTCAAGAATCCAAGACCCAAGATCGGTTTATATGGCAGCAATATCAAAATCATGGACCGATTTGTTCTATTAACAATACCAACCGAAAATAATAATCGAAAATCGCTTTATTGTTTTTCACAATATTCCCTTTTGAGATATATACACTCTTGCATGCATTGTAACCAATTATCGAAGCACTCTAGCCACTCTGATTAAGGAATCTCAAAACATGCATTATGAACGATCACAATTCACAATTTAATTCCATTTTTTGGGCGAATTTTTTAAGTTAATGTAAAAACACAAATAGTGCTTGTATGTCAAAACGTTCTGAGTACGTATAACCCTAAAAATGTCAAGCTTCACGATAGAGCTGTCTATTGGTAGATTGCAACACAAGGGTTGTCCAATGTCGAAATATAGAAGGCAACCCTCGTACTTACTCTTGCTTCATGTAAAAATTTATTTTTTTTTTGACAATTCTTCTTATTATTGAAATTTGTCGTTAACTTTTAACGACATTTAAGTTCTATTTTTTGGTCTGTAGATAAAGTATAGCGAAATTTTCGTTGGTAACGTGTAGAGGTGGGCATTTTAGTTCCTTTAAGTGATCGCTACTTTCCAGTTCCAGCAGCTCCTTACTTAGATAAGTTAAACTTTGGTAACGTGCATTGGATTTTCGATTGTTATGTTGGTACTTACATCCCCTTACTTACGAATGTTAAGGTCAGCCAATTTCAATGACTAGTACATTTTTTTTACCCACTATAATAGGATGGGTGTATCTTATATAGTCATTGCCTTTGTAACTCCTTGAAATAGTGATCTGGGTCCCCAAAAAGACTGTATATTATTGACCGTCTTGACACTATTAGGCGATTTATTCATGTCTGTCGATGAATTATGGTACCGCTTGAAATTTAGCACATATGCTTTCAAATAATGTCGTTGCGAATAACGCTATATCCCAATCTGAACCGATTTGAATATAGCTTCCATATATATTAGTCCCCCGACCTAACTTCTTGAGTTCCTAGAAGCTGCAAATATTATCTGATAGTGTACTGTTAGGTTTTCCAGCGACCATACTAAGTATTGTCCAAACGGTATATCGCCTGAAATAGCTCCAATATAAACCGATCTCCACATTTGACATCTTGAGACCCCAGATAACACATTTGTTGAAATTTTGCGAGTAGTGTTTTGTTATAACTTCCAACAATCGTAGTGAGCATGGTCTTAATCTGTGTACTCGTATGAGTATAACCTGATATAGCACCCATATATACCGATCTCCCAATTTGACCTATTGAGCCTCCAGAAGGCTGAATTTTTATGTGCTTGGTTTGAAATTTTGAAAATCACCCCAATTATGGTTCAATTCGGTGTAAAACACAAAATAGCTTCCATATAAACCGATCCCCCGATCAACATTTTTATCCCCTAAAAGCCGTAATCGTTGGCCAAAGTTGCTGAAATTTTGAAATAAGTGTTTTGTTCTGACTTCTAACATCAATGGTTAGTATTGTCCCAGCCAGTTTACTACTCCTATGAGCTTAAATGTTTGCTTAATTTTTTTTTTGATTTGGCAGAAATTTGGTAGGTGGAGTAAAAAATGAGGAAAAATCACATCTTTGAGGAGAAGTTTTTACATGGCTGCCATACCACTTTCCCAAAAGGCTTGGTACCTCACTAATTAGGAGGGAATAACCAACACCGAAATTTTTTTATGGATGTACTTGCCATGATTCGAACCAAGGCGTGCGGCGTTATAAGTGGTCATGCGTTTGTAACACCTCAGAATGCCAGAGTTAGTTTGTATCCTATAAAAATCAGCCCCTGGCAATCCTTAGCCTCAAAATCTAAAGCAATTCTAAAGAAATGCAACCCAAATGGCTTAAATTCGCTTTTCGTTACTATTTGTCTAAATTATTAGTGGAAATCGTCATTGATTAGTGTGTTAAAAAAAAAAAACACATATATAACAAGAATAACTGATTAATAATAATTAAATGATCACTAATGGCTGATGCAGCAGCAACAGCAACAGCAACAACTGCTAATTAGTTTAACGGCCTCATCATCGGCACTGATTAGTGCTCATTATGTTTGGCGATCGCTGGAAAGTCAAAGTTTTATTTATTTGTAATTTGTTTAATATATGTGAAAATATTAAACAAATACAAAGTCACATACACACACACATACACACACGAACACACATTGATATGTACACCAGATGAATAACCAAAGGTGAAATTAAAGCTAATGCCATAAAAACAACGACATCGACCATCAACATTTATGGCACTCTCGATCCTAATCGTTTAAAATGATCCACAAATGTCGATGATAAGTGCCTGTGTTCGGCAACAAGTTGTATTTGTTTAAACAAACATGTCACGATTTCTTGTTTCCAATTTGAAGAATTAAAAAAAAAATAACTCACGATTTGTGATGATCAAGTGCATCATCGCATTAGGTTTATCTTCGTTGAGTTTGTCATGCCCCCATATAAATGGTTACAAATCTACAAAGTGCATCTTTTGAAAACATCACGCAGTGGAAATGAGTAGCACTCGACGTATTGCCAATATCATAACGATAAGGTAATAAAATCAAACAGAAATATTTGTTTTTTTACTTACAAAATTTAAAATTTTATGACTTAAAAAGTTAAAAAACTAAATTTATGGGTAAAGTAATATTGCAAAAAAAAAAAAATAAAAAAAAAATAAATAACGCAACTAAAAGCGTACCAAGTTCGACTGGACCGAATCTTGGGAATCCACCACCATGGATTCTGCAAAAAATGTATCCAAAATAAATTAAGTTGTAGGGCATACAAAACTTCTGTCAGACCAGCAAAAATTAAAGCTTCTAGGAACCGAACAAGGATAATCGAGAGACCGGTTTATATTGGAGCTAAATCAGGTTATAGACTGATTTTGGCCGTACTTGGCACAGTTGTGGGAGTCATAACAAAATGCTATATGCACAATTTCAGACTAATCAGAAAAAAATTGCGGCTTCCAAGGACTCAAGAAGTCAAATCTGGAGATCGGTTTATATGGGAGCTATATCAGGTTATAGATCGATTTGGATCATACTTGACACAGATTTTGGAAATCATAGAAGAACATTACATGCAAAACTTCAGCCAAATCGGACAAAAATTGCGACTTGTAAGGGCTCAAGAAGTTAAAACTGGAGATCAGTTTATATGGGAGCTATATCAGGTTATGGATCAATTTGGATCATACTTAGCAAAGTTTTTGGAAGTCATAAAAGATCATTACATGCAAAACTTCAGCGAAATCGGACAAAAATTGCTGCTGCCATGGGCTCAAGAAGTCAAATCGGGAGATCGGTTTATATGGTAGCTATATCAGGTTATAGACGGATACCAAGTTCGGTTTAAATCGGTATAAAACCTTACATATCTCCCATATACACCGATCCCCCAATTGGACTTCTTGAGCCCTTACAATCCCCAATTTTTGTCCCATTTGCCCCTTTTCAATTTGGACTAGATCGGTCTAGATTTGGATATAGCCCCCATATAGACCGATCCTACGATTTAGGGTCTTAGGGCCATAAAAGCCACATTTATTATCTGTAAGTTGCGGGACAGTAAGTTGCGTTACGCCCCTCGACGTCCTTCGTCAATTTGGCCCAGATCGGTCCAGATTTGGATATAGCTGCCATATAGATCGATCCTCCGATTTGGGGTCTTAAGCCCATAAAAGCCACATTTATTATCCGATTTTGCTGAAATTTGGGACTGTGAGTTGTGTTATGCCCCTCTACATCCTTCGTCAATTTGGCTCAGATCGGTCCAGATTTGGATATAGCTGCCATATAGTCCGATCCTTCGATTTAGGGTCTTTAGTTGAACCACCGGAAGCCACCGTAGCGCAGAGGTTAGCATGTCCGCCTGGGTTCGAATCCTATTGAGACCATCAGAAAAAAATTTTCAGTGGTGGTTTTCCCCTCCTAATGCTGGCAACATTTGTGAGGTACTATGCCATGTAAAACTTCTCTCCAAAGAGGTGTCGCACTGCGGCACGCCGTTCGGACTCGGCCTTATCATTGAGCTTAAACTTGAATCGGACTGCACTCATTGATATGTGAGAATTTTGCCCCTGTTCCTTAGTGGAATGTTCATGGGCAAAATTTGCCTTTAGTTGAACCTCATATCGCCATTGGCCACAAAATTGGACATCAAATTCGTTCTCTAATCTCAAATACCATTCATTTAAACCCCCTATTCCAAAAGCCAGCAAATATGTCCGGTTAGGGTATGGGCCCTAAAAACTATATCTAGCTCCACTGTCTTGAGTGTCCACTGTCTTATTTGGGGGTTGTTATGGTTATTCATAGTCTACTCCCAAATACCTTTCATTGGAGCTTAATTTTTTCATAGTCGGCAAGGATGACCGTTGTGGAGGGTTTTGTGGTGACTCGGCTTTGAAAATATATATCAGATTCGCGTTCTACTCTAAAATTCCTTGTATTTGAGCCTCATATTGCAATGGTCAGCCTATACTTCCTGTTTGGGTGGTCTTATGGGGGCGGAGTGGCCCCCTTTTTCCCCAATATTGATATCAGATTCGTGCTTTACTTCCAAAGACCTTTCATTTGAGCCCCATATTGCTATGGTCGTAAAATTGTCGTCTTTGGGGGATGTTCTCGGGGATGGGCGGCTCCCCAAACACATGGTCCCACATTTGAATATCAAATTCGTATTTTACACTCAAATACCTTTTATTTAAGTCCCATTTTGCCATGGTCAGTAAATAAGTTCTGTTTGGGGCTGCTTTGGGGAAGGGGTGGACCCCCAGAAACCTGGTCCCACATTTGGATATCACATTCGTATTCTAATCGCAAATACCTTTCATTTGAGTCCCACATTGCCATGGTCGGTAAATATGTCCGATTTAGGGGTGTTTTCGGGGTTGGGGTGGCCCCCTAACACTTGGTCCGACAATTAGATATCAGATCCTAAATACCTTTCATTTGAGTCCCATATTGTCGTGATTGGTGTATATATTTATTTGGTAGATTTTGGGGGTGGGCGCCTCCCCTAGGTACCCCATCCGAAATTTGGATACCAAATTTTTGTTTGTAGGTTACTGTAAGAGAGCACACAAAATTTCGCTTAAATCGCTCTATCCATCTCCGAGATCTGGGGTTTCTGAAAATTAGGGTAAGGGGGAGGGTCCGCCCCCCTTCAGATATCAAAAAATGTAGTACCCTATTTTCACCATGGAATCATCATGCACCATCGGAATCATCATGCATCATCTGTGAAAATTTCAAGAAAATCAGTTCAGCCGTTTCTGAGTCTATAAGAACACACAAACAAACATACCTACAAACAAAAACAAATTGATTTTTATTTATAAGAAGGGGTCGGAAATGGATATTTCGATGTGTTGCAAACAGAATGACAAAATTAAAATAATCCCATCCTTCGGTGGTGGGTATATTTCACAATGAAATAATTGGGGGTTTTTTCGCAGCGCCAAACATTTACAACGCGAAAAATTTTTTGGGCTTTCTGTCTTCTTTTTTGTTGGGCGTTATGTCCGCCTGTGTACAGGTCACAACGCCCGAAGAAAAATTTGGCATTATGACCTCCTCTTAAGCGGACATAAAGACCAAAAAAAATTGGGCGTTATTACCGGTTACCTAATGGACAAAAAGGGGCTAATATAGTTTTGTATTTCATCAACATTGAATGGAAAATAACCCTTCCTTGTCCTCAATGAGCCATGTGGGAAGGATATATAGCCGATCTTCTTGTTTTTGACGGAGCCAAGAAGCATGATGTAAACAAAAACTCTGTAATATAAATTTTTGTCTGAAGATTACTTTAAGGCACAGCTGGGAAATACTTCTCTCATATCAATGAGTGCTATCCGATTCATATTTTTATTTTAATGAAATGGCAGTAAAATGATTAGTAAAAAATTCTTACTGTAATAAGTTATTAGGATTGCCAAACAGTTGTGGCATTACCTTTCTCTATGGCAGAGGCCCAAAGCTTAGCGGAATTCAAAAGTCTTTGAAGAAATTTATTACTGAAGTGAATTATAAAACAGTGTCATTTTAAGTAAAACTATATTTTCTAGCTTTATTTGTCGTTAACTTCAAAGGTATGCAGCCCCAGTCTTTGAAAATTTGCTTTTAAGGTTTGTGACAGGGATTTGAAGAAAAGCGATTCAAGCTAAGTCAATAAACGCTAACAAAATGTGTGTGTTTACTGTCTTAAAGCGCCTAATTTTTTCGAAATATTTCTGTGCCTTTAAGACTTTTATTTTCCTTGAAGTGAAAACGCAACCATGTGTCCCACAAAGTGTTTAAATGTAAAGAAATCACAGACAAAAATATTTACTTTAATTTTTGAATTTGTAATGCGGGTGGATGAGTGTGACTGCATTGACGACCATCATCGTCGTCGGGCTATTAGTATGGGCACGCGGGGTGAGGCCAGAGAGACATTTTCCTATAAATCGATAAAATGTCATTGAAAGGTCCCCACTGCGCATATGCCAATCAGGGTGGGTGGTGAAAGTCTCGCTGTATTGGCGCCGGTTTTTCTTTCGCTGCCGGAGGAGGGGAGAGGATTAAACCGGCGACAGCGGCAATGCCAGAGTAATTGTAACCTATAAAGTATGGCATTTTTCTATATTGTTTTGCCTTCAATGCGAATGAAATGAAAACAAAAATTAAAGTGTGGCACACAAAGAAGACGTGAATAAAAATGCAATCGCAAGCGGAATACATTTTTGTTTAAAGCAACAACAAAACTTGAGAATGAGAAACGAATTTTTGAAATTCTAAGTTCAAAAACATTAGTTTTTATTGAATAGCCCAGAAGACTCGTATGTTGTGTAAAGTCAAAAACAATTGCCTCATCGTTCGTTTTTATAAAATTTTGAGTAGTAAAACTAATGTGAAAATATTTTCAACAAAACTTTAAGTGAATTCAAAACATTTTTGTATTCTAAGCCAAAATGTTAAGATTTTGGGTTAAATGGGTGACAAGCCCTCCCCAAATTATATTTCCAAAGAAACCCAGTAAAAGCGTGTAAGGTTCCATGGATCGCATATGTCAAGTTCTTTGCCCGGTAGGCAAAGGGGTAATGAGTAAGAGTTACTAAGCTATTGGAGCTATATCAGGCTATGTACCGATACGTTTCATACTTGGCTTGGATTTTGGAGGCCAAAAAAGAGATTATTGTACAAAATAACCCTTAAATCGGATAAGAATTGAGCCTCAAAGGGGCTCATGAAGTAAAAACGGGAGATCAATTTATTTGAGAGCCAATGACATGGCCAGCGGGTGCGTGGGGAGCTACCGCCCGCCCGGGTTACCCCGAAATTATTTTTCGAAAGAAAAAAAAATTTTCTGAAGATAAAATCTCAGTAAATTTTTTCTGTGGGCAAAATTTCAATGCAATTTGTTCTAAAGATAAAATATCAATGAAAGTATAGACAAATGATTTGTGTATCTTATGTGTATCTTCTATACTTTATGTTAGAAAAACTGAAGTAAAAATTGTTAAATCAGTTCCAAAATGTTGACAAAACAATTCCAAAACTCCCAAAAAAGGGAAGTGTATTAAAATAGGTGAGCTTTTAATTACACCCAATAAGTAAAAATGCAAATTTGTCCCTAAACATTCCATTCGGGAACAGGGGCAAACTTCTCACATACCAGTGAGTGCTGATGCACGTTTTAGTCCGAACGACACCTCTTTGGGAAGAAGTATCTACATGGCATAATACCTCACAAATGTCACCAACACTAGGAGGGGATAACTACCGAGTTCTCGCCGAGATTTGAAACCGGGCGTTCAGCGTCAAAGGCGTTCATATAACCTCTGAACTCCTGCGGCATCACGAACTAGTATGCAGAAATTTTTCTATAAAAAAAGAATTGACTTAGAAACGTTCCACAATTTTTAACGATGTTTGAAAGGATTTTTTTCTTTCAACAACGGAAAAATATTCAGGAAAAGAGAAAAACAAGTAATATCAAGATATCGCTCTAATAGGAGACCTATGTAAAATGTCAGCCAATTCGAATAAGAATTGTGCCCTTTGGTGGCTCAAGATGTAAAATAGAGAGATCGATTTATATGGGAGCTGTATCAGGCTATAGACTGGTTCGGACCGTCGCACAAAATTTCAGGCAAATCGGATAATAATTGCGACATCTAGCGGCTCAAGAAGTCAAAATCCCAGATCGGTTTATATGGCAGCTATATCAGGTTATTAATCGATTTGAACCCTATTTGGCACAATTGTTAAAAGACATAATAAACTACGTCATGCTAAATTTCAGCCAAATTGGATTGGAATTACGTCCTCTAGTGGCTCGTTTTATGTAATACCTATATTAGGTTATTGACCAATTTGAACCTAACTTAGCACAGTTGTTGGAAGTCATAGCGACACATGTCGTGCAAAATTTCATTCCAATCAGATAAGAATTGCGCCCTCTAAAGGCTCAAGAAGTCAAGACCCAAGATCGGTTTATATGGCAGCTATATCAGGTTATCATCCCATTTAAACCATATTTAGTACAGTTATTGGATATCACACGGAAACACGTCAAGCCAAATTTCATTCCAATCGGCTAAGAATTGCGCCCTCTAGAGGCTCAAGAAGTCAAGACCCAAGACAGGTATATATGGAGACTTTATTAGGTTATGAACCGATTTGGACCATACTTGGCGCAGTTGTTGGATATCATAACAAAACACGTCGTGCAAAATTTCATTCCAATCGGATAAGAATCGAGGCCTCTATCAGCTCAAGAAGTCAAGACCCAAGATCGGTTTATATGGCAGCTATATCAAAACATGGACAATCCTAACCGACCTACACTAGTAAGAAGTATTTGTGCAAAATTTCAAACGGCTAGCTTTACTCCTTCGAAAGTTAGCGTGCTTTCGACAGACAGACTGACGGACGGACATGGCATGGCGATCAAGAATATATATATATACTTTATGGGGTCTTAGACGCATATTTCGAGGTGTTACAAACAGAATGACGGAATAAGGTATAAAATATGCAATTGTGAGAACGAACTATAGATATTTCTTTGTATAAATACAAGGGTTGCCTTTTATAGTTGGGGATTGAACAACTCCAGTGATGCAATCTGATAACTGACAGCTTGACATTTTGAGGTTATACGTACTCAGAACATTTTATCATACGAGCGCTATTTGTGTTGTTTACAGTGACTTAAAAGATTCATCTCGCCCAAAAACTGGAATTAAATTGTGAACATTTTAGTTTTTACAGCTTTCGACGTGCAATTACTCAACAACAGTACATCGATGAACTTAATTAATTTTTTTGGCGATAAAGCTCCATCAAGGACCAGTGTTTATCTATGGAATGGTGAATGTTTTATTACAAATTGTCAACAAAGAGGACAATAAGGACAATTTTCCATTAAAAAAAATTTTGAAATATTTATAGAATTTTTCGATTTCGCAACACAGTGAGCAACAAATTTTTCGGTATTACAAACGGAATGACCTGCGGCGATGCGAATTTCTTGCTATAATCTCCCATTATCCTTGTTTAGATTCTGACTGTTCTGGTGGATGATACAATATATTGAATTCGCACCAGCCGAACTTTGTTCGCTTTTAGTTGTTGACTTCAAACAAGATATTTTTTGGACCTATAGCAAATTTTTCCTTTAGCTTAAACAAGTAAAAAGGCATTAAGTTCGGCCGGGCCGAACTTTGGATACCCTCCACCTCGGGTGTTAACCCCCTTTCGCCACAATCTAGTGAAAATTGGATAACTTATGCACCCAAATTCAGCACGGACATTGAGTGGTCTAATAAATATAAGTGACTGTTAAAATTTGTATTTCAAATTTCAAAGAAATCAGATAAAAAATAAAGCTTTAATGGGCTTCAGACCGTTTATCGGCAAATCACTCTGTATGGAAGCTATATCTAAATATTGTCCAATAAAACACATATTTGGAACGGACGTCGGAAGACCTAAAGCTACCCACGGTTTTAAATTTCAACGTAATAAATAGAGCTTATATGGGCTTCAGACCCTTTATCGGCAGATCGGTCAATATGGCAGCTATATCTGAATATAGTCCGATCTGAACCATATTTGGGCAGTATATTGGGAGGCGTAAAACTACCTACTGTTTCAAATTTCAGCGAAATTGGTTGAAAAATAAAGGTTTTATTGGCTTCAGACCCTTTGTCTGGAGATCGGTCTATGTGTCAGCTATATCTAAATATAGTCCGATCTGTACCATATTTGGGTTGGATGTTTAGAGGCTTCAAACTGTGCACAATTCCAAATTTCAGCGAAATCCGTTAAAAAATAAAGCTTTTATTGGCTTTAGACCCTTTATCTGGAGATCGGCTCCATATGGCAGATATATCTAAAAATTGTCCGATCTGTACCATATTTGGGTCGGATGTTGAAAGGCTTAAAACTGCGAAAAATTTTAAATTGCAGCGAAATCGGTTGAAAAATAAAGCTTTTATGGCCTTCAGACCCTTTATCGGGAGATCGGTCTATATGGCAGCTATATCTAAATATGGTCCAATCTGTGCCATATTTGGGTCGGATGTTGAGATTCTTAAAACTACGCACAATTCCAAATTTCAGCGAAATCGGTTAAAAAATAAAGCTTTTATGGTCTTCAGACCCTTTATCGGGAGATCGATCTATATGGCAGCTATATCTGAATATAGTCCGATCTAAACCATATTTGGGTCAGTTTAACTTACTCACTGTTTCAAATTTCACCAAAATCTGATGAAAACTAAAGTTTGTATGGGCATTAGACTCTTTATCGGAAAATTGGTATATATAGCAGCTATATTCAAATACGGTTCGATTTGGCCCGTGCGTGCATCAAAAAGACGTATTTGCGCCATATTTCAGCTCAATATCTCAATTTTTGAAGGTTCTAGAGTGATTACAACAGACGGACGTACAGACACACGGACATCGTTAAATCGTCTTAGAATTTTACGATGATCCGAAAAATATATACTTTGTAGGGTTGAAAATTGAAAATGTTTCGATGTGTTGCAAACGGAATGACTAAATGAATATACCCCCTATCCTACGAGGGTGGGTATAAAAATATAAACCGTTTAGTTCAATATTTTTGTTGATGAATGTCTTCATTGTTTACGAACCTTTAATTTTTTATTGGTTAAGAAGTTGGTTAACGTTGTTGTTTCAGCTTAACATAATTTGGTGAGATCGTTGTTGTCAATGAAAATAAAGTAGTTGCTCTATATTTGTTACATACATATTTACCAATAAGGAATACCCACACAAACACTACTTCAAGTGAGTACACATTGCACATAACTAAAAGAGTTAGTTAGGAAGTACGTGTATGCACATATACGCATACGAACACTCGTTCATATTGCACATACTACCACTACTACTACTACTGCTACTGCACTATGTACATAGATGATGTGTACATTAAATACTATAAATAAATATGTACACTTCTAATAGACTTATTGTTAAATTGTTTTTTAAGACAGCTCAAGTGGATCATTGATATGTTGTTAGCTTTTCATACCTTCACACATGCATATGCATACGCACCCACATATACCTGTACGCATACAACGACATATTTGTAAATATACGTATCAATAAACATTTTAACGAAACCCTCATTGATGGCATACATTCGATACATTAACAAAAACCAAACTAACACTTACACTGATGACAACGCCAAAACTGCCAGGACATGCACTACGGAAATGCTTTGAAAAAGAATTTTTTAAAGAACTATTTGATTGAATTAATTTCAAAAATGTTGTCAATAGTCAAGTTTCCCAGATTTTTTGGATGAATGAATATAAGTGTAAACTTTATCTAAATATTAGTTTTCTAAGTATTCCCAACAGAAACTTTCATTTTCAAATTACTTAAACCAAAAATTATTTCCATTTTAATGATTTCTTTGTACGCAATTACAACTTAACTTCCGGGTAAGCTCTCGTGTAAGTACTGACCACAAGGAATATTTCTCTAAAGCAACACATGAAAAAAAACTTTATTTTATAATAGCCATTAGTAAATTAAATAGAGTGACGTAGACTGTCTTAAGGTCTTTAATGCCAAAAGTACATGCGGAATCGGCTCCTCTGATTATGGAACTGCCACGGATAATATGGGTGAAGCAATAACTAAACCCTGCCATATGAAAAAAACTCAACTTTCAGGCATTTCTTGGTTAACTTACTCGATGACAAATTGATAAACATACTATCCTGCAAAGTGAGAAATCTTCCAAACCTAGAACAGAAAAATATGATAACATACCACAACAATGACTATGACAAGACCGTAGCCAGATTACATACAAACACTCGATGGAAAAAACGCTGCCAACGTAATCTCAACGAGTTCAATCTCAGGTACTTGCAAAGATCATAACCGACTTTCGGTGAACCGTAAAGTTGTCAACTTACAAAAACGATAAGAGAAGTGCAGGTTATGGTGTGCCCGAGTTGATGGCTGATAAAAAGAATGTCTGATAAACTATGAGGATGATGGCGGCATTGTTGTTGATGGGCTGGACGATTAGTGTTGTGATTGCCATGAATTATGATGAATTGTCTTTTCTTTTTTGCTTTGGAATATTAAAACAAAAAATGCATTATCCAATGCAAGTGATAACATCATGACAGAGTATATTTTTATTGCATTTTTATGGCGGCAGCAGATAATATTCTGAATCATTAAACTAAGTAAGTATGTATGAGGGCATTTCTTTCATATATATAATTATAATACACGAGGAGTATATGTGTAAACGAATATTCACAATAAACTTTAATGAACCCACAACACTCCTCTTAGCTGATATAAACTAAATCATTCCATTTATGATTAAACTAGAGATATAAACTACAGAGAGTTCTTTTTTCGTTTCTTTAAAGTTTTATTTTTTAAATGTTTTGCTTAAAGAAAGAGGGAGTCATTGCAGATTGTGTAGTTTAAACAAGTAAAAAGGCGTTAAGTTCGGCCGGACCGAACCTGGGGTATATATGTAAATCACCTTTCATCAAAATCCGGTGAAAATTGCATACCTTATGTCCCATAGCAGTTATATCGAAATATGATCCGATTGGGACCAAATACTAATAAGTACAAGTCATTGGTCTTTTTAGTAGTATAATATATTTTAGTATAAAAATAATCCGCTTTGAAGCATATACAACATGGATGTCGAATAGCCTAACATAAGTCAATGTGTCAAATTTCAGTTATATATGATTAAAAATGCTCCTTTAATGGGGCCAAGACAATAAATCGAGATATCGGTCTATATATAGAAGCTACATCCAAATCTGGACCGATTTGGGAAACGTTGGAGAAAAATGTCGATGAGCCTAACATAACTCACTGTCGCAAATTTCGGCGAAATCGGATTATAAATGCGCCTTTTATGGGCCCAAAACATTAAATCGAGAAATCGGTCTATGTGGCAGTTATATCCAAATCTGGACCGATCTGAGTGAAATTGAAGAAGGATCTCGGCCTAACAATACTCACTGTCCCAAATTGCGGCGACATCACACAATAAATGCGATTTTATGGCCCCAAAACCTAAAACCGAGAGATCGGCTCCAAATCGGCGGATCGGTTTATATGGGGGCTGTATCAACATATAGTCCGATATACCCCATCTTCGAACGTAACCTGCTTATGGACTAAAAACAAATCTCAGCAAAGTTCAGCTCAATATATCTATTTTTGAAGACTATTACGTATTTTCAACAGACAGACGGACGGACATGTGTAGATAGTCTTAGATTTTTACGCTGATCAAGAATATATATACTTTATAGGGTCGGAACATCATGGCCCAAATCGATCTAGATTTGGATATAGCTGCCATATAGACCGATATTTCGATTTAAAGTCTTGGCCCCATAAAAGGCTTATTTATAATCCGATTTTACAGAAATTTGACACAGTAACTTATGTAAGGCTTCTCGACATCCGTGTCGTATATGGTTCAGATCGGTTTGTTTTTTGATAAAGCTATGTACGAAATATGGATAAAAAATTTAAATAAAAAACTAGTAAAAGCGTGCTAAGTTCTGACGGACCAAATCTTGGGAACCCATTACCATGGATTCTGCTAAAAATGTATGCAAAGTAAATTAAGTTGAAGGGCATAATTTTATTCTTTATACCAAACTTCTGTCAAACAAGCAAAATTAAAGCTTCTAGGAACCGAACAAGGATAATCGAGAGATCGGTTTATATGGGAGCTGTATCAGGTTATAGGCTGATGTGGACCTCACTTGGCACAGTTGTTAGTAGTCATAAGAGAACAAATCGGATGAAAATTGAGGCTTTCAGGGGCTCAAGAGGTCAAATCAGGAGATCGGTTTGTATGGGAGCTATATAACGTTAAAGACGGATTTGGTCCGTACTTGACACAGATGTTGGAGGTCATAACAATGCTATTTCAGCCAAATCGAATGAAAATTGCGGCTCAGGAGCTCAAGAAGTCAATTCTGGAGATTGGAACCGATTTGGCCCATTTAAAATCCCCAACGAATTAAATCAATATAAAGAATCTGCGCAAAATTTCAAACGGATAGCTTAAAGCGTTCGACTGCTATCGTGATTTCGATAGACGGACTGATGGACATGGATAGATCGACTCAGGATGTCGAGACGATCAAGAATATGTATACTTTATGGGATCGCAGATCAATATTTCGAGGTATTCTAAACGGAATGACTAGATTAGTATAGCCCCATCCTATGGTGGTGGGTATAACAAAAAGAGATAGAGCTTGAATTTAAAAATAGCAGTGTTAAATACAAAAGTCTACCATAACAATAAAAAAATTTAGTTTTTTTTTGTTCTAAAAAAACTTTTAAAATAAAATTTGTTATTGAAACATTTTTTTTTTACTTTGTCCGGAGTCGAGGTTATTTTCTCGACTCCGACTCCTGGCAAAATTGCTCGCCTCCGACCCCAAGACTTCGCAGCCCTGGTAAAATGTGCCTAACCCTTACTAACATAGCTTTGAACTGGAGACATATGGGGCCATATAAGGGACAGATGTATCTGGAAACGAAAGCGCCATTTTGAACTAAGTTAGGACTCTTTTATATTAAATCACCGTTTTGAGTCTATTTAAAAACTAGAGGAAGTAAATAACATTCAGCATACATGCTGTATCTGAGCCTATCAGGGACTAGCTAACATTACAAAGCTGCTGTTTAAGTTTGCGAGGTTATGGCCCAAACTTTCACATAGCTACGGTTCGGATTATGTTTTCAACATTGTTTTTTTATTAGATTTAAAAACACATGTTAGTATAAACAAGAAAACAGATATTGTTTTGTCTTATTGTGATCACATATTTTAAATAAATATTATTGATCAAAAAGCCCATGTATTAATAAAAAAACGTCCATGTATGGACTTTTTGATTATTATAATAATTATTATAAAAGTTTGTGAGAATACAATTTCCAGTTACACGTGTCATATGAAATAATGACAAGCTTTCGTGGAGTTGCTGAAGCTAGAAGTGTCACTGAACTATGAACATAGGTAACCCAAAGTTATTTCAATGTTCCCAATTTTCAACTAAACACACAAGCATACGTGTATGTCTGTAGCTTCGGCTTTGTCTTTGAGAATTCTTGAGGTACTTCATTTCCAGAAAAAAAAGAAAAGAAAATTATACAAAACAGTCGTTCCACATTGGGTTAGTACGATTTTTGTGAAACGGAAATGAAACACCTAAGCAAACATTGTTTGGGAGAGAAAAATGAAAAATAATATAACGCAGAACCAAATCAAACAAAAAATATAAGCCAGCTTCGTTTTCATGCGACCACTCGTAGTTGGAAAACAAATATTCCCAAAAAAAAAGAAACATTGTATGAAGATAAGAACGATGAACACCTTATTTTAATATGGAGGAGGAATTCGACTACCCCGCTGGCTCGCTGCCTGGCTGACTGACAAAAATGCGGTGCCACATTGCCCAGAACTGCGCTATACAACAATGTTTCGGATACAGATATCGCGTATCACCAACTAATTAAAAGTCGCCAAAAACACACTCGCACATGCACACACACACACACATGTGAAGATATAGCAACACTTAAGTATAAGTTTTACACAGAACGCTTAAGATGTGAAAGACAAATAAAGCCAACAACCATTTATTCGAAATGAATTTCACATAAACATTACCTAAGGCCCAAGGATCAAAAGGCCGCAGTTGGTTGAAAAAAATATAAAATAATGCAAATAATATTAATTAAAACAATAAATTAGAAATATTAATAAAATAACAATCTCTTCTAAAAATAAAATTTCAAAGAAAGTTCTGACTGGCAAAATAAAGGAAAATATCAATCAGACTCACATAGAGGGCTATAAACAATCGTCTATTGTGGTGCCACAAGAACAGGAGAAAGAAATGCCTTCATTGAACAATCACATCGTTTTCAAAACCTCAATGAATTGCTTCCGCTATTTCAGACAAGACGTCAAAGTTATGAAAATCTGCACCCAGCTATATTTTCTATAGATTCCTCCTTCTCGAAGCTCTTATAGGTTTTGCAGAAAGCAGTCTATACAAAAAGACGATAGACACATTAAAGTCGGCTGTAATAAGAAGGGGCCTTAAGATGTATTACTAACTAACTTTAAGATATGTGAACAACCCTGTAGTACATCCTGTTTTGCATAAAATAAAGAAACAACGTCTTTAATTGAACGAAAAATTTCTTAAGGTCCAACACAACATTTTCAATCTGTCTGTCTGTCTGTCCACACGTTCGCGAGGCCACACTTCTGTTCCAATTATTTTATGATTATTGCTGCAATTGCTCTGGTTTTCCATTGTTTCCCGCTAATGATGGGTGTATGTGTGAAAACATTGTTGTGTTGGTTGTTGTTGCTTTTTGTAGTTTCACCGCGAAAAGCGAAAAGAAAATGAACAAAAAAAAAGAAATGCCGGTGAAAATTTTTGTTTGCACACGCGCAATGCGGTAATAATACAAAGGACGATTTTATTGCCATGGCAAAAAGGAAGAAAGGCCTGCCGACCGAACGACCGACCGACCAGCCGGGACAGACAGTTGCAATTTTATTTGCTTTCACAGAACTAATTATGAACGAATGGAATGGAGCGAGCCATTTAATGGGAAATTATGTGGATGTAGAGTATGTAAATGTTAACAACATCGCCGTAGTCGTCGTCGCCGGCCGTTCTTGTGGCCATTATGGGTGATAAAGACAAGCAACGACCGTGCCAAGAAAGAAAATGGAAGCTGCAACAGTGGTAGACCAATAATTAGGATTGTATAATGCAGGCGGCTGGCATTGTTGAAGGAAGGATGCGAAATACTACAACCTGCTGTAGACATGAATGAATATTTATCTTTGTCATTAATTCAGCAAATATGAAATGAAAAGTTCCACAGACAGAGGCAAAAATTCGAACACAAAAAAAATTGCATGCAATAAATGAAAGCATGATCTATTGTTTTAGCAAGCGTGCTACTTTTATCTCATAATGATATTGCAGATTGGTATATAAACAAGTAAAAGCGTGCCAAGTTTGGCCGGGGCGAATCTTATATACCCTCCACTATAGATCGCATTTGTCGAATTTTTTTCCCGGCATCTCTTCTAAGGCAAAAAAAAAGGATAAAAGAAAAGATTTGCTCTACTATTAGAGCGATATCAAGATATGGCCCGGTTCGGACCACAATTAAATTATATGTTGGAGACCTGTGTAAAATGTGCGCCAATTCGAATAAGAATTGCGACCTTCGGGGGCTCAAGAAGTAAAATAGAGAGATCGATTTATATGGGAGCTGTATCAGGCTATAGACCGATTCAGACCATAATAAACACGTTTGTTGACGGTCATGAGAGGATCAATCATACAAAATTTCAGGCAAATCGGATAATAATTGCGTCCTCTAGATCGAGCTATCGGTCTGCATAGCCACGTTACAAAAAAATGTCGAAGAGCCTAACACAACTCACTGTCCCGAATTTCGGTGAAATTGTATAATAAAGCGCCTTTTATGGGCCCAACACCTATAACCGAGAGGTCGGTCTACACGCCAGCTATATCAAAATCTGAACCGATCAGGTTCAGATGTGTGGAAGAAAGATGTGGAAGGGCCTAAGACAACTCACTCTCCCAAGCATAATCATATAATTAAATAATTAGCATAATCGAATAATTAATGTGGCTTTTATGGGCCTAAGACCCTAGATAAGAGGATCGGTCTATATGGCAGCTATATCCAAATCTGAACTGATCTGGGCCAAACTGAAGAAGGATATCGAAGAGCCTAACACAACCCTCTGTCTCAAATTTCAGCAAAATCGGATAGTAGATGTGGCTTTTAAGGGCCAATGACCCTAAGTCGTGAGATCGGTCTATATGGCAGCTATGTCCAAAACTGCAGCGATCTAGGTGAAATTAACGAAGGATGACGAAGGGCCCAACAGAACTCACTGTCATGAATTTCAGCAAAATCAAATAATAAATGTGGCTTTTATGGACCTAAGACCCTAATGCGGCTGATCCGTCTATATGGAAGCTATATTAAGATATAGTCCGATATAACCCATCTTCGAACTTAACCTGCTTATGGGCATAGAAAGAAACTGTGCCAAGTTTCAGCTCAATATCTTTATTTTTAAAGACTGTAGCTTGATTTCAACAGACAGTGGGACGGACATGGGTCGGAAATGGATATTTCAAAGTGTTGCAAACGTAATGACAAAATGAATAAACCCCCATCCTATGGTGGTGGGTTTAAAAGAAGGACAGTACATACCCTAGATGGAAGGTCACCGTCGCGTAGATGTTAGCATGTCCGCTCAATGCCTGGCCAGAACATTATACAAATTTTCAGCTGTGGTTAGCCCATCCTAATGCTGGATGGGATAGCTAGATCGTCTTAGATTTTAACGCTGATCAAGAATATATATAAGTTATAGGGTCGGAAATGGATATTTCGATGTGTTGCAAAAGGAATGACAAATAAATATACCCCCATCCTTCGGTGGTGGGTACAAAAAAGGGACATTAAATAGTACTAAATTGAAAAATTTCATTAAATTCCGGTGTGCCAAATTCCATGCATCTCAACCGTACTTTTTAAGAAGCAGAAGCATTTTCCAATAAAGACTATGAATGAAATGGGTCAAATGTTCATGCAATATCGAATGTATGCTAAGTTATGGTAAACAACACAAATAGCGCTCGTATGTTAAAATGGTCTGAGTACGTATAACCTCAAAAATTTCTAGCATTACGATAGAGCTGTCAGCTGGCAAATTGAAACACAAGGGTTGTCCAATCCCGAAATATGAAAGGCTACCTCGCATGAGTTCGACCAAAGTTTATAGGATGTAGGCATATCAGCAAAGGGACACAAATGCCCGCGCCGTCGTCTGTAAAGTTTATAATTAGAAAAATATTTTTTAGCAATTCGCGTAAATATCTCGAAATATTTATCCACATGAAGGGATGCTGAAAAGTTGTTGTGTTTTTGTCAATCAATATTAGGAAGCCTGATTTTTTCATGAATAATTACATATTCTAACACAATATTGCATACATAAATATCTCATTTTATTATACCCTCCAACATAGGTTGGGGGTATACTAATTTCGTCATTCTGTTTGTAATACCTCGAAATATGCGTCTAAGACCCCATAAAGTATATATATTTTTGATCGTCATGTCATTTTATGTCATTTTGTCGATGGACGGACATGGCTGACGTCCGTCTGTCTGTCGAAAGCACGCTAACTTTTGAAGAAGTGAAGCTAGCCGCTTGAAATTTTCCTCTAGGTCGGTTGGGATTGTAAATGGGCAAAATCGGTACATCTTTTGATATAGCTGCCATATAATCCTATCTTAGGTCTTGACTTCTTGAGCCTTTAAAGGGCGCAAATCTCGTCCGATTTGACAGAAATTTTGCATGAGGTGTTTTGTTATGACTTCCAATAACTGTGCTAAGTATGGCGCAAATCGGTACATACCCTGATATAGCTGCCGATTAACCCAATTTGGGATCTTGACTTCATGAGCCTATAGAGGGAAGAATTCACATCCGATTTGGCAAAAATGAACAACGACTTCCATCATGATCTTCAACATACGTGTCCAATATGGTCTGAATCGATTTATAGCTTGATGCAGCTCCCATATAAATCTATTTCCCGATTTTGCAAGGCGCAATTCTTATCCGAATGAACTGAAATATTACACAATGACTTCTACAATGTTCAGCATTCATTTTTGGTCGAAATCGGACTATAACTTGATATAGCTCTAATAGCATAACAGTTCTTATTCAATATTCTTTGTTTGCCTAAAAAGAGATACCGCGCATAGAACTCGATAAATGCGTTCCATGGTGGAGGGTATATGAGATTCGGACCGGCCGGACTTAGCACGCTCTTACTTGTTTTTTCAATATATTTCGGACATGTTTAGCATGTATTCAATTCTTCAATTTGTATTTTCATATCCAGGATTTTTTTGTTTTCAAAGTATACGCGTATGACTAACTGGAGTTTTCCTAAGCAGGTCAAGCTATAATAGTCTAAACAGAGTTCTCTCCAGCGACTCCTTTATAAACAAAGTGATCGGTTGGATTCCAATCATAACCTTAAGGGAACTTGTCGCAGCCAGCCATGAACCTAAAGGAAACCTATTAACCATGTCTAAATCGCAAATATGCATGCCCTTATCTTTCACCGGCCACCAAAAATGACAGCCAAACCTCACAACTGGCCCTACAAAAGTCGAGTATAGTCGAGTGGAGCAATGTAGGTTGTAGACAAAACTTATTTCATACAAGCTTCTGAAAGGAGTAGAGAGCCGCAAAGACCTACTTTACCCGCGAGGCTCTGTTCAAGTTCCAGTCCAATTTACTATCAAGAATAACGCCAAGAAATGTAGCCGATTTAGCCAATTCCAAAAATATATCCTGCATCGTGGGTAGTTTGAACTCCGGAATCCTTTTCTTTCTTTTGAACAAGACCAGTTCCATCTTCCTAGGGTTCACAATTCGGACGGATACAATTGCAAACAACAGAGTTATAATAATTTTTAAAAAAGGTATATGTAAGCCTTTTTATACCCTCCACCATAGGATGGGGGTATACTAATTTCGTCATTCTGTTTGTAACTACTCGAAATATTCGTCTGAGACCCCATAAAGTATATATATTCTTGATCATCGTGACATTTTATGTCGATCTAGCCATGTCCGTCCGTCTGACCGCCCGTCTGTCCGTCCGTCCGTCCGTCTGTCTGTCTGTCGAAGGAGTAAAGATAGCCACTTGAAATTTTGCACAAATACTTCTTATTAGTGTAGGTCGTTTGGGATTGTAAATGGGCCATATCGGTCCATAACTTGATATAGCTGCCATATAAACTGATCTTGGGTCTTAACTTCTTGATCCTCTAGAGGGCGCAATTCTTATCCGATTGAAATAAAATTGTACACAACGTGTTTTGTTACGATGTCCAACAACTGCGCCAAGTATGGTTTAAATCGGACCATAACCTGATATAGCTGCCATATAAACCGATCTGGGTTATTGATTTCTTGAGCCACTAGAAAGCGCAATTCTAATCCGATTGAAATGACATCTTGGACGACGTGTTTCACTATGACTTCGAACAACTGTGCTAAGTTAAGTTTAAATCGGTCAATAACCCGATATAGCTACCATATAAACCGAATTTTGACTTCTTGAGCCACTAGAGGGCGCAATTCTTATCCGATTTGAATGAAATTTTGTGCGACGTATTTTATTATGACTTTCTACAACTGTGCCAAATAGGGTTTTAATCGGTTAATAACTTGATATAGCTACCATATAAACAGATCTGGGATCTGTTGGGATCCGAACCGGACCATATCTTGATATCGCTCTAATAGCAAAGCAAATCTTTTCTTTTTTCCTTTTTTGCCTAAGAAGAGATGCCGGGAAAAGAGCTCGACAAATGCGATCCATGGTGGAGGGTATATAAGATTTGGCCCTGCCTAACTTACCACGCTTTAACTTGTTTATATTAAGCCATCGATATATTTGATCAAAGTTATATTCATAGACGATCTAGACATGTCCGTCAGTCTGTTTTTCTAAATCACTCTATTGTCAAAAGTTCAATGATGGCCCATATCTTGATATAGCACCTATTGTTCATAAAAGTCGTAATTTTGCCCCGATTGGATAATATGTTCTCCCGATTAAAGGGCTTTAGCACAGAAATGCGCTGTAACAACCTATTTTACAAGTTCCATGGACCTCTTAACATCTTAGTATGGAAAAGATCTGAACGTATTTGTATGCAGTCATATAGCCCCGCATTTTTTTTATCCAGAATTTACGAAATTTGGAAAAAATCCCGCAACACTTGTACCAGTTACAGTCTTTATCAAAATTTACTTCCTTTTTCCTGAAATTTAAAGCAGTTAGACTGCTTGTAACAGTATTTTGCCCCTCGACATCCTCGGTTTTATTTTGCTCTCTAAATGCTTAAAATGCCAAATCGGATGAAAGATATATATGGGAGCTATATCTAAATCTCTTCCGATTTCTTTCAATAGTGCTTGTGCTTGGAATCAAAAAGGGACTTGTGCAAAATTCCATGACAATTGAACATCAAATGCGACCTGTTCCTTGATTACAAGAATATGTGGACAGACTGACGGACATTGCTAAATCGAACCAGGAAGTGATTCTAAGACGATCGGTGAATCAATGGGTCTACCTCGTCTCCTTCTTAGTGTTGCAAACAAATGCAGAACGTTATAATATCCTGTACCACAGTGGTGGTGTAGGATATAAAAATGGAAATATGAAAAGGAATTTGCATGCATTTTTGTAAGAAAAATTCCATGAAAATTCAAAATTTTCCTAAAGAAAATATACTTAATATTTCTGTCAGGTTTGTATTATATCACTGTTTTTAAAGACGGTGATTAGTGCAAATATTTTTATAAAACGCATACTTAGCCACTAAAATACTTATTAATCATGTTTGAAGTGAAACTGAAATTTCATTGCAACACACAGAAAGGATCTGCATTTCACATGGCCTCAATATTCAAGTAAGCCAAAATGCCAGCACATATCCAAATTACCCTCCCTTGCCAACAAACACACATTCCCACACACACACACACACACACACACACCACATAGACAAAGGGGAATTTTGAAAACCCTAAAAAGAAATCTCTTCAATTTACATATTTAAGCCAAATTTAATAAGCACTTGTTAAAAAAACAATCTCCATTGGAACTTCAACAAACATCATTAAGGCGCGGAGCAGCGTTGTTGGTTAAGTTGGCCGCTATGAGAGAAATGCTCAAATTTTTGGTGTGGCACACATCTCTACTTCTGCACCGGCTTTCGTTTGTCTTTTGGACACACGAAATAACACCAAAAAAAATTAAGAAAAAACATCAGAAACGTTGACGCGGTGGTGGTGGTGGTGTCCGACCACACACGTTGCTGATGAAAACCCCTAAAAAGATTCCAACAAAAAAAGTGAAAAACTGACGACGAAGGGATAAGTTTGGGATGCGATGTGTGATTTCATCGGCACCAGTATGTGAAAAAAGTGCGCGTGATTCAATGCACTTTTTTAAGAAACCAAAATTCAAAATCCTAACTGAGCTGGCAGTATAGTACACTGAGAGATATACTCCTGCCAGTTGGTCACAGTCGGCTTCCTTAATGTAGTGGAGTTGAGAAACGGTAAGAAACAAGTGCTACGTTCGGCCGGGCATGGATTCTGATAAAATATGGGAGCTATATCTGATTATCGACCGATTTGGACCGTACTTGGCACAGTTGTTGAAAGTCATAACAGAACACGATATGAAAAATAGCTAAATCGGATAAAAATCGCGCCATGCAAGGGCTCAAGATCGTGTTCTTGACCGACTTGGAACAGTTTGTAAACGTCATAACAGAACACTGTGTGCTAAATTTTAGGAAATTGGGAAAATTTTATTACGTATCATGTTATAGACCGATTCAAAATTTATTATCAATATGCGTGCTCTGTTAAGAAAGTTCATCGCGCTCTCCTTATGTTCAGCGACGAAGCTCATTTTTGGCTCATTGGGTATGCAAATAAGCATAATTGTCAAATTTGGAGTGAAGAACTGGCAGAAGCATTGCAAGAGCTACCAATGCATCCAGAAAAAGTCACAGATTGGTGCGGTTCATGGCCTGGTGTCATCATTGGACCGTACTTCTTCAAAGATGATGTGAATCGTTACGTTGCTCTGAATGGTGAGCGAGAAACTTATATTTGTCCAAAATTCAAGAACTTGACTTGAATGACATGTGGTTTCAACAAGACGGTGCCACATGGCTAATACAAGAATACAGCTAGTCGCTTGAAATTTTGCGCACATACTTCTTACTAGTGTAGGTCGTTTGGGATTGTAAATGGGCCATATCGTTCCATGTTTTGATATAGCTGCCATATAAACCGATATTGGGTCTTGACTAGTTAAGGCTCTAGAGGGCGCAATTCTTATCCGATTGGAATGACATTTTGCACGACGTGTTCTGTTATGATATCCAATAACTGCTCCAAGTACGGTTCAAATCGGCCCATAACCTGATATAGCTGTCATATGAACCGATCTGAGGACTTGAATTCTTGAGCTTTTAGAGGGCGTAATTCCTATCCGATTTGGCTAAAATTTAGCATGACGTATTTTATTATGACTTTCAACAACTGTGCCAAATAAGGTTCGAATCGGTTCATAACTTGATATAGCTGTCATATAAACCGATCTGCGATTTTGTCTTCTTGAGCCTCTAGAGGTCGCAATTATTATCCGATTTGCCTGAAATTTTGTACGACGGATCCTCTCATGACCATCAACATACGTATTTATTATGATCTGAATCGGTCTATAGCCTGATGCAGCTCCCATATAAAACGATATCTCTATTTTACTTCTTGAACCCCCAAAGGGCGCAATTCTTTTTCGAATTGGCTGACATTTTACACAGGTCTCCAACATGTATTTTAATTGTGGTCCAAACCGGACCATATCTTGATATCGCTCTAATAGCAGAGCAAATCTTTTCTTACATTCTTTTTTGCCTAAGAAGAGGTGCCGGGAAAAGAACTCGACAAAGCGATCCATGGTGGAGGGTATATAAGATTCAGCCGGCCGAACTTAGCACCCTTATACTTCTTTATTATTGATTAACTAATGACTGACTTAAGGAATTATTTTTGCCATTGACATCGGTCATTATCGTTTGATTCGTTCTATATTGGAGAATCTAAAACTTCTTTAGGACACTTTAATTTCAACATTCGCTTAAATTTTACCTAGTGAAGAAATCTGGGGATCGAATGTATCTAAAACTCTGCTATAAATTGGTAGGATATTATCTGTCCGGTTATTTTTCCGAAATTCCGATTATATCGAGATTCTGTATCATCTTCACTAATCAATCCCATGGGCATTACAGGTTTGTAATGTTCGTTGAGACGGTAAATTTTTCGTTTTTATACCTCCCACCATAGGATGGTGGTATACTAATTTCGTCATTCTGTTTGTAACACCTCGAAATATGCGTCTATGACCCCATAAAGTATATATTGTATATTCTTGATCGTCATGTCATTTTAAGTCGATCTATCCATGTCCGTCCGTCTGTCTGTCGAAAGCACGCTAACTTTCGAAGGAGTAAAACTAACCGCTTGAAATTTTGCACAAATACTTTTTCTTAGTGTAGGTCGGTTGGGATTGTAAATGCGCTACATCGGCTAATATTTTGATAAAGCTGCCATATAAACCGATATTGGATTTTGATTTCTTGAGCCACTAGAGGGCACAATACTTATCCAATTTGGCTGAAATCTGTTTACCATCGTAATACGATATTGTTATACCCACCACCGAAGGATGGGGGTATATTCATTTTGTCATTCCGTTAGCAACACATCGAAATATCCATTTCCGACCATATAAAGTATATATATACTTGATTAGCGTACAAATCTAAGACGATCTAGCCATGCCCATCTGTCTGTTGAAATCACGCTACAGTCCTTAAAAATAGAGATATTGAGCTGAAATTTTGCACAGATCTTTTTTTGTTCACACGCAGGTTAAGTTCGAAAATGGACTATATCTTCATATAGCCCCCATATAGACCGATCCGCCGATTAATGGTCTTAGGCCCATAAAAGGCGAATGTCCGATTTTGTTGAAATTTGGGACAGTGAGTTGTGTTAGGCCACACGATATCCCTCTTCAATTTGGCTCATATCGGTCCAGATTTGGATATAGCTGCCATATAGACCGATCTCTCGATTTATGGTTTTTGGCCCATAAAAGACGCATTTATTGTCCGATTTTGCCAAAATTTTGGAAAGTGACTTGTGTTAGGTCCGTCGGCATCCTTTTAAAATTGGATCAGATCGGCTAAGATTTGGATATAACTGCCATATAGACCGATCTCTCGATTTAAGGCTTTGGGCCCATAAAAGGAGCATTTATTGCCCGATGTCGTTGAAATTTGTCACAGTGAGTTGTGTTAGGACCTTCTAGTCTAGTCTTTAATTTGGCCCATATCGGTCTTGATTTGAATATAGCTGTCATATAGACCGGTATGGACAGTGAGTTGTGTTGGGCCCTTATGCTGGATCAAGATTTTTGGGACCATGCGGTTGCTTCGTTTTCCCCTGTCCCCCTAAAAGTAGTTAATTCCAAGAATATTCAATCCGCGCTCTGCTCTCAAAATTGTTTAACTCATTCGATCCATAATTCCGTTTTGGGGAGTTGTTTGGGTGTCCCAAAGGTATTCAATTTGCTTTCTGGGGTATTGATGACCCCCAATTTGAATTAGATTGGCACTGTTCTTCCAAATACTTTTCATTTAAGGTCAATATTGTCCTGGTCGACCAATATATCCCTTTGGCGGTTTGCTTAGGCGCCCTAAATTTAAACATCCGATTCTTGCTCTGCATTGAGGCAAAAAAAGTTTGCAGTTATCGCTTTGTTTGTTTCTCTTTCGAGACGAGCTAGGGCTACTTCCAACAGATGCTCAAAATCATGTGTAGTACGGAAGAAGTGTAGTTGCCACAGAAAAAAAGTCTGTCATTACACAAAAATACTTGCATTGGGAAAAAGTACAGCTAATAGGGTTGTCGAGCGTGGTTAATGTGGTAATTGTATCATAGATGCATTTTCGCTCTTCTAACCAAAGACGAAACGCGTCCCATAGTGGTTGGTGTGTGTTGCTATCTTTGGCTTTCCTTTTCCATTTGCTATCTCCGATCATTGAGCTCTTCTCGAAAGAGAAACAAACAAAACTTTTAAAATTTAATGATCTTTGCCCAAACAGGCAGAAAACTGGAAAAATTAAAAAAAAAACTGAAAATCTCAAAATTTGACACTGACATCATTTTGGCGATTATGGGACGATATGTTCGTCGATATTATTCTACCCTTTAATCAGAATACGGATGGACTCAGAAGCTTATTTTAAGTCGTAGTTAGTTATGTCTACCCTGCATATAAAAATATTGTCTTAGATTAACTTTATATAATCAATTATTTAAAAATTACAAACAAATATTTCTGTCGGTGTTGCCTCGAGTCAATCAAAAAACACTGAATAAGGTATTCAGTGTTCTGCGAATACCATTCCATAAGAACCATAGGCGCTTTCCCATGTCCATGTGGGGGAATGATACAAGTAATTTTCAGTAGTGTTAAATATTTTGATTTGTTCATTGCTGTTGTTGATGTTGATGTAGTTACGACGATATTTAAGAACTCACTGGGCCTAACAACCAACCAAGCGACCAACCACCTTCATCACGTCATGTGTGATGGAGATCAGCTTAGCGCCACTTATGCCACTTTTTCTGATTTCTACCTTCCCAAGTGCTGAAGGTGAAGTACACACACTCCGCTTGATGGATGAAAAGTAAGAGTGGTGTGGAGCCAACAGCGATCATCACTCGAAAGTCTCAACTACCAACATTCAGCCATTATTACATCCACCCAACTCACAATGGGGTCCCGTCTGAACAGTTATCATGGATCGCAGTAGTGTTGTAAGTTGTTATTGTGTCTAGTGAATTGTTACTGTTATTGTTGTCACAGTGCATGTTGGAGTTGTCGAAGCTGGAGTTGGAGCACTTGTTATGATACAATTCAATGCTTGGCAAGATTGAATGATGGAATGAGATGGGATTAGACATTTAGAGTCGACAATGATTTGTAATTTTTCTCCTCCGCAGTTCTTGTGGCCATGGCATGACTCTGTGAATGAGGGGGAATGCTCACCGTTGGTGCCTTTGGCATTCGAGCTGGACTTTAACAGACAGACATTTCTTTGGTGTTGTTACAAAACATTTTTATACCTTGTCCTCGCTTGAGTTGTGGCTGTAGCTATTGTTGCCACAGTGCTGTTCACTGAATGTTTGCCTTAACGAACGTGTCTCGAAGCGTGACTCAGGTGTCTCATTTGAAGTGCTAATTTTTTCACATTAGAAGAGTAAATGCGCCGAAGATTCCGAAACGCAGAAACAATGTAAACTATCATTGAAAATAGTGCTTTTGATCGTTTTAGTAATGCACTCCTTAAAAGGGGAGAGACTTGAATGCTCGTGTAGCGTCCGAGTATTGAGGTTTGTTTATTTGGGAGCTGTAGATCAGGCTACCAAATTTGCTAATACGAGGTAGGTCACATTCGGCATTCAATAAATTATATTTTACTGAAGAAAAGTATGAAAAAATCTGCTATATTTAGTATTATGTTGTGGAAAGGTTTTGTGAAAAGTTATTTACAACAAATCAGTCATTCGAGTGCCCTTAAAACAAAATCAGATTTATGGTCACAAAGTGAGGGTTGTGGACATTTCAAAATTATGTGGCCTACTACTTTGCAGTCGCTATCTAGAACAGACGTCTCAGTCATTGGGTCCGTCATGACAGGCCATTGTCCGCTGACAGACTGATGTTCGCAAGTAACGACTTCTGCAGTAGCGTGAGAGCATCGAGTAAGAAGAGACTACAGAATATCCGCTGTGTGTGTCCTGCACTGGCAGTCAGAAAGAGTTCCACTTTAGGTTATCATTTCTTTGAGAACTTGTCTGATTTAGTGGATGTGAATATTCGCAAATCCACTGCGCCAAATCCTGGAAAAGACCCGAGAAGGACAAGTCAACATCTACCATCTCTTTGTTGACTACAAAGCCACCTTCGATACTCCTTTACATTCAAAGGTATTTCAAGCCATGTCTGAGTTTCATGCATTTCCCTGCAAAATTAATAAGACTCTGCAGGATGACACTTGCCGATACGCGTTCCTTAGTAAGAATGGGAAAGAGCCTCTCCGAACCATTTAGAACCAGACAGCCTATAGTGTGATCTCTTTAATATCCTGCTGGAGAAGATTATACGAGATGCAGATGTGAATAGATATGGCACACTAATCACAAGTGAACACATTCTACTCGACTATGCCGACGACATCGACATCATAGTTTGGTGACCGGAAGTAGTAACTGCAGCCTTTGAAAGAATCGAAAGAGGGTCAGTGAAAATGGGTCTGGCAGTAAAGACGAAATGGATGGTTTCAACTCCCAAAAAACCTTGCACATCCGAGCAGATAAAGAAAATGGAGAAAGTTGGGAACCACAACTTTGAGAAAGTCAGTAACTTTATCTACCTCGGCACCGCCGTAACCGAAACAAATGACACCAGTTTTGAGATTAAACGAAGATTAATACTGGCAATCAGATGCTACTTTCGACTTAGTAAGCAGTTTAGAAACAAGGCCACCTTTCGACAAACGAAGATTACACTATACAAGACACTGATACCACCCGTGCTGTTGTATGGTTCTGAAGCATGGGTACTTGTAAAAGCAGATGAGGCAGTGCTTCGAGTATTTGAGAGAAAGATTCTTCGTAAAATATATGGACCAGTTTGCTTTAAAAATCTTTACAACTTGCGAATAATCTTTACTTACTTTACTTTAATTGGCAATGACAGAATATTTGTTCCACTAGCCGAACGTAGAATTGCGTTTCAAGCGCCTCGATCCTCTGCGCTCATTCTAAAATCTCTGACACCAAGTTTTGAGGCGTCTCCCACTACTTGATCTTTCCATCGGGCTTTTGGTCTTCCTGGTTTGCGTGTGCCACCGTGTTTGCCTTCAAATGACTTCTTTGCTGGAGCTTCACGACTTCTTTTCACCTCGACATATCGACCTACGACCCATATACGTATGTTATATATTTGATATGGACGTGACGTTCTAAGTCTATCGAGTCATTTCCGCCCGTTAGTCCATCCGCTTGTAAAGTCACTACATCGTTCGACAGAAGCTATCCGCATAAAGTTTTGTTCAGATATTTCTTATTGATGTAAGTCGTTGGGGATTGCGTGTAAATCGCTCAATGGATTTGAATGGTGTGTGCCATATTTTAATAGCAATGTGGCTCTGTAATGTGTATATTCTTATAAGGGGGCAATATGTAAATCTGGACCGATTTTAATCAATCCGCAATCATTAGAAAAGACCTAAAAGAAAACATTTTGAGGAGAACGGTTGGTTGCTAAATGCGCTGACTTAGACTATAGAACTGAAGATTGGGCGATACGTTTATGTATGTATATGTGAGCTAAATCTAGATCTCAACCGGTTTCGACCAAAATCCGGACATATGGTGACCGTCGCAGAGGAAAGAGTTGTGAAAAACTTAAATAAGTGCGTTTGACAAATACGCTCGCACATGTCCTTTAAGTGAATTGTTTTTCAAAATATTCCTCATTAAGATCTAAACACTTTTGCATGCGGTTAAACCAAGTGTCGAATCTCTTTTGCCACTCTGATTGAGGTATCTCCAATACATGTATTCTGAAAGCATCAACCGCTTCTTCAGGTGTCGAAAAACGTTGACCTCCAATTTTATTTTTTAACGTACGGGAATAAAAATCGATGTTTTGAGTGCAGTTGTTTCGTATTTTCGGAACATATCTTTCGACCAATCGACACGAGCCTTTTATTGAGCGATTGACAAATTGTCGAACAAATTTCTTTGACCATGCAATATGGAATGTATGTTGGTCCCACTACTGCCTAAAGTTGTGGCAATTTCACGATAGGTCACATGACGATCTTGCAATATCAGTTGGCGCCCAGCATCAATGGTTTTTGGAACAACCAATGATTTTGGACGACCTTCACCAAATTGGGCTTGGAGTGAACTACGACCTCAATTGAATCTACCATACCATTGATAAACACTAGTCCTTGATGGAGCTTCATCATCAAATTTTAATTAAGTTCATTGATGCACTGTTGTTGAGTTGATCCACGTCGAAAGTTGTAAAAAATAATCGCACGAAAATGTTCACGATTCAATTCTAATTTTTGGGCGAGATGAATCTTTTAAGTTACTGTAAAAAACACAAATAGCGCTCGCATGTCAAAACGCTCTGAATACGTATAACCTCAAAAATGTCAAGCTTTACGATAGAAAGTGATTCTGAGTCGATTAGTATGGGATTACTAACAAATTTACTTAGCTATAATACCCTGTGCCATAGTAGTGTTGTTTGCTATTAAAACGTTCAACTTTTATGTCAAAACAAATCTGACCAAAATGCTGATTGGTGGTTTAATAAACGACAAATTATGTATAAAGAAAGCAATAACAAAGCAATAATGATAATAGATTGTTGAAGTGAAACAAGCTGCACTGAAGACAAAAGCAATGCCATTTCTGACCGCTTGCTATCAATGCTTTCGCGCTTCTTTGATGTCGTGTATTTGTGTGCGTATGTCGTCAAACAATGGCAGTAATGGCCATTATTTATTAAAACAATTAAAGCTCAATTAATTGAGTCAAACACACAAACATGTCACAGCAAATCAGAAATCAAAACAAATCAATTTTTTTTAGTGATGGTGGTCATGGCACTGCCCACTTGAAAATAAAAATATCAAAAATCAATACCTATGTCGAGTATGAGTTTGCTTTGCCGATGATAAGCTTTCTGCTGTCAAAATAAACAGAGATAGAGACAGAGAACAACAAAAGTCAAAGACAATGAACTTAGGGGCAAGTAATCTATCTAAGAATGCATTTAAATGAGCCAAACACATATCACTACACTACTACTCTTGGATACTTAACAATACGAAAATAGGCTGCAATTTTTGGTATTAAATTTTTGAAATTTTAAATTCATGTGTACATATAGAAAGCCACCACTTTCGCTGAAGTTAAGCGAAGTTTATCTCTTTCCAGTGTTTGCCAATTATATTGGGACGCCTTGCATGGGACACCTCAATAATTAACCGTCAAGGTGTAAAATCTTTATCTAAACACTGGTCAGTTGATATCTAAACTGCATACTGTATTTTATTCGGCATTTTTGTCAAAGTTCTCCGTCTGGTTTTATTTATTCGGTAGTCTCTCGGAATAGCTGTCATAAATCAATAATTGCCCCCAAATTTGTTGATATGAAATCAATAACCGAATGGGTATTCGTGAATACATCAGCACAGTGAACAAATTTTAATTACGATCATTATCTGGAGAGACAGTGGCCATATTCTGATTAATAGAGGCATACATTGAATGAATATATCCAAATTAAATCTCCCCAAGAATACTTTTATAGAGAAGAAGGTATTCAAATGATGATCTATTGTAAGTACTATGTTATAGTAAAAATTATAAATTAAAATGGGTGTATACAAGGAAATAAAGTTGAAGAAAGTGTGCCTTATTGTTGGACCACCACTGTATATCCAACTATGATCCGGTGTAGACCACACCCGGTGCTGATATCGAGTACAATTCGATGTTCACAATTTCAAAATTCGTTAAAAAATCGTATTATGAGCCCAAGATGACTAATCGAAAGATTGGTCTGTATTAGGGTTAAACGAAGATATAGCCCAGCTCAATACGTTAATTTTTATGCCCACCACCGTAGGATAGGGGGTATATACATTTAGTCATTCCGTTTCCAACACATCAAAATATCAATTTCCGACCCTACAAAGTGTATATATTTATTTCGGATCGTCGTAAAATTCTAAGACGATTTAATGATGTCCGTGTGTCTGTCCGTCCGTTTGTTGTAATCACCGTAGAGCTTTATAGACTAAGAAACGGCTGAACCGATTTTCTTGAAATTTTCACAGATGGTGCATAATGATCCCGTGGTGAAAAAAGGGTACTAAATTTTTTGATATCTGAAGGGGGGCGGACCCTCCCCTTACCCTAATTTTCAGAAACGCCAGATCTCGGAGACGGGTAGTGCGAAATTTTAAGCGAAATTTTGTGTGCTCTCAAATAGTACCCTAAAAATAAAAATTTGGTTTCCAAATTTCGGATAGGATACCTAGGGGAGCCGCCCCACCCCAAAATCTACCAAACATATAATTTGATAAATCAGGACAATATGGGACTCAAATGAATGGTATTTAGGATAAGTGTTAGGGGGATCACCCCAACCCCCAAAACGCCCCTAAATCGGACATATTTACCGACCATGGCAATATGGGACTCAAATGAAAGGTATTTACGAGTAGAATACGAATCAAATATCCAAATGTGGGACCACGTTTCTGGTGGTCCACCCCTTCCTCAAAACACACCCCAAACAGGACTTAATTACTGACCACAGGAATATGGGGCTTAAATAAAAGGTATTTAAGTATTGAATTCGAATCTGATATCCAAATATGGGATCAAGTGTTTGGGGGGCCGCCTCTCCCCAAAAACATCCCCCAAGGGGACAAATTAACGACCATAGGATTATGAGGCTCAAATGAATGGTCTTTGGGAGTAAATCTGACATCAATATTCGGGAAAAGTGTCTATGGGGCCACCCCACCCCCACACTACCCACATAGGAAGTATTTGTTAGCTATTGCAATATGAGGCTCAAATAAGAGGGTTTTTAGAGTAGAACACGAATCCCATATATATTTTCAAGGCCAACTCACTGAGTGGCCATTCCCCAAAACACCCCCAAGCCGGTCATGTTAGCCGACTATGGAAATATGGAGCTCAAATAGAAGGTTTTTGGGAGTAGACCACGTATATGATATCAACATTAGGGACCAACTGTCTAGGGGACGTCCTAGCACCATAACAACCCCCAAATAGGACAATTTGGGTCTTAAAGAGAGTGGAACTAAATATTTATAGTTTTTTGGGCCAATATCTCAAACCGGACATATTTGCTGACTTTTGCAATAAGGGTTTAAATGAGATTTGAAACGAATTTGATATCCAATTTTGAGGCCAATGGCAATATGGAGTTCAAATAAATCATATATTTATTATATATATGAGAATAGAGCACGTTGCTGATATATTTTCAGGACTTAGTGTTTGGATGACCACTCCAATCCCCAAAACACCCCTAAATCAGGCATATTTACCGACCATGTCAATGTGGAGCATTTTTCTGGGGGTCTACTCCTTTCCCAAAATACACCACAAACAGCAATTTTTTAGGGACCATGCAATATGGGGCTCAAATAAAGGTATTTGGGAGTAGAATACGAATTTGATATCCAAATGTAGGACCATGTACAATATTTAGGGCCTTCACCCCTTTCACAAAACACCCCCAAAGAGAAAAAATGTTTCGACCATGCCAATATGTGGCTCGAATGAAAGGAATTTGAGATTAGAAAACGAATTTGATAAGCTATTTTGAGGCCATGTGTTTGGGGGACGCCTCATACTATAAACTCCTCTTAAGCCAATGGCAATATGGGGTTTAAATAAACGGTATTTGAGAGAAAAGCACGATGCTGATATTTTTTCGGGGCCAAGTATCTGGGGGACCACCTCTCCCCCGAAAACACCACTAAATCGGACATCATAAGAATATCGGGCTGAAATGAAGTATTGCAAGAATGGAGTACACCTTACATCCAAACTTAAATTCGTAGACCAATAAAGATCATATGGGATACAGATAAAGGCACACATATTGTTAAACTGTTAGTCAATTGTCGAAAATAAATATCCCAAGGAAACTTTTGTTCCATATAAAGTAAAAGAAGGCGCATCGGAGCGGGCCCGGGTCAGCTAGTTTTAAATATAAGGCGATTCAATAAAAAAAACCTCACGCACAAAACGATTTAAAAAATTCAACAAAAATTTAATCTCAAAGAGGTTTGTGCGCTACCATTTACATTCATTCCTGCAACAGGA